>NC_088979.1:20446171-21098671 GCF_963932015.1 Anas acuta
GTGCATAGGAGTCCATAGGAGTGGAGGAGCGTAGAGGAGAGGAGCGGAGAGGAGAGGAGCGTAGAGGAGAGGAGCGGAGAGGAGAGGAGCGTAGAGGAGCGTAGAGGAGAGGAGCGTAGAGGAGAGGAGCGTAGAGGAGCGTAGAGGAGAGGAGCGTAGAGGAGAGGAGCGTAGAGGAGAGGAGCGTAGAGGAGAGGAGCGTAGAGGAGAGGAGCGTAGAGGAGAGGAGCGTAGAGGAGCGGAGAGGAGCGTAGAGGAGAGGAGCGTAGAGGAGAGGAGCGTAGAGGAGCGTAGAGGAGCGTAGAGGAGAGGAGCGTAGAGGAGAGGAGCGTAGAGGAGAGGAGCGTAGAGGAGAGGAGCGTAGAGGAGCGTAGAGGAGCGTAGAGGAGAGGAGCGTAGAGGAGCGTAGAGGAGAGGAGCGTAGAGGAGCGTAGAGGAGAGGAGCGTAGAGGAGAGGAGCGTAGAGGAGCGTAGAGGAGAGGAGCGTAGAGGAGAGGAGCGTAGAGGAGAGGAGCGTAGAGGAGAGGAGCGTAGAGGAGAGGAGCGTAGAGGAGCGTAGAGGAGAGGAGCGTAGAGGAGCGTAGAGGAGCGTAGAGGAGCGTAGAGGAGAGGAGCGTAGAGGAGAGGAGCGTAGAGGAGCGTAGAGGAGAGGAGCGTAGAGGAGAGGAGAGGAGCGTAGAGGAGCGTAGAGGAGAGGAGCGTAGAGGAGAGGAGCGTAGAGGAGAGGAGAGGAGCGTAGAGGAGAGGAGAGGAGCGTAGAGGAGCGTAGAGGAGCGTAGAGGAGAGGAGCGTAGAGGAGAGGAGCGTAGAGGAGAGGAGCGTAGAGGAGAGGAGCGTAGAGGAGAGGAGCGGAGAGGAGCGGAGCGGAGAGGAGCGGAGCGGAGCGGAGAGGAGCGGAGCGGAGAGGAGCGGAGCGGAGAGGAGCGGAGCGGAGAGGAGAGGAGCGGAGAGGAGCGGAGAGGAGAGGAGCGGAGAGGAGAGGAGAGGAGAGGAGAGGAGAGGAGAGGAGAGGAGAGGAGAGGAGAGGAGAGGAGAGGAGAGGAGAGGAGAGGAGAGGAGAGGAGAGGAGAGGAGAGGAGAGGAGAGGAGAGGAGAGGAGAGGAGAGGAGAGGAGAGGAGAGGAGAGGAGAGGAGAGGAGAGGAGAGGAGAGGAGAGGAGAGGAGAGGAGAGGAGAGGAGAGGAGAGGAGAGGAGAGGAGAGGAGAGGAGAGGAGAGGAGAGGTCCAGAAGCAGGGCCAAACTTCAAACTCAGAAGATTTTAAGAACAAGTTCTATGAAATGGACTTTTACAAGATCACACACACCAAGGCAGACCAGGCATATATCACAGCCCCAGATAGTCACATCCCCAAACACTCCATTTAATCGGGCTTGTCCTTTCCCCATTCACGTATCCTACTCACAGGCTGAAATTTAAAGGTTCAACAAACCAGGAGAAAAAGTGTTGTGAAATACAACAGCTTAAAAACAAATTAGGATTTTGTTACATATGCTTTTTAACAGCTAGCTAACTGCCATGACTCTTAGAAAAACATAATTTTAAGTCCTTGATGGGTCTCAGTGACACGGAGTCAGCTGATAACCTACAATCTGTTCTGAAGGTAAAATGAAACAGAATAACCTTTTACTAGATACTGTAATGACACTAAATTCTTGAATATCTGTAACAGCAAGACCGACACTTTGTTTCTTATATATTTTTTTGATCCCTGTTACCACAGATGATCATAGGGTAAATTTTGAAGCTGCATGTGGCAAAAGCAAAATAAAGAAAACATACTTCTCTACCATAGTACCAATGTTCCTGCAAGCTTCTTCAGCGGCCTCTCTGAATGCAAAGTCAGGATGGGCAATTTTCACAAAATCAGCCTGACAGAGTAAAAGAAAGAAAACAGTGAGGCAAAAAGACAAATTTAAATCTTTAATTATAAACACGGTTGCACTGAAGTAGTAATACTTAACTGAATGTTTATTTATACAGTACTGTGCAATCTATTTGTATAATTTGCATATTTTTTCTCATAAATAAAGTTTATTGGAGAACAGTGCTGACAACTTTTAAACCAGATGGTGAATATTTCTTTCCAAAAAATAGCTTTAATCTATGCACTTCTTAAAACTGTGTTAGTATGGTGTGTACCTTACAGTCCTTCCAACACACAGATACTGCAAAGGCTTTAAATGTTATTATAAAAAAAATAAAACGAACCTTCACAAATATGAATTAAGCACACTGTATTCAATATACTTAAGAGTTTCACTTTTTAGGGCAAGAATGCCTGCTTAAAATCCTGTATAGTAGTGACAGAGTAGGTAGATCTCAGAAGTCTTGCCAACAGAGAACCATCACCAAATTACTTTAAGATAAAGCTCTGCAAAGATAAGCCATCTTTGAACATGTAAATCTGAAAGTAGCACACAGGAGGAACCAAAGTAATTTTAACTCAGCAAGCTGATACAAAACTATGACCACTGAATTCTGACATCAGTGTTTTATTGATAGATTAAGAGGAAATAGTCATAGTGCATATTAAAAAATAAGAGAGAAAAGTACATTAGTGACTTGGCAGAGTGTATAAGTGCTTTCAGGAAGAAGAAGTGCCTGGCACAAAAGAGACCTTGAATATAAAAAAAAAAAAAAAAAAAAAAAAAAAGAAAGAAACAAGATTTGAAAACTGAAACCACACAGAGAAATTCAAATATGAAAACCAATAGCAAAAATTTCAGCGAGATATTTACTAACAACTGGTTTCTGTATGATGGTTGGGTCTGCTCTCTTCATATTAAGAGTGATGATTTTCTAAAAGATATGTTATGCCAATCAGTTTAAAGAAATTGCTTAAAGTAATAATCAAAAAAGTAACTTACCAAGTCTGCTACCCTGCACAAGGCATCTGAAAGCTGATCAAAGATCTTTACAATCTCAGGTCCAGGTGGTGTTGAACATGCCTTCTGGACTAGCTGTTCTGATTCTTGCAAGGCTTTGTCCTGTGCTTCTTGAAATCCTTCTGGACAGCTCAGTTCTGGAACACCAAACAGACCCTGTAGTGCAGAACCCAAGGGAAACACATTACTATCACTTTCCTTAATTTCTGAATGACCCTACCTACAGTGGCACTTCCCTAAAATGTGTCCACAAGAGTCCTTGTAGAGTGAATAGCCACATCAGTTAACATCAATCTTTATACTGGCATCACACATCAACATCTTCATCTCTCAGCATCACTCTCCAGAGCACAACCTCACTGGAATTCTTATAGCCAGGATTCTTCTCAGCAAGTGGTAAGAGTTCAGCATCAAATCCTGAGAATTTTTTCCTGTTCCACCCCATCATCTGCTCTACTGTCCTTTTTTCAAGGCTTTTTTTTTTTTTGCTTTGCTTCCAAAGCACAGGCGCAAGACAAATTATAGCAAGTCTATTTGCATTCTGAAATTAGGGAAAAACATCCTTCTGAAGCAAAGAAACATCCAGGAATGTGAAGAGTAAAGGGAGTGTCAGAGCAGTGAATGACTTGACCAGCTGCTGTGGATATTCACCAGTGATCTTGGGCTCATGAAATGAGCCTCAAGTACTGGAACCAGATGTCTAAGGAGTGACAAGCAGCAACTGAAGAATATTATGGTATGAACACTGCTCCTGAAGTTCTTACCAAGCCTTAAACAGACTGAGCGTGGCTTTGGCAGGGTAGCCATGGACACCTGTTAAGTTCTGCATTTGTAGAAGAGAATTTAAAGGTCCTGCTGCAGATCACACAAAATTGCTAACACTACCTGCTGGAAAAGTACCACGATATAGGCCTACAGCAGCATATATATATATGTAAATATAAATATATATATTTAATAAACCAAACAGCAGCTCTGCAAGTAATACACTCCCTCTGCAACTGCCTAACCACAATATGAGCATCTCCTTACCTGCTAATTACAGCAGCTAACAGCACAAGGTAGATGATTTCATGCAACATCCATCTCTTCCCAAATTTAACCTCAGCATCTAAAGATCACAATCTGGATTTGAAGATCTGTAGGCCTTACAATGTGTCTTCTGCAAACTCCTTGTTATAGCAGCCAGTTACAGGCTTGCAGGTAGTTTACAAGTTTTCAGTGGAAAAGCTACAAATTGGCTGGTTGTCTGCCAAAGCACATGTCCTGAAGCAAAAGCATCATCTCGGATGTGTTTGGGACATTCCTGGGTGCTTTGCCCTATTCTGCCACTGCAGCTAATGCTGGCAATTTTACAGCAAGTTCCTCATCCCAGGAAAGGACTCCAATTCCCTCATTTCCCAGCGAGACGCCCTCAAATCCCAGCAGGCAAAGAGGCTGTATTTCAGAGCCCTAATTTCCACCCCACACTGCACAAATACGTATTCCACAGAACCTTAACAGGCTGGAAAACTCCACAACAGGCTGGCCAACTCCCCCTCCCCACAGCGGGAGCCAGCCCGTCCTCCCCCTGCCCTCCGCTCACCGTCTCCCTGCCGGGCGCGCTGCCGCGCTGCTGCTTGGCATCGAAGGCGGCACCCACGGGGCTCCAGCTGGTGCTGACAGCCCGCAGCCCCAGCCCCGGTCCCACTCCCGGTCCCGGTCCCACCGCCCGGCCCCGCAGCGCAAAGCCCCGCAGCGTGAGGCCGAGGGCCCGGCGGTAGCCGGCCAGCATGGCGGAGCGGCCCGGTGGCTCTCGGCGGCGGGGAGGGAGCAGAGCGGAGCGGCGCCGGGGAGGCCGGGAGCAGGGCGGCAGCGCCGCCTCCCCTCAGCCCGCCGGGCCCGCCGCTGCCTCCCCGCGGCCGACCCTGAGGAGGAGCCGGCCTCCGCCATTGCGCTGGGTGGCAGCGGGCCCTGAAAATCCGCGGTTATTTTAGCAGTTTCAGGCTTCATAGTGCCTTATAATAACAGAAATTCCTCATAAATAAATGTGTTTGAAAGCATTTTTGTAGTCTAGGTGTTTCTGTGACGCAAACGTACAGCCTGTGGCTTACAGGGCAAAGCACCCCTTATCGAAAAGCTCACATAACCCTTTCCCTCATAATAGTTAAACTGGCAAGGAAAGGGCTGAAGCATGAGTGTGCAGCCATCCTTCTTCAAACTCATCTCACTGTGTTCATTTTCAGTTTATAATGCAAACTCTAGGCTCAGTGACATTACGGAGACTTCAGTGACTATCAGGACTATCAGTGACTTGTCCACTTTTCCTTGCCTCCTGTAGTGTTAGAAATTATCAGAAGTTAGACCTCAGTCTTCCACACTGCGTTTACACATAATTTTGTGACACCAACCATGAAATTGGCTTCAGCCAGTTGGCTTCTCCGCTTCATTCTCTTCTAAGGGTAGCAAGTGAGTTTTAACAGAATCTTTTATTGTATTTTTAAGTTTTAGGACAAGAGGAGGAAAAACCCAAGGAAAACAAACCAACAAAACCACAGAAATTGAAGCTGATTATTCCTTTGGGATAACCTGTTTTGCACCTGCAGATTCTGAATTACAGCAACATCATGCTGTGTTTTTGCACTGGCATTTAATATCTGCCCCATGCCAGAAAACTCACGTGGCATTTCCATCTATTATGCCATTTTGCTATATTTAAGACCTTCAGCTGCACAGAGTGCAAAGAACCATATTTAAAAGTTGTCTTTAACATCCTGCTCAGCTGCAACAAATCTCATCCATTACACAGAACAAGCAGGCTGTCTGGAGGTACCAGGCAATGCTAATTCTAAGTTTTAAAAATATTATAAATATTATTTTTGGATGCAAACTAACCAAGTTACAAGTCTACCTGTGCTTACTACTTAGAACAGGCTTGGAGGTAACTACTGTTCAATACTTACACAATAAGGCAGGGGTATACCTAATTCCAGAACTTGAAAATGTGTCTTTTATTTTGTCCCACTTTCTTTTTAAACAGTTCTCCTTCAGGACTGGTGTATGTACTGCTGTAAAATACCAACCTAATAATGCATCAAGCCCAGCCCTACAGACCCTGAAGAGATGCCCTCTCCTGCGCAGATACCAATCACAAAAAACAATTGTACTGGAACTACAACCATGAAAACTATTTATGCACATTAGGAATTCTTTATTTTGTGTTTAAAAAAAAAAAAAAAAAAACACAAAACAAAACAAAACAAAAAAAAAAAAAAAACAAGCTGATAACAGTAGATTAGGATTGCTTAATAAATAAAAACCTGGAACTTGTGACTGGAACAAAAAGGAGTCTAATACAAACCCTTCAGAATAGGGCTATTTCTACAGTCTTGAGCTGTATTTTAACACTTGGTCATGAAAACTACTGCACAAGTTGTTTCTTGAGCAGAGAGCAGTTGTGTGTGTTTGGTGTGTGTTTGTATAGGCCTGGTTTCCTATAGATCCTACTAGTGTGACCCTACACCTTCTCAATCTGATAATTTCATAGAGTCAGAGAATCACAGAATGGTTTGGGATGGAAGGGACCTTAAAGCCCACCCAGTTCCAGCCCCCTGCCATGGGCAGGGACACCTCCCACCACACCAGGTTGCCCAAAGCCCCATCCAGCCTGGCCTTGAGCACCTCCAGGGATGGGGCATCCACAGCTTCTCTGGGCAAACTGTGCCAGGGCCTCACCACCCTCTGAGGGAAGAACTTCCCCCTAACATCTAAATCTCCCCTCTTTTAGTTTAAAACCATTCCCCCTTATTCTATCACTGTCTGGCTCCAGACGGGTTCTCACAAGAGCAGAGCAGAGGGGGAGAATCCCCTCCCTTGCCCTGCTGGCCACACTGCTTTTGATGGAGCCCAGGATATGGGTGGCTTTCTGTGCTGCAAGTGCACATGGCTGGCTGATACTTTTTCAACTACTAATACCTCCGAGTCTATCACTGCAGGGCAGTAAAAAAACAAACAAACAAAAAAAATAATAATAAACTTTTACAGAAATCTCTACCTTGTCCCATCCTTTCCTGCAGTCCTAGATCTCCTGTTTAGCTGTTGGCATAACTCCCTGGATGTTTTCTGTTCTCCACTGGATTCAGCTGAAATTGGCCAGCAGATTTAAACTTTATTAGGGAGGACTGAAAGACACAGACATACTGCATTTGTGGATAGGTTTTATTTCCTTTCAAAAAATGCTCAAAAGGCAGGACTGGAACTACTATTAGTAGTAGTTCCTACTGAAGAAGAATACTAAGCAAGTAAACCAGCACTGACTTTCATAAAGCACCTCCACTGCTTACAACACTCTGAAACTTGGATCGATAGGAAGCAAACAACAGTTCACCAGAGTCATAGATTAACAGAGCATGGATTTATGCTGCAGGTGATGGGAATGGGTCCAGCATGTCTGAGGTGCTGAACAGTAGAAACCCACTGAAGGTGGTATCATCATCAGCGTCTGCAAACAGCCCGTTGAAGGTCTCTCCTCGGTGAGCCTGAAGCCACACCTCATCTCCTTTCTGTAGCTCAAGGATGGCAGCTCCCGACGCCTGGTCCTCAACACCCTGGTACCCGTCCACAGTGTGCAGCATCTTGACCCCATTTTTCACTAGAGCTACTCTGACGTTCCTTGAGTAGACGGTGATATGGTAGGTGAAATAGTAAACACCAGAGAATTTGCAGGTAAATTTGCCAGTGATTGGGTTGTAGTCGTTCAGACTGTTGTACAGCACCTTGTCGAACTTGATCGGCTGACTGTGAGGAGGAAATTTGGTGGCAACCGTAAGGCCTACACTGAAAGCGCTCCTTGGCAGGACTGCTGGGGCACCTATGTTCCCCTTATCTCCTCTGTCACCTTTCAAGCCTCTTTCCCCCTGAACTCCTGGATTACCTGGTGGCCCCAGATCTCCAGTGTTACCTTTAGGACCTGGATTACCAGTGGGGCCAATTGGTCCTGGCATACCAATTCTTCCAGGCTGGCCGGTTTCACCCTTTGTCCCTTTCGGGCCTATAGGCCCAATGTCTCCTTTCAACCCCTTTTGTCCTTGAAGACCCAGTTCTCCCTTCTGGCCCTTGTAACCCACTGACCCTATAACTCCTTTTGGTCCTAGCTTCCCAGGTCGTCCTCTTTCTCCTTTATCTCCTTTGTTCCCCTTCTCTTCAACGGTCCCATTGGCTCCTAAATGGAGGTTAAAAAAAAAAAAAAAAAAAAAAAAAGACATGTTCTTGTGATTGTCCAACGGATTACTGAGACACAACAGGAGTTTCAGCACAAAGACACCTAAGTATAGCTGTATGTCACCACTGTTCATACTGTGCTCACTGTACATACAACGTTTCAAACATGTAAGTTCAGGATGAGCCAGAAGAAGCTGCTATTGCCAATAGGAGACAGGTACCCTAGCTGAAAGCAGCAAGAATAAGCTCAAAGAAAGGAAGGTGTGACTTTTCTCTAGGATGATGATAGCACTACAGCTCAGATCATCTCATGTACAAGCAGCATCTGTCCAGATGCTTATTTTCAGCTTTTGGTGTAAGAGGAGGAGATGGTTCACAATTTAATCAGGCAAAGTCTTCTACTTTGGCAACATCCAGACCTTAACTGCTACATGTTTCTGTAATTTCTTCATGATGGGACTTTGCTTGGGTTACCTAGATTGTGCTGAAGTGCAATGAGAAGCTTTTTGATCTTGGTATTTGCAGCCACATGCTCTATTTATTCTTCATTCAGACTTGGACTGAAAGCTCAAAGCCTTTGAAAATCCATCTGCACAAGGTTTTTGCTGATGAAGGTCCCCTGATGTGAAGGGAACATTAGCAGCCGATAGACATGAATGCCGGAAGATACCATAATGCTCATACATGTATACTCTGTCAATCATTTCTGCATAAAATCTTCTGGCTTCTGATCTTGGTAATAATGCTGCATTTTCACTTTACAGTTCTCAATTTGAAATTGATAGTATTTAACAGCAGCAATGAGCTAAAAACAACTGAGATTATATAGTGAGTCTTTGGGAAAAGCAGCACAGATCCAATAGGACAAGGACACAGGAAAAGGAGGTAGCTTTGGTGATATTAAATGTTTGTGTCCTCATGTCTCTTTTTCCTTCCAGGACTGGGGACAGTCTGTAGAAAAGTCTGAGGTATGTAGTGCAACTTGTTATTACACCTGTGCAATGCATATACCATTTGTTATTTTTCAGGGTTATTGTAAGGATTTCAGAGAACCTGGACACAGTGTATTTGGCAGGTTTCCATGCTTTTGGAAACACAAATTTACCCATGCACAATTACTCCAAGGATGCACAAGTCCATCATTTCTGAGATTCTGAATTCGTGCAGAATGATGTGACACAACTTGCACAATGTCTCATTACCTCCTTTTATGCACAAGTCACTCTACATATGTACATCCAGCTGTCACAGAAGGCTTTCTGTATGTGCATAGTTTGGCTAAACAGAAGAAGCATACGTTTCCCAGATCTTCATTGGTTGGGCAGTTACAATTGTGGAAAAGTTTATGGTCACCATGACAAGACAATAAAAAGATCACAATAGTATGAGAAATGAGATCTGAGATGAGTTGACAGTTAGATAGGATATCTGGCGACCCTTTATTGAAAGGTCTTGGATGCCATTTTAAACCAAGATGTTGGGACTAGTGTCTCATGGGCATATATGTTAAGATACCACTAAGGCTGCTGGCTGAGCTCCAGACTGTCTGTCTGAGCTGTGATTACACAAAAACATGGAAAACATGCAGGAGACGAATCTTTTCTGTGTGTCTTTTATGTGTTTCACGTGTATTTACTTTAGAAATACATGTAGATGCCTTCCCTTGTCAGATTTTGGGTCTGGTACCTGCTTGATTCAATAAGATCAATCCTGTTTCGTGTATTTTTAGGTGTATACTTCATGTCTTCTGTAATTCCTTTTGAATTATCTTTCCCTGAAGTTGCACACATAGCCACAGGAACCTCATTTTCCTGAGGTAGCTGCAGATGTGGCATCTTCCTCAGCAGCTGACAGAGGGGTGAGAGAAGAGAAAGGTGAGGTAAAGGGCTGAGCAGACAAGTTGTAGGGCATCAGAGGCAGAATAATAGGAGACAAATTCCTCTTGTATTGTCACTATGGTTGTGCAGCCTCTACCACTTCCGAAAAGGTTTGTTGTTTTTTTTAACCTCAGTGGTACTTTCACTACAGGTAGAATATATAGCATGTCCAGCGCTCACAAACCCAACAGTTGATAGATGTCTAATACATTGAAATACTTCTTCTCTGACCTTTTTGGCCTTTTTCTCCATTTATGCCATCTTTCCCTGGAGTGCCAGGAAGTCCTGCTTCACCTAGCACAGAAGAGAAAAACAGATATTCAATAAACTATTAAATTACCAGAAAACGGTGTTCAAATCCTGCTCCGATCCTTCCTCTTCAAGCCTGGCTAAACAGTAATGTAAACAGTAGTCTTATTCCTGACTACTGGGTGCCAATCCTGATGCTTTTATCTCATGGGGAGACTTGACAGGGAGTCAGAAAGTAAGGAAGAGTAAGGAAGCTGCATTTAGAAAGAAGTTTTACACTGACAGTAAAATTCACATGTAGTGAAACAATGATAAACTGTCCCCCCCAAGAAAAGACACCTGCAGGGGTTTACCAATGGTGATGAAACATCACAGGGGAATAATGTTGCCTGTAGATCAGAGGGAAGCATTCACTCCTGATTCCTGTATCATGGCAATTGACTGTACCTGCCTATTAAGAAGCCAATTGATTTTTTTTATTGGTTCCTGGATTTTAAAAGATTTAATTTTAAGCAAGACTAGGGCACTGAATGCAGAAGGAGCTTGACAGAGAATTCTGTAAATTTTTTATAAAGAGAGTTCAAAGTAACTCTTTAGCAGTCACTGAGGTGAGTAAAAGTGGGTAGATCTGACTTTCAGTGCTCCAGGGCAGGCAGGAAGCAGCGAGTGACTCTTTATCGTCCAAACTGTAAGTCCTGGTTATTTTTCAACCAATCCAACTCACTGCATAGCCACACAAAGAGTTGTGGTGTATTGAAGAGAGGAGTGGAGAGGTGGCAAAAGGCTCTGACAGAGGTTCCTGCTTATGCCAGTACAACCATCAAAGAAATGTACACCAAGCTACACCTTCAGCACTGGTTCTGCAGAATGCACTTCCTGTGGAGGTGTAGACTTCACTGGTAAAGAAAGTGATAAAGAAATCAGGTTTTGTCTTTGTGATTGCACCAGCAACCTGGTCTGTTAAAGGCAGACATTTCCTTTGCATTGAAAGGCACAGTAAAACACTGTAGGACATTTTAAGGTAATTTCTTTCTGACTATTGACCTGATATTGGTTTAAGTACTAAACTATGTACTCTGCTGAAAAAGGCTGATTCACAATCTGCAGGATCAGGACTCGGCAGAAGGGTTTACGTGATAAGTACAAGTTTGATCTGGATAGATTTGTGCACACAGTAACAGTGTTTATTAAACACTCATGCATTAAACCATTACACCCCCTGCATGATGCCACACAATAGCTGACCTGACATATACCCTGTTGGGGAAGAGTTCCCCTACAAAAAATTGTGAGCAAGTTTGAAGTAGCAGATTTGCTTTTGTCCTGTCTTTTGCATGCTGGGCTTGTGACACTTGTGATGAAGTGTTAAATGTCCGCATGTCCACAGGTTCATCACCTGGTGTAACCCTGGCCTTGATGTCCAGCACGGATGCAAAGGCCACCCTTATCCTGAGGCTCAAAGTACACAGCAGTCATTACCTTCAGGTGGCTGTGATGATTACCTGTATTCAGTATCATATGTAAATCTCTACTACAGCCTGTTACAGCACACATAAATCCTACACTGCTTTTTCAACCGTGTCCTCTCCTGAACTTCACTGTAGAGGTGCTCAAGTTACAGCAAGTAGGCACACTCAGAATCAAGTCCTACAAATGTAAAATTTAGGTAAGAAAGAGAACATTTCATATTACATGCTGCTGAACATTTCATATTACACGGTTGTTGTTTTTTAGTGGGCTTGAAGTTGTTCACAGAAGTATAGTTACTATCAGTTTTCAGATGGACCTGAAAATGCTCCCAGAATACAAAGTAAGTAAAGTCTTTCTTCTTTTAAGTTGTTTTTATCCCTTTGACCCAACTTCTCTGTAGTAATAGCTGTCTTGCTTTAATTATTAGGTCTTTTCTTATATTTTCATCCTCAAACAAGTAAGTGATGAGAGTCTGAAATGTTTCCTGGAGGCTCGGTGGAATGATCCATTAATGCAGAGATAGGAAAACACTCCATACATCAGAGCATTTACGCTGAACACAGTACCTGTATCCCCCTTGTCGCCTTTCAGGCCATCGCGTCCGTCACGACCTGGTACGCCGTTGTGTCCAGGATTGCCAGGGATGCCAGGATACCCTTGGGTACAGACGTCCTGCTTTTCTGCCTCTTCTGTGCTGACTACAATAGCCAGAAGTATAATCCAGCTTCTCATTCTTTAGATAGGTTGTACAATTTTGGCTGAAAAATATAAGATTAAGGTGTCTTTTTCCCCGTATTTATCTTGTGAGCCCAAGAAGAGGATGCAGGGTTGGGAAAGCAGGAAAAAAGGAAGTGGGTTTTCACCATATCTATTGTTTTGTTTTCTTTCATTTACAGGTGTCTAGCATTAAATACAATCTGGGAATCTATAGGTGATTATTTTGAATGATAATTTATTGGGAATATCAGCTATAGCTTCATTAGACTGCTGAAACTTTAACTCAGCTTTATCTAATTTACAATATACCTTAATTCCCTATAATTTGGAGCATTGGGTTCTGCTTGGTATTTTCTTATGCAGTGTGACTTGTGGAAATAAATGACTCTGCGAAGACAGTCCACAGAGGTATTGATGCAGGTAGCTCTTCCTGCTCCCTCCTTCCTTTTTGGAAGACTTGCTACAAACAGTACCCTATGCATTTCAAGTCTGTAAGGAAATCCTTCTTCTCTCAGGTCTTCAGATCAGATTGTGTTGGCCATTAATAATCCAGTATTTATCTATCATCTTTTTTAAGGAAAAAAACATCTTTTTAAGAGTCAAACGGCTCACAACTGAGAAGAAACAGGTCTCCTCCACTCACATTTCTCCCTGTGCCTGCTCTTGACTGTTTGTACCTCTCATCTCCCACAAACTGGCTGTGGTTCCTGCAGGAGGTGAACTAAGGCAATTCAATACACTAACTCAGCACAAAGCAATCATGTTTTTTTCTTCTTTTATTGGCATTAGTCTTTTTCTGGGTTAATAAGTTGAATGACCTCACAGAGGGTCAGAGCTGGAGCAGAGCAAGATGAGGGCAAAGATGTGAGGAATCGAATAAGGACTCAACGAGTCCTTAGTTATCTAGTCAAATGAGGAATCAAATAAGGATTTTTTGGCAAAAATATGTCTTTAGTCTTTTTTTCCCCCTCTCATGCAACTATGCTACATCAAAACCATCTTATTTTTATCCTTTTCTTGGAGAATCCTTATTATTTTATAACTTTTCATAGAAGTCCATTGAAGTACACAATTCTGGATGCTTCTGGTATAAGGCAGTGTAAGAGTAATTAATGGGAAGAGGTTAGAAGAAGGGACAAAATGAAATAACAACAAAATTAATGTCTATTCTGTTTGGAATTAATGTCCATAAATGTCTAATGCACAGAAGCTTAGGCTATAGAGGTTAAATATGTGTACAGATAAAAACAGTAGCCAGAATGAGTAAATTTTACATATTTGGCTTTTAAATCAGTTCTTTCATTAATGAAAAAATAACACTAAGATCAGTATTACTTTTCAAATACTAGCTAGCATTGCCACCATCATTTCAGAGTTACAAAACAAGTCACACAGATACCACGTAAAAAGAGAGACAGATTAATATCTTCTCATTAAGAATGATTGCACCTTTATAGGAATATTCGATTTAAATATTCTTTTAACTTAATTTATAGGGTAGGACCTTAGACCTTGGGGACACATCCTTTAATATTTTCCTTCTGCCTTCCAAAACATTCCCAATTTTGCAACAATTACTGGAAGCGTTATTTATGGTGCCTTCACCAGCAATCTACAGAGAAGTGTTTGCTCACCCACCAGTAAAATCCCTCTTCATCTGCTGCTGGTAGTTTGTGCTAAAGGAAGTTGAAAAGTTGAAAATACATCAAACATTTTCTACTTCTGAGCTATGTAAACATTTGCTACCTTAGTCAAAGGACTCCAGAGGAGTGTAAAGAGAAGAAGTGGTCTGTGGGATGCTGTTAGGATTTGATGCACCCCATAGAGAAGTCTGACAGTCTTTGTCCCCCGACAGAAAACCCTATTCCCAGTTGCTTAAGAGGGTGTTTCTTGCTTAAAAAATAGGTATTTGGTCCCCATATATGCACTCCTCACCACACAATGACAATATCATCATCATCATCATCTCTCTCTACATATAGGATCTTTGGTCTTACCTCATTCACTTTGTTCTTGCAATGATCTTGGCCATCTTTCATCAGAGCATAAAAGCTTCCTGTAAAGGAATGCAAGCTCCAAACATGTGCCTTGAGGACAAGCACTTGTTTGGTCACTAAATTCTCAAAGGTCAGTGATTTAATTTTGAGAGCTGTTCAATAATTAAAACAGAAGGCTAAACTGGAATCTTTCTATTTATTCCGGTAGTAAGCTGAACTGCTCTGTACTTTGGCTTTTACCACAGTTATGTGAAATAAAATTGTTAAAATGAATTAATAAAGCTTTGATTTACCTGTTCCATTACACAAATATGTTATACAGTTGCTAGCTTGGTTGGTTTTTAAGACAGAAGGCAGTTCTAATGCCATTATTGTGCTAAAAAAAAAAATGTATAAAGTTAGTTTCTGTTTCAAGCAATTTGTAATGGAAGTAGGGACAAAAAGAGTATAGAAACTGAAACTTAACAATACCATGAACATGGCATTACAAATAGTATGTGATTATGGAGAAGAAGTAACAAGATTGAGTTGACGTAAATAAAATGAATGACAAAGAGCTTTTTAATGTGTAATTTGCAAGTGCTCCATCTAGCTGCTCAAGCATCAGTCAAAGCTTTTGTGCCCCTAAATTTATTCTTGGCAACTAAATCTGAAGAAGCTAGAACTTGATGCTTCACTGCATCTTCCTGAAATTGCTGCTCTCTGAGGACTAGCAGCAAAGCAACGAAGAGTGCCAGCTCCATAAATACTGATTGGGAACAGTGAAGGATAAAAACCGATAGCAAAAGGAGCTAATGTGTTATAAGAAGTGGCCTTGATTCACCCTGGTTTCTGCAAGTGATTGAGAACCCTATTTTTTTTTTTTTTTCCTGAATAGGTTTCCCACACTGCAAAGAGATGGCATGCACGGTCTGTGCATCAAGTAACATTTTTAGTAGCATAAAAAAACATCAGAACAACAGAGCAGTGAGTAGTGTCCACTAAGCTCTTCACCACCACCCTGTGGTAATACAAAATACTGCAAAAGAGAAAGAAAGGACAACGGGCAGCAATTAGCTGCTCTCCCTCAATGAACTTCTGTAGCCAAATTAGCAGCACTGCTGTGCTAATGAGAAGAAAGGAGAGACACAACAAAAAATCCTTTTCTCCTTACCCATTAGACAAGCAGCGTTAGTCCAGTGTGATGCTTTTTTTTCTTTCTTTTCTTTTGTAGGATTTTTTTTTTTCTGTTGTAGGAATAGCCTCAAAGACAAATATTACCATCAGCCATTTTCTAAGGGTTTCTTGTCTCGTCACAGAAAAATGCATTGGAAAAAAATGCACAGAAGCAAAAGTTCACTGTTTTCTCTTAAATAATGTTGCATCTGAATGTCAGGAATAGCAGCATTTTATTTTGTTTTGATAGCTGTGCTAATTACCTTTGTTAGGAGCTGAACATGGCAGTAATGACCATGAGATAAGTGGTTATTGAGCGAAGCTATATCCAGCTGTATTAGCAGTGCGTCTTTTAGATATTTCATCAGCCCTTCACAAGCAGGTATCTCCAAAGTCTGGGGTACTCTCATAGGTTCAGGCCAAAGCTAACTGTTCCTAGCTAATTTGCCTACTGAAAGTTTACCTTGGTGCACATACTGGGCCTTCTGCCTTATTCCCTGTGTCCCAGAAACAAGGAGGAATAAGCAGTGTTTCACTGGTTCTGTCAGTAAAGTCCCTTGGGAGCACATGGAGCTCTTCCTTCCTCCTGAAGCAATTTTGCCTTTCCTAAAATCACTAGGAGAAATAGTCAATAAATCCCACATCATCCTGGCTTTTCTGAGTGAAACTCAGCCCCTGAAGGGCAGCAGTGCCCCCTTTCTCTCTCCTTTTGAACACTGCTGTCATCAAACTCCAGTAGTCGATGAAGAGCCATCCCATCTGTTGGCCCACTCTGAATGCCTAAAATATTAAAATAACCCACCCCAGACCAAAAAATGTTGCCCAGACCTCCCGCAGGAAGATGCACAACTGTAACATAAGGTGTGACACAGGCACACGGGGAGGTGCGGTGGGCGTGGGTCACCTGTGTGGTGCTGCACACCCTAAGTGCCAGCAGACGTTATCTGGGGATGCCACACGGAGGGGATGCCACACGGAGTCTAAAGAGAGGTGTGTGTAAATAGATATGTGTATGAACATACACTTCTTTATTTAAAAGCAGAGCCTAAATATTTAATAGCAGATGTGAGTTTCCAACCCTATGTACTCACCTGGATGAAGAGAAGTCAGTCCTGGCTGCAGTGAACTAAACCTAACACAGATATAAGGTTAAAAACCACAAAACCAGAATGAAACCCTACCCAATTATGCTGCAGTTTGTACAGTTTGGATGCTTTCTCACAATTACACGTTCTCCAGCTAGTTAGGAGAGAATCATTGAGTTTTGAAGAACGTTCAGGAACACACTGAATACTCATGCACTTTCCTTATAGACTACGTGACGTGCAGTTTTGCATGGATGACTTTTTCATTTCTGCTTTGATACTGTAACACAGAAAGGCCTGAATCCTCATCTTTGTTAGCAAGCACAGGTCATGCAGTGCCCTTTACTGTTTTTTAGGAAAAATAGTAACAAAAAATTAGAAAAAAGACAAGCAGTGCTGTCTGTTTGTGCATGAACTGAAAGCTCCACCTGATAGATCAGTTCCTGAAGAATTTAAAAGCACTGTCTACAGGAATGTTAAATAAAATGGACAGATGAGGTCACTGAGGCCAGATGAATGGTTTAAGTTGGAAGGGACCTCTGGGGGTCACCTGGTCCAACCCATGGGGTCAAGGAAGCCTCCTGGCCCTGACATTGTACTCCAGCATTTGCTCAAGGTGTTTTTTCCAGACATCCAACCTCACTAAGTGATCACTGTGCCTTTCGCTCTGATACCTGAGCACTCAACACCAAACCTGTGCAGCAACGGCACTTAGAGGCCTGGGAAACTCCCAGCTGTGAGGTGAACCAAGAAATAGAGACGAAAGCATGGACACTGACAGGAGGGAAGACAAGTCAGCAAACCCAAGCCCAACTATTCTGCCAGCATTTGAGCTCACAAAAACATTTTTCATGAAAAGATTTCAGCAAGATAGGTTATTTTGTTGAAGCTACTGTGTCTCGGTGAAACATAAATGTTTAACACAGCCTTCAGCAGGAGGGACTTTTCTCCACCAGCCAGAGCAGCGAGCTGAACCTCCAACTTTTACTTCCAAGAGGTACTGTAGAAGAGAATGGCTAGGACAAGGTAAAGCACAATAAGAATAGCTGCATGTTCCTGGGACAGTAACAAGGATGGGTTTTGCCTAAATATTAAAGAGTTCAACCCTGGAATGGGGTTCAGTAGTTTGCTAAAATGGATTTGTGCTGGGAAGTACTGTAACTGTTACTGGGAAATCAACAGAAGATGGTGTAACTTTTTTTTTTCTTTTTACAATAATAAAATAAAGATGATAGTTGAGGCATGTTTGCCTCGCAGAAGAGACTTTGTAGACAAAAAAAAAAAAATCCAACACTTTTAAAACTGTACAATAAAGTTTTATAAGACCCAGCTGAGGAACTTCAGCTGTACATTATTTAATTAAAACATGTACAATAAGAGAAAAATAATGGGAATGTAAGTTCGTACTTATTTCCAGAAAATAGATTCATTTGACAATGTTCCAAGAGTAAATAAATCTTGTAATGCAATTACTTCAGAACAAATACACATCAAGTTACTGCAGTCCTATACATAGTGTTTCAGCCGTCAACAGCCAATTCATCTGCTCTGTAGCCAGGACACTTGATTTACAATGTGTAACAGCACACAGATGGTAAGATGCACAAAGCAATGGATGTAAGATAAAACGTTACAAAACACTTGTCAAAATAAAATACATATGCAAGTCATCCCTAGTATTTACAACCAATCGTTTTAAATTAGAGATCATTCAGAAAGCATCTCCTACAAACAAATGCCACATATAGGAAAAAAAAAAAAAAAGAGAAAAAAAAAAAAAAGCAGAAAGGCAGTCAAAGAAAGATACTGTGTTAGTTATGGCTAAAGACCTTTGGCTCCAAAACTCTGTTATAATTATTTTCAAAAGACAACTAAAATGTGGAACATTTGAGTAGTCTGTCTTTGAACTCCTTTATTACACTGACCACTAAAACTCAACATGAAATTTAGCATGGCAAGAGCCACTTGTAAAACAATCTTATTATTTTATACATCAAATGCTCTGAGTTAGATGCAATTATGGTTTGGCATTCTCCTAACTCAGTGGGAACACATTTGAGGACAATTATATTTTACTGCATCTCATGCAAAAAGTCTGAGGTTTTCTGCTCAGCAGGCCATCAGGAAGGCTCTGGCTGTGCTTTAGCTAAACGAGGCACAAATATGCTTAGTAGTTGCCCTAGAATATTTTACAGTAACTTAAAGCATGCAAAAGCGAGAGGAAAAGACACCTTTTGAAAAGTTTTGTCATCAGGAGGATCAGGACTTTCATGTTCTCCTCAAGGAAAGAGGTGCTAGAATACAAACTTTTACATTTTATTTGCAACTCTTTTCCCCAGAGACTCTGAAGTCAGGCCGACCCCCAAGTAAATATTTGCCCTAATTGTTGGATAATTTAATTGTGTGTTTTCATTTAATTATAATTTGATTAAAAGATAAGGGTGTAGTCTAAATTTGACTGTTCTTATCATATTTTACCAGTCTTGCTGCATAGCCAGCACATTCCTTGACCAATAAACATATAGCCCAATAAAATGCACATTGTGTTGGCATCCTCAATCTATTGAAGATCAGATTGCAAAGAAAGACATAGAGAATATTACAAAACAACCACATCTATATGTAGGGCACTATATATAAAACTGTCCTGAGTAATCTGCAACATGAAACATCTGCTTTTTCTCTGAAATTAAGTTCTCTTTGTGAAAAAACCTTCTGCATCCAAAACCATAGGCAAACATTTCTGTTCATTTTTAGGGCTAAGGCACCAGCACTACATGGGAAGAGCCTTTATGGCCACTGACATGTCAGAAGATACATCTGAAAATCTTTTTTTCAAAGACAAATATGTAAGTATGTGTGGATCTCATAATGTCTTCAGGTCAAGCTGGGCAAGCTTCTGGGTGAGCACTGCAATCCAACTTTTTTTAAAACCTAAAACAAATCTTTCAAAATGGGATTATGAAAAAAAAAAAAGTCATCTCCACTTCCATGGTATGTGCACCACTTTGTTTTGCAGGCCTGAACATGGCAAGAACACACAAAAATGGGTATATAAGAAACACAAAAGGGTTGCTCATTTCAGTGGAAGAGCATGGATCCGTTCCTGCATTTGGAAGTCTGTTTCTTCTGTTTAAATTGAGTATTCAGAAATATTTAAAAAAAAAAAATTTTTTCAAAAGGAGATGGCTTGTTTTAAACATGAAAAGGAAAACAGAACCCAGACAGCTCTTTTCACTAACTTTCCTGTGCAGTTTCTTTAAGCTGAGTCATTGAAAATGTCAGTGCATATTTCCAGTTCTTAGCTGTTTCAGGTCATCTTCCATTGCTATGGAAAAGCACAAGCAACGAAGTTCACTATGCAGTGAACGATTTGGCTGAGCATCACCAGACTTTGCATTATTGCTGAGCTATATACACAAGGCATTTGAAATGTACAGTTGTCGAAGATGTCAGTCAAAATCAAAACTAGAAACCTGGGCTTTGCAGAAGTTGCCACATAGTTATCAAATCACAAAATCATCAGACTAGTGGGCTTCACAACACTGACTATAAATAAAAATAGAGAGGTAACAATAGTAGTAGGAACAAATACATGTTTAAAATAAGGCTTTTTTTACATCGTTTTTTAGATGCCTGGCCTCTAGCCCATTGTTTGTTCTTCATATATTACAGATTCATGACAAAGCTGATTGTGTCCCTTGTCAAGAGAATACTCTTGGATCTATCCTTATCATCTAATAATGCCCCTAATCAGCAGCATAGGATATCTGAAAGACATTCATAACAAATCAGTTCTGAAACATATGGAGTTTTTCTTTCCTTCCATATTACCAGCAGTCTTGTCATCCTTAGTGAGTTATCAAGCAGAAATGATCAGTGCTGAAAATACCGAGATCCTGTTTTCTTCTTGGTGGGATTTTAAATGTTAGTCTACCAAATCAACTTCATGTCATGGGCCAATTATTTCGATGCAGATCAGGTATTGCAGACGCTGACCAGAGCTGACCTTGCTCAAGCCAGGTCCTTCCCCTTCCACCACAGACTGATGATTCTGACACAAAAATCCATCGCAGGTCCACACAGTTTTTCTGTCCCTCCCAGTAAGAACTTCTCTGTCTTAGTGAAGAAATAATTGGTCACAACCCACTGTTGATTGCCCATGTAGAAGAGTCATGGATCCAGACTGCTTCAAGAACTTAATGGAGATATTTACATTACCATTCATCCATTTTCTAAGTGAAGCTATATGAATAAAGAGTACAAAGCGTGAGAACTATGCAACACAGGCAGCAGTCAGAGGTCAGATCGTACTGTCTCAACTCTGACTTTGTACATTCACATTATCTCCAATAAAAAAAAAATAAACAAAAAATACTTTTTTTCACAGAGAAATAAGCATACTGGAAATACAAAGAAGCGTCTTCCAGGCTAAGAGGTGAGCAAAAAGTGATATAAAAGCTCTATACTGAAGAGCATACATGCAAGCAGTACATTGCTCTGACTGAAAGAAATCAGAGATGCCCTTGGCTCCTCTTGTTTCCACTTGTATGCAAGAAATGCACACATCGTTGCAGTCCGTTTTGCACTCTGTCCATGTTTCTACATGACAGAATAAAATTTCCCCGTTCCAATCTGGAAAATGGATAAGGCCTTGTGGGACGTTCTCCTGCCATTTGGCAATTTAATAGAAAAAGAAAGGCAGGGTTAGGGTCCACCAAATTCTGCATCACTGTGCTAATCATATGGGATCTGTCCACCCGATTTTCATGAGTGGCCCCTGCCCAGTTCTCCAAAAGGAGAAAACTCTCCCAAGATTCCTTGCTGACATACCCTTAAAGAAAAACTCCTCCCTATCCGAAATTTGGCCATCAGCATAAGGTTAAGAAAAATGAAATGTTGCAATGACCTGCATGATTCCATCATTACTTCAACCTAACTAAGAAACAGATCCAATACTGCTGCTTTAGAGTAACAGCAAGTTGTCTTTGTCAGAAGGGGAACCACTCTTCATCAGCAATGCTGGCACCTGGCAACATTTACTTCAGAGCAGTGCTGAAGAACTTCATTCTTCTTCTAGACAAAGGTGGTACTTCTGGCTCAAGGGAGCCTAAGGTTTTTCCTCCAAAACTGGAGATTCACGGAGCTCAAATAAGCTTAACTGTGTCTCCAAGGTCCCTCCTTGGAATAAGTCTCCCCCTGTGCTAGTGTCCTTCCCAGGCCCCCGGCCTCTCACTTTTTGAACGGGGTGAGTTTGTTGAAGGTGTGCCAGAAGAGGGATGGCTTCCGCTTGGGTTCTGCCAGGGCAAAGACCTGCTGCTGCGGGATGCTGGTAGGCACGGTGATGTGGCGCTGATGGATGGGATGCAAGCTTTGGTGTGGAGGAGGCATAGGACACCCGTTATAGCTTACACCTGCAATGGGAAGGAGTTAAGAAAGCGTATGAGACAGCTAGCACAGTGACCAATATGGGGGGAAATTCAGCATGGCAGCATGGAACAAAGCCAATAGTCAGTAAAGCCAGAATAAATTTTGCCATGATGTTAAATGAAAGCGCTACTAGATGTTACCTTTTCTGCCATTACACTTTTCAATTGCTGAACTGATTTGTCTTAAGAAGAGAGTAACACCAGTACAAATAACATCACAGGATTACCAAAAAATAGGCAGCAGTTTCACAAAGCCTGACAACATTGTTTGCATGGGTAAATTTTGATATTTCAAAGGAAAAACATTTTTTAAAGCACATCCTTTTACTGTAGTTAGTTCTAGGATAAGGCTGGGTAAAATAATGCTGCCAATGAAAATGCATTTCTTCAATTTGGAAAATATTTCTGCAGGCTAAGGTTCTTAGACTTTGATCTTGGATATTCTGAACAGAATCCACTGATCACAATTTTTAGCCACTCCCCTGATAATCCAGATAGGTTTTTATAGATATGCTGTGATTGCAAAAGAGAAAATGCTTTGATAGCATTAATCCCAGGGAGGAGGGATAAATTAAGTCCTTTACTTCTAAATCCTGGATTGGTCTGTTCCCACTTCACAGAATCACAGAATTTCTAGGTTGGAAGAGACCTCAAGATCATCGAGTCCAACCTCTGACCTAACGCTAACAGTCCCCACTAAACCATATCCCTAAGCTCTACATCTAAACGTCTTTTGAAGACTTCCAGGGATGGTGACTCCACCACCTCCCTGGGCAGCCCGTTCCAGTACCTAACAACCCTTTCAGTAAAGAAATTCTTCCTAACATCTAACCTAAAACTCCCCTGGTGTAACTTTAGCCCATTCCCCCTCGTCCTGTCACCAGGCACATGGGAGAACAGGCCAACCCCCACCTCGCTACAGCCTCCTTTAATGAACTTATACAGAGCAATAAGGTCACCCCTGAGCCTCCTCTTCTCTAGGCTGAACAAGCCCAGCTCCTTCAGCCGCTCCTCATAGGACTTGCTCTCCAGGCCCCTCACCAGCTTCGTCGCCCTTCTTTGGACCCGCTCAAGCACCTCGATGTCCTTCTTGTAGCGAGGGGCCCAAAACTGAACACAGTACTCGAGGTGCGGCCTCACCAGAGCCGAGTACAGGGGGACGATCACCTCCCTAGCCCTGCTGGTCACAGTGTTTCTGATACAAGCCAGGATGCCGTTGGCCTTCTTGGCCACCTGAGCACACTGCTGGCTCATACTCAGCCGACTGTCCACCATCACTCCCAGGTCCTTCTCTGCCTGGCAGCTCTCCAACCATTCCTCACCCAGCCTGTAGTTCTATTTATTCTCTCACCACCCTAAATGTTACCCAAATTTGACTTAAAGATGGAAAGACAAAAATCACATGTTTTCTAAGAGAGGAAAAAAAGAAAGGTTTCCAGAAAAACAAGTTTCTAATCCATTACTGTACACTTTTATCAAATTAGCAAGAGAGGATAGGAAGAAGCCATTCTGAGTGTGCTACCATGCACTCAGCAACATGCAGCTAGCAGAAAGGACATGAGAGCATTTGAAACAGAAAGCACGATATGACTAAAGAAGAAAAAGCTGTCTGAATAAAAGCAAAGGAAGGAAACAGTAACCCTCATTTTGAATTTAATCTCTGTGAGCACTTTCTTACAGACTTAAACATAATGCTTGCTGTGCCTATTGTGTTTCTTCTCCAGCAAGGAGATAATACTGACTTGCTGTCTGAAGGAGACAGGGAAGCTCATTTCGTAGCTAGTTTACAAAGGTATTTGAATTTGAAATACGGGCTACTGTGAATAATTTGAACTCCATGTAAACCCAAGACAAATTTTTAAAAGGTTCAGGAATTCAACCATTGCACTTTTCCCCAATACTAAACACACTGGAATAAAATAGGAGTGTGAAGTTGCTCTTAAATACTCACCTTTCATTTTTCCATGCCTTGACTTATGGGCATTCTGCATGGCTTGTTTCTTCTGGTTTTCTGAGATTTCCATTCCTATGCAAAAGAGTAAATTAGGGCAATGGTGTAAAAATATTTTAATCTAATGTTTGATTACATTAAATCAAAACTAACAGGTAAACTATTTTAACCATTTTTTTAGTAATTCCAAGTAAATCTTAACTTTGGTAATTCTAAGTAAATCCTTGGGTAAATTTTATCCCAAAATTTTTAGACATGTTTTACTTCACCATGTAATTTTAGCCAGTGTTTCTCTGGGATAAGAATAAGAACATGAATTTGCCAGTAAATAAATAGGAAAAGTTTGCTTTACAAATTCATAAATGGTAGACACTAAGTGCACAAAAAAATCTTTCTACAGATAACTCCAGATAACTACAGATAGAAAGAAAAAAGAATAAATTAGCAAATTAGCATTTCTGAAAGCTACAAGCCACCCAGCAGTAGAACACAAATACAGATTCTGTTTCTTTTTTCAGGCAATTTGAGCTAAGTTGGGGTAACAAACTGAAGTCACTGGTACTGCAGTAGTACAAAATTGGTCCAAGTAAACCCCTAATATCTTTATGTTTGAAATACTCAGTCTTATGGCAAACCTTGTATTGTTCTGTAAGGGGACACGACCTGCTTTCCTTCCACCTTCTCATTGCTTCACCCTCTGTATTTAATGTATTTATTTGCTCATCCACATGGAATAAAAGATTTGATTTTAAAAAAAGCTAGCAAAGCTTTCTGTGGGCTGAACAAACTCCACGATATTATCTCACATCAGTCTTCATAAACTCTGTACTTTTGTCTGGCATAGAGCAGAAATTGTTGTAACTACTTTGCACAGTCCTCGAGTGAACGAGATACCAGGTGGACATTATCTTGTTTATGGTGTGCCCTGTGTATGCCAAGGAACTGCCGTTAGCAGCACAGACATAGCAGAAGGCTGTGGAGGGCAGCATTCCTTCAACCCAGAGGACTCAGCATCACGTCCTCTGCCAGACACCAAAGCAGGCTGTGATGTGGTCGTGGCTGCCATCAGACTGGGGCTGGATCCCACACTCTGGTTTCTCAAGTACTTGTTTGCATAGTTGCATGACTTATATGATGCTATAGTGTGTGGCCAACCCTATGCTATATGCTACCACATGACAAGTGTGACTGATCCGTGCTGAGTACAGAGAAGCCAGACATCTGCTAGGAAAGGTAGCCAAGTGTCTGGTGTCATCTGGAGCCCACGCACAGGCACTCTGCTTCCCTCTCCCTTTGTACAAGACATCGGCGATATATGGATCTGCTTTGTTAGCACAAGCAGACAACAGGGTGCACGGGCTCTCACTCACTTCACTCACATGCACACAAAGAACACAAAAACTGCAACTCCAAAGTAGAATAAAGCAGATGATTTGGTTCCATTTTGCATTTGCCTGCATATCTCTATACTTTTAAAATTCCTTTAATTTTTTAACATGAATTTACAAAGAAGTTACTACAAATGATAGCATCACAGAATGGTTTGGGTTGGAAGGGACCTTAAAGCCCACCCAGTTCCAGCCCCCTGCCATGGGCAGGGACACCTCCCACCACACCAGGTTGCCCAAAGCCCCATCCAGCCTGGCCTTGAGCACCTCCAGGGATGGGGCATCCACAGCTTCTCTGGGCAGCCTGTGCCAGGGCCTCACCACCCTGAGTAAAGAATTTCCTGCTTATATCTAATCTAAATCAGCCTATTAACTTAAAATACAACAGCATTCAGCCATAATTTTGGGGTAGCATAAGTTTCTTTTATTTTATTCTGCAATTCTTTCCTGTATAGAAACAAGGAAACGGACAAAAGAAATGAAAGCAGTTTCATCAGCACAGATCAGACCGCTGTCGTAGGGTTACTATTAGTGGCTTGGAGAAGGATTTTCTGGCCATGGCCTTTTCTTCACATGTATTCATAAAAGCTAAGAAAAGCTAGATATGGTTTGGGAGACAATGACCTGACCAAAGTGTTTTTGAAAATAGAAGTAAAATGCCATTTGAAGAGTATGTGTTTGTTCTTAGAGTGGTTAGATTAGAGGCTTTATGCAAACTCCAGCAAGATAGCTCACAAAATCAACAAGATAAATTTAAACCTGAGGTTGAGAATACTGGAGCTTTGCCACTGGTTTTGGCTAAAGGAAATGTTCAATTATGCCAAAAAGAAGAAATTTTATGGAAAACAAGCAGCCTTCTGGGTAGTGGAGAATACATCCAAGCTACTGAAACTCACAAGACCGGATGGACATTGGCTATTACAACTCAGCTTTGTTTCTTCTGGTTCAAGACACCCATGCCAAAAATGGTACTACTAAATCTGAATAATGAGTATAATTTGAAAAGCAAGTTTCCAGCAGGATGGATGTTACATGGGCAGGAAAGGCTGCACACGCACGTGTCTTCACCATAGTGCAGTCAGTGCCTTAAGAACAGAAGCACTGGGGACCCTCCCTTGCAATCTTTGCTCGCAGCACAATGGAGATTTGTGACCTTGCCCTAAATAAGGGTTAGTGCTATGATGACAAATCTCATCCTTATCACTGCCACCACTGGTGAATGGCTGCCCCTTCTGAGTGTCATATCTTGATTCTCATGAGTTCCGCAGTAGAATCTCATGAGATCCCAGTAGAATAATGACATTTACATGACTGCAGCTGCTACACCTTTGCAGTTTCCCCATGATTGGGGTTTTCTGGAAGTGTGGCCTTCCACAAACGGAATGGGAACACCCCACTGCTGCACAAGACAGACCCACTGCTGCCACCAGCAAGCACTGGAGTGAACCTCAGAAGCATCCCAGCACACAGCACTCAGCCTCATCAACATACTTGCCCAGTGCTCCATAAAAAAAAAAAAAAAAACACTGCAGGAAGAGGTGTAAAGATTTGAAGAGCTCAGGAGCATCCCTCAGAAGGAATAGAAATGAAAAATGCTTAAATTTTATCTACTTTTGCTCAGCCCTCATCACCAAAGGGCAAGAGCTGTGACTTATTCACAGCTCTTGATCACGTTGTATGCTGGAGCTGAGGTTTTTCATAACTTTTGTTAAAAGAGGGATTGTTTGGGCATCATCTGTGTGCTACTCTAGCATCTTCAAATCACCTTCACCCTTTTGCAATATCCGTATGATTTTAAAGTTCCATTTAGGTGAACTGGTAAAGGCAGCCAACACCCTCCCCCAGGAGCATAAGATGTGTGAATAAGCTCTACACAGAGCAACTCATGAAAGTCATCTGTGTTGTGCCCAACAGGACCACAATATGATGAAACAGGGCCTGGAACATCTCCCCCGTGAGGAAAGGCTGAGAAACCTGGGTCTGTTCAGCCTTGAGAAGAGAAGACTGAGAGGGGATCTAACCAATGTTTACAAATATTTTAAGTGTGGGAGACAGAGGGATTTGGCCGACCTCTTTTTAGTGGTTTGTGGGAACAGGACAAGGGGCAATGGCCACAAGATGGAGCCCAGGCAGTTCCGCACCAACATGCAAAATAATTTCTTCATGGTGAGGGTGGTGGAGCACGGAGACAGGCTGCCCAGGGAGGTTGTGGAGTCTCCTTCTCTGGAGATATTCAAGGCCCGTCTGGATGCCTACCTGGGCAGCCTGCTGTAGGGAACCTGCTTTGGCAGGGGGGTTGGACACGATGATCTCTTGGGGTCCCTTCCAAGCCCTACAATTCTGTGATTCTGTGCTAATGTCACCCCCTGATGTTCAGCACAAGAGAAGTTTGTTTTAAGATGTTTGGGGAAAGTTTAGCTGTGGCTGCTTGATTACTTAGTCAAGGTGCTTGGGGTTAATTGCAGCAGCTGGTGCAATGGGAAGGAGTTAAAATTGGTTTTAGAATATGAATTGGTAAACTTGAAAGTGTTTTCTTTAGCTTGTAGATGGACCATCTACAATATATTTGGATGAGATCTTATTTTTGTCATTGTTACAACGGTATCAAATGGGAGAAATCCTCTAAGATTAAAGGGTTTACATTTGCAACCTAAGGTTTATTTCTGTCTTCCTATTCTTGTGACCAGATGTTTTGAGTGAAATTGGAATATGAGATTTTAGCATCTTGTTTAAATTTTACGAATTTCTAAATTGTATCATCCACTTCAGTGCACTTCCAACTCTAATCTGCTGCCATCCACAGCCTGAAGAGCATTTCTTATGAATTATGCCACTCTCTTCCACATTAAGTTAAAGTCATAAAAAGGAGAAGTACAAATCTACAACTACTGCTGCTTGGCTTTATAATACAGTGTCCTTTAAGAACAGATATTTGGGCCAATAACTCAGACATAGCTGCTGGGATTTTGGATGGATTTTTCTTACTGATAGGTCTTTGTGAGCTGCCTGTTGTCATATCCTATATATCACTGTACTCCACAATGCCCTAGAATGACATAGGTTACACTGTAACTCAGATACCATTTTTAGCTGCCCTGGACCTTTGGCCCACAATGACAGGACAAACACACCTGAACAGGCTTTGCTTACACAGCTAAAAGCTGTGTCAGGTAAGAATGAGGCACCAGTCCCAGAAGGCAGAGTGCACATCTGCACAAAGCATAAAAAAGGAGTGGAAAAACAGCAATATTCCCTCTTTGTTATTACCAACTTTTAGAGAGGAAACCCCTGCACTCACCCATTTCCTTATCTTCTTGAACTCTCCTCCTTTCGCTTTCGCATGCCTCCATCCATCTCTTCTTATCCTCTTGCTTTTTTGCACAGAACAAATGAATCTCTTCTGTTGCTCTGTTTATTATCTTAAAGGCATTCTTGACATTAACGTTAAAGTCTTTGTCTCTGCCATCTTCAGCGTCTACAAGTTCCATCTCATCCATGTCAATACGATCCTTATAATACAAGATGTCCCTCCTCAATAGGTCCTTCTTACAGAACACAAGCTGATGGTCAAAAAGGAAGAAAGTCCTCTGCTGGCTTTTGCCTTGCTTTGATATTTTGGTCAGTTCTCCTGAGTGGATGAGTTCCGAGCTCCTGGCTAACACATCTGGGCCCTAAGAAGATATATTATACACGTAGTAAGTAAATAACATTTCAAGAACTTACTATGTGCCTAACCAGTCTCATTTTACTAATCAATTATTAAATGTATTCCATTTTCTCGTACTTTTATTATTAGATCTGAAAATGCTACAGAATGTAAATAATCTTACACAGGCAAACTCAATGAATGTGATTCCGTTCTGCTTTATTTATGCATAAATCTGAAGGACACTTATTAAAGTCACTAAAGAGGGTTCAAGTTCTGATAAAACTACCATAAATCCAAGTAAGATTCTACAGCACCAGCATTAAAAAAAAAAACAACTATTGGTGTAGTCACCATCGTTGGGGGTGTTTAAGGAAAGGTTGGACATAGTGCTTGGGGACATGGTTTGGTGGGTGACATTGATGGTAGGGGGATGGTAAGACCAGATGATCTTGGAGGGCTTTTCCAACCTTAACAATTCTATGATTCCTACATTCCAGCATCATCTCAAAGACATGTTCACATACTATGTGCTGCTCTTCCTGAGTCAAACAAGGTAATCAATAACACAATCACTGCAAATGAAAGCAACAGGACTTTTACCTGAGCAGTGACCAGCTGAAAAGTAGACACTATAAACTACCTACTACGCAGAAAGATATGTAGATGTAGAGGACATGAAGTACTGTACACAGCACCTTTGACCAGGAAAGGGTCAGGCACTTACCTCCCAGTCTACTATAGACACTTGCCAACGCGCTATCTTGTCTATGCTTTCCAATCTTCGTTTTCGCTCATTGATCAGGCATGCTACGTTCTTCATAGCCTCATATGCAGCTTTTATGTTGTTATAATCACTGTGAAATGCAGGCATGTTTCAAAGATCACTTATGCAATAGGAATGATGCAATCAGAAGCTGTGACATGGTGCTATCGGCCTGCATTACCCATTTATCGCTCTACTTAAAGTATTTGAATAAGAAACAGCTGATTCTCAGCTATCTTCAAGCTCACATAACAGTCTGTAGAATTCAGTGTACTGCTGTATTTTGTGCAGGAGCAAATTACTAATCTTGTAAGGAGGCAGAAAGAGTAGATTAATTAATAGAAATGCTGTGTCTACTGAAAACAACGGTAAAACTCCCATTCACCTCAGTGATCCAGATGGAATGCAAGTCTCCTGTCCTTCTTCCCCTGCCCTGCTTCCCTCCTTCTTTCCCTGAGCTCCTCACTTGCTTTTGACTGTACCCAGCCCATAGGCAGGTTCTGGTTCCCCTTTGTGTAGCATCTCTCCTTCCTTCACCTTCCTCACATGGAGTCTCTGAGAAGAGGGAAGGAAAGACTTATTTCTTGCCTTATGAGTTCCAGCTGTCTTCAATCCTTTAGCACAATGACTCTTGCAGAAAAGGGAGCCAGAGGTAGAAAACAGTATGAGCCAGAAATAAACCCTGCAAAGGGGTCAGCCTCACTGTCCTCTTTATCTGCTTCTGTCCTGGTTCCTATTTTCATCTGCTGATGAATGCACTTCCCTTCTACATCTGCACATTGCTCTCTCCTCTCTCTGTTTATAGCTCTGGAAACCCTTTTCTGCCACGCTGTATACAAAAAGTGAGATTAACAATAACAGGATCCATCTCATGTCAGGGAGATGTCCCACAGGGTGACCGCATGATAGCCACACTGCTACTCTTATCTCAGTTCCTCCTTTGTGGGTGTGTACGCCAGTCCTCACTTGTTGCATAAACTGTGGCCTTCACAGAGGGCTGTGCACATCTTCAGTTGTGCTACTTAAAACAAAACAAAAAGCTCCGAAAGAATAAGCTGACTGGAGCTGTGCCAAGGCTTTGCATGAGTGCAGGCGAGCATCTCTTGACACTGGGAGCACGGCCGTGTTTGCAGGCACCTCCGCCTGCTGGGTCACAGGTCAGGAGGGTGGCCACTGTGGGTGGAAGGTGGCAAGAGCTGTCTGACACTCCACCTACGGATTTAGTCACTCACGGAATAAGCTTTCGGAAATTAGCAGCTGGGAAACTGATAGCTGTCTCAATTGTCATTGCAGGGCTTTCCATGGGGCTACAGAAATGAACCCCTGAACGTCAAAAGTCCACAATCCTAAGGTCCCTAGCAAAAACCCCATTGTTTCCAAGGGGAATTTTCTCAAGGTTAAAGAATTGCAGGCTTTGGCCCACAAAGCATTGCCTCAGGCTGTGCCTGGACTTTGAGAACAGGGGTCACGGTGGAACATTTTTCTTGCAATTGTACCAGGTAAATAGGCAGACATTTAAAGATAAAATCTTAATTTAGTCAAAGAGTTAATCAGCCATGGGGTATACTAGGAAGGCTAATTGCCTGCAACATCAGTTCTTACTTATCCCAGCAGAAAATCTAATGTCTGAACATTTTTTTTTTTTTGCAAACAAGTGTTTTGGATGAACCTAAATAAATTGCCCCTTCTAGTATGCAAGCTTCCTATCAGACACCAAACAAAAAAGTATTTCTTGTGGGTTCAAAATATACCTGGTCACTTGGATTTCAGTTCAGGTTTGTATGTTTCTGTGTTCTTCATACATAGCCAATCCCAGATGGTTTACCAGCTACAATTTACAGTTGCAGGTAGTATAAAAACAGTAATTTCTTAAATTAACAAAAAATCTCAAGGAAAAAATCAAATTCTGAGTTGCAGATGATACAGTAACAATGTGCCCTATACCCACTCTGAATAATACTTTTGGTTTCCTGGTCTATGGTAACACTTACAACATGTAACATCTGAAGACATCATACACATCCTACAGGTTAACTGTCTAACAAGGGTTATTATATGTGTCACTGTAATGGAAGAATTCTTTAATTAACTGATAATTTCTATTTTCTGAGGAGCTGTTCTTCCACACTACATTTCCTGTCTTGTTAAGGTCTCCACCCAGATTTATATTTTTCTCTGATTTTCTTTATTGGCATTATTACAGTGAGTGGTAAAGACCCACCTTGGGAAGAAAGGTAAAAGGGAACATTATGCTTGGGTCTAGTGAAAAATTCAGTTTTGAGAGACTGGGATCTTTACACTGCGATGAAAAGAAAAAAAAAAAAAACAAAAAAAACCTGAACAGTACATCTAGCACATATTCAGAAAACCTGGTGAAGTAGCTCAGATAGGAAGAAGTCTACAAAGAGTGTAGATTACAAGAACCCTCAAAGCAAGTTTTTATGGAACTGGTATGGAAATACTGATCCCCAAGTATTCTGTATTTATTTTGGGGCAATAAGCATTAGTCTTCAAGTTACTGGGAGTACACCCTACATTTAGCAGAACTTTTCATCAGAAGACCACAACAACAAATGCAAAAATACCTTGGAAATCCCTGAACAACAACATTCTGCTAACATTTTCTTATAAAATTTTGTTAACATTATTTGCTGTTTCCTTTGATTAATCATTCTTTCTTAGCTTTTTCCCTCTTGGTTCTCCCTGTGCTCTCACAGTTTGTAACTACATTTTCTAGTGGGTTCAAGAAAGAATTCATTCTATAACACCTTTCCTCTGCAGTGTTTATTACTAGTAAATTTCAAAAAACATTACTTTCAAATTTGCTCAGATTGTGTTTTTGTTCTAAGGCCCTCTGCCTTTTCATGTATCCACAACATTTATGCAGCTTCTCCCTTTCTTCTGTGGACTTCCTTCTTCTCTTTGACACAATGGCTTTTTTCACTGATTTACAAATCCCTCCCTCCATCCTATTTCAGCACCTTCCTCTTTTCCTTTTCCCTCTTTCACTTATTCCTCAATTCCATCTTACACACTGACAGTCTCCTGCGCTACGTTTCAGATTCTGTTTTTGTTAATATTGTTATGGTTCCAAGATGCCATCAGGAGCTCCCATCTGTGTTGTATCACCCAGAAGGTTTCAATAATTACATGTTATCACTGATTTAAGATTTATCTTTTTAATTCTCTCACCTGTGCTCCTGAGTGGTATATTTGAGCAATTCTGCAAGCTGCAGAGGGTATTTGCAGATTTTCTGTACAGGCGTGAGAAGAAAACCATCAATGGCAATGTCAATCATCTGCTGGAGCAAGCGACAGGCCTCAAAGAAGTGACGGTATTTGCCCTGTTTCATTAGCTTGGAAAGTTCAATGCAGGCACTGGGATGATTGTTACAGTATTCTGAATAAATAGCAAAGCCTTCTTGCTACAGGAAAAATAGAAAAAAAAACAATCAAAGCTTCAACTAAAGTATTTGACTATAAAGAAGAGTATTTTTTAATACAATAATATACTTATTATATCTAGTTATATTAATTAATCCATTTCCTATGTGGTATCCAAATTCAGTAACAACTGGCTTTGAAACTATATAGAAATCTAATCTGTAATTGTCAAAACTATGCACCTTCTTTGTATGAACAGAGACAGAGGCCTTCGTTCAGTCAGAATCATCAAGCCCAGTACTTCAAGAAATATTTTGCCTTCGGAAAAATCTTGGAAATTAGAAGGCCTCGACAGCTATAGGTTTAGCAGGTGTCTAACACGAATTAAGACTTTCTCCCCCCCACTTTCTATCCTGATTTTCTTTAGGAAGTTGTTGCATTCCCAACTAAGCAATCTAAGATTATTGTAGATATTCCAAATCATCTGTGATCACTACAGTTTTGAAAAGAAAACCTAAAATTGTGTATAATGATACATGCTTGCTAAAGATAAGGAGAAATCTGAAATATTTAAATAATTATTTAACTTAGTTTTAAATAGTTTACATTCTAAAATGTAAGATTAGTACACTTAGATTAGTATTTGATTGGCACTTGTCAAACCTCCTAACACCCTAAGAGCATTTTCTTATCGTGTTTTATTTGTTTCATAACTAAAATCAACTTTTGCGACATACATGTTGAAGAAAGCATGATCCTATCTCACTCAGATGAGGTTCCTCTTTGTTGTACTGTTTCTCAAGATCCTTCAGAAACTTTCTTTGGAATTTGTAAATATCCTCAATATTTCCAAAAATGGTGCTTAACTGGGCTGTGGTGAACATTCCTGTATGTTTGCGACACTGACGAATATAACCCTAGAAATGAGACAAAAAAACTCTTTAGTTTGAAGATACAAAAACAGATTCTACCCTGTAGCATCCCACTGAACTGGCAAAACCCTGTGATCTGCAAGCACAAGTGGTTTCCCAGCCATGCATAAATGCCTGGACAAGCAATTTCAGATTTATGCCCAAATTGATTGTTCCAATCCAATTTCTGTCTCACAGTACAGTAAATGCATCAGGGAACCAGATATCTGCACCACGGGTAAAGCTCATGGCAGGACCCAGTCCTGCCATGCCAGGACCCAGGACCCAGAAGCACAATTAAGAACATATTATAATACTGCCAGAATGCTACTGGTTGTTCAAATCCAGATAGTACTGGTGAAGAGGTAACAATACCAGCAAGACTTGTGTAAAAATATGATCTCTTTTTCCTTTTATTTTCGTTACTTGCAAGAATATCACATGGGTCCGGGTCCTTTGTATCCAGTGTAAGCAGATGCATAACTAAGTCCTTCATTTCGAAAATGCCCTTGAAGCAAATTCTACTCTGCTTTCAGTAACCAATATCAGATCCTATCAGCATCCACATAGCAAGGAGGCAAAGATGAGGTCAGGGGGCTCTTACAGGCTCCAACAATCAGCAGCTGCCACCACACACAGACGGGAAGTCCTCAGGTACCTGCTCCACACAGCTGAGAGGGGAGAGGAGGATGTAGAACAGCAGCTGATATCAAGAAGCACCAGCTGTGCTCAGATTCCCCTATCAGTTACAGTGCCTGGGTGCAGATGTGCCCACAGGGTAACTGGTATGATGGGGGTTATGTGCTAGGCTCCTCCATTTGGCTGCTTCCAGGTTTCTCCCAAATCACTCTGGGAGCAGACAGCTGTAAAAAGCCTGCAGCTGCTCCAGTGAGGTTTACCAGGAAGCATCCCTGAGCACTGCTGGTGCTGTTAGGAACATCCCTGTCTCCTGCACAGCCATCTGCTCTGAGTGCTGTGCAGTGGCTACACTGCATGCCAACCACCACCATCAGGAGGATAACTCCAGCAAGAAGCAGGAGCCTCTGTGCAGCTTTTCAATGTGGATGGCAGGCAATTTGTGAACACAACTGGTTTTTCTGGGTATCTACCAGCTTTGTGATTCTGACTGCACCAACCCTAGTGATTCATTCTAGTGCAGGCCTGGCACATTTGCATTATTATCTGCAGTAGCTTTTCTGGCTCAGTCCCAGCCCTACCTGAATGTGTTTTCAGTGTTCTGCTTGTACCACCCTACAAATTCACTCAGAGGAAAGCAAACCACCTCTACCCCACATGCTGAGCGTGCAGCACCATTTCTCTACTTGGAAAGTTTGTTTGCTGTTCTGTACTAAACTGAACAGGCATGTCTTTAAAAAGAAGAGTTATAGAAGATATGTATTAGAGAGATTTAATCATTAATAACAGTCTAAAAATTAATAGGTCAGTAAAATACGAAAGCTGTATCCTAGAACTCAGCTAACCATGGGAGCAATGCAGCTGTGTGTACAAATTCCTCCCTCATCTTCTAGGCAGCCAGTCAAACTTGATAGCGTATGTAAATAGTGAATCCAAATGACAAAACTTAGATTTAATGTTTGTTTGTTTTTTTAAAAATAACCTGCAAGCTAGCAACAATTTTTTGTCTTCTTGTCTTCCCATTTATCTTTCTTCAAACTGCATTAAAAAGGCCTGATCCACAAAGAGGGAGGAAGAAAGGAAGAAAAGGAAAAAGAAAAGGAAAAAGAAAACAGAAAAAGAAAACAAAAAGAAAATGAAAAAGAAAACAACACTGTTGTCATGTCTACTTTGCTGTCCATGAAAGAATCTAATGAGTGGCGGACTAAAGGATGACAACATGACTAATACAGAGAGAGAACCAGTAAACCAAGTGTAGAAAGAATATTTTGATAGGTTGCTTAGCACCCATTCAGATGGTCAGCACAAGTACACGTCAAATACAGGGCAAATGCATCACAGTCCACATCAGAAAAGGCAAGTATCAGTGAAAAGTATTAAGAAGCTTCTTCTTGACTGAGTGCGGTCTTCCAAGAAAGCTTGAATAAAAAGAAAGAAAAAACACTGTGTTCTTGCTATTTCACAGTTCAAACAAGCAAACTAGTCCTAGAACACCTTGAAAGACTTCATAGCTCCTAAGCATCAACAAAAGTCTCTTTGCTGGAGAAAACAAAAAAAATCTCACCCAGCAAACTTTCTCTTTGCATGATACTTTCATAGAGCTTAGTCTGTGAACTGTAGCAGATTTTATTAATTACTGCAAGTTTTCTATCTAAACCAAGTGATAAAATGTCTCAAATAAACTAGACTTCCTCTCATTTATTTTTATAGAAATAGCAGTCAGACAACTGAACTATTTTTGCCATGTCAAAAGTGGACTTTTTTTTTTTTAAAAAAAAAGGAAGTGGTGCCTTGTGGCTGTCTGTGGAGAGGAAACCCTTATGAGGGCATGACAAGGTTCTGACTGGCAGTGCAATTGGGAATATTATAAGCTGTGAAAATACTCCAGTTCTTAACTTAGATGGGATGTTTTGTTCGCACTAGGTCAGCAGAATGCCTTCAGGTTAAAGCATGTACCTCACAGATGTCCTTGAGATGCTTGATATAGACTCGTTCTGTGTTCATAATTTCCTGTATAACGTTGGTTCTCATCTGATCCTTGTTTTCAGCTATTTTCTGACGATGCTTGCTGATATCTGCATCTTGTTCTTCATCCTGGATACTACTACAATTCTCCGGCAGTTCTTCCTGATTGACTCGCAGCTGCAGCCAGAACAAACAAAGCAAACTAGAGTAAAACAGCCAACTTCTACAGAGCATGACAAGACTGTTACAAAGTTCTTACAATTAAGAGAGGACATGTGACACAAATGTTCCCATTCCTGCCTTACAAGGGGGGGTTCTGCAACAGGATTTATCTCATTATACTCACTGCATATTCAAATAAAGTGCTGAGATTTGTCTAGTTGGCTAAATAAATGGCTTCCTACTCCCATTTTCTGAGAGATAATGTTGTGCTGCCTGTGTATTTTACAGATTTATTTGTCTCCCTTCCTAACAGTTTATGTATTATTTTGGCCAACTCAGCTTATAAGCAAAAATTTCAAAAGTAGACAATTCATTCAAATACTTCTAAATAGTTTCCCTCTGCCCCAGCTGCCAGTCTGCACAATGTGGATAACAGCACCTCCTTTGTCCACTTTTGTCTGATTGCCCATTTTGGTTGAAGAACTAAGAATAGTAAAGGCAGGAGCCACATTTTGCACTTTGTGTAGTACTTAATATTTTGTAGCCCAAGTTTCCTAATGGGCTCTCAAAAAGTAAAATAAATTGTGAAATATATTTCAATGTCGTGTTATGTCTGACTAAGGAGTTCAGACTCCTACAGAATTATGTGGTAATAAATTTTGCCTGTTTCATCAAGAAATCTCTGCAGTAACAGAAGAGAGCAGCACGCAGCACAGCTTTCCCATCTCTCATACAAACTGCTGTGTCCTCTCTGTATACACTGATTGCTTCTGGCTGAGCTTCCTGCTGCCCTCATTTCCACTTGTGAAACTCCTTTGGTTACAAATGGGACACACAAAAGAAGAAGTGAGAATAAAAGGTGTCAGGAGCTAGTGGTGTGATTTTCTACTGCTTTATAACTTGTGAAGTCATTAGGAGTTACACCACTGATGTTCAGATGCAAAAATGCTGATGATCAGGCCCTTCATTTAGATGTAATGCCACAGTCATTGCTTCATTCCGTTCTACTATAAGGAACCTTGCCTGACAATGGTGCAAAAACAACAGTTACTCACCCTGACAAAGCTAGCTGGAAACCAGGCTTCCTTGTCCTCAATTCTTCCCCACCACCAGTCTTTGTTGGAAGCTTCTAGGACTCTAATGACATCTCCAGCTTTGAATCCCAGCTCTTGATCGTCCATAGTCACATGGTCCCAGAGAGCTTCTGCATGGACAATGCTGCCATCGCTTATCAGCTGAGATGGGAAGAGAAAGAGGATGTGAAAGACAAAGGATAAACAATGAACTATTTATAAATTCCTAAAAAGACCAAAATGTCTCACTAGAGTGCCTGAGATTAATCCTTTTACAAGATGAAATTAAAACTTCTGGATCTTCAGAAACCCATGCATGCATTTACTAGAGTAAGAATGATTAGAGTCCTACTCCAGAGCAGTTAGATAGCTAATGAATTAGGGTCTCAGCTAAGTCCTAGTCACCATGCTCTTCCCTTGGCATCTGCTCTGGGACTCTGTCAGAGGCAGGATGCCGCTGCTGCTGGATACTTCATCATGATGCCTGCAGTCATTACTCTTTTTATTAATAAAAAACCTCAGGCCTGAGGAAAACATGCACTCCATCCCAATAACAATGCAAAGATTCCCCACAGCAGCTTGCAGCCCAGGATGTTACCTCATTAATGGCGAGCTGTTCCCCTCCAGGCTGCAGGTATCTCGGTGTGGCTTGGCAGAGTTCCTCATAACTGTAATCTTCCTCGCTGCCATTGTCATCCACCAACGCTGAGGATTCTGTCCCACCATCTGCAGCAGCTAAAACAAAGGTGGAACAGCTGTTTGTGCAATCATTTTTATACAGGCGCCTATTCCAAAAACAAAACAATGTGAAAGGAATTGCTTAGGAGTTGCCTTTGTTGTTACAAGTATAACAATAACAATGAAAGTGTAGGGTTCTCAGGAAAGCCACTTTTCTCTTGTGAAATACTTTTTACTCTTCTTTGTAATTTTCTCATTTAGTATGGGATGAAACAGAAATATTCTCTTTTGTCTGTGTTAAAAATAGAACTACAAACTTTTTTTTTTTTTTTTAATTGCAGAGGAAATGTAAAACAATCTGAACCAGAAGAGAGGTGTTGGTGCAGTTCCCCACAGCACAGCACGTGAGAGCTCTTGTGGGCTACTGGCAGCCAGAGGGGGCCACTGCCAGCCCCCAGCTGTCACATCCCTCTGCACACTCCCACTGGGACACAGTGGGATTGTAAGGGGTGGGCACCCCACACCTTGTAAAGAAGCACAGGTCAGAGCTACGATGAGCCTCACCGTGTCTATACAGCCACATAAGCCATCGAATATCATCGAAGGAGAAGGACTGATGTGGGGAGCAGTAATACCATCTGACTCGGATCCACACACCCAAAAAGTGCTAGACCCTTTTATACCAGGCTTGCCTTTGAAAGCCAGCTGTAACATCCAAACCAGATCTGGGGAGGAGCTAATAACCACAAGGTGTTCATGGCCAGTGCTTGAGTGCACCCTCTGATCCCCCTCAATTTATCCTTAAAGGTCTATTCCTGCAGCTGGCCCAAGCCACAAATAAACATTGTCTGAAGATCGCACAGTGCTCAAGAATTCCAATCACAAATAATATTTGAAATATGCTGCTAGTGTTTAACTCCCTTTTCAATGGTTGTGGCATCCCAGATAAGCTCCCATGTGGACGAGCCAGCACAGCATCCCCTTCACTTTCAAAGGGGAAGGACCTTTCAGATGCATTCTTGAACCTGCCGCTGCCTCCTGCCCCTGCCTCTCTGCCCTGCTCTGTGCCCGTGCTCTGACTCTGGGCTCCAGAAGCATGAACATGGCAGGGAGATGGCTTTGCTGTGCCCCACACTGTGCCACAATTGACACGCTGCAGCCTGTCAGCTATTTGCTTTATGGGCAGAACCACTTCCACCCCCCGCCTCGTAGGTGCTCGTACCATTGCTAGCATCTCTGGTCGTCCCTGTAATCATTTGCGGAAGAGATCAAAGCTGGCAGCTGCACAAATTAACTAAAAAGATTTTTGTTTTCTTTAAAAGTGGAAAAATATGCCATCATCTCTATTCTACTGCTCCGTTCTACCCCCCAGCATTTTACACAGGCACTCACGTTAATGGTATAATGACCTAACTGGGGAGGATGCCGAATCCCTAATTAAAAAAAATAAATAAATAAAAAAACTTTTCCCCTAAAGACTCATAAACCTGAGCACTGTCAAACTTCTCAAATACATCCTGTAAAACTTCCTGCAACTGCTTTATTAAAAAAAATCTGCAAATAAATAATTCACAAAAATCGATTTTTTGCTTGTAAATCATCAACAACAAAAAAAATCACCCCAGTGATTCTTTATCCATCCTTCCTGCACCATCAGTGCTGCCTGCTGGTTTTGTTCCAGTACCGGTGGCACATCAAAACACCCTAATTCCTTTAGATCCAGATGAAAAATGAGTGGAGTTTGGGGACTGATCGCTGTTCGCTGTTCCTCACCGAGCCCACATGCCTGCATTGTCTGTGCAGTCACGCTCGAGCGAAACGCAGCCCCAGTGCCTGTTCCTCTGCTGGCAAGCGGCAGGGACGGGATGCAAAAAACTCACAAAACTTAAAGGGACGATGTGGGACCGACTATGTCCCCTGTCACCAGACCACTGCCGCCAAGCCCCCTCCGTCGCAGCAGACCCCCTCAACCCACAAAGCAACGTGCTCCCAGCACTTCATACTCACACGTACCCATCTGCAGGCTCTCCAGGCTCCAAAATCTCGCCATCCCACCGCGGGCTACCATGCTGCCGCCGCCCTGGGCCTGGCAGAGAAGGGTCTCGCTTTGCCCCCACAGCCACCTCGCCTCACACCGCTGCGGGCTGACCCGGAGGGTTCGGGGGCGACACGGATGGGATGTGGCTGTGGGGCTGCCGGAGGCTGCCGGGTGCTGGCGGGGAGGGAGGGCCGGGAAGGCAGCAGGAGGCGGCTCCCCTGGTGCCGGGGAGGGCCTTGGGTTGTCGGCAGAGAAGGGTGAGCTCAGTGCCGGGTGTAGCCACCACCGCTCAACGGGAACAGCCGGAGGGGTGTGGGGTGTTCCTGGTGTTGCAGCAGCGGGTATCAGCCCGTCTCTGACTCGTTACGCCAGCTACAAGTCCAGCAGGGAGCAACAAAGGAGTTGTTTTTTGTTGTTTTTTTTTTTTTTTATCAGTTTTTGCGTGGCTGTTAAAACTTCTGCCGTGCTGCTAAATGCTGTGTCATTATGTAGGGCACGGGCAGCAGAAATGCCAAGGCTGCGGCAGGGTGCCCCATGGGAGAAAGGGGAGGGGGGGTGAAGGCATTTTCTCACACAAACCTCAAGTAGGGAGTGAAAACAGGGTGCCCGAGCAGCAGGGCTTCAGTACCTCAGCTCCTTTGCTTGCCCCAGCTCAGCATTTACGCCCCCAACCTCTATGCTGTTTCTCCCTCATGCGTGGGCGAGCAGATGTGGGAGCTCCGCAGCCCCCGCTGCACCCCACGCTCGGAGGTTTTCCACGCATGTCACAGCCCTCCAGTGACGAGCTGGGAAGCTCCACCACCTTCATGAATCATCCTCCACCTGCACGCTGTGTCGTTGCTCACCTCAGCCCATGCTTTAGCCGGGACCTGCCCCCTCCAGCGGGACACTGGCCGAGCCATTTTCACACACAGCCGTCTCTCAGCACCCACCAACAGCCATGTGGCTTCCCACAGCCTCAGAGGGAGGCTGACAGGCCAAGCATCACACGGCGATGTTAATGCCATCTTCTCACAAAAATCCAGACTATGCTGCCCATGACCGGGGACCAGGAGGAATTCCTTTCTGAACTGCCCAACTTCCCTGTTATTTCTTGCTGCAGGCAGACTTGGTGGATCTCACAGTAAGCTACTACGTATTACACGATGCTTACTCACATACCCACGCATTCTTCTCAGAGTCGGTAAAACACAACTGAACAAACAGGAACCAGCTAAAGAAACACTCGTGTATGTCACTGTGAAGTGCCGACCACCCTGGGACCTGCAAGTGAAGGCTTCGCGCGTCTCAGCGGCCACAACACAAGCCCTCAGCCATGTCAAAACCCTACTTGCAGGGGAAAAAACGTCTGAACCGCCATGGGAAAACCAGATCGAAAGCCACGCCACTCTTCGAGAAGAGACATTAAAAATGATCTGTGAAAACCAGTCTTGTGGCTTGACTGTCGCAAACTGGAGCGGAACGGGTGCGTTTGCCCGATGACTCACCCAGCGCGACCGTGTGGGCCGCTGCCAGGCGGGGAGAGCTGTTCTGCCTCCTCTGCACGCTCACAGCTAGCGATTGTGCGGCCCTAAACGGAGCTGCCAAAGTGCTCGCTTGGGGTGAGCTGGTGGAGGGTTCATTTCCTCGCCCCATCGGCCGGGGACAGGCGGCGCGGGCTGTCCTTGGCAGTGGCAGCCCAGCTACCGTGCCCAAACGCACGCTGAGCAGCCTTGCCCAACGCTGAAAGGGCTGTGGAGAGTACACACTAAAATACCAAAAGCTAATTCACCACCTGGGGAATATCTGGTTGTAGATACCCCTCTGGTGACAGATCCCAGCTCAGCGGTTTGAGAGCAAGCATGGGAAGCTGAAACACTGCTTTTTGTTTGTCTTAAAACAATCTGCGCAGACTGCAGGAAGTACAGAACATGTAATAAATCCTAACATCACTCTGAGCATGTAATAAGCCCTGCTTTATTCCTTCCTCAATTTTCAAATGAGGCTTTATGTATGAAAATGCCATGTCCCCATCCTAGGGCAGACCAAAGGTCCCTCCAACCCCCTGCTCTCCCTCTGACGGCAGCCAGCAGCAGATGCCCAGGGAAGAACATAAAACCAGACGAGGCATGTAATGGGGTTTTTCTGATGTACTTTCCTACAGCCCAGCTATCTGCAGATCAGAGGCAGATTCCTCCTGGGGCAGAAGTGATATCTTGGTGTTTAATGAGCTGATTTTTTTCAAATCACTTTCTGAATTTTTGCAAGCTTCTGGGATCTGAGATATCATGTGTAGCAATTAGTTTCGTAGTTTAATTTTACAGAATATGAAAACCATCTTTTGTTTTGAACTTACTATCTGGCAATTTCATTAAGCTCTTACATTACTGGAAACAATAACAATTATCTGTTCATTTTTCCTATGCCAATCAGTGTATAGACATTTTTTTTCCACTATTGTTCTTTTGTCCAAGCTGAAGAGCCCAAGCCTAGTTAATCATTCTTCACACGGAGACACTGAATAGATTTTCTTATCCTCTTTGCCTTTCTCTGTGTCGTCCCTTGTAAGAAATGCCTTATGAGGTGGAAAGGAACGGGTAGATGGCCCCCCACACACCACACCAACAGCACAATCAGGCTTTCTGCTTTGTTCTCTGTTCCCTTCCTACAAAGTCCTGCTCTTCTATTTACTGTTTTGACGGTTACTATGTGCTGAAATGACATTTTAGTTATCTATTACAATTGCTAGAGCTTCTCCTGAAAGGCACCTAGTTCAAAGTCCACTCGTCGGTACGCACGCCAGGCTTCTTTTCCTCCATGTGCGCTACCTCGCCTTTATCAACACCGAGTGTCACCTGCCACCAGTGAGAAGAGCTGTGCCTTCCTACTGTGAAATCCTCCTGCAACTGTTCAAGCAGCTTATGTTTTCACTGCTGTGAATAATTCAGCCCACAAGCAAAAACCGTAATTTCATTCTGCACCTCCCTCCCTTCCCACGTTATCTGCGAAGACGCTGAACAGCAGAACACCAGCTCCGTTCCTCACATCTCCACTTGTTGCCTCTCACCTTAAGAAGAAGAACCACTTTCCTCCTCTCTTAGTGCTTCATCAGTTTTATCTTCCTGTGCAGGAGGATCTTCCTTCTCATCCCAGGCCTCTATTAAGAGACCATGTCGAAGGCCTTTGGAAGGCCCACGTAAACTATACACACTGCATCTCCCAGTCATACCCTTGCTGATTTTTTCAGAAAACCTAATCAATCCGTAGGGCACAACTTCCCTCTACATAATGCACATTGACTCTTCTTCATCCTAAGGAACCACCACTGTTTGGTCACTCTCTGTTATATTATTTAGGTTCTAATTACATTATTTTTATATTTTATGTACTATTATGTCAGGCTAATTGGTCTACTGATCTCTGGCTCCCTCCTGGTACTTCATTGAACAGTTATCCCATCACTGCCTTCCCCCTGCCTTCCAAGCCAATTTTAAGCAACGAAGAGCATGCTGGAGACAGTAGCTCTGCAAAGTCATTCTTAAATCCCTGACGAGTTCTGGCAATTTGTTACTATTCATTTAGTTACTCTAAAACTTTTACTGACATTTTAGGACAGATCGCTATCTAATTTGAGCTCAGGTTTTATTTCACAGTCACTGACAAGGCCTTCAAGCTGTCTGGCAGTCTGCTGGTTTCTCACATTTTTGAAAATGGACTTCATTTTTATGTCCGTAGCAAACTGTTTCTATTTTCATGTACTTTTACATCAAAATCAGCAGTTTATTTTTTCTATTTGGATACAATTCAGCAATCTGAAGGATGCCTGCTTTTTCTTCTCATTGTTTCTTTTCCCCTGTGTTTAATGACAGAACCCTTTTCTGGTATTTCCAAATTCTGTTTCGACAAGTGGCATGAATTTGCTCCAAGCGTCTAATATGCAGTCCTTGAACACTCTCCATGCTGCCTGCAAGCACTCACCACTTTTGTCTACTCCTTTAAATTCCTTTGCTACATGAGTGACTTCTCATTTTTAATTCCTTTCCTTTCTTTTAAATTAAAACACATACTGCACTGGATTTTTTTACTCTCCTCACTCCTGCAAGGATATTGGTTCAGAGTGCATTATGGATTCAGAGGGCAAGATTCAATATCTGTCTAAATTTGGTCAACAAACTGCACCCCAAATTCTCTGTGTCCTCCAATCAAGGTCAACAAGCTCAGCTGTAGAAGCATCCCACCCTCGCAGAGTAGCTCTTGTGTGATCCTGCACACATACCTCAGGAATGATTCAAGAATTGTTTCCCTTCCTGTAGGTTTCCTGGTTAGCTGCACCAAGAAGTTATTTATGGTACACCTAAAAATGTAGTTCTGTGCCCCATTACAGTGCTTAATGCAAACAGCAGTGATTTAAGTCTGGTTTTATGTTTGCTGCCCTTGACACTTCTCAGATTTCCTTAGTTTGTCACATTTACTTTTGATTTGTCATTATTAGTGTGATCTCAGGTGGTTTATAATTTAATCCCTTTACTATACTTTTGAATATTTCCAGACCATGGATCCTGTACCACTTGCTGATATAGTTAACTTGTTAGTTTTCCTTTAATACATTAGAAACACTCTTTCACTGGCACAACCTTTTCTGTTATTCCTATAAAACTTGCACAATGATAATAAGCTCCACTGGTTATCCTCCTTCGACCACATTTACAATATACCTATTATGCCATGTAGCTCCTTTAAAATACGTGTATTTCTCCATCTCACTCTTTAAACCTCTTTAAACCTCCACTACAACTGGCAGAGTTTCTAGTTGTTCTAAATAATTTTTAAACAACACTTGTCCAATAGCTCCTGATTATTTTGTACAGTTTTGCTAACTTCTGCCTCATCCTTCATTTGAGGAAGAAGTGATCATTGACATTACCTGTAAGGATGTGTTGTCCCGTTGTGTATTACTTCACTTTGCCAGTTTTCCCCTAATTCTTTGTTTAGAAACTGCTCTATAATCTTGTGATTTGCATGTCAGCAGCCTGCTTTTGTTTTGGCTTACAAAACAAAGGATCTTTTCATTTCAAATGTTCCTCAGTTCATAAATAATCTAAATCTCCCTCTTTTTTATACCATTTTCTGCAGGAAGGTGCCTGAAGGTACAAAGGCCTCTCTGTCTGACACCAAGCATGTTATCAGCAGCATTTTGGACAACCTTACCACTGGGCTCCAGGTCTTCTAGTTTCTACCCGACAGTTTCAGCTCTGCCTCCAGTGTGTCCCTCCTCAGGGCATCCACCTGCTCACTGCGACCAGCTCCCCTCCACAGTCCCGAGGACTGCCCAGATACACCAGCTCCTCCCTACAGATGCTGTCCTGTTTGCATCACCAAGCTCAGGTATCTATGCAACTAACGATTCCATCACCCACCAACATAGATTTTACCTTCTGGAGTCAATTGACTCCCATCCCTGAAAGGATCAGAGCCATCACCCTCCACTCCAGAGGCTTCTCTGCAACACTGCGACTGCCTCGCCTGTAGGAATGGATTGTGTGATGCCCCTTAAACTCCTGTCAATGAACCTTTCTGGTCCCTTGAGCTTTTCAGACACCTTGGCTGCAGAATACAGCAACTGGCCTCCAGCTGCCACTGAAGAAATAGGTCTTCCATGGGTCCTCTGCCACATCTGTCAGCCCTATGCAGATATTGGGGTATCCCACACAGTACTGTACACCTGGGGTGGGAAACTGCATCAAGGCCTAGACCACCACTGCTTGTGATGGCAGTTTGACAGTGCAACTCTTACGTAGGTACCCATATTTAGACTAAATTTAGGTGACGTAAACTGAATTCCACCCCTCCTACTTGGAGCTGAGGCTATCCAAAGTTCACGGACGCATTTAGCCAAATTCAAGTCCCACACCACAGAATGTGAAAAAGACATCGTTTTAAAGATGCTTATACAAACTTCCTCTATTGTGATAAATTGGTAACCTCTTTAATATAATTTAAACTTGTAACCCTGTAAGCACAAGACTAGCATTATGAGTCTCAAGGGAATTTTCCGTTAGGTGCTGGCTGGTTTTGTCTCCTGTAGTTTGATGATTTGCTGTCCTGTAACAGCCGTTTTCTAAAAATTTATATCTCCAAGCCTACCTCCTATTGTTATAAAAGTAGCCATACAATATATTAGGCTTTAGCAAGTCACTAAAATAAGATACCACTGGTTTTCAAGGCTTGGGTTTAGAATTTCTGCCTATAATAAAGGGCTTTTGTGTTATCAAATTTCACTGTATATGAGCAAACAAAAAACTCTCACATGTTCAAAGACAAGGAAATGCCTTGTGAATTTAAGAGAAAAAGGAAAAGAGATCAGAATGTGTGACACGGGTCACTTTATTATTTTCTACTAGAGCTACTTAAAAGATCTCTGCAACTGCCCTTAAACTGTGAAGCCCATGATATTCCCCATTTGCCTTCAGGGCTTTGATTTAAAAAGCTTTTCCTGTTCAATGCCTATGTTTATTGTAACAAGTCATGAAACATCTAGCATAATCAGTACTGCTTTGGCTTCATTGTCTTGAGAAGTGGCAGAAATCTTGCTTTGTGCATTTGTCATCATGATGCTTACATTGGGGAGACCAGTTATTCTAAAGCTACATACCTAGAAATATACTACTCTCAGGCAGCTGTCTAAGGTTAGCTAATTAATATCATTTCATGTGATTTCCAAATACAAAATGGACAGGATAACTAAAAATAAAAAATTCCTACTCTGTGATAGTTAAATAATTTCTTTTTTCTAAACAAGCTGGTGACAAACCTGGTCATCTGTGGGGAGCCCTTCTCAAATCATGGACCGAGATACTGTGAGAAGCAAGGGTTTCAGAATTAGATGTAATTTACCTCTACATCTAATCTAGATCATTAATTACACCGAGGTACCTAGAGCAAGGACACATTCCAGACATGGGTTTTAAAGTAGTTCCCAATATTTTCCTACAATATAAATTAAAAGGAAAACACTGATATCGTATATATAATGTATCTCATTGCTATAGGTAGAAATTATGAACTCTTTTTCTTGGAAAGCATGTTCCAAAAAAAAACCTGCCTAATATTCAAGCTCTACTTTGGGCTGGAAAATGCAGTTTTAAAATGTTCCTATATAAATTAATTTGTAGTTGACAGATTTTTTTTTTAGCAGAATTTGGATATTATTAGACTAAAACTTAGAATCATATAAGCCAAGTACTAGTAAACATATGTATCACTTTAATACAGAAAACATTGAAAATGCTATTTGTTAGGTTCCCTGCTTCAGTCATAGCAAGTCCTCATCCAGACATCTTTACTGATTTCTGTGCACAGGGAGGCAGAATGAAGGCTCCCAGCAATGCTTTTTTCACTATTATCAGTGAAGGATCTAAAGTGAACACTTTGCCATTTCTGACACTCTTCAGGGAGGCACAAGTAACTGTTCAGATTACGCTCACAGTGAAAGAACACGAATTGCACTAACCCAGACTCTTCTCATATCATCTGCCAAAAAATGTTCCACTAATACTAGACAGGACTTTATATTAACTCCAGATAGCTTTGCATGCTAACAGTAAACAATTACAGAAAAAGCACACAGGACATATCAGAGGCTGATAAAGAGTACTGCTCTTTAAGCAATCTTTTGCTTAAATTTCCCTGAAAAGGCAATCTTTTCCAAGAATCTGTTAAACCACAGATCTGTTAAAATCTGTTAAATCTGGTTAAACCACAACACCATAATGCACCTGAAACCTGGCTGGGCTGCATTTACCCAGAGTAAGCAACTGCAGCTGCACACACTTCTCTGAACCAAATTGTTGCATTATTTAAGGCTTTTCTACCTAGGAAGTTAAACCAAATGCATGACAACAAAAAATGTAAAATACATGTGGTATGTCTACGAACACAAGCACATTACACCTTATTTCCTTCATGTTCCATTATTATCTGTAGGCAAGTATGTGAACACTGAGGATGGAAAATACAGGAGCACAAGCAATATGGTAAACTACAGCAATGTCACACAGCAAGTGTGAAAAACAGGTTTTACATGAGCACAGCAGGCTAAGCTACTGATGAAAAAGATAAAGAACCGAGCAACGTAACCATGTACTACTTTGCCAAAGGGTTTGTCTGCAGCCTTTCCTATTCCACAGTGATCTATTTGCTGACCAAGCTGGCACAGGAAGCCGAGACCCAGAGAGAGTTATAAGGACTTGTACGTCTTACCATTAGATGTTCTCATCTGCCGCCGTCGCCCAACGCGGTCCAGGCCGATGGGGGTGCTCTGTGAGAAGGTGAGCGGGCGAAACCTGGCTGAGACGGCTTTGTAGGGGGGCACCTGGTGTGCAGGAACCGGTGGCCGTGTGGCAGGCTGCAGGGAAACAAGAGAAAATCAGGTCTCAGTAAACAACCTACCCACCAGTCCAGCTTGGGTGCAAAGAGTCCCTTCAGGTAGTCCAGCTAGTTACAGGGGCAGTGAACACTCCTACTTCAAGCACCTGTGATGGTGCTTAAGCACTACATCATGTACCCACCATCATCATGGTAAATATTTTATAATGTTATAGCTCTCTATTAAATTAAAAACGCTATCGCCCTCTCTTACAATCAGCCATGCACTATAATTTTCATCTTGTAATACTCCATCCCTAAATGCTCTGGGATCTAACCAACTTCAGGCTGACACTGTAAGCACCCATCTGAATAATGGTAGAATAACCAACAATTAATTCTACAGCTGGAAGTGGTGTTCATTTACTGGGATGCTTTCTTACTTCAAATAAACATATTGCTTTCAAGTGAAATAAACTTGTTTTACAAGACCAAAATAATTGCCTAAATGATCCCCTGCTCTGAAGATCCCAGGAGTCACATTAAAAAGAGGTAATACTTAATTTACTTATAACTATGTAGAAGACATTTTCTTTTATTATATCATTCATTTGCTTAATTATGATTGTACCTATTTGCAAATTCAGTCTAATTTTGTCATCCCTGAACAACTCCATGCTGAACAGCAAAACGTCATCATACAAACTTCAGAGAAACACATCTTTAATCTTCCCTTATCTTTCAGCAATTACTGTTCATAGGCTCTTTATCAAGTAATCTGAAACATCAAGGCTTTTTTCATGACCTGTTGACACTCTGCTAGGAAATCAATGATTTAGTATTGTTTGAAAACTGTTTCTCACACCTAAGCTGCCAGATGAAAACAAAACACAACGAAGGATGAATTAACATTATGCTTCTCAAATATTCCCTTGGGTATTCAAAGCTCCTAAGAAAAAAAAAATCAGCAAGGTGAAGATCAATCCTTGAAAATCCCATATAAAATACTTCCTTCTACACATGCATTCCCAGTTCATTATTCTTGTTTTTCCATTTCAGCTACAAATTTACTAAAGACTTCAAAAAACCCCAAGATTCATTCATCTCCTCAGTACTCTAGCAATATCTCGGGATCCTATCACTAAGTAACAACAAAGAGTTAAGTTTAATATATTGCATCAAATAGCTAATAGAAGTAATGCTAATTACTGTAGACAAGTAATTGGCCAATTAAACAACAAAGCTATTTAAGTCTGGGCAATTAATATTTTCTTGGAAGGCTTTAATCCAGACTCCTCCTTCCCCAGTGCTGTTACTCAGTGGTAGGCCTGGAAGGCCACCATTTGGCTTGATAATGTGTCCCTCTTGGGAATGCTCCATAGCTTTGGTTTTGACCACAGCAATTTCTTCTTTTGTTGCTTCATTAACTTGAGAACTGCTTTAGGAAGGAGTCCTACAGCATTTATAGAAAGTGGAGGATACCTTACCAGCGCTGTGTTACAAAAGTCTTTGAGCCCGAAGCCCTGTAACCTCCTACAGGACAGGGCCATCACTACTAAATACACAGATTTATGACACATAGGTGAGAATAAACCAATATGAGAAGTAACGACCATTCCAAGAAAGAAACAAGGTAATTTACAATACAAAAATTATTATCCCAAAGTGAGTATCAGGTTTATTCCATGCTGGTTTGCTTTTTAACAACAAGACAAAGTAATTAGTGACAAGGAAAGCAGAATTGTAAGTATATGAAGTCAGCTTGACAAAAGGGAAGGAAGAAAAGGAATCATCCATTCTATTTTCTACGTTGAAGACAGAGACAAGGAAGTGAAAGGGTCTTCTGCAGTCTGCAGAGAGCACATCTCTTAATCTTACTTGTGTCAGCAGACCTTCAATTTCTTCTGCTGGACCGCTTCCATAGAAATTGACCCCACCTATTACAGAGATGGGTCTTCTTTTTCGCCCTCTGTGGTAGCCTACTGTATTGCTTTGGACCGCAGACCCAACAGAAGCCAGTCGTGGCTGATTTTCTCCATCCGTGCAGTCTGTATTCTGTGACTCCACAGCAACTGCATCTTCAGGTATAGAGATACTTCTGATTGACATTTGGCCATAGTCTGAGAGAGGTCTGGGCCGAGACCTTTTTCCAGAGCTCCATCTCCTGGGTGTGACCTTCTGTGTGTCTGTCTTTTCTTCATCCTGGGATGAGGACTTCTTCCAGTGGTCATCAGAAACAACCTTTTTAAATGTGAACAAGTCAAATAAGCCACAAAATTTTCTTTTACTTAATCATTTGTGAGTTTTTCATATGGCAGATCAACTTAACATTGCTAAAGAGAAAGTGTTACCACAAATATCATAAATACAACTGACAACTCAGGGAGACAGTATTTCCTTTGCAAAGTTACATCATATACTGTTTGTGCTAAGTAAGGTTAACACTACATCGTCAGCACCTCTTAGGCAAATAACATCACTAATACCATTAATATCTCACCTATAACCTCTGCAATAGGAAGAGGACATATCATAAACATTGCAGTCACTAAATCAGGTCTGGCATTCAGTTCTTCGTGCGCACAAGTAATATGACACATAACTTCTGGAAAAAAAAAGCAGCCCACACATATTCCTCTGCTTTACCTCTACCTGGTGATGAAAATGAGCAGTGAGGCTCGGTTGGATGGTTTGCTGATGCCAGGTAACTGTAAGCTGATACCACAACAGGCAGTCGTGCTCCCTCCTCCCACCCACACACACACCCTCACTTGTGTCAGACCTAGAGACTGCGTGGCCCTGTGTGAATCAGTTGAGCAAGCTGATTCATTTTGGAAGGGAGAAATTAATTTTCTCCCTGATCGGGAAGGTTATAGTCAAGCAGAACAGAACCAGTGATACGACACTACAACACAAGTATGGGGAAATTAATCTTTTCAGAGAGGAAGCTTGGAAAACAAGCATGTCATTTGTATTCAGCAGCAAATTTGGCCCTATAGGTTAATGCCTCCAGCTATCACAATTGTACTATTGTAAATTTAGAAATAAAAGCCTCAACTGAAATACTTATCCAAGGCAATGTTTACAAGGATTTCAGCGTACTTGGGGTAAAACTGCTGTAAACTTCTCTAGCAAAGCTCCCACAGTTCTTAAGAAGAAAATATTGCGCATAGAAATTTATATTCACTTTTCCCTCCAATTTCCAAATTCTCAGTGTTTCCCTGGCTTTTCCTGGCTTCTTTATAGGGAGTGTCTCTGGGCTGGGTTTGCACGACTGCCTGATGGGGTGAGTAACTAACTCTAATTCACTGCTGAGCAAGGGAACCCTGCTGTAATTTCTCCTGTAAATTACAAACTGATTCTGACTTTCTGTAAAAAAAATCTGCCAACTTCTTTATCAAGATATTATTAGACTGCCCAAGTGCATTTATGACAATGTTCAAAGCTAATAAATATTCTAAAAGGAGAGGCTACATTTTGATTACCTCTGGCTACAGGTATTTCCTTTGCTTTAGACCAGATGAAGGCACTTCAGGTGCTGCATTGTCAAAGCAGCCATTAGCCCAGAATCAGCCTTTTACAATGAAGCCTGTACAAGACTTCTCATCCTCTGTCACCTTCTGCTCCACATACCATTTTCAACCAGGCCAGTACAACTCCAGTTAGCCTGATACACCTGATAGAGTAGGCAGGTTTTGCTATTTATTTGAAAGACAGATTAAGAGAAATTTCACTGTATGAAACCACTTTAACTAGCAGGCAGAGTGAATAAACAGTCAGTATTTTAACATGATTACTGCAATGGAGGTATGAAAAAAGATCCAGCTCCTTTGTTCTACATTAAGTTCCTCCACTTACAACGTGAAATTTCCTCTGAATAGAGCACTTGCACTGATTTGAACTCTGCGGTGCCACACCTGCCACTCAAGAAAGCTTCAGCTTCTCTGCAGGTTTTGGCTCGTGCCTCAGTTTCAGGAGCTGAAGAGGTTCAGCAGCAGAGAGCACCCGGCTGGCACAGCGACACGGCTCCCTGCAGCCCAGAGGGTGAAGCTGGCTGTCAAACGCAGCCCCTCAAGGTCAGAGCAGCAAAAGCACAGGTTAAGCAAGGTCCTTACCTCTGAATCAGACACAGGTAAAGGGTCTCCACACACACAGTGACTGAGAATGGAGCTCACTAGTGTCATTTTCTGTTTCTCTTTTTCAGTGTCTTGTCCGTAAGAGCCACAAGCGCGAACAACCTCCCTGCGTAACCAGTCAGGCAAAGTTCATCCCATGATCCTGTACTTTTAGACTGAGGGAAGGACACGTCACATGTCATCTCCTAATCTGCTTTTTACACCCTTATCTTGAGCAATAACATTTGCAAAGAGAGGACAGTTCTGCTTCTGTAGCACTCCACCTACAGTAGCCTATCCAAATGACAGTGAGGTTTGTCTCTGCTGTGCAATAAACAACCCTGAAGGGCATGTATTTTCAGGCTTAGCCCCTTAACTGCACTGAACAATAAACTAATAATAAACGAATAAAACAGAAAGGATAATCCTCTCCGAGCAAAATATCAGAGGAAACGAGACTGATAACCTTACGGTGCTCTAAGTGACCTAATCAAGCAAGAGGGACCTGACCAAGAGACGCTGACTACCAGGAATAAAATACCCTGCGTGTAACTCATAGGCTCCTGTACTTAGTCACTGAAGCAAGTTCCATTTGTCACCGGCTTTATACTGATGTACCTCAAGTGACCTTCCCCTGATTTACCAAGAGAAATTGGGTTTATGTCCTACAATCTACAGACATGGGTATAGATATGCATGGCGCTTCACGCAGGACAAAAATCAAAACGTCATGCACTCACTCCAGAATTATAAGTGCTGGTCAAAAAATTTCAAGCAATTTCAAGACTCCCAAGAGGTAAAGGTCTAACTAAAGCCAAGCCCACATTGAGTTTTCTGAAATTCACACCTGCTAATCTAGCGACAGCACAGGATTACCAATGCTAGCAGTCAAGATCGTTCATCTTGTCTTTTAGGCTGCATCCTCATTCAGATGAGACTGCAATCACAAACAGATCTACATATTTATACCAATGCAGATGAATAAATTTCACCCAGACAGCCAAACATCTCCAACAGTATTTGTTAACTTGCTGTATTTCAACCTTTTTTCTTTTTACTGCGTCATGCAAGTATGACACTGGACCTCCAGGAGGCCTGGGCCATCCTGAAGCATTTGACAGCTGCTTTTAGGTATCGAGGTTCAGCTCCATGTGCCAGTTCTGGGTTGCTGTTTGAGTGTGTTCCCCAGCCCCCTTACAGCACCCACCAGGATGCCATCCCAATGGCAGCTTCCCAAGCACCTGCACCACGGAGCCCGAGTCCAGCTGGGCTGAACCACTCCTTTGCCTGGCCCAGACTGATTTCCCAATCCAGATAAAGTAGCTTCAAGGGCTCGGTTCTGTTCCTGCTCACCTCGATCTGGCATAGGTACAACTCTGCTGCATTCAGGAGAGCACTGCTGCTGTTGGCATTCCCTGTTACTCATTAATACCAATGTAAGCAAGATCAGCATCAGGTGGTCAGGCACTAAAATCTTAACTTAGCCTTGGTAGCCAGATGAGAGCCAGTTTTGCAATTAATACTTGGTGTGTTTTATAAATTTGGCATCAAAACCTACCTCCAGAGGGAGTGTTGCCCAAGGAGAGAAGGATAACTTTCCACATCAGAACAAGATCAGATTTATACAGTGCTGAAAGTGATGTTTATATGTATACAACTTATATGGATGCAACTGATATCGCTGTAATTTGCCTGTACCTGAAATTGCATGGAGGCACAATTGCATGACTGGCACAATTATATCAATCAGGAGTAACATCCCATACCAGACAGACACACCTGAGTGCAGAAAAAGCCCAAACTATAAAACTGACCCAACACACGCCTGCTGCTGGTACACTTGTTGCACTGACAACAGACAAACAATCCCATGTGAGCTTCTGATAGTGAAGTTATGCCAATAAACTCCCCAATGAGAATAAAATCCCAGCTCTGTAAACGTGTTGGTACCTGGGTAATACAACGGAGGCTCCTTGCCCACCCGGCTGCATTCCTACCATTACACAGTTGGATTTTTTATTTGTATTTTTATGTCCTACCGACACAATTAACGCTTCCTAACTTCCACATACAGAAAAGGGGACAATTAAATCCCTAGAAATGTGTTTCCCATCTATCTTCTCCACCTCAATTCCCACCACCTGCTTTTTTTTTTTTTCCCTTAGCTCCAAAAGAAGTTGTATTGCTTCTTGTTTTGGTATCTCTTTATTTTCCTGAAAACACTTGTGATGAATAATCAGTCCTGGTCTTCTGTAAATGGCAATGTTTAAAATCAGGTACTGGAGTATTTATAGGGAAAATTCACAGCAGTTGTGCTATTTCGTGTAGATATCTCTGTATTTTGATTACGAGTACATGCTTCCATATGCATTTGGGAGTCCATAAATAAAATGTATAAACTTATGCTAACAATGACAGCTATATGTCAGCATTATAATAGTGACTATTACAGAGCTGACATTTCTGTATAACACAGGAACTGCCACTTATAACACAGGAATTGCCAAATGCTAATAACTCTGCAGTAAGACTAGAACGGATTTTTCAGTTCATAAAAGCTAGCAAAAATATAAAGGACCAAGTGCTCATGACCTCGTGGTCATAAATAATTTTATCACCTTCACTTAACTAAGTAAAAGTCCAGGCAGAGTGTCTCCACCCAGGTACATGATAAAAGGTAACCTTTGCACTTTTTCTGGTTGCTAAATAGCAGCTGGGGAACACTAGTTGAAGATCATTTATCATCACTACTAACTGAGGTTAAAAGGTTGTTTTATGCTTCATGGACATGATCAATATTGGCTCTGAAGTGGGGCTCTCGAGTCCTTCTACCTCTAGGCAGGTGTTAAAGGAGCAAAGTCCCTCCCATTGTAAGCAAAGAGCAGGTATGAGACCACCTGATGGAACTGAACAGGTACAAGTCTGTGGGGCCCGATGCCATGCATCCCACGGTCCTGAGGGAACTGGCTGATGTAGCTGCCAAGCCTCTCTCCATCACGTTTGAAAAGCCTTGGAAGTCAGGTGAAGTCCCTGGTGACTGGGAAAAGGGAAACAGCACTCCCAGTTTTATAAAAGGTCAAAAGGAGGACCCAGAGAACTACAGACCAATGAGCCTCACCTCTGTGCCTGCCAAAATAATGGAACAGATCCTCCTGGAAGCAATGTCAAGGAACATGCAGGACAAGGAGGTGATCACAGCCAGCATGGCTTCACCAAGGGCAAATCACGCCTGACCAACCTGGTGGCCTTCTACAATGGAGTGACTGCATCAAGTCAACAAGGGAAGACCAACCAATGTCATCTATCTGGACTTCTGCAAGGCCTTTAACATGGTCCCATGACATCCTGATCTCCAGATTGGACAGAGATGGATTTGAAGGGTGGACCATTCCGTGGATAAGGAATTGGCTTGAAGGTCACACCCAGAGAGTGGTGGTCAATGGCTCCATGCCCAGGTGGAGACTGGTGCTGAGTGGTGTCCCTCAGGGATCTATCCTGGGACCGGGGCTGTTTAATATCTTTAGCAATGACACAGACAGTGGGTTCAAGTGAACGCTCAGCGAGTTTGCAGATGCCACCAAGCTGAGCGGTGCGGTTGATACACCAGAAGGAAGGGATGACATCCAGGGGGACCTGGACTGGCTGAAGAAGTAGGCCCACGTGAACCTAATGAGGTTCAGCAAGTCCAAGTGCAAGGTGCTGCACGTGGGTTGGGGCAATCCCAGACATGAGCAGAGACTTGGAGAAAAACTCACTGAGAGCAGCCCCGAGGAGAAAGACCAGGGGGTTCTGGTGTACGAAAGGCCCAACACGAGCCAGCAGTGCGTGCCTGCAGCCCAGAAGGCCAACTGCGTCCTGGGCTGCACCAACAGAGGGGTGGGCAGCAGGTGGAGGGAGGGGATTGTGCCCCTCTGCTCTGCCCTCATGAGGCCCCACCTGGAGTGCTGCAACCAAGGCTGGAGCCCCCAGCACAAGAAGGATGTGGAACTGTTAGAGTGGGTCCAGAGGAGGGCCATGAGGATGGTTATAGGGCTGTAGCACCTCTCCTGTGAAGAAAGGCTGAGAGAGCTGGGGATGTTCAGCCTGGAGAAGAGGATGTTCTGGGGAGACCTCATTGCAGCCTTTCAATACTTAAAGGAAGCTTATAAAAAGACAGAGGCAACTATTTTTTTCTTCATGGGCAGACAGTGATAGGATAAGGGAACATGGTTTTAAACTAAAAGAGGGGAGATTTAGATGTTAGTAGGAAATTATTCCCTCAGAGAGTGGTGAGGCCCTGGCACAGGCTGCCCAGAGAAGCTGTGGATGCCCCATCCCTGGAGGTGCTCAAGGCCAGGCTGGATGGGGCTTTGGGCAACCTGGTGTGGTGGGAGCTGTCCCTGCTCATGGCAGGGGGTAGGAATGAGCTGATCTTTAAGGTCCCTTCCAACCCAAATCACTGGATGATTTACTGGATGATTATACAGATAAGCCATACAGATACAACCCCATACAAAACTTGACCATGTATTTCTACGGCATTTTTAATGCTGGCTTACTTCATTTAACCTGAGCCTTGAAAGCGTGCTTATCGTAATCAAAAAGCCTAATGCTTTCCCTGTGAGCAATGTGCTTTACAAAGATTACTGAGTTCACCTTCGTAACATTCACATTTCACAGATAAGGCGCAGACACAAAGCACTTCAGCAATTCAAATCACACAGGAAGCACAGCTGAGCTGGAAATGACCAGAGGATCTCGTGACTGTTCTTCGGCCTGAAGGATTTCCTTCGTCCTCTCCTCTGTCATTTTACTCATTTCCAAAACCAAACGCAGCTGGCAGATTTCCGACGGGCAGAGGGCAGTTTGCAGAGATGTGCATTTGCTTTGCAGAATAATCTCATCAGACATACAAAATGCAAGAGGGCTAAAAACAGAAAACAGTTTTTCCGGTGTCTTGATCTGTGGGGTTGATGCTGTAGTGGTATTTCACGTTTACTTCAGTATCTTAAATTAAAAGCAAGCATGTAGCATATAGTAAAGTAACACTTTACTGTATATCTTTAACAGTAACACTTTAATGTATATCTTTAGAGTCTTTTCAGAAGATGTAGAGGCATTAACAGCCCCTAAATAATCCCTATGTCATTTCTAAATCAAGACTCGGGACAGCCCAGAGCATGTAGGAGGACTGAAAATACTCGTTTTCCTCTGATTTGGTCAAACAAACAACGTTTTCCAGGCTGCCTGTTGTCTCTGTAACATCCGCTGGCAAACCTCAAAAGCCAGCTGATTTGAAAGTTGAGCTTTCTGCAAACAAAGCCCAACATAAAAAGCTGTCGGCTTTGTACCCATCTCTCCAGGAGGAGGTCCCCTGGCTCCCCTTCTCCCCACCCTTCCCGGGCAAAGCCTCATTGTCCTTGCCCCAGCCCAAGCCCAAGCCGCCGGCAGGTCCCAGGAGCGGACCCAGCCTGCAGCCTGCAGCGGGTGGAGCTGCCTTGGGCGACTCTCCGTCTGCAAACGATTACTTGCTTGAGCGTGGCAGGAGGGCGAGGCCGCTGCGGTTGAGCCGGGGCTCTGAGGAGCCGAGCCTGCTGTGCTCCACCTCGGTCCCATGCAGGGGGGCTCAGCTGCACCCCCAGCAGCCCCCGGATGCCAGCGAGGGGAAGCGCAGGTGGTTTGGAGAAAACCCCATGGCTGCCTTCCTTTAGTGTGGGCATCACAGCCTCACAGCATCACAGGGTTGCTGAGGTTGGAAGCAACCCCTGGAGGCCCCTGGTGCCCCCCCTGCCCAAGCAGGGACACCCAGAGCAGGCTGCCCAGGCCCACGTCCAGGCGGCTTTTGGAGCTCCCCAAGGAGGAGACCCCACAGCCTCTCTGGGCAGCCTGTGCCAGGGCTCCGTCACCCGCCCAGCACAGCAGTGCTGCCTGGTGCTCAGAGGGAGCCTCCTGGAGCTTGGATGGATGTGCAGCACCAGTAGGTCAGCACCATGCTCTGTGCACAGGGTGCCACTCCACAGCCAGGGGTATGATCACTACTGACCAGGGCAAGCCACTTGGCTGTGCCTAACCTGACCCAGAACCCTGATTCCTGTTCCCACTGCATTTTTTCCCCTCTGCCTACCAGAGGATGCAGTGACAAATGACTGCGGGCTGCACTGAATGGCAGACAGCTTTGCTGCAGCGAGTTGGAGGAGCTGCCGCTGTGACAGGAAGGAGGGCGTCCTTTGAGGGCTCCGTGCTCTATCATTTCAGCCATCAGCTCTGCAAGGCACAGCTGTTTCTGCTTTAGCTCTGCACACAACTGCTCTTGGAAGTCATCCTCTGAGCAACGTGCAGAGGTATCCTGTCCTGTTTGAGGCAGCCCAGAGAGTTCAGAGCAAATCCAGCATCACTTGGGCTCATTGAAATCTGCAGATGAGATGCTGCTGAGCACCTCTGATGGTGCTCTGCTGCTGTCCCCTGGTCAGAGCGGCACCAGCAGTGCTGGGACCCGCTGCGAGCAGTAAACCCAGTTTACGTTCCCACCCTTATTTACTTAATCCTTCCCAGTTTAGCAGATTTTCAGTTACTCAGATTAAGCTGATTAAGCCACATTCCAAATCGCATGTGGATGACCTGGAGATGAATAAATCCAACGCCGACAGCTCAGGGAGCTGAGAGCAGCTGACACTGTGAGGTGCTGGGCACTTGCAATTCATAGGAGTTCTTCCAGGAGTTTTACCCCCAAATAAAGCCGTGTGTGCTCAATATTCAGAGCCCAGAGACCTGTAAGGAAATGATGAGAGCAGCAGCTCCAGCCTTACTGTGTGCTACCTCAGGTCAGCACTGCACAGGGCTGAGCTCTAGGGACCTCACGGCGTGGATGAGGTGGGACATCCGACTGCATGGCACAGACGTAAATGAGTCAAGAGATCGATCCTAGAGCATTTAAAGTACAATCCGCAGATAAACTGGGACTCAGCCCTCAGTACAGAATTACCTCTTCACTATAATCTATAATAATCTTCACTATAATCACTTAGAGTCATGCAGATAACATGTGTATTTAAGTAATAAAAGGTCTTGTGTACCATGAAGCCAGATGCCAGCAAGGCACCTTACACAGCAGGTGTTCAAAGAGCTTGGGAAACACTAGGTGACGTCAAATAATTATTTGCTCTTTTTTTTTTTTTTTTTTTGTCCCAAACTGCGTCTTTTATGCAGCCTTAGTGGCTGCCATGTGCCAGTCCAAAGCAAAGGCTTTAAGGTTTTGTTACTTACACTGACATGGGGCTCTTCTTCAGGAAAGTCAAGTCCAAATGTGAAATGGTACTTAATGCAGGGTAGTTTCTGCATTTGGGCATGCACGGAGATGGACCAAGTCCCACTGACTTCATCTGCAGACTGTAATTGTCTGGACAAGTGGGTAAGGGAATAAAATAGCTTTGCTTCCAGCTACTGCAGCCAGTCCTTAGAGGAGAACATGTTTGAGCCTGGCCTTTCAGTACCTTGCAAGCTTTGTAGTGAAATATGTCTCCGAGCCACAGAGATTTTAGCAGCTATGCTGGAATACATACTGGCTTTTACATGAAATTCACATGAAAAAGAAGATGCATGGAATGTGGAATGTATGCAGATTTGTCCGTCGACGTGGTGTACTTAAGGTGCAGACAAAGTCTTTCAAGTTTTGGATTTGCATTGCTCAGCATTACTCCTCAAAGGGTTGCTGAGAACGAACCAAGCACTAGAGTGTCACAGAAACAATTCTCTGAATGGGTACAGTTCTGTAACGCAGGGATGTAAGGTTAAATTAAAAAATGAATTGTAGTGAAAAGTTCAAACCCCAGTGACCTCATTGTGTGAGTATGTGGCATTCACTGAAGAGCCCGCAGGCTGCATAAATTCCAATTAAAAAATACCTGGCCTCTTTGGTACCAAGCTACCTCCATGCATGCTAGCAAGGAGGGGCAAAAGAGCAACGACACCCTCAAGAGATGTGGAGAAGGTCTGGAGAGAAGACAGGGCAGTGCTTACACCCTTTGCACACTAAGACAGAGGTAGCCTCTGTCCTGCACAGCTCCTGCTTCCAATCTGCAGCTCCCACCTCCAAAAATGTAGTTGTAGAGCAGAGGTCTGGGTGCAGCTGCACCAGTTGGTGGACACAGCTGTTTTGCCATGCAGCAGCACGCAGACCACTCCAAGCAGTGCCCATTTAGACAACTGAAACATGCTCACAAATAACCTAAAATATATGATAAGATAGAGAGAAAGTTTAAATTGCAGACTAGATAATAACAGAATGTGGTGTTAAAACTAAAACTGCAGTAACTTTTATCCACCCAAGGCACACATTCATTTTAAAACTTCTGAAAGGCAGCACTGGTTTGTGGGGAACCAAGGGGAGGGACGAGCTGAATTTCTCTTGTGTCATGAGCCCAGATCACCACTAGATGGTAGATGAGGAGCATTGATTTTCCTTCCCGTTTCATTCCTGAGAAACACCGCTGACACATCAACCACCAGGGCTTCTCACCCCTTTGGCAGTGAAAGCATCTCCTTGCATACACCCTTATGGGAGAGCTTTGAAAGACGGGTGGGTGGCTGTGGCAACCCTGGGACTCTGCGGTGGGGAACGATCCCAGAGCCCCAGTGTTTGTAGGTACTGGGCTAATTTTCCAACCTTACCATAGCCGCAGACAATAAACAACCTTGCCCTTCCCCAGCAGGATGGCAACACTGATGAGAATGGCAATAACTGCAATCTCCAGTCGGTTTGTAAAAAAAATGCCAAGCTTTTAAAGTTATATGGTTTCAGAGACATAAGACTACCAAGCATGAGAGGCTGCAGTGTGTACAACTGCAACAATTACCTCTGTTTCTCTCAGACCTAAGGCATACACGTTTATTCAAACTGAGGCGGCTTGAAAGCTACAGCAGTTTAATTCTGTAACTGGTTTTCAAGCAGACCCAGAGGGTTCCTAGCTTTGGTGCACGTTTCCCAATGCAGAACAAACCTCTGAGAGCTGCCTCACCCCAGGCAGCCCAAAGCCGTGCTGCTGCACATGGCAGGGGCTGAGCCGTGCCATTTCCAGGATGTGTGTGCCTGCTCTTCACAGACACTGCCAAACCATCGGCACAGCTCCAGTGGCAGTGCTCACAGTGCCTCTCCTCCACAGGGCTTCAGGTTTATTGCTGCGTTTATTTCAGGGGTGCAGCAATGCAGCTGCCCTTCTGCTGCATGAAGGTACAATGACATGCTGGTGGCTTCCCCAACACTTGAGTAGCAACACGCTCTGCTGTCCAAAATCTGCGGGCAAATATCCAAATAGCCTGCAATCAGCATGGCCACCTTCACAGTGACAACTTCAGCAAGGACCAAATGTTTAAACTCCTACACCGCACCTTTCACAACACACTGCCCTACAAACATCGCCCCGTTCTGCAAGGCTTCCACGGGAAAAGCGTTTAACACTGAATCAACACTGCTTCCAAGTGCACTGACTCCTTGGAGACCTTTCGGCTGGGAAGAAATACAGCCAGACCCTGCTCAGGCTAGTAAAATCTGACAAGCCCACATGACAAGCTGGTATAACTGCAGGGTGTAATAAACTGCCCTTGAAAAAACGTACGTGAACAGCTTGGCTGCCAAAACTTTCTTCGATACTAATGTACAAAGGAAAAATAATTTGATGTTAGCTTCCAAAGAGAATACATTAAAGGAAATAATTGCTGTCAGCATATTTTAGCAATAACAAGCTGCAATAGTCATTAGCATTCAGGTTATTTTGCATTGTTCGTGCTGTTTTGCATTAATAAAGACAAAACCTGATGGGTAAATAAATAACTTCTAAACAATTTTGCTTTCTTTCTTACCTCTTCCTTTTTTTCTTCTGCACCAGGGGCTAAATTGAGGCTCAGCTGAGAGTGGCTGCTTATGCCACTGTCCTCGTTTCCATCATCGTAGTACACGGTTTGCACGGCGTCCTGGAAGCAGACAGGATTCCTGCCCAGCTTCTGCCCGGCGACCTCGCCCCTCTCCTCGCTTTCCATTGAGCTCAGTGACAGCGTGCTGTGATGGTCCGGGCACTGGAAATCCATATTGCACTTGACCTTCTCCACACTGGGACTCTGAGGTTTTGGAGCAGTTGGCCTGGCAGGAACGTGAGGATTTTCGGCTTCCCATGTAAACTGCTGGGCAGCTTTCGGTTCATCCGAGTCCGTATCAAACACTTCATTGGGAAATGGCCCGATGTCACTCAGAGTCGGTGACAAGCTCTCAGACTCTGGGAAACCTGAAGACGTCCTGAGGCTTCTGTCTTCAGCACCACCTACATTCATTTCAGCCTCTTTATCCTGAGCAGCTGCGGGGCTCTGCAGGCAAGGTGTTCCTGGTGAGGAAGAGTCTGGACTAGATACCGAGGAGGTGCATCTCTTTCTGTCATGATCAGTGCTACTGGAAACCCTGCGGGAGTAGTCATCGTGCAGTCTGCTGTTCGACCTCGTTCTCTGGGACTGCTCGCTGGGAGAAGGAGCTGCGCTCTTAGAGCCATCCTTCTTCCACGCGGCATCTGCAACGTTGCTGACGAGCTTCAAAACTCGGTCAAAATCCTTTGCCCTGATGGGGCTCTTCCATCGCTTGGATCTCCTCTCAGGGTTCCCGCTGGTTTTGTCTGAGTCAGCAGAAGGAGCGCTCGCAGTCCTTGCTGGCATTTGTTTTTCATTTGCAGCCTTGAGGTCGGTCAGGTTTGAGGTGGACTTCCGTTTGAATGAGCTTTTCTTCAGGAAGTTTAAATTATCTGAACTTTTGCTTCTTCGATAAACGATCCTGTTGTTTTCAGAGTCTTTCACTAAAATCTCACAGATCTTTGGCTCCGCGAGGACGGGAGACGTTGGCCTCGTGCCGTTGTGATGGCTCTGGGTTTTCTCTGCATCCAGCAAGTTGATGCGGCCGGCGCCGTAAGCCCGCCTGATGCTGCGAGAGCGGTGAGTGTTCCTCAGGAAAGACTCATCGCTCTCCTCCGCATCAGAGCAGTCAGAAGCCAAACCATCCACTGCGCTCTGCAAATCCTGTAAAGGTCCCGAATAGGAGTACCTGTTAGTCTGAACTCTCACCACTGCCCCATTTGAAATGTTCTTGCCTACACTGTTCTCGTTTAGGATATCTGAGCATTCCCTCGCTTGAATCCCTTGGAGAACGGATGATTTCAGCTTCTTGAAAGACCCCATTTTCCTGATGGAAGACAGAGCATTCCACGTGGAAGAGTTGCCCATCAAAATCAGAGACCGAGGCCTGTCGGTGCTAGAATTTGCCCGTTTCCGAGGGGTGGAGAAAAAGCGCATGATTTTGGAAGGGCTGAGTTTCTCGTCCTGTATTTCCTCTTCGAGACCCGTGCCGGTGCTGTAACCCCCATTACGACTGACAGAGGTCGTCAGGTTTGGGGGCTCCTTGTTATCCATCACTATACAGGTGACGGTGGTGCCGCCATTCCGAATTGTGGTCATGCCCTCGATGCTGTACGCATGGAGGCGGAGGCTGGGGCAGCTCAAAGCCACATTGCTGTCTCCAGCAGCTGCCCTCGCTGCCTGTCCTTCATCCGCTGCACCTTGGCTCCTCTTGCTTCCACGTTCGCCGGGCGAGGTGAGCTCCTCAGGCTGCACTGCCTGCACCAAGAAAGCAAAAGCGCCCGTTAGAGAAATCCCTGTGCAAAGTCCCCCACAAAAGGAAGTTTTGAACAAAGGTGTGTTACAGCAGCGAGGAGACGTTAATAACTCCCTCAAAGCACAACTGCGTTCGTTTGCAATTTAAGTGACCGGAATAATTTCAATACGTGCTTGTTTTCCTAAAGCTTAATAAGCCAGTGAATTCACTACGATTACCACACCCACCTTAGAACACGAAATGCAATCCCCACACGCATGAAGAGAGAGAAAACCCCGACAACTGCAATCCAGCCTTCCTCCTTGGTGCTAAACAAGAGAAGTTTTCATCCAAAAACCATCCCCAAACAGAGAGGACCCATGGAGATTTTACCCTCCACTTGCTGCTGTGGTGTTCCCGGACCCGATCCATCCTCATCACCCCCAGGAGGCAAACCCAAGTGTTCCATCAGCACGATGCTGCCCTCCCTGAGCCAAACAAGACCCCCAAATCTGACAAAAACTTGGATTTGGAAGTGACTCCGAGCCCCATTGCCCTGCTTCAGGGCATCTCCAGGGGGTGCAGCCTGAGCTGGGCTCCTGAGGAGCTGCGGGGGGAGCCGTGGAGGTGAAAGCAAGGCCGGGGGGTCGCGGGGGACCCCCCACAGCCCCCCAAGGGCTCTTGCCCCGGGGTAAGGGGAGGGAACAGCGCCGGAGGCAGCGCTGCAGCCCCGGCCTCGCCTTTGTCTCCGCCGGCCCCAAGCGGCCGCGGGGGCTCGGAGGGCAGCGAGGAGGAGGGGGAGGCCCCTGGAAACAGGGAGGGGGGCGAGGAGAGGAGGGGGGGGACCCGCGGCTGAGCTTCCCCCCCCTCCCTGGTCCCCGCAGCCCTTCCCCCTCGGCAAGGCACAGAAAGCGGCGGCTCCGGGCTGCCTGAAAGGAGCCGTGGGGTTTTTGCATCACCATAAGAATAAGGCGAGCGGCCGGGGCAAAGGCGAGGCAAGCCCTGAAAGAGGCGAGTTTGGGAGGCGGTGGGTCCCTGCAGGCTCGTCCCTCCCGAGCAGGGCTTCAGCAGGAGTTGTTGGGGCCGTTGGGGATAAAGGGAAAGGGATTTCCTCGCCTTGCAGCCCCGCATCGCCCCCATCCCCTTCATTCAAAGCGGCCCCGCCGGAGCCCGGCGCGGACAAAGGCACCGAAACCTCGGCCGGCCCTCGCCTGCCTGCACTCCTCGCCAATTCAACGGGGATAAAAAATAATTAAAAAAAAATAAAAATAAATACATAGGAAGAAGCAGAAGAAGCCGCTGCTCTCGGCGAAGTTCGCAAGGAAAGCGGCTTTCTGCACCTGAGCAGGCAGGAGGGGGGGGAAGCGGGGAGCACGGAGTGAAACGAAAGGAGGAGAAACAGGAGTGAGAACGACATGAGAAAACAGAATGAAAGGAGAAAAGAATAAAAGGATAAAATAATAAGAGTGAAAGGAGAAGATAGTAAGAGTGAAAGGAGAAAATAGTAAGAGTGAACGGAGAAAATACGAATGAAAGAAGGAATAATAATAATGGAATGAGAAGGAATAATAATAAAATGAGAAGAAATAATAATAAATGATAATAATTAAATGTTAATAATTAAATGATAATGATAATTAAACGGCAATAACAAATAATTAAATAATAATAAATAATTAAGCGACAGCATAAATAATTAAACACTGTGGTTTTTTGAAGAAAAAAAAAAAAAAAGCTCCCGGCACGCAGCTTTGCACCGACTTCCCCGCTCTGTCCCGGGGAAGGAGGGTGAAGGAGGACGGGTGGGGGGGGCACACTGCCGGTCCCAGCTCGGTTCCCTTACCTGGGGGGACCCGGGGACCCCCGGTGCCGCCGCCCGTCCCCGCCGCCTCCCGCATCGCTATGGCAGCGGCCGCCGCGGCGGGGCGGGGAGCGGCGCTCCCGGGCAGCGCCGGCCGGGGGCGGCGGCGGCGGCATGGCGGGGCGGGGAGGGGCGGCCCCGGGCTCGGCGAGCCTCCCCCCCCACGGCCCCGAGAGGGGGCTGGCTTCGAGGTCCCAGCTGTGGGAGGGAACCTGAAGGGACCCTGGGGTGCAAGGGCCCGCCTGCCGTCGGTAGTGAGGGGGGAATGGGGTTGGTGTGTGGAGGTTGGAGGTGGAAACGCTGGGGGAAAGGGCTTGGCAGGCTGCGAGGGGTGTTAGATAGCCGCACGTGGTGCCCAGGCTCTTTCTGTCCCACAGCCGGACAGTTTTGCCTGCCACTGTTCCCCAAACATTAAGATCCCGTAATGCACAGTGAGCAGTGCCCATATGCTGCACAAAGAAGTTGTGAGAGTGCCTTACAGCCCCGTGTCACCACTCCTGACAAAGACACATAACAACCAGTACCACTTATTCCAACAGTTTTAACATCTAAGAATATTCCTGCACGTGGACTGGACTTGTAGGTACAACTAAAACACTTTAAATACAGCTCAATTAAGAGGCACAATGACAACGGGGTGGGACAGGCACCCTGGAGAAGTCACAAAGGCCATCAGCCTGTCCTCCGAGCCTGGTGTGCTGTGACTCCGCACGCTGTAATTACCTCTCCGGAGCACGGCGTAGCCAGCCTCTGAACGGCAAGATGTGGTTAGTGGATGAGGCAAACAAATGGGCTTAAGGGGTGTAGGTCAAATGAGGTGGCAAATAACTCTGGCACTGACCACAGGATTCTCAGGAAGCCAGCAGTGCCGGGCACGGCCTGCCACCCGCCCAGGACTGGCTGGGTTGAGCTTCATGGCAGGCCTCTGGAAGAAGTGTGTTTTGAAGAATGACTCAAAGGAGTGGGTGAAGTGGTTGCTTTATAGTGCTGGACATGGAGAAATGGAAATTCAGACTGGAAGAACTGACAGGGAACAACCTGGGGAAGTGCTCAAGGCAGTATGAGCGAGAAGCATCTGCCTCGGATCTTGGGACAAGGAAGCGAAGGGGCTGAAATGGCCGAGGGACAGTGGGGATGTCTATGAGATGTTACCTGTAAAAGTGTTTCCAATAATTTGTCAAACTTGTCCCACAGCTTCCCTAGTATCTCTAGGGGGTTGTGCTGATCCCTTAAAAACCGCCTAGCAGAGCTACTCAAACTTAATTTTCAATGAATTTGTGTCCCAATGTTCCTGTACCATCCTTTTGAATATCCTTTTCAATCCGTAAGTCCCCTCAGAGAAGGGAACCAGTTCCCCCTGTGCCTTCTACCCACCAGAGGGACAAAAAGATAAAGCAGAAAAAAGCCATGAGCTGGTGCTGAATCAAGGCACTACTTTGGGTCTTTCCTTTATCCAGCCAACAATGTTGAAGCTGAAGAAACTCTGACAACTTTGAGATCTAAATATTTGTCGTAAATGTAGCTGAAATTCACCAGATGGTTAAAAACTGCTTAAGGAGACAGAAATGACAGGAGAAACTATTGAGAGACTAAGAACTTATTCACAAGAACTTAATTGCCTTACAAAACCAAGATAAAAAACTCACTTTGGGTAATTAGGTAAAATACAATTGTACGTTGCATTCCCTGAATGTCACTACATTAATGAAGGGAATACATAGAAAAATACAATTATAGGAATAAGAGTATTCAGTCAGTTAATCTCTTGTCAAGTTACAAAAATTAAATACTGTAGTTGTCATCTTCTGAGACCTTTCTGTAATAGATGTTTTACTGGTATCACGCTCAAACCTACTTGTCACTGTTGCAGCATCATCAAGTCACAATCTTCTGTATGTATTCAGTGTGAAGCACACTAAAGGAGTGTGCTGTGCCTGAGGACGGGGTTAACTTCCTGCATTGCAGACAATAATTACACAAATCTTTTCTTAATCTGAATTATTCTTTTTTTTAAAGGCTGGTAGCCACAACTGTATTTAGTACTCAAGTGCAGTCACACCGAGGTTCAGTGAAATGATGCAAAACAAAGTTTATCAACAGGACTGCCACAAGAAAGAAGGCAGATCACTCATCCGATTATAAACTAGAGCACTTTTCTGTATCTTACAATATTCAAAGAAAATCAAGATAAAATGTTTCATTAAAGTTGCAAAACAAAAATTCATTAAATTAGTTCTGTTCTTCTACAATCCTAAAAGCTTTTGTACAATCCTGAAAAACAAAACAAAACAAAACAAAACAAAAAACAAACAAACAAACAAAAAAAAAAACAGTCCTCCAAATTTCTAATGGAAAAAAAAAAGGTGCTTTTGAAGTGAAATTTACAGCTTTTTCCCTTCTTGAGAACATTAATGTTATATGCCTCTAAGAATGTTTGAAAAGATGTAAATAAGAACAAATGCATAGCATTTTACAGTTTCCTCTGAAAAACTGAACTATAAACCCTGATACTTTTAGGCTAATGGTTTGACCCCAGATGAGTAACAGAGGATGCAGCTGACTGAGAAGTTGACCACATACAGTAATTTATGAAGAGAAGAACTCAAAGAGAAAAAAAAATGGGTTGGTATATGCATGAGATTTTTAATAATGACTTGACAATGGCCATCACACTTATTGCAACAAAAATGAAATGCTTGTTTCAGAAGCTCAAAGTCTGTAACTGGAAAGAGGTTTAATGGGCATGTGACAAGGAATGAGAAGGATTATTCTAAGTGTAATACAGGTGGGAAAGGATTACAAAAAAATGTGACATGGGAGAAAAAATATTCTTCATCATATTTAATGGTAAAGAAACACCCCACCAAAAAAAAACTTTTAATAGGTTAGTGATACCTCTGGCTTTCTCAGAATAGCAATGGACACATTTGTGTAGTAAGAAAATCATTCACTTAAATCTGAAAAGTCTAAATGAGAATGATTCTCTCTGCTTAGTTTATAAATTCTCCTTTTCAGTCCCACAATTTTATTATTCATTTTCTGGTTCATTTATAAATACTTTTTAAAAGATTATTTTAAAATACTATTTTGGTTTTAAATGTACTCTTGAAAGAATAATGAAAAAGAGCCAAAATGAATAGTTTCAGGAAAACAAAATAAAAACATTTGTCGTACTTCAACAGCTATTGGGCAAGACTGGCAAAGGAAATGACACTCTTAAGACACCCCCTAAATTAATGAGTGACTGAATTTAATTATTAAGATGAAGAATTACTGAAACAAGAAATCTCTCTGCTTTCAATGACAGGGTCTTTCCCAGGCTGCAGTATGTAGCTAATGCTGCAGTTTTGCATTTTGTGCCTTCCTTTTACATCCCAGGCAAGGACTCTCCTGCAAGCAATTAACCTCCATGTAATCTCTATACATTGATAGGTCCCACAGGGGGAATTAAACTGAGCCATATATCTGTTGAAGTTAAAGACAACTCCCCCACGGACTTCAATGGGAACAGGATCAAGATCTCAACTTGTACAGTTTGAAGAGAAGAATCATATGCTTGTGTAAGCAGGCTCAAACTAACTTATTTTTGTCTGACATATATAAACTGTATGGGAAATTAATGTACCATTTGTGTATATCTGTCACCAAATCAGTAATAATAAATCGAAAGGGATTTTCCAGATTCAAGAGCTCTGTCATCCTGGCACTGAAAAATTCCACTCCAGAAAATGAATCATGTTGCTGCGGAAAACACTCAAAGGACAGCTTGGGTTCAACTGATGGATTAACGTCTTCAGTTGCCCAATGAAAGTCGTCATTGCCAGCGTGTAGGAAGCTGGGACACTACTTTCTAAAGGCCTGTTCCTGCTGCATTTACTCCTCTGTTTGACCTTAACTCGCAGCCAGTTCAATACAAATAAAGGCAATTACTGAGCAAAGCAGAAGTTTAGCGTGGCTTGGTCTAAATCACAACGCACAACAAACCGTGCTTTTTCCCCTCATCATTCACAATCTTCTTTTAAATGTGCTTTGCCGAGGTCGTTTCACTGAGCTTGCTCAGCTCTATTAAACACAGAGATGCAATTTAGGGAGAGCACAATAGCCCAGTGGAATGACGCCACCAAGGAAAAATGACCCTTGTGTACCAGGTTACCATTGTCCCATCTCCCAGTTGCTCTTACTCACCCACCTACACCACTCCAGCTGCAGGCAACTTAATGACGGGCTCAGCCTTTCAGCCTGGCAGAATGCTATTTATAACCCCCCGCAGCCCAGCTCTGATGCTATTCTTTCTTGCCATCCTCAAGAGGCATTATTCAGCCAGCATGACATGAAGAGATGGCTGGTACTACAGAAGAGCAGTTCCCAATGAACAGATCATTGTGTGAGGCATAAAGAAGACTCCCAGTTACCAATTAGGAAGGTCGGATTCCACCTTTATTTGGTGTCATGCAAAGTGTAAGAGATAAGAAGGAAAGTGACTGTGGAGATGGAAAGAAGACGGAAATTGGAAAGAAGAGATTAGTCAAAAACTTGCTTTTTCTCTATACCATATATATATATCAATATATATATATATTGATATCAATATATATATATTATTTTTTTTGTTGTTGTTGAAAAAAGTTCTAGATTTTGTTATGTGGAAGTACATTGAAGTGATAGGGGCTAGTTGAGAGGAAAGGGTACAACCCCAGAGAGCTGCAATTGTCCCACACTGCTGCCATTCACTGTCTCCTCCACCTCTGCTTTTTCTGCCATGCCCTCATACATCACATCCCTCACTGTCCCATCTGACAGCCACGCAGCCATTCTGTATTTATCTTCCTTGCTTGAAATAATAGTATGGAAAAGTGACTGTTAAGAGCTCTTTTTCAGCCTTTTTCCCCACCCACATAGTTCCCCTGACATCTGCCGTCCCATCCTCTCTACTTAACACTGCGGCCTTCCAAAGGATCTGGAGGTGCCTTGTTATGCGGCCAGGCCAAAATAAATAAATGGAAGAACAAACACGTGCAGAAAGGGACCTGAGGAGAGTGGGAACACCACAAGGATGCAGGGTCCATCAGGCACTGGAAACGGGGAGATGCTTTAAAAGTGAAGCAAGTAGCGCGCTTCCTCAGGAACGATGCCACATCAGGAAAAATTTTGCGTAGTTATATAAGATCTTCTGATGCTTATTATAATAAAATAACAGGCTTCAGGAGAATAATTGGCCCAGCGTGATGCAACAGCAATACCCAGCTGCTTATAGGCACTGTTTACCTTCATTACCTTCGTGGTGGCCAGGGCAGAAAGCCCTGAACAATTACAGCTTTTGGTGTATTCCTGAGGGGAGAGCAGAGAGTACCTCACAGGGATTAAGGAAAGGAGAACCAGGTAGCAGTCTGGGGTAGTATCGGGGTTTGTGGATTAGTGGCGGCTTCTAGGCTGTCTTTACCCATGCTCTTCAAGAACCACATGTGTTTTTGTTTGTTTCTTTGTTTTGTTTGTTTCTATTAGTATCAATACTTTCCTTTGTTTAGTTTCTTTTTGCACTGACAGACTTGTCTTTGTGACAGTCTGAACTAAAACTAGTGTTCATGGGTGCATCTCTGCTGAGAAGATTAAATTACTATCTCCACTATGTTTCTCTTTCAGAAAAGAAAAAAAAAAAAAAGAAGAGAAATCTTCATGCTAAGTTTATCTCTACTTTGTCAATAACCTCTAGATTTTGTTTTAATTTATGCTATCAAAAATCCCATAGAATAGAAAATCTATAAAAACTACCAATTTGAGCAAAGTGGATACCAATGAAGTGCTACAGCAGCATCTATGTGATGGGAATGTTTCCTATAGTAATGTTAAAGCTTTTTCAGTGAAATGCGTGCTCTGAATTTAACCTGCCTGAGAACTTCAAAGTAATGATAAGCCATCAGCTAATACCCATCCCTTTATTTCTTATGTGCTGTAGTAACTTACTACTGTCTTCACTATTAACACTAAAATGAGGAGTATTTTTTAAAAACACGAATGATCGAATTTAAGTTAACTGGCTGTTCATTTTGGCAGGACAAAAAAATAAATAAATAAAAATTAATTTTAAAGATGCAGAAAACACGCAATAATTCTAGAAAACGTTTTTGTCCAGACATGGAATCAGATACATATGAGTTTATAAATTTTGGGCTAGCTTCCTGGTCCTGTTAGACATACTAAACTAGATCTTTGATCAGCAGGATTGTCAAGGAAATCTCTTGTTGCGGCCTGGTATTATTTCTAATATTATAATCTGTTTCTGGGCAGCAGTACAAATAACACATATTGACCGTCTCTGTAAGTTATTACAGCTGCACATTTTATTCAGGAGGCAAGCGGAGGGCATTAGGTAGTATTGGCACAGCTCACTTGTGCTTCTGGAGTTCCTAAAAACCATGTGTGCCTACGTTTGTGTTAATTCAAAACAAACAAACAACAACAAAAAAAAAAAACAACTAAGTATTTCAAAACTGACAAGCTGCAAAGGAAGGAAAATATTCCTTGAGCTTCCATACCTCTGCACAAGGTTTATAAAGATTTTGGTGGAAGGAAAATCTAACTCAGATAGCTTGAGGTAGACTTTATTGTATATACTCAAGGTACAAAATGGTATAATTGGTAAAATAGGGCTGGAGCCAGTGCCACAGGATATCTTTCTGACAATTGACTCATGTTCCTACGAGTCACAGTTAAATAACTTGGGCTTTTACCAGCCCTAAAAGTAATGTCCATCACTTGAAGAAATTAAACCCACATCCCAGGCAGGAAAGCTCTCTTTCCAACTGAGGCTGGGGAAGAGGGATTCTGGATTTTGTTTCTCTCTGACCTTGGCAGTCCAGCATACTTTTCTCAGCTTAAGTGCCATATGTGTAAAATAAGTGATGATAGGAGCAGTACCTTATAACCTATGGGCCTGCAAGGACAAATCCATCAATGCTTCTCTGGCACTTTAATGCTTACGGTGATGAGAGCTGTAAAAAGTGTACACACGGAGAAAATAATCCATTATCTACCCGTGCAGAGGACGAACCCTAGCATCCATTTTTTTGAAAGGAGTTCAGACGAAAGTGCCTGTTTTGAGACTCAGTTGCCTATTTTGATGATATCCCATTAATCTTCCAAACTGGAGACTGCGGGTCAGACCAACAATTTATGTCTTGTAAGAGCACAGGATAGCTCCGAACGGAAAGATTGCACACGTCCTTGCTACAGAAGTTAATTTACGTCAGTGAGCTGTCCTTGCCTAAATATTGCAAATGGCATCACAGACACTTTGGGTTCTGTCAGTCACGCTGGCCCTTTTGTAAAGGCTTTGTTAAGGTTCAGGTTGAAAAGCTCTAATAAGAAAAACCTTAGTGGCCATTCCCTCAGCACTCTGGGGCACACAATTAATATATTAAGCTGGAGGTGGGAGCTACGTTTCCAGCTCCAAACAATCTGCACCAATTCTGTCCTAGGGCTATCTTTTGCCTAGGAGATGGTGAACACAGCCACTACCTGAGTCAGACCTCTCCCCACCTTTCATGTTCCATGGCAAGCCTCCTCTTTCTGTACCAGGAGTGAAATGGCTTCTTCGCTCCCCCCTGTTATCCCACACCAAGCCGTTGCTCCCCATGGACCACCTGCTGCTGTTCGGATCATCGCCTTCAATCTGCCTGGGTCTCTGAGGCAAAAGTGATGGCTTCAGGCAATCTAAGAGCATGCCACCACCTCCAGGGACTGGGGCACCTCTCCTGTGAGCAGAAGCTGGGAGAGCTGGGGCTGCCCAGCCTGGAGAAGAAGAGGCTCAGGGGGATCTCCTCCATGTCCCTAAATCCCTGAAGGGAGGGTGCAGAGAGGCCGAAGCCAGGCTCTGCTCAGTGTTGCCCAGTGCCAGGACAGGAGGCCATGGGCACAGCCGGGCACCCAGGAGGCTCCCTCTGAGCACCAGGCAGCACTGCTGTGCTGGGCGGGTGACGGAGCCCTGGCACAGGCTGCCCAGAGAGGCTGTGGGGTCTCCTCCTTGGGGAGCTCCAAAAGCCACCTGGACGTGGGCCTGGGCAGCCTGCTCTGGGTGTCCCTGCTTGGGCAGGGGGGCACCAGGGGCCTCCAGGGGCCCTGCCAGCCTCAGCCCTTCTGTGTGCATCAGACCTGATACAGGGCAGGCAGTGGAGCAGAGCATCCAAGGGTAGGGAAGAAAGCATAGGCAGCAAGTGGAAGCTCCACCTTTCATAACCAGGGGACTCCTGAAATGACTCTAGACTCAAAATCTGTCTCAGGAGCTGCCCGGGAGTGCTGTGAATTGGGAAGGACTGGAGAAGGACTGTGGGACATGCCCACAGCCTGACCCCCTGTGTTATGCTGTGCAGCCGTAGGGTGCACGTGTGTGTGGGGGGGGGTGAGGTTCTGGAGTGGGTAGGCATCAAAACACAAAGGCATGCAAAGTTATATGGCCACATCCCAAACAGGAAATATTTTTAATGTGTTCTCTGGAAAAGAAGGAAAATACTTTCTCCAGAAAATGATAAATCGATTTTTTTAATGAAGTGCCTTTGTGTCACTTTCAGAAATTAAAATCAGTCATCACAGTAAACAGATATTTTAATCTGGTTCAGTTTCAATTCCCACCTCACCACAAATATCATACAAGTATGGTCTTATTGCAGGGATATTGAGATTCCTGCATCCCCCAAAAGTAAAAATGTCATCTATCTCTTTTTCTTTACGCAAAAGAAAACTTGGTAGGCCAATCTATGCTTGAATAGCTCTTCAGCCTTACTGATAATTGGATGGGCAATGTGTAGAGGCTAACCTTTAGTAGGATGCTGAAATCAGGTGGTTTAAAACCTGCTCCCACCAGCCTGGGGAGCAGCAGGGAACAGGGCCTTCCTGTGCTGCCCTGGCAGCCAAGCCATACGGAGCATATGTTGAGCCGAGCTGCTGGTGACACCCCCTGTCAGCATCTGGTAATTTTCCTAGCACAGGCAAGATTTATATGAAAGCTTTAACTCTGAAAATCCTGAAGATCCACAGACAAATACATTCCAGAATATATATATTTTTAACCAACGGATCAGAGGTGCTCCATTTTAACAAGCCAGTTTCAGGTGACTGCAGTACCATCAGCTTTATGCCGAAAGATGTTTCATTTATCAGAAATCCTACTATTTTTCAACTGATAAACTGCTCACATTCAGTATCCAGGTCCACAGATCTTGCTGCCTGAGAAACATTCAGCTGACTGTCACCGTGTGCCATGCACAATATTCTACGTCTCGATTTCCCAGCCCTTCAGCAAAAAATGGCATAAAAACATTTTGATTGACTTATGTGTTTCATTGTGCTGAAGTCTAAGGAAAAGGGGACAGAGGGAGTTGAGGCTCTCTGGAGAAAGAAATCCTTCCCAAGGTCTGCAGTAAGAGGTCATAGCTTCTACTAAATCATCCCACGTGCTAATAAAGTATATTTATTCCCTTTTCTTACCAGTCTTGCTCCTATTGCTTAGAGAAAGAAAGCTACAACAACGTTACCAGTGGAAACCAATATGTAATTTATAGCCAAATCTCATTTTACTGGAAGGTCTAAGCTTTTGAGAGCTTATTATTGCAGATTTAACCTGGTATTAAATGAGAGTGAAATCCAGGCTTTGCAAAAAGCATTAAACTTGCTCACACGTCGTACTGAAAGAGAATTATCATGCAACCAACCCTGGCCTCATTTACCCCAAAACAGGAGCTGTTTTCCCAGGGAGGATATTAAGTGCTTGTGACTACTTTCTGTCACAATATTCTTAAAGGGGATCATGTGGTGCCTTCAGCCTACACTGCAAGTCCTGGAAAATACTTCTTTGTCACCAACAGTCCACTCTTGGTCACATAAACTTCTACCTATTTCCCCATTTTTGTTTAATGGGTAAACAACTCTTAACTTCTTAGTATTGCTAGCTTGGCTCATTGTGCTTGAAGTTACACAGAAACCTCTCTCGTTAATAACCATCTCCTAAAACCTCAAAAAAATATTTTTTTTAATTTTTTTTTTTTTTGCTTATTCCCCAGAAACACACAGCAGCTGAACTGTTGGCCATTACTCGGAGAAAACAGAACTGGCAGTCAGCAAGTTTTTTCCTTCTGCAGTCCAATTTCATACCTTGACTTCAGTTAAAGTACATCACTGTAGCTGCACTCTTGCAAACATTTCACATGCACGATTCTTTGCTCTGGCATGTTTAAATCATCCCTGTCTCATGAGATAATCCACAGATAAGCGTGTACACAACTAGAAGGAGTGGGGTCAAAGGCCAATAGTGTGACAGCTTATTTCGAAAAGATAGCTATTAACACAGATTGATATTTGAATTAAAGATTCCTCCAACAGTCCCTAGATCAGAACTGTTCTTTGTTCTTTGGCCAACCTCAAGTACAGGTCTCAGGCTCAGGTTGTCTGCAGCTCTGAATTGCCTCTATTTGCAAGTAATTCCAGGACCAAAACCAAAGAACTCCTTGTGTGCTTAGCAATGGCTGGGCTGCTTAACAGAGAAGGTGGGGGGTGCATTTTTGGAAGTAATTTTCCCAGATTGCAGATGGAACTAAACCCTGTTATTTAAAGTTACCAGGTCCTGTGTTTTTCCTTGCAAACAACAGAAAATTATGGTTTTCATCTACATATCAAACAGTGATAGTAGCTTTTTAGAAACATTAATTGCAACACTTTTTCTGTGCCAAATACCTCTATTTTACAACACAGACCACTCTTTTCCCAAAGTGAGTTTCAGAGAGAGAGAACAATGATTAATACTATAGTTTGCACGAGCTACACCCCATCTTGATTTCATTAAGATACATTTTCCCAAAATTAGGCAACAGATTGGCTTAGTACCCTTTTGTAAAACCTACCTTTCCAAATGCCTCATGAACTGCATAAAAGTGCTGTAGCCCGATGCAGTTAAGACTGGTGAAAATGCACGGACATGGGGAACAGCCAAAGGCTTATGTCTGCATTTGGGTGGGCATCTACAACAAGGGCTTGAAAAAGCAGGGTTAATGCCAGTGAAACTTCCCCCCAGTCTCAGCACCAGTGCAATCAACCTGAACTCACGGCGCACAGAGCTCTCCGTTGAAAGGTATGGAAGTGCAGCGATGCACGGTGCCCAAATAGCACTGATAGATGAGCTGCACAGATTATCTGCTACTCCAAAAACCACATACACAGTAACAGAGGAGCAAAGCACACTACAGCCGACACACAGAATATTAAATATCAGCCTCAGCCCAATGGTTTCACACTTAATTAGAACAACTAATAAAACCACAATTGTAAAAGGTAATTAATTTTGCACTGTACATACCTAAATGTTTATGTCTTCCAGCAGCCATTAACTATAGGACCTGTAGTTCTGGATAAGATTTAATCTAAGTGTTTGAAAATCCATTGCACAGAATATTGCAGGGTAACAGCATGAACCTTGCTCCAGAAAACCTGTTTGTTTTCTGAGAGCCTGCTGTTGCCCAGGCTCGGGGCTGGGTGCTGCAGGGTGCTGAGTGCCGTGGTTGTCCCTAAACGCCAGTGGCAGCGCAAGGAGCTCGGCATGGGCCAGAAGCACTCAGCACCTCACAGGATCGAGTCTCAAGTTAATATATAACAAAGGGCTGCACAGCGGTGTGTGAAATCAGCAAGTTAAACATACACTGAAAATAACTGTAACGACAGGGAAGCGAGCATATTTACATGAGCATTTCATTAAAGTCTGCGTGCTGCATAGTTTCATATCCAGTATTCACATATTTACTAAATGAAAGCCAAAGTTTGGGGAGTGTTCTGGTGAAAGTAAAATTAAGCAGTCAAGGATGCAATATCCTAACGTTGCAACTTCTACTTAACTGTTGTGCAAACTGATTGATTATTATCAGCTGGAGTCTACCTTGTGCAAGTCACAGCTGACAGCGTGGACAAAATGAAAGACCACGAGCAGCACATGCTAAATAATCCTCCACAAAAAATTAAAATAACAACAAGCCCCCCAAATTTATTACCTAGCTGTAGTATTTGCAGGTGTCGGCAACAGAACAAAGTGCCCAAATCATACTTGGTCATCTACCGGAACAAATGAAAGAGGCAGAAATCAAAGGTCAAATTACGTCTTTCAGAGCTCCAAAATGCAACAGGAAATAATTTGTTGTGCAGAATCCACTGCAGGTGCAGAGCCGAGTTATTACAGTGGCAAACAATACAGGGAGGAAAACCTGCTAGTAAGATATGACACGTGCTTCTCTGCTTTTGCTTCCTGGTGTCCAGAGGGAGAAACCACTCTCTGCTAGCCACCCATATTTATCCCAAGAGATCTGCCTGGCATCACGTATGAAAATGCAAAATGCCCCTGGCTTTGTACTCTCCAGTCAGTAGGAAATGTACATCTCCCTTCTGTGTATGCCTTCCTATACACACAAAGTAATATATAACAGAACATCTGTTATGTGATTCAGTCCTCTCTTTTCCTCACAAGAAGAAACTTCCAGCTTCATTGCTGTGCTTTTTTTTTTTTTTTTTTTCTGAATTAGAATGGCAGACTGTGAAAAAAAACCTGCAATCCTGCATGCAAGAGAACTCTAATTCAAAGAGAAATGGATTTCTGTATTACATTTCTTGGAGTTATTCTGTGAATAATCACAAAGAGAATTTTTAATGTCAACATTACATTAATTTCTTAAAAGTAGAAATGCCAACAGATTTACTTAGTAATAAATTTACATATCCCAACAGCATTTGCAAAATTTAATTAATAATTTATAATGAAGTATGAGACTTCATATATGTCTCATCCAATAATTTGAAATTCAGATATTGTTGAACCTCTAATTATTAGGAACATTCATTTTAGCTGAAAGCTCTGCTGGAATTTCAGTACCAAGAAAACCAGCTATGAGAGTATAAATGGCAGAACTGAAGATCCACTGTTTGACTTATACCCAAAGCCTTCTGTGAAAGGAAAAAACAAACTCTTCATTGCGGTACTCATCTCATATAAGGCTGGTCTTTCACCATTTTAAGTCTTCTGAGCCTGATATAAGGTCCACTGAAGTTAACAGGGCAATTTCCCCGTCAGGTAAACTTTAGGTAAAGATTAAGGTAAGATTAAAGGTAAAATCTTTAGGTAAAATCTTTAGGTAAAGGTTAAATCTTTAGGTAAAGATTTGGGTAAGATCAAAGATTTAGGTAAAGATTACAATAAAGGCTAAATCCAAATAATTTTTGTAGCCTCAAATCACTCACCAGGGTGCTCGTCTATGATATTGCCATAAAACTGTTGATTTTGGTCATGGTTCTGGTTGGGAGGAAGTGAAGAAAATACCACATCTTACTTTGTGGTTTGAAATTTTAGGAGAAACTAGAATGCAGATACTACTACATGGCACAAGTCAATCTCTAGGAATTTCATGAGTACAAAGAGAAGGCTCAGGCTTCAGAATACACAGGAAAAAAGAGAAATACAAATAATAAACAACAAGGAGACAAATGTGGAAAGTGTGTTTTCTTACAGATTCTGGTATTCGGGCACATGAAACACTTCTTGTGCTTGGCATGTCAAATGCTGTTATAGAAGGCAGACCAAAGTTTAGAGAACTTTATGACGCTTAAATTTCTGGTGAGACTAGCAGCAAAGTCCAGTCTGGTTTTGACAACTCAGTAACTGAAATATCTTCATGAAGTTCCTGGTTAAAGAACAATAGACCATTATGTGTTGTACCTGAACTGTACCTGTAATATCAGGCTCTCAAAGTACATTACAAATTTGAGTAAGTTTAACCTTACAACTATGTGAAGCCTGCTATGCTTGTTATTACTTTTTTCTTTTTTTTTTTTTTTTTTTTTTTTTTGAAGAGGCTAAAGACTGTTCCCACAAAGTCAAGGGTCTTGATGCAGCTGTTTGTCCTGTTTCTTCCTTCCTCTACTCCCTAACTGTTGGTCACTGCAGCCAAAGCTGCTCCTAACCTTCACATCCTCAACCAGCTCTTTCTTCTTTGCAAACACAGGCAAGTTCAGCAGAGTGCCCCTCCTCAATGTACTCCAGAAACCTCCTGGGTTTCTTGTGCTCTGCTGTGTTGTCCCTCCAGCAGTTATAGGAATGGCTAACACTCTCCATGAGAACCAGGGCTTGAAAACATGAAGCTTCTTTCACTTGTCTGAAGAAGGCCTCATCTACATCTTCTTCCTGACCAGGTGGTCTATAGCAGACACCTACTGCAATGTTGTCCATGTTGGTCTATCCACTAATCCTTACCCATAAGCTCTCAGCTGGCTTCTCATCCGTCTTGAGGCAGAGCTCCATTCATTCCTGCTGCTCTGTCACACAAAAAGCAGTTCCTCCCAACACTGCCAGCAGGCTCAACCAAATAAAATGTTGAAGAAGGCTTGGACACTGCTAGGAGTAAGACATTCATGCTGGCAATCTAACTTGAGGCAAGTTAACAAAACAACACAAGGAACTCTTGCTAATGGCTCCTGTGCTGTGTACGTTCTGTTAATAAAATAGTTGGCCTTCAGGGAAGTTCATGAACCACTTTCCATTAACTCTAAATTCAATTGAAGAATACAGAAAAATTGAATAATAGTTCACTTGCTATTAGTTCTTGCCAAATCAGGACACAGAAAAAAACAAAGAAATGCATAGAATCACAGAATCATGGAATGGTTTGGGTTGGAAGGGACTTTAAAGCCCACCCAGGGCCAACCCCCTGCCATGGGCAGGGACACCTCCCACCACACCAGGTTGCCCAAAGCCCCATCCAGCCTGGCCTTGAGCACCTCCCGGGATGGGGCAGCCACAGCTTCTCTGGGCAGCCTATGCCAGGGCCTCACCACCTCAAAGTAAATAATTTCTTCCTAGTGTCTAATCTAAATCTCCCCTCTTTCATTTTAAAGCCATTATCCTTGTGTCCTGTCACTTCACTTTGTCCCTGACAAAGAGTCCCTCCCCAGCTTTCCTGTGGGCCCCCTTTAGGCACTGGAAGGCCACTGTAAGGTCTCCCCAGAACCTTCTCTCCTCCAGGCTGAACAACCCCAGCTCCCTCAGCCTGTCTTCAGAAGAGATGTGCTCCAGCCCCTTGATCATTCTTGTGGACCTTCTCTGGAATCACTCCAACAGGTCCCTGTCCTTCTTCTGCTGGGGGCCCCAGAGCTGAATGCAGGGCTCCAGGTGGGGTCTCACCAGGGCAGAGCAGAGGGGGAGAATCTCCTCCCTCGCCCTGCTGGCCTCGCTGCTTTTGGTGCTGCCCAGGGTACAACTGGTTTTCTAGGCTGCAAGCACACATTGCTGGCTGATACTGAGTTTTTCATTCGCCAAATTGACACAGATAAAAGGAGGCATGGCTGCATGTTGCGGTACCAATTACATTAAGGCATCTCAGTCTCAACAACTCCACAGAATACAAAGCAGGCCCTGTAAGAAGGGAAATGCTCCCCCCGAATGTTTAGGTTACCAATTGCAATGTAATCCAGGCACAGCCCCGTTCATAAGACCAATTTATCACCAGGTCATACAAGGCAATTAGGCCTGTACATTGGATGCAGAGGAGATCTGATTAACCACCATCACCTGAAAAGATGTTTTAAGTGATCCGGTTTTATTTTTAACAATATTTTAAAGCCTTTGAGAAGATTAATTCCTCAGCCCAAGAGCTGAGCACCTTGCTGCTGCTAAGGTAAACTGATGTTACTAGTTGAGTCCTCAGCACCAGAATATTCTTTGTAGGGATCTGAAGTGGTACTGCTTTGTTATCTCTAGTGTCAGCGCACAAAGGATGCCGCTGTCCTTTGCCCTGAAGTCTGATTTCTTTGCAACAAGATGGAAATGTTCCTGCCATCTTCTCTTTCTCTTTCTTATGCTGTCTTGCAGAAAACATGCAACAGATTACACACATAAATGCAAAACCTGTTTGTCTGTATTCTTCAATAATAAAAGAAGAATTCCTTCCTTCCTGTTTCATAAGGAAGGAAAAAAAAAAAAAAAAAAAAAAAACTTCATTACCTGCATTATCTCTTCAGTACTACCAGTTGTGAGCAAGGGAATTTTTATCTTTCAAGTTACAGCACAGCTGATAAACTACAAGGTATAAACCTATTTGAAAAGATACCAGATAAGTTGTCAATAATTAAAATAAAAATAAGATGCACTCGAAATAAGCAATGAAAGATCCAATACAAGATTTTGAGCCAGATTTCTGAAACTTATTCTCAAGCAAGTATTGTTAGGTAGGACATGCTGCGCTGCATTAGACCAAAACGTCACCTCACCAGCCATCCTGTCTCCAAGTAGCTTAAGGACAAACAAGAAACAAGACAAATAGAGAAATATTTTCCCTCTATTTTCCTGTCTCCTGGTAACCTAAAGTTTAGGGTCTTCCTATATCTGAGGCTGCAACCAGAACACACTACTTTGTAGGTCTGTTGGGACATTCTTTCATGAATTTCCTCGATTTCTTTCTATATTCACTAATAATTCAGCTTCCACAACCTCATATTTCACTGATTTCCCATAACTAATTCGTACACTGGGTGAAATGCATTCCCTTTGGTTTGATTCTACCCTTTTGCCCTGGTGATGATGTGCTGGTTTGAAAGCCTAGACCTGCCTGAGGGAGCCAAGCGCCAGGCGCCTCCAGCTCCACAGACAGCCGTGTTGCAAGAGAGGTGTAGTAACAAACAAGAAGGATGGGTTTCCAGGAGAGAATAAGACAGGGGAGAGTATTTGGCAAGAGGACTTGCAGGCAGATATGCAAGTTAGATTTCTGGACTATTGCCCGACCATTTACATGATAGTCACACTTGAGCTTCTTTTTCCATTAAGAGGGGATTCCTGTTTTTTAAAACTCTCAACTGTAGTACATAAATCATAAATAAGTAATTCATTCCTTAAAAGTATGCTGTTCTTGATTTTTTTCCTCTAGGTTGTCTACGTGCTACTCATATTTTATGCTGTCATCCATATGCTAAGTAATGTACTTAACTCACTTGTCTTTTTGCAAACCAGAAAGTCAGAGCCCTGCTGATGAAAGCCACTGGTTCCCCCAAATCCTTCATTCCTCTCCTAGTAGCCAGTGCACTAGGACTCATGTTCCACGTCATGGTCATATTCCACGTCAACATTTTCTCTTGTGTGTTATGCAAGTGTGTAGCAACAAGTACAACAGGGCTATTTTCCTCCTGGATAGCTGAACTGCTCCATCAGAAACATAAAAATGTTCTAACAACACAGCAACCAACCACCCAGCATGCCAAGGAGCCACAGAGCCCTTGGTTCATTGTTGGGAGGTTACTTTTAATTACAAGGTCCTGATTAACACACTGGAACAAGGCAATAGCTTACTTCAAACAGTTCCAAGTCATTGTACTTAAAAATGCTGACCCTTGTCATAAGCAAGGACAAGTGGCAAAGACAAAAAGAAAACTGCTTCAGCTCAGAGTGAATTTGAAGTCCTATTGCAGGACTTCACAGAAAGCCAATAATTTACAGAAGTCAACTTTCAAGCATTAATTTTGTGGAACTAGCCAAATTGTTCCCATTAGTCGTCTCTCTAATCCCCAAATCAATGGCATCACACAGGAGCTTAATTTTAAGCAATGTTTCTGTGCAAGATTTGTCTTTAACATTTTTGCATTGATTTCATTTTGCTAATTGGAGCATTCTCTCATTTCATTATTATTACTATTATCATTAATAATAATAATTCAGTATTATTCATGTTTTATTTTGGTTTATTTGATCTGTTACTGGATGAATGATTTTGTTCACATGCTTTGCCTACAGATAGCATCATCTCCCTCTTAGAAAATATATTCTGGTTATAGTTCAGTTTCTGCAACAGAATGAATGCAGGGACAGATCCTGGCTTCATTTGAGCTCAACTGAGCTTGGGTTCAGTTCTTCCGTGTGCAAGTAGAACATGAAATTACCATAATTAAGAGCTAATAGAAAACAGAAGAGAATAGGAATAAGGAAGTACAATCCTCACCAAAGCAATGCTAAGCACGGTAAAAATGAATCCAGCATCTCTTCTAGAGTGAGAAGTTTCCTTCATTAGAAAGAAGGAAACATCTAATGAAGTGAGTTAAGCTCAGCAGCTGCTGCAGCGTATCTCATCTGCCTTGAGTGGGTATTTGGGTAAGCTGTTAAATGTCTGAACTTTGAACATTACAACAGACTTTTATTTTCTACTGCCACACGTGTATAAAGCCTTCTTTATTTTCTCATCACAGGAAATGTAAGAGAGATGAAAGAGAAGAACTTTGGAACGTGTGAGCAGTGCCAGAAAGCTTGATCTAAAGCTATAGAATACAAGTAAAATGCAAAATGCTGGAATGTTTAATTTATGAAAATATCTACTCCTTAATCTCATCAAGAAAAGAAATTAAGAAAGCTGACCAAGATAAAGAATGAATTAATTACTTATTAAATCAAACACTATGCAGCTGATGCCTACTAGGCAAATTGAGATCATTTTCAACAAGAGTGCAATGGCCCAGTCCAATGGGATAGTTTGGATGAAGAAAAGAAATGGAGCAGCTGGTTCTTGAACACCAAATTAACTCTTACTTGATGCTACCTGTGCACACAACACTGGGAAAGAGAACCTCCAAAAATCAATGCTGTTTGCCAGGAGCGTATGTATGGCAAGCCCTGTGTAGAGGCAAAGCAAGACTGCAGTGTGCTTAAAGTGCTCCTGAATTTGTTTAACACAGTGAATCAAATGCAATATTTTCTGGGAGAATTAAACACTTGCATAGCACAAAGGAATATGATAAAATGTAGAAATGCCAAATATAACTCTCTGTCTATGAAACTATATCACAGTGCCTTGATAAAGCAGGTTTGAAAACTTTATAGTATGCCTTCCAGGAGGCAAAACCTCAGCTATTCTCTGTCATACCACTTGTGATTGTTGGACAGTTTCCATTTTCAGCCTATCCATTTAGCTTTCAACAGCCATGTCCTTTCCCTTTCTCAGATCTCATTGTCTTCTACAACTTTTCATTTATCTTGCCAGACTTGCCCTTCACATACACCACTCTGCTATAAAGTTATCTCTTGCTGCCATCCTCCTAACAGCGCAGTGTGGTCTGCACACAAATCAGAACATATGCTGGATTGTATACAGCAGATCAGTAGAAACACGTGCCATTGCCTTCAAGTGTAAGACCATTAAAGCCAATGACTAATGAAATCAAGCTCTTTGGTACAGTTGTGCCTCCAATTATGGTCATCCTACTTGGATTCATAATATTCCCATTTTCCTTTTTCATAAAATGTATTCAAAATTTATTCCAATTCACAATCCAAGGCTGCTACAGAACCTGTGGTGAGCAATAGCAAGATGCTGCGTTGGTTCAAAAATCAAGCCAAAAATCAAAAAAAGTCAACCAAATGAATGGAGATCTTAGACAATGACGCATTTTCAGAAACTTTTTGATGTTTTTCATTATGATGTTTTTCATTAGCAATACGTATAATGGTCTTCTTCCCTTCCAGTTTCCCACCAGGGAGACAAAGAAAGCAAAGAGGCAGGGGAAGGTTAAATGATGTCATATCTCAGACATTTAATTCTTTGTAATGATGTAGGTGTTTTCCTTGTTAATCTGGCACTGTGTGCCAGCGGTATAAGTACATACAGATTGAGGAGACTTTGTTTGTTCAACAGACTGGCTGTTGAAATTTGCATTCCTTTACCACTTCGAGCTGCCTTAAAATTGTGTAACAGGTAACTCTTTTTTCTCTTTTTTTTTTTTTTTTAATCACAATAATGCATATTATTATCTGTTAGCATGGCTTCATGTAGTGACATTTTGGGGAGAAAAAGCAAGCCATGCTATGTGTTGCTGTTGAACCACTATTGCATTTGACTGATAGAAATTTGGAGTTTAGTTGTGCACACCGTTTTATTTCCCATGAAGGTAATCCCATTAGTAAGAGCAGAACTCCTCCAGGACCACATACTTACATGCAGCATTAATATTTTGAGACCAGCAGCAAAACCCAATTCTCAAAAGACCAAACAACACAAAGGACCATCTCTCCCCCAGAACACAGTATTAACCAAAATGAGACATTTCATGTGCATTAGCAAGGATGATTAATGAGTGTCTCAAGTAGAGGCTAATACCGTGTGACTGAAGACAAGAAAACATGATGCTTAATTTAAAAAGGAGGGGGAGGGTTGCCTGGGCAATTAAGTGACTCTTCATTCAGGCTGACTCTGAACTGGGTGGGTTTTTACACACAGATCTGAAAGCAAGCCTGGCTGACAGAAAGCTGGGAAGCTTTGCCCCAGGTGAAGCAGAATTGCTTATCCTAAAGAAGTAGATGACTGGAAGGAAGTATAAAAAAGGAAGGTTATGCAACTTTAGGGATAAAACAGGGATCCCGGAGGAGGAAAAAGTGACGTGTTGTGATCCCTGCTCCCTGCCTTGCAGCTGAAGAGCTCAGTTCTCTGCAAGGAGCTGCAGACCACAAACCAGTAGCACAGAACATGCTTACTGTAGAGTAACTTTTTTTTAGAAAAAAGCATGATACAGATGACTTATGCTGAAACACATCCAGCTTACCTTCTTTCCTGCTTCCTTAGTGACAAATCCCTCCAGGGGGGAGTTCAGCATCTTTCTGTGATTTGTGCTCTGTGGACTTTTTCTCCAAATAACACCTAGCCCTTCATCACCACCAGATACTTCTTCTCCAGAGGAAGACTTTTGGTTGTCCTCTGCACTGTAGCTTCTCAGCCTGGCATTTTCATCTGAAGCAAGATCCCCAAAGCTTATAGATGGTTGATGTGTCTCAGCTGATGGCCCAGAGAATCGATTTTGTCTTTTCTTCACCAAAGTTAATGGGGAAAAAAGGCTGCAAATACACCCAGAAAGCCAAAAAAGCTTCTGCTGTTCCAGCATCTAGCTCACCCAACACAGGCACTGCTAACACACAGAGCTCCACGGTTACACCTCTCTTCGCACACATATGGTTTAACACACAGCAGCTATTAAAACTTTGCCTTGGGGAAATTCATATAAGAAAGGCTTACAACCAATATACCATGGTACACTTTGCATTTTCATTACCTACCTAGTACACCTACCCTGTGTTCGTCATTAAAATCATGTGTGTGTGTGTGTGTGTGCGTGCGTGTGCACTTGTGTATATATAATTATCCACCAAAGCATTCTTAGGTTATTACAGCGAAGTCCTAACCATCCGTGACATGAGCCAGGCTCATCCCCTGACTCCAGACTTGTCTCAGTATTTTGCAATTCAACAATATTCCAGGGGAAAACTATTTCTCAATTTTCTGCAGGAAAAAAAATCTATATTGTTTTAATAAGTGGTGCCAGCTACTGAAGCTGTACACAGTGATGAGCCTGTCACCTCAGAAATAAAATATTGATGTCAGCAGATTAGAATTCATGTGATCTTTCTTTTTGCTTCACTTTACCAACTGATCCATTATGCCAGGTATTTTGCTTAAATCTAAATCAGATCAGGACTTTAAATAACATTTTCATGGTTCAGGTTGTACAATTTGGGCTGCTGGTTTTATAGGGTAGAGACTTGCACAGTCGTGCTTAGCTTTGAACATATTGCCTTATAGAACCAGAAGTCTTGTGTATGAGCAGTCTGGCTGCTGCCCCAACAGTGCAAAGCTGACACCGATTTCCTTGAAGTATGGGTTTGCAGCAAAGGGTGCTGAGCCTGCTCCTGTGAAGCTGATTCATTACACAGCTGCCATTCAAATGCTGCCTGCGTTTCACAGAGCACCCGAAGATAGCTGCTGCTGCGCTGTACTGCCACAAAAGCTCACCCACAGATGTAAACAGCCTCACTGAATTCCCATCTAGGTGGGAAGCTTGTTAAAATCCTCTGATTAAAAACATCTAGAGCCTTTTCCAAGTTCATCTCACAGACCTCAGCTAGGACACAGAGAAGTGCAACAGTCTTTTGTGCCACGGCAGACAGGAAAAGCTTTAGGGTGTTTGTCTCTGGGAGACTTCATCTTCCCACAAACTCACACAGTACTTATGTCTTTGACTGTTATGTGTGCTTTGAATAGACTACAGTAACACCATTTCATGAGATACAAAACTTCTGGATCACCTGTCTGATAGTCAGTAATACATATATATATACATGTATATATATATATATATAGAGAGAGAGAGAGAGAGAGAGAGAGAGAGAGAGTAATTCTGAGATTTGGAATCCTTAATTGAGCAGGGAACAGATAAAAATAAAATATCTTCATTTGCTTACAATAACAATATAAAAAGACTCACAGAATACAAATATTTCTGATATGGCCCCTTAAGTGTTTCTAAGCATAAATTGTTGCCCTTTCTTCCCTTCCCTTTAAGCATTCCATCTGAAAATATTCATGCAACTCAACAACTTTTTATCCGAATAACAGACTGTTTATCACAACTGCTTTGTAAACCCTTGGAAGTGAGTTCTGCTTATGTCCTTGTAGGGCTGTGGAAATGAAGTATGCAGAGAGAGTGGTATCAAGGACTGTCAAATTATACTGCTCCTTGTGTTTATGTATCGGAATGTAAAGGGCAGTTATATTTAGATGACAAAAAATGCACAAGAAACAGGGAATGCTAACAGATACAGTAAATTGTTGATGTTCTTTTCAAGCCCTATAGGACAATTTGTTAGTATGCTTATGAGAGGAGAAATAAAAATGCAGAATTAAGTACAAAAGTCTCCAGCAAGATTTGTGGCCCCTCTGAGAGCAGATGACTCAATGCTACCAGCAGGAATGATATTGCAAATTGGAAGAATGTCGACAAGTACCAATTAGCCACTCACCACTTTGACAAGTTTGATTGTTCTTCATTCATTTGAGATTTGCTTCCTGATTGTACTAACCCACTGAAAGGCAAAAGAGTTTGGAAGAGACTTACAAAGGCTACAAGGAAATCCTGGTGCCCATCTCTCCCTGAGCAGCTGGGCATATAACTGAAGAGCTGTGTCTTTAGAAATATGCACATGCACATCTTGCACATAGAATGTGATACATTATGGACACGCTGCAAGCCCCAGATTTTAGGGAGGCATAGCCCATCCTACACATGGGACAAAAACCTTGTCTATAGGCAGAATCCTCTGGCTCCCCTACACCTTCCCAGAATTCCCATACTCCAATCAGGAAACTAGATAAGAATGTGACAAGCATCCACACTTGGCTGTCATCTTTCCAGTTAGATCTGGATGTCTCATCACTGGTCTGGGTTCTAACACCAGTGTCAGGACTGAGAGACTTGTTTGTTCTTGATTCACTTCTGCTTCACCCCAGGTTCACAAGCAGTCACGTTCGTGTTCAGAGCATGTGGTCTTGTGCAATCACTGCAAATATATGTTGAATAGCAGCATGGTCTCTCTAATCCCTAAAATATATAAATAAATGAATACAACTAGAACTGAAGGTAACATTTCCTATGGTATTTCCAACCTTGTTGGATTAAACACAGACCCAGAGTCTTCATCCATGAATGACATCAATGGCAGTAATTCTTAATCAAGAACTTCATGTGCTTCCTTTGCTTTAGGCCATGGCAGGGTCCATCTAGTACAAGCAGGGAACAGAAATGCTGCTCTCCAAGCTGAGCAGGGCTGGACCAGTTCCTCAGGAAACCGCATTTGTGAGTACAGTGATGCTGTAAGGAGTCAGCTGGGGGCCAGAGAACACAGGGCTCAGGTAGCATTGCCCTTTTGACACCCAGGAGGACAGGCAGTTTGCAGCACACAGGTATAAAAGGGCTTTTGGTTCAGTCCAACCCTATACAGTGATGCATCACTCATCAACCTGTCACTGCAGCACCCCACAGTGACACGGTTCACACTTACCAGGGAAGGGACAGAACATGTTATGAAAAAGTAGGTACCCAAACACTGCCTGGCACTCTCCAGTCCCAAAGGGAACACACCAGTGAAGATACTGCCTAGCAGTAAGGTCTATTTTGGGAGAATCTAAGACTCATTTGAAGCAGAATCAAAGAATCTGAAAGATCCTGTGGCTCTTATCTGTGAAATTGAATTATTTACTGTGAGGCCATGGCACAGGCTGCCCAGAGAAGCTGTGGCTGCCCCATCCCTGGAGGTGCTCAAGGCCAGGCTGGATGGGGCTTTGGGCATCCTGGTGTGGTGGGAGGTGTCCCTGCCCATGGCAGGGGGTTGGAACAGGGTGGGCTTTAAGGTCCCTTCCATCCCAAACCATTGCATGGTTCTTTGATTAGCCATGATGAGGCAGAGGGGAAGCCCACTGAAAGGAATGGGAATTCAATGGGCTTTGGATGTGAACCTGTATGAGCCAAAGTCTGTGGAACAGACTGAGAGCAGAGCACTCAGCACAGGGAATTTAGCCCAGATCATCGCACTATGAAGGTAGTTGTAGTGACACAACACATTATACAGACATCTTTGCTGGACTGCAGGTTTCTACTGAAGGCCCTGACACTCAACACGATACTGCACTGTGAGGGGCTGTGGGCTCTCACCCTTTGACCCTCTGCAAATCCATTCTCAGGGGGAGTGAAGGTCCCCAGAGTGGTGGCAGAGCAAGGCAGAGGTGAACACGAGCATCCAGTGGGATTTGGGTTAGGAGAGCAGGACTGGACCAGGCTGGGGTAGATGTGAGCGACGGGGAAGGATGACCACAGCAGAAGAGGCTGCAGAGGGCAAGACAGTGGGAGGGAAGAGCTGCCATGAGGGCAGGAGGGCTCTGGTGGGGATGGAGAGGTGAGGGCCAGTGAGAAAGGAAATCCCTTAGGATGGGATTATGCTGTCCTATGTACTATGGAAAAACTGGAGGAAACGCGCAGATTAAGCAAAAGAGTAAAGACCTACATGGAAAAAGCGGGTAGAAAGAAGAAAACTTCACTGGAACAGTAAGATTTGTAGGTTTTCTTTCTCTCTCTCTCTCTTTTTTTTTTTTTTTTTTTGTGGATAAAGAGAGTGAAGCAAACCAAAGCAGCCCCAGACACTTCAACCTCCCTGGGTGAGCCAGCAATTAGCAGCTCACCTGAGTCACTTGGCAGCACTGCAAATGTTGCGTTTCCACACAGATTAACCACACACGAACAGTTTCTCCAATGTACGAAGCGTAAACAAACTTTCCTTTTGCATAGGTAAGTATTTGCTCCTACCCTTCTGGTTTCCTCTCCTAAAACAAATATTTTTACGTGTGGAAGCACTGACTCAAAGCACGTCTGAGGCCTCCCCTTAATTACTGCATTTCCCAGGACTTCTCCCGCCGTGTCTGGAGCCGGGGTCCCCTGCCACACATTTTCTTCTGCGGAGTCTTTCCATTTTATGACTCTTGGAGCAACTGGTCATGTTTATTGATCTTTCCACACAGCTGCTCTTTTCCTACAGGAGCCCAGAGCCGGATTTTTCTGTGGCCTGATGTGCGAGGCCCCATGTGTCCCTGCAAAGAGCGATGCCAGGAACAGGAGCCGAGGAGGCAGCGGCTTTGTAAGACTGAGAGCTTGTGGGTGTAAATGAAGCAGAAAATGCTACACGCTGGCTTCACTTCCACTGCAAAAAAATGTGCTTGTGTGATGGATTCCAAAATCCCGTGGATAAACTGGTGCCTGAAATCAGAGAGCTGCCTGGGAGAGGGGCTGGGGAGCATCCACAAGGAGCAGCCTCTGTGCTCAACCCAGGGGCATCCCCAGCACCCCTGTTTGTGTCCCAGGCAGCACCAACCTCCCCTCGGTGACTGTCATAAGTTCCCAAAATACGGCCGCTTTGGGGACACACAGCAGCGGTGCCCAGCATGCAGAAGCTGGTGGACGCAGCAGGATGTGAGGGAGGGTTTGTAACTTAGGGACTGAAGGGGGGAAAAAAGAGCAGAAAAGGGAACTCATTAGAGAAAACATCCATCTTACCTCTCTGCAGACTTGTCAGAAAACACAGCAGACAAACCTTTCCCCCCCAAACCAACCAAGGATCCTGGATGGAGCACCCAGCACAGAGGACAGCAGAGATGCTGTAGCTTCCCCCAAACCCCTCCAGCCCCTCTGTGCTGCTCAGGGACCTGCAGCCCCCCCGGCCTGGCAGGAGGGACAGCTGGGCGAGTGTCAGCACTGCACGCTCCATAAATCCTCCCGCAGCCTTCTGGAGACGCGCGTCCTCAAGCAAAATACCCCACTCCTGCCAGTTGTTGACATAGAAACCACACCGAAGTTTTTTGCCCCTCTCGGAAGCCATCTGCATAAAACAGCTCCCAGTGAGATTTACCCAGCCTGCAGCATGCTGGTTCATGTGGTTTTATTTGTCTAAGGAAGAAATAAAGAGAGCGAATGTTTGTATACCAGAGACTTCACACCCAGACCGAGGGCTTGTTTCATTGCAGCAGTTAACATTACGGACTTTCACAAGCCTGTGAATGAAGTGTATTATTACCCAGAAGAAGGAAAAAATCTATTACTCGGATAAACAGCCCATTTCTAATGCACAAGTAAAATAAAACTTCGGGAACTGGTAAGGAAGTCACAAAATGTTTTGGATTTTCCTCTAATTTATTCCCATACATTTATCAGCTTCCCCCAAAGATGCTCAAGCCATCTTAAAATTCTCCTATAAAGCTTACAAAACTACAACAGATCCTGGGGGAAATAACAGAAAGAAATGGAGCCTGTGGAAGACTCTGCTTCCTCAGCCCTATGGAGAAAAGCCCTATGGAGATGAGCCTGATGGAGACGAGCCCTGTGGAGATGAGCTCTTTAGTCTCCAGCAACAGAGAGAAGAGAAAGAAAAGAGAATTGTGCTGCAGGGATCACGCGGGTTTTAATGCATCCCCTTACACAGCCTTCCCACACAGCTCTGCACGTAGGTTTCCAGCCCCTTTGCTGGTGTTTGGGGCTGGGGAGCAGGCTGGCAGCCTACGTGCATCCAGGCTGTCCTGCTGGGCTTTGTTTTGACCCCAGTTGCAAATGAGTGGGGGTGTGGGGAGATCAAAGTAACACAGGGTGGACCTTGACACCCAGAGCTGAGATGAGCTTTACCTGTGGTGCTTTAACTCAGTGTTGTCTTCTGAGAACTGCCTTACTCGCAGACCTCGTTAAGAGCTTAATTCTGTATTTTTTACTGAGAATTACTTGTCTTTGAGCAAAATTAAATCTGTGCTTAAGCCTGGAAACAACAGAGCAGCACACAGTGCGAGATCTTCATTCTGGAAGCTATAACCCCTTTTCCTCCAGCCTTGAGATTGATGACAACTGACCGTAACCTTCCCCCCAACACCCAAGCAATCTTCATCTTCCTCATGCCACACAACTCCCCATCCCCCCAAATCTTCATCCACATCTTTTTCCTTGCCACCGGCAGCTGAAGGGTAGCTGAGGATCATCAGTCATTTCCCGAGCTGTCACTGCAATGGGAAAATTCTTGGGAAGTGAAGAGAGAAAGAAAAGAGAAGGTAAAAATGTACGCTCCCTTCTTGTGATTTTGGAAGTCTTGTCCCTTTGCAGAGGTTTCATTACACTTTTTAAAGCATTGATTCTTAAAATAAGCACCATTGTGTATTATTTCTCGAACTATCTTCAGCAAACGTTCTGGCCTGGTACCAAATACACGAGTGTTATTTTAAGTGTTATAATTGCTTCAAGAAAAGAGCAGGCGTTATGAAAAGTATAAAGCTATGGCAAAAAGAGGAAAAAAAAATTACACTTACTGGGTATGTAAAACACTTTCAGGAGCTCTGTTGGGACCAAGGTGATGCACAGGACCTTCAATGCTGTCCAGGTCTTCTTTGGCCTTGCTGCTGGAGCTGTTTGACCCTGCAGCTGTTAGCTGTGAGCTATAGGCAGTGAGTGGGGTGACCCTTGTCTTTTCCGTGTCCCCTGCTGCTGCCTACATTTGCATTGCACCATGCCTGCGCTGGGGCCACCGAGGCAGCTCTTGCAGCTGACCCACTTGAAAACCAACCCACCAAAGAGCCGTAATTTTCCATTCCACCAGCCCCGTGCAGCTGCCGCTGCAGTGGTTGTGCAACTGCTGCCTGCAAAGCTGGGGCATGCAGGCGGGTGGGTGGGCACTGCAGGACAGCAGCCCCCAGCTACAATGGGTTGTATCAAATATTAAATGCCCCTCTAAGTCTTTCCATCCCTATGCTGTCTCAGAGAAGCAGGATAGCACTGTTTCCTTATCCCCAGACTGCAATGCTGTTGTGTTACAATTGTGTAAATCCCTGAGGAGTACCAGTTAGCTGGGCGCAGTCTGTTGCAGGAGGTAACAGCACGGTGCTTGTGATCCTCCGCACAGGGTGTGTAACATCAGTCGTCACAAACTCAAAAACTCAGCCTTGAATAGCATATTACCATCTAGCAAAAAACGTACAAGCAAACCACTTATATTTCTGTACTGTGCATACCAAACAAAAGCTCTGTCAGCAGTAAGTACTCAAGTCTCTCCGCCTTTGTAAATTGAAACAGTTTTCATGAAATAAGCATTAACGGGGAAAACAAAAACAAAAACATCCTATGAATTATTTTTAGCAAGACTCTAGCAAGACCTTTCCTGGTAACTCTACACAATACAGTTTGTACGAAGTCTGGTTAGAATTGTTCTTCAGAATCTGATTTTGACTAGGTTGGGTTGATACCCTGCTCGGGCTGTTTACTCAGAAATTAAATCATAATTAGACTCTTTTATCATACATAGATAATTTGGGATAGTAGCAATTAGGCACCATCAGCCCCGGGATTCCGTGAGATAACAGAAAAAAGCTGCAAAATCCCACTTGCTGGGACTGCTCTTGGAGGCAAAGTGCTACCCTTATATCAGAGACCTCGGGGAAGTCCTGCACCCTTTCACAGTGATGTTTTGGGAAGCAAAAGAGTAAATGAACCCAAGTAGTGGGCTGTGGCCTGAGCTGCCTGCACAAAACATTAGCAGCTGTTTAGTGCAGTGTTTGCAAATGCTCTGGTTCCTGTAGAAACACTTAATCCTTCCTGAATCCTGGCTGGCATTTATGGGGAAGTGCAGAGAGTAAAAGACTGCTCCCGATTACCTGTTCCTTATCTCTATGGCCCGTTTTGTGTGACAATGGATTTCCAGCGAGATTTTGAAGGCTTCATTATTCATGCCACGTATGGACACCTATTTACATCGCTATGCACGGTGACCTGGTTGGTGGGAGGTCGCCCAGTGGGGTGGGGAGTGGAAGTGCAATTGGCTCGCTGTCCTGGCCATAAAAGAGGAAACAAAGCAGAGGCAACAAGGGAAACTAGAGATCTCCTAACGCCAAGTCGCGAGCTCTCTATAGGCACCCTTGAACTGTCCTACAGAGTGCAATATTGAGTTGCATCTGGCTGTGGGGTCTCGAATACTGTTTGAAGAGTGGTGGAAAGGTGCAGCAGGTTGTCAGAGCACCCCTTTCCCTTTCAGCACTGACCTGAAAGTGAATTGGGTTTTACTGAGTAAATTCTGTAGGATCCTACTCAGTGCAGGAGGATACCATCCTAAAGGCTGTCTGTTAAGAAGTCCCAAAATACTTGAAAGATGAAATGCAAAATAAAAGCACACAACAAGAGAAAACAAGGTTTGTGGCCTGTTCATACAAGAGCTGAAATAACATTTCTTTTGCTTTGAAAGGATAACCTTACACGAACCAGACCAGTGAACCGAGCTCTTTTTGTGGTTATTTCACTGGTTCAAGCTGTCCTGACTTTGTACACGTACCCCTGCTCAGCATGGCACTCAGAAAAGTACCCTGGTATCTCCCGATTGAGCTTTATTGAGTCTGGGCCCTAAGTACCATGGTGATGGATATACCAGCTACAGCAAATAGATGTGTGAGCCTGAAGAGGCAGGCTCTCTGTATTCACCCTGGAACACAAGTGCAATGTCTTTGCTGCCGACAGCACTTCTGCAGCGAGGCTGTGCTGCACTAATAGCAGCTGCCTCTTCCAATCCCATCAGGCTGGAGCTGGCGCTTGTCTGACTCCTCCATTAGCTGATTTATCTTACTCATTGAACAGAAAAATCTTCGTTTTCTTCCTGGTGGGTTGTTTTCCCTCATTCTAACCCCTTAACTGCTCACCGCCAAGTCAAAGCAAGCATCAGCACTGCTCCAAGGAAAGTGGCAGGTGAGCAGCCCAGTGGGAAGGGGAGAGGGGCTGCATGGCTCTTTTGGGCAGTAGTTTTAAACTAGCTTAAATATAATAGCTGGCTGCACCCCTAGAGATGTTGTCCAGGCTACAGGTGAACAGGGTTAAGGGGTTCTTTCTTTACCCCTCCCACACTTCCCTGTAGATTACTGTCTCCTTAAATCTCCCTTCTGGACAGAGGTCTTCATCACTACACAATGCTGGCTCTGCTGCTCCTTTGACAATGTAATGGAGCAATTCAGCTTGCTCAGTGACAGAAGACGGTTCACTTTTTTCACTTTTTTCCTGATCAGTTTGCTGGAGCCCATGAGATGAACTGGCTCACATAGGAGCAACAGAGCATGGAGCTGTGGACCAGGCCCACACTGAGGCTGGGGAGCTTCCTGGTAGGAAAGAAGGGGAAGAGGTGCTCAGGGATCAATAATATCTTAACATGGGTTGGCTGCAGCCTCGTGTTAACAATAGCCATTACTGCTGCTTCTTTGCTGAGCCTGAGATCTGTCCTGCACATACTTCCCAAGCCATGGTGAGTGTTGAAGGTTTGCACAGCACTGGAGATGCTTCATCTCTTCTTAAGGAAAAGCTCCTTCTTGACATAGACAGGAACAAATCCCATGAAAGTGTTAGTTTGTTTTAAAATACTGTGCAACTCCTTTGCCCTTCAGGACCCTGAGAGCTTTGAGCCACTTTGAGTCAATTCAGGTAATGCTATGTTTGTACCTCGACAGTCAAAGGAATTTAGTAGGGGAAAAAAATCAGGAAAAAAAAGCAGCATAAGATTAAATTCTCATTTTCCATCACCCTCGTATACTTTTATTTGAATTCTTTCTGTTTTACCTAGTCATCTTGTGATTCTTTGCAGGTAAGCATTCACAGCTCCCACCCAGCCCTGGTATGCTGACATCATCTTCCTCCTCCCGGGTGGCCCTCGCCCGATGATGAAATACACCTGAGCAGAGGAGAAGGAAACTCAGGCAGCATCAAATATCAGCCTTGAGTGCCAGCACACCATAGCAGGCTGGTGCAGTCACCCCTGGCTTTCTTTCAGAAATGTTTTGGGAATGTCACTTCTTTTTGTCTTACGTTTCGTAGCAAATGCTTGCAGACTGACGTTCTGCCTCCTGCTTTGCTGGCCTTTGCACGGTGCAGGTTGCACACAGTGCTTCGGGGAGTGATCTCAAATGACTTGCTAACTTTCCTGTTTACAGGAAGGAATCATCTTTTGGGGTTAGGTAGCTTGCCTTCTGAAAAGGAGAATCCTTCCAAAGGTCTTGAAATACTGGTGTGCAAGGCTCTTGCTCAGCTGGCCCAGCAAGTTGAAAGACCAGTTTGAATTCTGCCATGCCTGACAGTTTTAAATTTCCTCTTCTAGCCATGAATCTTCCCTCTGGAGGAAAAGCACTCAGAGAGAAGCAGAACTTGCAAAATGGATGCTTTCCCAAGCACAGCCTTCTCATTGCACTGTGTTGTTCAACCAACCACCACTAAAACATCGTTCTTTAAACGTGTGATGCTTCTGCACATGGTTCAAACCATGAGACCAACTCCACCAGCAGCTTCTGGAAAGAATCATGCCTGAATCTGCTGGGCTTGTTTATGCTGGAGAGTCCCCAGACAAGACTAATGCTGCTACTGCTGCTGCTTGGGGGTCTGGCTGCCACAGCAAGGAGCAATCTTTCTCTGCTCCTCTTTTCTGGTTCCCTTTCTGTCTGCACCCATTTCCAGATGTATATTCCTCCTTCCCCTGTTCTGCTGACTTAATCCTTTGCCATTTTGGTGAGTTGAATTGGCTTACTCTGTAATCGGAGCACTGACAGAGCTGGCAACAAGGGGAGCAGCAAGGATGAGTGGGGAAGGACAGTGTGAGGAAGAAAAGGTGAAGAAGTAGGATTTCACTCTACTAATGCAAAAATGCAGGCCAGGGTGCAGGCAGGGCACGCAGGGTCTAAGAGCAGCAGATAAAATGAAGGTAGGAAATTGTGCTGGGCTTATGCAGAATACTACAGCCTGAGAAGCTCCCAGTGAGCAGCTGTTTCCCATCCTGGTTATATAAAGGTTCAGGACAAAATGAGCAAGAAGTTGCTCGTAGCTCATTCTCATGTCGTAGACAGTTTTGGCATGAGCCCATGGGTCCCCAGCACTATGTTGGCACGCTGCACTGACTATAAAAGCAACCACAGCAGGAAAGCTTGGTGGGTGGCTGCAGGAAGCACATCTAATTTATCCATTTCAATCCCCATGAAATTAGCCCTTTCCTCTACATGGCAAGCCTTGCTCTTTGGCAAAGTGCATGGACCAGGCTGGCTGCCAGGCCCCGGGGATGCCCATCGGGATGCTCTGGGCAGTGCCTGTCATAACAAAACCTCCTGCAGCCCAGCATGAGATGAGCATGGGGAGCTCTGCAGAACCCAGCTGGGCCATCCTCTGCAGGGCTTCCCACACCACCCGTCTTGTTTGGGATTTCCCAGAAGCTGAGCTATCCTATATGGGAGACCTGGTTAGCTCATCTTCCAAGCGGTCCCATCCCAGACCCCAACCACACCAACGTTGCACATTTCACATCAGCCACGTGGGAGCTGCAACTGAGCCTTTGTGCAGCCAGCTCAAAACGCCTCGTGCTATCAGCGCTGGCATCCTGGCAAGATGACCTCATATTTTCCTGCCCCAAGGCCTTTTGAGCAATATGTATGTAAAAGATGAAGCTGAGCATACTTCTAACTGAATCAGTCCTATAGGTAAGCAGGGCCTTATTAGATTTCCAGAAATGCAAGGGGTCTAATAGTTAATTTGTTCTTGGAAGTAGCTTTTTCATTTTATGCTTACCAGTATTTTTCCACGTTGCTCCATGTAACTAAATCAAGTGTTCTGATAACAGTGCTAAAAGCAATGGAAAAGCCAACATATTAAATAAACTTGGCCACTTCTCATATTGTACGTGCCATCTCTTGCTCACCGCCTGTGGGTTTAAATGCTTGGCAGCTGGAGCCGGGGCAGTGAGTGGAGAGCCCTCGGCACTGGAATTCACTCTTCCTTGCTCCAGCTCAGCCTGAGTTTGTCGACCTTTACTCTTATCTGTTCACCAAGGCTGGAAAGTCAGAGCTTTTTGCATGGTTACTTCATACGCTGATCTGCAGCCCAGATGTTTGGAGGCCTATGAGGACCAAGCAAGTGTGGTTTAGAGCTACCCTGCAATGCCTTTAAATCTCAGGGTTGTAGTGAAGCTTCTGAACATCAGCTGAAGACAGGACCTGAGCCATCCACTCCATCCATGGCACTGCCAGGGCTCCAGGAAGATCAGAAGAGGATTTATTTTTTATGTTACCAGGTCCATTATCCATCTGAACATTGCTGCTGCCTGTTTTAAGTTCACTGCATGGGTTCTATTTCATTTTGGTGCCCACTTTTAGCCATGGCTGGGTGAAGAGCTGCCCTCCCAGGCTGCCCAAAGCACAGCAGCCCAGGCAGGCGTGGGGAGTTCAAGGGCCGCTCTCGAGCACAGAAACCTGCTCTCTCCAACACTGGTGGCAAACTCTGGGGATGCTGTTTACTGCTTTTACCTGCACTGATGTCCTGCTGAGTCTGCTCAGTAGGTCAAAATCAAATTAAATCAGCTGTGTTGTTTGGAAGCCTTTTAATCCTACATGGAGGTACTTGAATACTTTGTCAACAAGTGCTGTGGAAATGTTAGTTTATTAAGTAAGGTGAAGCAGAACCACTTACAGACCATAAAAGCGAGAGTGTTCATTAGAGGAGATGACCCTGCAAAGTCTGCTAACATTACCACCATGAAGGGTGCTGCTGTCCCACCCGTCCTCTGGAAACCTGCCTCCCCCTGCTCTGCTCCACGGTGTCAGCAAAGCCAGGGCATCCTCCCACTGGTGCCTATCCCCGCAGGGTCTGACCTCCTGCCTCTGCCAGCAGCCGACACCGCCTGCCTCTCTGCTTCACCCTGCTTGCAAAAACCACAGCTTGGGGGACTCAAAGCTCTCTGCGTTTTGCCTGGGTCACCCTCCGAGCCACAGGGCCCCCCCAGATGTTTTCTCCCGAATTTGCTGAGGCCAGTTATGACTCCTCAAGTCGGTCACAGCAGGCCACGCATTTAGTTGCTGGTGAGACAAGTGCTGTAGGTATCAGATTGTAATTGAGCTGGTGCTACAACCAGTAGCCAAATGTCACTTTACACGGGACTTTAGTCTCCTAAAATCATCACTTTCTCCATTTGCAGAAGGATTTGTTCATTTCTGAACAAGTTGATCAGCAAACGCCTTTTTTAAAGTCACAGGAAACAACATAGAAAACTGTGGTTTTGTAGGGAAGCCTGATGCTGACACAGGGATGACAAGTGTCCTTTTCCTTTTAACCCCCTGAGCCTGTTGCCATTTACTTTGTCTCTCTCTGTTTACTGGGGGGGGGGGGGGGGGGGGGGGCGTAGTGACGCAGCTCAGGCCCCCCAGAAGCGAGTGTGCTGCAGCCCCAACCACGCGGGGTTTGCTTACGGCAGAGCCTTCCCCTGAGCCTGGTGGTTTGGTGTAAGTAAACAACGAGCACTGCAAGCAGGGGGAAGATGACTCAGGTAAAAGTACACAGAGCTCTTACAGAGCAAACATTATATATGCTTAGGGTTCCTCTGAGACTTTAAAAAGGCGAATTTTAAAGGTCTAAATTATCACCCTCTGAGACTTTGTAAATTCTAATTTAAACAGCTAGAATTAAGTTAGCTTATTCATTTTATTAAAAAAAAAAATAGAAATACCCCTGATTCCTTCAGCTATGCCAAGTAGTACCTTTTAAACTAAAAATATATTACTTTGGACATAAATAGCCTGAATTTCTAGCTGACATTTGCTATTTTCAGAAAATATGACACTTGGTTCTACTTAGAAAAGGAAAGGGTGGGGGAAATACCCAAACATCTGAGCTGGACCTTGAGGGCTTTTCATGGGATGAAGAATTTCTGACAATTTCTCTCTTTCAGAGCTCTGCAAAGCATTTCTCAGGCACAGAGTAAGCTATTCTTGAAATGTACTTCTTCCCCTCCTACCCTTATCTACAGGGCAGTGTGCTTGGCCAAAACAGTGACTTTCGGAGACTCCAAGGAAGGGCGATAATGGAAGGCTCTTTGTGGCCTCTTCCTTCACTATGTGTGCACCCACAAAGTCACCTCTAGACAAAAATGTCCTCAGATTCCTCATGAACACCCACTGAACCAATGTGGAGAAAAGGAACCAATATGAAAGACAAAAATGGTTTGCCAGGGATGAAGACATATACCAACACTGCCCTCAAACATAGGAAGATACTAACTGTTGAACACAGGTTTCCTTCCCCAAACTCTGGGAAAGGGCCCCTGGACTAATGAGGGCAAGGCCAGGTCAGTGAAAGGAGGATGTTTAACATATAATGATGATTGTCATGTAACAATGATTCTTTAACATGTAATGACACAGAACCTAAAAATCTACTGAAGACAAAGGAAAGGCAATCAGGTCAAGGAGGAGAGTCAGAAGCAGCCCTGAATCTGACAGATATGATGGGGACAAACTGCATGAGGACCCAGACATGACATGGACTCCACCACCTGAATCCCAGTTTTCTTTTGCAATCCAGCAAAATCCCAAACCACAGGGTGCTAAACCTGTCCCAGCATAGGGCTACCAGGAGAAACACCACACTCAGCTTTGGGTCCATGGTTTCTTCTTTGTGCGATGGTTCTGGAGACATATTGCTTAAGTGCCTTAGTCATGAGGGGAAACCTGGGCTTCTAGACCTGCATCTAGACTGAGATGTGCTAAAAGATGACAACCAACCCCAAAGATGGCTTAGAGCTGGAAACCACCTTGGAGTTCAGAATCGAAACCCATGGTCAGAGCCTGTCACCTTTCTGCCTTCTCCAGAGTGTGGATCAAGGCAAAAACTAGTTTTAGCATTAGTAAAATAATTGTAGACAGTTCATTAGCACTTCATGGGCAATCCCATATTATTTTCTATCCCACAAGACATGAATAGAGCCTAAGTAAAAGTGCTACAATGCAGTATTGTCTCTCTTCCTATAATTATGGTAGTTTGTTGGGCAAAATTGTCCTGCTTCCAGAAAATGGCAAAGAGAGATGTAATAAGCCAAGAAAGACAGAATAGGCAACTTTGCTGCTGAGGAAGGTACGTGACACTGAGGTCACTGATGTCACATTCACCTGCCTGCCCTGAGGTAACGAGGTGAAATTTCCAGAATATGTGTGTCTTCCTCACTGGGTCCACAGCCAGTACTGCCCCCAAGTGATTATGCACGGTCATGGAAATGCCTCTTTGGCATCGCGTTATAAATCCAAACACAATGTTTGGAATGGAAATGGTGAGTGACAATAGTCCTTTCATCTTCACTTCACAGCGTCTTTTAATCTTCACTAACAAAAAAACCTCTTGCTTTCCATTTTGGCACATTCCTGGAAGACTTCATGGAGACAGAAGTCAGAATTAATTAAAATGCTGAGCACAAAGCCAGCACTCCACAAATAATAAGCAACACCAATAAATAATGAATGCATTTAGCACTTGTGAGAAGTGCCTGTCTTACTGTGCCATAGTCAAATTCTCTATACATCTTCTCTAGGAAGCAAAGATAACACTCGTGTGGCAGCTCAGGTACACTCTTGCTGCCCAGAAGTAGCAGCCAGACTTGGAAAGGCCACCTCAGAGCTCAGTGACACTGGGATGGCGTCTTGATGGTCAGCGCCCTGTCACTCATGAGTGGTTTTGTGCTGTGGGTGTCTTCCTGCAGAGTATCCAACAAGATACTTTCGCCTTGTCTGCAGAAGTGTCCTCAGTCACTGCCTAGCACAGGTCTACCTACACCTTAGGGATGTGACGTTCATCATGTGTCATCTCCTGCAAATGCCCCAAGAAACACATGCAAAATCCAGTAGCAATTGGAAAAAGTCAAAAGGAGTGTCTGAAAGGCATTCCCTTGCCTTTTCCTTCTCCCTGGGGCCAGGCAAAGGTATGAAGAGGGTTGCTGCTGGTAACGCTGGCTTTATTCAGAGAAGTGGCTCGAGCCATCCAGTCCTGTAGCACTGGATTATTTTAATTAACCAGCTCCTTGAGGATTGTTTAAGATTTTACAGTCTTATTACACCCACTGACATAGGAAATCCTGAGAAAAGGGCACAGAAACTCTGTAATAGTCTGTCTGATTCTCAGCCCCTGGAGCTGCAAGTTTTGGGGAACACTTCCCATGTACCAGGCACAGCAAACTGTGCTCATGCCCCATAAGTGAGCTGTGAGCTCCAGCTGAGCAGACCAGAGACACCTCAAACCTGCCAGAGCAACCACACGAGGAGGAGCCCTTCCAGTGCCTGTGAAGGTAAAAGCCAAGCATCTCCCTCTTCTTAGTAGCCAGGCACCAAGAAAAGCACTTGTATTCCTCACATCTACTGGCAAGTCACAATACAACATAATATTGACATAAAATGTTAATGTACCATGGTTATTCATTGACCTCTGTAACCACTTGGGCCATATCTCACAAATGGAGTGAGTGAAGGCATAGGAGAAAATGGAATAATGCCTTTTTCCTCCTCAAAACAAATCATGTTGTGTCCCACATTTCCAGAGAGAAAGTGGCTACAGAGAAACACAACATCAAAGTCCTACAGAGAGCCTACAAAGCTAACATCTGGAGAGCTGGCTTTCTTAATCTGAATTGAAGATGACTTAAATGAAGTAATCAATTAAAGATATTTTGGTACAACGTAGTAACACAGCTATTAAGTGTAATAAAGATCTTCTTGCCTTTGCTGAGGATGGATGATACTCTAGATGGCTAATTTCTAGCTCGGCGAAGCTCCCTGATTATACACAGGGCAGCACCAGACTTGTGGGCAAGTCATCACAGCTGCCTGCAAGGTACAGCGTGGAACGAGAACAAACGGTTTTATTCAGACATCTGCGGGTCAGGGAGCTTTTCATCTGGTCCTGATTACAGAGGAACAGATTCCTCACTTGCATGCTTAGCATCAGGTAATCAACAATAACGAGCACTTTGTGCCCATGTATGCTAGCCCTGCTCAGAATGAGCTGGGAGGGAGAAGAAATGAGCATCCTGAAAACATCTTCCTCTTATGGGCCATGTTTAAACAGTAACAGGGCTAGAAGTTGGTTCGATGAGCTGGTCTGCCCACATGCAGCAATATTTCATGAGCAGACAGCTCTGCAGCTCAGGCCTTGCAAGCTGCCTCTGAGGTGGCAGTGTGACATGGGCAATTATTTTAATTATAAAAGAAAACAAAATGGCATACAAATCTTCCAAAACTCGTATCTTACGATCAGTCTTGATCTCTTACGAGATCTACGAGATCTAAGATACTTGTATCTTAGCTCAGTCTTGCTAATGTTATTTTTCTTTTTCTCTTCTCATGTGAGTGGAAAAAAAAAAAAAAAAAAAAAAAGGACTAAGAGAGCCAGAACACATGAGTGTTATACAAGTCCATGCTAAAGTGAAGGTGGGAGCATGGGCAGCTTGCAGTGCTTTGACCATGGACCACAGGGCAGGAGGGGCTGTGATGGAGCTGCAAATACATGGACGCAGAGGAGGAAGAGGCACAACAGGTTCTGCAAATCCTCTAAGGTGGTAGTTCCATGGTCAAAGCCACAATAGAAAAAAATGTGATGGTAAAATGTACCAAGCAAACTGGTGAAGAACACTTCAAGAGGCCAGGACTGCAACTCTGAAAGGTGCAGACATGAGGAGGAGCAGGATAATACAGACATGGAAGGGAAACCACCTGGGGTGCAATAACCCCAAGCAGAGCTACAGGCTGGGAGATGAGTGGTTGGAGAGCTGCCAGGCAGAGAAGGACCTGGGAGTGATGGTGGACAGTCAGCTGAGTATGAGCCAGCAGTGTGCTCAGGTGGCCAAGAAGGCCAACGGCATCCTGGCTTGTATCAGAAACACTGTGACCAGCAGGGCTAGGGAGGTGATCATCCCCCTGTACTCGGCTCTGGTGAGGCTGCACCTCGAGTACTGTGTTCAGTTTTGGGCCCCTCGCTACAAGAAGGACATCGAGGTGCTTGAGCGGGTCCAGAGAAGGGCAACAAAGCTGGTGAGGGGCCTGGAGAACAAGTCCTACGAGGAGCGGCTGAGGGAGCTGGGCTTGTTCAGCCTGGAGAAGAGGAGGCTCAGGGGCAACCTTATTGCTCTCTACAGATACCTTAAAGGAGGCTGTAGCGAGGTGGGGGTTGGCCTGTTCTCCCACGTGCCTGGTGACAGGACGAGGGGGAATGGGCTAAAGTTGCTCCAGGGGAGTTTTAGGTTAGATGTTAGGAAGAACTTCTTTACCGAAAGGGTTGTTAGACACTGGAACAGGCTGCCCAGGGAAGTGGTGGAGTCACCATCCCTGGAGGTCTTTAAAAGACGTTTAGATGTAGAGCTTAGGGATATGGTTTAGTGGGGACTGTTAGCGTTAGGTCAGAGGTTGGACTCGATGATCTTGAGGTCTCTTCCAACCTAGAAATTTTGTGATTCTGTGATTCTGTGAAACATCCCTCCCTCTACACCAATGCAAATAGCAAATGAAGTCTGGCCACCTATGAAAACCCCAAACCATGGCACAAAAGTAGAGATGAAAATGTTAAATGTGCTGCTGTGAGGGTCTGTGATGGGCTGCTGGTTTTAGAGCTGAACTCTGGGCCTTGAGGCCCTGAAGTGAATCTTTAACTCTGAGATTAGCTGACATTTATTGAGTCATCTTGTGGTTATGTAAAGTAGACTTAGAGGCTTACAGTGGACTGTTAAAGGCTTTGAGAAAAAAAAACATGAAATCTACCATTGTCAAATCCAGTGTTCTAAAAAAAAACAACAACCACACACTAAGTGCATATTTGGCCAAAGGAAAAGTTGAATTTGTTCTTTTATTAAATATGTGCATTCAGCCAGTGTGTATTCGCCAGGCTAACTTTATGCACTTACTTAATATCTTTTCTGAGTCCCTTGGAGACATCCCCTGGGGTTTATGCAGTGCAGAACAGGCAGCCCAGATCTCTATCTGGGACTCTGAGAACCTGAGATGTGAACCCTATATGATACACAGCTGTGCTAGGTTTACCTGGGGATATTTGAAGGAATCAGAGGGACAAGGAGCTCTAAGGACCCATGGTGGTCTTCAGATCCAGGTCTAATTACTGGCTGAAACAGCCCCACTTCAGCCCTGATGAACCTCAGCTCCCCACCACCTGCAGTGGTTCCTTCCCCCGTTAAACCAGTGTCACAGCCCTTTACTCCCCTACTCCCTGCCTGCCGACCACGTTTATTCAGGATTGACCTCCAGCTTCTTTCTTTGCATCTTTAGAGCAGCTTTCTGGCAGCGTTGTGAGTCTGATATAGCAGGGGTTAAGTACTGCCTTGTATTTCAAGTGTTTCTTTCACAGGTATTCATTTAAAATACACTGCACTGACTTGTATTTTTAATTTCTCTCTCCAGGTAAGATTTAAATGTTAGTTTGGAAATGGTGTGTACCTTCAGACAGCTCAAAGCAATTGTTATTTTGTCTTGAAGCAAGACATCCTATCACCTTCAGACGTGTGCATTGAACAAGGAGCCATTTAATGATACCTCAGTACTGGGTGAACTAGATATCCCTGTCTGCAGTCTGCCTAACTGGAGATACAAAAGACGTACGAGGAGAAATCCCACACACTGCCAGCACTACAGCACCCATATGTGGGGAGCTGCATCTAAACCTCAAGAGATGTCTCCCTTCATCCTTTTCACAAAGAAGGCAGATTCAAGGTTAGTATCAAAGCCCAGTGGAAGGAAAGAAAATGATAGCAGGTATCTGATAGAGTCAGGGGTGCTGAACAGGAGCACAATGTAGCAGCTGGCAGAGGCAGCCCTGGGAGCAGTCAAGGTAATGGGGAAAAGGAGTGGACCCAGAGCCAGGGATACAACCCCTTGGCCCAGAAGTGTGCACGGAGAAGGGCCCATGGGGCACTGGAGCTGGGGCGATGCCCTCCAGCCTCACACCTTGCTGGGAAACTTTGCATTCAAAGCTCAAGGCAGGAGGGACAGCCTACAAAGATCCCCAAACAGAAATCTGTGGGAATTCAGGGAGCCCTGCACATCTCTCACTGACCAGCTGGACCTTTTATTACTGTCCTCTCTCATCCCACCATCACAGCCTGCCTCCATGTACAGCTCCTTGAGCTTCCCCCTCCTCTGTACTGCCCCCTCTGTGTTATTCCTCCTTTTTTTTTTTTTTTTAATTTTTCTTGTTTTACTACACGTTTCATCCCCCATTAAATAAGGCAACACGGATGGGTTTTGCTGCAGACTCACTGTGAGCTCTGCCCTTTGGTACTGTCTCTCTTTCTCATGGAGTGAGATTCATTTCACGTGTTGATATCCGAGGCTCTTTGTCAATAGTGAGAAAAAGACATTTCTGGGAGGAAATTAATTTTTATGATGTGTAGCAGACATCTCTGTGCCTTTGGCCAGGTGAGTCATATCTTTAATGCCTATTTCCTTCCTAAATCCATAAGACTGAGCTGGAGCTGTCTGCTGTTCTCAGTTTGTACAGTGCCTAACACAACAACAATCCTTCAAGGTTACTGTTTCATCAGTCTCATGATAAACATGATTAATAACATTTCTGCTCAACAGCAGCGAGTAAAACATTAACTAGACCTCTTTTTTTTCCCAAACATTTTGCAAACCCTTTAACCAACTGTTTCTTACAGTGGTTAGCTACTTTTCTCCCTACCTGGGCCACTGCAAAGAGATGAAATGATGAAAGATTCATGGGGCCAGAGAGAGTGAGCAAAAGGAAGGAGCCAGACTATGCAGCTCAACAACCCTACTGCTTACAAGCCTCTGCTCCCAGTACTATGAATACATTTTATGCAATGATTCTTCCATGCAAAATGCATAATCTATTCCTGATGCTGAAAAACAAAACAAAGCAAAAGAAAACAAAACACACAGAATTGAGAAGAGTCACAGACAGTGAGCCAGGCTCCCCGTTGTTTATTCCCTCTCTCTGGGTTTCTGAAGTCTTCAGTCTTTTCTGCACAATGGCTTCAACACTGGGCAGAAGTTCTATGAAGTTCTCTCAAAAGAGAACAACTCCCATTCCCATCTGATCTCAGGCCATGTCCTAGGATGTCGAGCTGTGGGTTTGAATCCCTTCAGGCTGTCCTGGGCCTCCCTTCCTGGATGAGGTTCTTGAGGTCCAAAAAATAAGGTGTTGTTTCTATTTTACCTGGCAGAGTTAGGTGGCACTGACTTTAGGGCTTAAGTGCTTTTCTGACCTTGGTACCTAAATCTTGGCCAAATCCCAGATGAGTGCAGCAGTCAGTTCTTTACATCTTCCAAGCATTGTATAACAATAGCAAATTAGGGTAGCATAAACAATAGCATAAGGAGGAAAAGAAATAACATCCTATTTCAATGATCAGGACAGAAACAAAAGCAAAAACAAAAACAAAGGGGGAAAATCAAAGTGATAGCCCAGTGCTGTGCTGTGCTGTGCCATGAAGATATGTCCCCCATTCTCCCAGTCCCTTCTGGCTTTCAAACTCATGTGTGCATGTCTGGGGCACACATTTGCTGTCATAATCCATCTGTTCTCTAACAATTTGCATATGATTATAAGTCACTCAAAAGTTAGCAACATAGAGGTAAAGTACCTTGTAAGTCCCATAGCCACCCCATGCCCCTAACATTCTCCACAGCTCTTCATGCTAGTGCTCCTAGGAATTGCTGACACTGTGTGGTGACAACAGAACAACTGCCTCTCCTGCCCTGCTCTACCCTGACAGGGATTATGTTTAGGTTCGAAGGATGACAAAACTAAAGGAGGAAACACTTTTGTAGAACACTTTTGTAGTAGTATCTGACACAACAGTACAAGCTGGAGATGGGAAGTAACCGACTCAGAAAGTGGGTTAATAGAAAAAGATCTGGGGGTCCTGGTGAAAATCACTTTGAACTTCAACCAGAAGTCTTCATGTCATTTGTATGATAATTACTATAGGATTTTCTTCAGCTGAGGTAAGTCTGTTGCACATTGGAGCAGTACTTCGAAGTGTTTATAAAATTCTAGGTGGACTAAGTTGATGCTTGTATTAAATTGATGAAGGATGGACAATGCACTCTTATGGCATGCAGCCATAAGAAGTGGATTGACATTCTGTGAATGCTGCATTATTTTTACACTTGCAGGCTGCAGAGCATCAGGTTTAAAGCACATTCATCATTGATTACCAGATTCATGATTCATTTTTTTAAATTACGTTCATGAATAGGTACAGAATCTATCCAACATACTAATGAAATCAGAAGGTTCACATACTTGGAAGCAAAATAGATTTTATTTTATTATTTAAAAAAAAAAAAATATGCAATTGAGAGCTAACTTTCATTGTCTTCGTTATGGATACTCACTACTAATTCCATGAACAAAATTACAGAACTGAATAAACTCCATATGGAAGTTATCACCAATGGATCAGATACAGTTCAGAATAACCTTCTTTTGTGGAAAAACAAAAAACAAAACAAAACAAAAAACATCAACCAGAAAGAATGAAAGAAACTGCTGCCCAAATCCCTCCTGCAAAGTTTTTGTGAAAAGCTATGTAAAAAATGCAATTATGTAGGCACTTTTCTGTCGCCATAAAGTTCACTGGAGTCATTTTAGAATATGCATCCTGAATAAAGATTTCAGACCCCCGGCACAATCCTACCCAGGCTTCCTATTTCTCTGTGCTCTGTCTGTTTGTATGTTTTCCATTAGATCTGTATCAGAATTTTGATTCAAGAAAGTTCTAAGCAGTATTAAGGTAATTCACTTTTTTTTTTCTTCAAAATAATTTAACAAACTGCCAAAAAAAAGTGTTCAGAAAGGCTGAGAGGCAAGATTTAATCTTGTTTGAATTATTTTATGCCCAGGGAAATTTCCACTGTTTCTTACCCTCCAAAAATACTCTTTGAATAACTTCTGAGGATTTATTCAAGGCTCTTTAAAGTGGGATCAATCCTGCACAGAAAACTGAACTATAAAAAGTTGTCTCCATCCCCACCCTTCTTTTCAGCTTTGTTAAATGTGCAAGTTCTCCATGTGACAAATTAGTTCAGGAACTAGCAAGGGAACCATTTCAGAGCTTCTTCAAAACTGTCACCATTTGTTCTAAAAATAAGGCACTTTCATGTGGCAGAATTGTATTAGCTTCCATTCACAGATAAAGGGGTTATGAATGGGCTTAGTAAACGCATCAGTGTTACTGCTGTTGTGGTGAGAAGCTGGCCACGGGACAGACAATATTTACTTTATGTGCACTGAACATACTGGTGTTTTCTGTGCACAGTCCCTCATTGACTAAGCCCAGAACATAAAGGGATTCATTTTATAGGACACATAATCTGAGGTCATAATGAAGACATTTCAGAGTAAAAAACTGTTAAGCCTAAATTCACTCAATGTCCATCAGATATGTAAGACCATGGATAACTGGGGCTATGTTGAAGCTTTGTGATAAAATAGCAAATTTGCAAAATTCTAGTGTGTTTTGGGCTTGCTCTAGTTAGCATTTGGCCACATAACTCACAGCAGACAGTGCTTTGTCAGTACATGACCAAAGCCAATTTACAGGGTAAAATGGTTATCACATGCAATTACCCCTTGGAACAAGAATTCCAGCCACAAATTGGAAGATCTAACATCTTTCCATGTAATTAACGACTTATACATATTCTTTCAGTGCAAGCTGTAATTAATATCCTGAATTAAGCAGTGTTTAGATATGTATTACATGCAAGTGAGCTAGCTGATAATCCGATTAGTTAAGCAGTGGTTTTCCTCTGTGGTTTGCAGATCACTGAAGATCAAGGGACTACTTCTAAAGAATTTGGACAGGACAGCTGTGGGAGCATCTCACGTTACACCAACCTGACACAATCCCCAGCAGTCACCTAAACAGCCTGCAAGACTGTCCCCACTGCCAGCTCCACTGCCTGCCAGGGGGCACAGGCAGACAAGAAACTGGGGAGCAGCAGGGCGGGTCAATCCTGCTCACTTTCCCAACTAGAAAGCAAATTGTTCCTTTTCTGCTGGGTGCATTTTCCAATGGAAATGTGGACTAGATCCACTCCAAGAAAACAACAGCAAGTGGCGCAAGAGAAAGAAGGGTGGGAGGCGGTTAGGCTGCTTTAAGAAAGTCCGTAGGTACTGGAAATGAGATCTAATTAATGTGAAATTGCACCTGTGCTCCTCTCAATATTCCCTACAGAAGACTCTGCACTGTCAATGGAAAATTTTGAGGTTCTACAAAACAAAAAAACTTGAAAACTTGAGCCTTCTCTTGTCACAGAACGTATGTAGCATTTTTATATAAACATAAAAATATATGATTAAGAGAACTAGTATTAGTCGTATAATATAACTGGAATAATTTTATTACAGTGATGAAAAAATGCTATTTATCTCTTTGACTGCCAAAAAAGCCATTAAATCTCAGCAATTCCTTGGTTAGGTATCTTTATTTCACACGAATACATGCTCAATTTTCAGCAGCAATGTCATTCAAAGTAATCTAGTACTGCAGAAACTGGAAGTTCACTGGGGACTCTGCAGCCTGAAAGAGGGCACATTCACAAGGGAGGGACAAGGAAGTCTTATCCCAGCTCAGCAAACAGCACTGGCCATGATGCGTACACACCAAGGAAGAGGGGATGATGCTGTAGGCCCAAATACAAGCTTCCCACCCTCCATAAAAGTTATTGTAAGCGTTCTAAGAGAGTATATAGACCAAAAGGCAAATATGCCAGTTCTTGGACCTTGCAAGGCCTTGTTTTAAGTCCTTAGAAGTTCCTATCTGGTGGCATAATGGATACATAAAATGTCAAATTATTATTTCATCATGAAATCTCTAAGACCACTTATCCTAACACACTGCAAATTGTGAATACTTGAAGTGAGAGTCTGAAAACACACCTCTGAGATTCAGGCTTTCATTTCTGTAGTATGAAATCTTGGGTGTTTGTGCTCACGATAGAGAGATGGGTGGAAATGCTTATCCACCTACATTTTGTGGCACTATAGACCCCATTTGGATAGGGTGAAGTTTAGCAGTTAATAGTTTATCACTTCTGGAAAATTTAAAGCTCTTGGGCCTCCTTTTGTACCCATAGGAAAAGCACAGTGGTTTGGGTGAAAACTTAAAAAGCTCATTCGGGTAAAAACCTAAAAGCTCATTTGCCACAGAAGTGAGCTCCAGGTTAGGATGAGGTCAAGGAGGTTGAGTTGCATTCTGTGTTTTCATATAGAAAAACATGATAAAACGGAGATTGTCACCCTTTGCTTTGATTTCTCTGTTTCATGCTGAATCTGGGTCACTGTGATGCTATAGGAGAGCAATGCTGTGCATGGCTGAATAAGAGATGTGTTTGTGAACAACTCTGCCACAGATTTAAGCACAGGGAGAAAGGAAGGATCAAACATGGGAAAGTCAGGATTATAGTGCAGATGCTCTGGTGAGAAGTCTGTCGGGCCTCTCTTTTCCTCCCACACATGACAAATTTCTCACTTTGTTCTCTGGACACTGAATGACCCCTCAACTTTTTGCTTTTTAACATGTTCTTATTAGGGGTACTACTCTTCTCTGAAGTCTAATTTGTATTTATACACTGTGGCAACAAAATATATCCCACAGGAGCCCTGGAGGCTCTGGTTCAATGCTGTTGAAAGCACATAGGTCTTAGCTGTCATTCACAGAAAGAGTACTTTTCACTATAACTTACTCCAGCTCCCAGGCTTCCTTTCGTGGCCATCAGAGTCACTTAGAGACCCTTTACATGACCAAAGTAATGCAAAAAATCTTCTGCATAAATAATTATGAGCTGCTCTGTTTCCTCACTATCTCTCCATACATTTCCAAATGACACCTCATGCAAGCTCACTTTCTGGAGAAGACTGGGATATGTTCTCACTGAGCATGAGGTGGACGTAATGCTCACACCACAACAGATCTCCCTCTATAGTGCAGAAGGCAGGCTGTTATGTGATAATCTGTTTTCAGGTTAATTTAACTAACATGACCAACATCACACAGCAGAGAAAATACATACAGGGCACACGAAGGATTTTTCTGTTGGTTTTGATGTACTTGTGTTACCAATGACCCAGTAGCTGTGATAGTGTTTCAGCTACATTTTTCATTTCTTATAACTTGCTATTAAAAACTTGTGCATGCAGCTAGGTACTTTGTTGTTGATCCACGCCATCTTACTTTTTAAAAAGTTGGACCCTTTAGGTTTGTCATTAGATATCTGAAGAGATAACACATTTCGAAGGAGCAGAGTTAGTGGCCTACCTTGGATTATAGCAATTAGTTGAAGATATTTTTTGATAACCATTAGAGTTCTGCTTGTTCTGCTTTCTCCCTGCCCCACCTAAAATCTGACATTCTGAAAACACCACTGCAAATCACATAAATGTACCAGACGTGCTGCTATATATTGAAAACGTGATGTGATTTAAGTGGGTGGGCCTCCTATACTTCTGAAACCGAGACCTTGCTGCTGCTGTTCCTTGAGGCTCACAGGATGAATACAATAAAAACCATTGTTAACACAATAAATTGAATACAATAAATTAAATACAATAAATAAATCATTGTTAATACAATAAAAATCATAGCTATTCACTGTGAAGTGGCATTTGAAGTGTGTTCAGAATGTTTCTACCTTCCTGTATCCACTAAAAGTCAGTTACTCATGAAAAGAAAGTTTTCACGATGAGTGCTTATTAAATCCAGTATTTCTGTATTTCTGAAACTATAAATATAATATTAGCTTGTGCCTATGAATAATCTGTGTTCTTTTATAACTGAGGTTGCACCTCTCCTCTTCTTGGAGTCTCCCCTCTCCCTTCTTCTTCCTTTCCCCCTCTGCATGCTGAGCTGAGCTGGGTGAGCTCCCCGGTGACGTTACGGTGTCACAATGATGTCACCCATCGCTGCCCCTGCTCTCTCACATCCTTGCTGTGACATGCCTGGATTTATGATAGCCGTGTCTTGACCTACATCACAAAGTCTGCTGGGAGTCCTTTGAATAGCCCATGGCAGTGCTCTTATCATTACATTTCTATGCAGAAGATGACTCATGAGAGCAGGGAAGCCAGTATTTAAGACCTGTTGTTGCAGTGAAGCTGGACCTCGACAGCAGTGAAAGTCCTACCCAAACTGGTATTCTTCATCAGCTGGATATTCTCTCAGTAGCAAGGGCAAAACACCATGGTGATGCACAGCTTATGCACAAGCAGCCCAGTATCCCTGTGTCCTCTGCAAAGATCATTTTATAGGCTCTGAATCCTTTCTTGGCCATGAATGTTCAAGGACCACTGTTTCACAAATGCATTTCACAGCAGTGGCAAAAAGTTTGGTACTGAAGCATCACACTGTTTACTTAAGAAATCACTCACTGATCCCTTTTTATCTCATGGATTAGCTCTTCAAAATTGAATTTCCACAAAGAATATACCACATGCCCAATTGGTCTGATCTGGGATTTTTTTAGGGATTCCAGTTTCAGGCTACCCACATTATATAACAAACTTTTCTACATTAATCATAAAAACAGTCCTTCTTGTGGGCAAATCTATCCATCCCCCATGCACTGGAGCCTGATGATGCCCTGCAGTGAGAAAAGGGCAAGAAAACAGCAGTCAGTAGGGTGAGAAAAGTGCTTTGCTTCTCCAACTCATCACAAAAATAACAGCAGCTATGTTAGGAAATTGTCATAGGGGATCTAGCCATAGAAAATGAAAAAAATATCTGAGAAAACATCAACAACCAAACCAAACCGAACCGAACCAAATGAAACCAACCAAACACAACAACAACAACAATCAACAACAACAGCAAAAACAACCACCAAGCCCAGTAAGCGCAAGTCTGAAAATAATGGGAAGACAAACCACTGGTTTTAATAAGCTTTGAATACCAGGGGGCACGGATAATATGCTCATTTCCTGGCTTCTGAGACCATGTATGTTAAAAATCATAGAACAGAGTATTGTGAATCAGCAAGGCTTGTATGCTTTTGAAATTAAACTTTTAATTTAGGAAATATCTATAAACTCCCTAGGTGTTACAAAAAAGAGTATGTTTATTATCCTTGATAGCGTAATCTTGACTTACTTGCAGTCTGCTCAGAAATGTTATACTTTTTACACAGTCTTGATTAAATGATTGCAAAAAGCTCAAGTCAGTTAAAATGACCTTTACTGACAGTGGCTGCAGAAAGCCTACTTCCTGCATAACTCTGCGTGTACCAGGGGTGTGAATAGTCAGCCTGTAAAAGTCTGGAGAGAGGCTGGGAGTGAAAAACTTAACTACATCATTTACTAGAAAAAAGTTAATGTTTTGCACACTGAGATGTGACTGTGGTCAGCAGCTGTCTTTGTTTTGGCTGGGATAGAGTTGTTTTTCTTCACAGGGTCTCGTATGATGTTGTGTCTTGGATTTTTGATGAAAACAGTGATGATAACACACCAATGTTTCAGTCATTGCAGAGCAGTGCTCTCACAGACCAAGGACTGTTCAGCTCCTGGTGCTGCCCTGCCAGCGAGGTACCTGGGGGTGCACAGGGAGCTGGGAGGGGACACAGCCAGGAGCTGGCCCAGCCTGGCCAAAGGGACATCCCATGCCATGTGGCGCTGTGCTCAGCTATAACAGCTGGGGTAAAGAAGGAGGAAGGTGGGGATGTTGGGGGTGATGGCATTTTTCTTCCCAAGGAACCATTACACACGATGAGCTCTGCTTTCCTGGATGTGGCTGAACACCTGCCTGCTGATGGGAGTAGCAAATGAATTCCTAGGTTTGCTTTGATTGCGTGCACAGCTTTTGCTTTACCTACTGATGCGCCTGTATTTCAACCCAGGAGTTTTCACACTTTTCCCTTTCTGATTTTCTCCCCCATCCTACTGGAGAGAGTCAGTGAGCAGCTGTGTGGTGCTGAGCTGCCTGCCGGGTTAAACCACAGCAGCAGCCTACACAAATGTTACCCAGAACCTTAAGCACAGGAAGAGCAATAAAACAACCAGATGTGCTGGAGAGTGCCACTCTTTTAAAGAGCTGCCCAGAAATGTATCTGCGGGGTGTTCGGATGAACTTCTCCCAAAGTATCCTGGTTAACATCATCTGAAGACATACAGGTTCAAATGAAGCATGACCCAAACAGAAATGTACTTCATTTAAATATGAAAAATCAACCATTATTTCCTTCCTTCCAGTGTGTCAGATTGAAAGATTTTCTCTGCTATCCTTGGAAAGGAGCCCACAAAATTCTCCAAAAAGAATGTTCTTGATAATAATCCATATTTAATGAAACTGCACGGTGGTTATATAACCAATGCTGATTTCAGAAAGAACCTAATTTAGACTTCATAAAGTACACAGTGCTTGTGTTGGAAAAGCTCGAACATGTTTTACTAAGTCTGAACAGATAGCGTTATTGGCAAGAGATAAATGCTTCAAACAATTTGGTGCTAAGATTTCAAGTCTCTGCAGAAAAAAAAAAAAAAAGGAAATGTACTGAGAAAAATACTGAGCAAAATTAATCTTGGCTGCAATTTCACTCCTTCTGATAGTGCTGAACAGTGGAATCATTCCATCTTTTAATTACTCAATTCTGCGCATTTGTTTCAGACAGTAAATCAGTAGATTTAGATCAATAGTGGACTCATCTTGTAAAAGGACAAGCCGTACCAGATAAGCCACAAAGATAAGCTTTTTATTGCATGCAACTAATGTTCTGCAGAGGGGGGCTAAACCCTCACCAGCCACGGAGAGAGCAGGCTAGGACTTTAGAAAGAAGAATACAAGAAAATGTCACTACACAATTGCAAATATTTTGTGATACACTGCATAGAAAAATTGTTGTTGGCTATAAGGAAGTGCTTCGGATGCAGTGCATGGGGTCTGCTCCCTCATTACATTTTGGAAATGAACTTTGCTTGTTCCAGATGCCTGGCTGGCTGCAGAACTCCTCTTAGAGGCTTGCTGGTCAGATGAATATCTGTAAGAGATCCAGAATTTCTCATTTGTGGAGCTCTCTGTAATTAATGCAAATAAGGGTCACACTGTGTGCAGTCAGATATGTGGCTGGATGAGTTGTATCTAGGTCTAGGAAAGATTTTTAATGAACACAGGACCAGTTGATGGGATTGGACTAACTTTATTGATGCCAGTTAGTAAACTTCCATCTAAAAATGTTGGTTTTGACTCAAGCATGCAAACCACCCCAGTTTAAACTGCCCTGATTTAGTAGGCCATCTTAAGAGGTGACTATGATATGAAGCTGTGAAATACACATAGGCTGCAAATCTAAATTTGGTCTCCTAACCAAACGAAAAACAACCACATTAGAGAAATTCCAGTATGTGTCTCTCTCACCTGGCAAAAACACTTGGCTAAGAATTAGGATGGAGACAACCAAGCAGGGTTTGGCAGGATTTGTACATGTGTGTGGATTTTGGCTGAGTTGAGGAAAATACACAGAAAGCAATCTGTGTACACTCACAATGAAAAGTATGTTGTAATGGCACTGGGGAAGTACGACAGCAGGCAGTGCTGCAGCCTGTTACATGCCAAACTGCAATGAGATCAGGGCACTCATCTTTTGGCTTTTACGGGCACAGAGATTATACAGATGATGTGCACGCAGTGCAAGCCACACAACAGCAAATCAAAGCTAAGTGGAGCAAGAGTGGTGTTGTGGGCAGGCAGGAAAGCACGAGCAGACGTGGTGGAGTTTCCTTTCATCAAAGATATGAAGCACAATCTGTGTCAGCCTGACACATATGGATCTCCTGTTTCTTTTGTGCGTGTGTGTGTATTTTTGTTGTTGCTGTTATTGTTTTTGTTTTTCCAGGAGTTAAGCTCTCATAAGGCTGCATTACACCTGATTCCTTCCACTATCTCTACCACAGGACAGTCAGGGAACTCTTGCAGCTGAGTGGCTGCCACCAGTACTACTAATGTCAATTCAACATACCTGGAGGCTTTGTTAAGGTCCAGAATATCATCTTGAAACACAGAATACCAAAGGGGCATGATAAAAAGCTCAACATTGTTTAGATAGTGAGAAAGACTGAGAAATGACTTGACCATATTGTGTAACACTTTTAATGGAAGAAAATGCCAAGAAGCAGTGAAAAATAGAATAAAAGCAACCTGCTCATCTCCTTAATGCTTAAGGACAAGAACAAATAATTTTACTTTATGGTATTTGTTCCTGGAATGCCAAGGCACTGTCATCATCTTCTGGAAGCAAGGCCTTGTCTGTGCTGCAAGGCTTTGTGTTATGCTTTCAGGTTTTGTCTGAATACAAACATTCATATGTAAATATATGAGTCACTAGCTTGAACAATATCCATATACTGTCATGATGGTGTTACTTTTCATTTTATTTAATAAAAGTATTATTAAGTAGAAAAAATAATTTGGTTTTATTAGGAATAAGTAATAAAAAGATAAAATGTTAATTTTAACAAATCTGTTAATCCTGTGAGCATTAGTATCATTTTGTCCAACTATACAAACTTGCCATAATCAAAAGTATAGCCCCTCCCCAAAATATATTTCAAAGCAGCTTCCAGACAGTGCCTGGAAAATCACTGTGCATGTGAACTGCATGAAGCGAGGATTTTTGCAGGCTGCTATTGTACTTTTGGGTCACTCATATGTGCTGCTCTATGGGGACAGGAAGACTCTGCATATGTATAATAGGGAAATATTGTTGGTTCTTAGTGCCTTCCTAGTTACAGAGCAACAAGTTCCTCCGGCAATACACCGTGTTTTTTACTACATTTTTAAAATGACATAATTTGCAATTGTCCTGGACAGACTTAGGATGACATTTATATTGAAATGGAAAAGACAAAAAAAAAAGGGCCTCAAAAGAGCTGGAGAAAATGCCTTACAGTAAAAGACAGAAAGGAATCAAATGATTCAGTTTATCAGAAAGAAGTAGTTATACATGAATGAGGGGAGTCTTTAATTTAGCAGCAAAAGCATAAGAATCAATGTCTCAAAACTGAGACTAGACAAATGCAGATTTCTAAATTGGGATGTAGGCAAAATCTAATTGTGTAAGGCCAAAAATATGAATCTTCTGCATCCCCTTCAGCATTTGCACACTAAGCTTCCTGCTCAGTCTGAAGGTTTCCCACTTGGCAGTGATCTTTGGCTGCCAGATGCCTAGCAAATGTGAGAGTTAGCTGTGGGTACACAAGCAGCAGGATGAATCTACTGACCTGAAAGTTTGCTGAAAGGGAAGGTCTTAACTTTTACTTACTCCCCTGAAAAGGAGGGTGTCATCTAGACACATGATGGTCTTTTCCACCCCATTCATTTCTCAGACCTGTCTGTCAAAAAATCGAATCCATTTATCCAGCTGGAAATTACCCAGGGTGTTTTCATGGATCATTGGGTTGAGCAGTTGAGCAATGACTCTGGGATTGGCCATGAAGTGCACAGTGGGAGCAGGTGATCTTCTGCCTCTCGGTGGTGATCATCTGTTAGATCAGGTAACCTGCCTCCTGAAACCATGAGCACTAATTGCATCCCCTGGCCAAGCAGGATTCACATTCACATCCGTCTCCTGTGCAAACAAGCCTCATAAACACACAGCTACGGAGGAGGGAGGCAGGAGGATCCTCCTAATGAAGCTTGGCTGCTGTTCTTCAGGAGCCATGGGGCCTGGAGGAGAGCAGGCCCGAGGGAGTCTCCTTGTGCAGCCTCCAGGCCCAGGGGGATGCCAGAAGCTTGGGTCCCTCCCTCCAGATAGGTTATGATATACTTTGGACACTGAAGTTATAAAACCGCAAACCACTTTAGGGGTAGAGAAAGGAACCCAAAACCCCTTCCTGAGGTAAGAGCTATAATTACTGGGCTGCCAAATCATGCTCCTTCTCGTTTGCTCTGCTTCTGGCCCCAGGTCTCAGCTGAACACGGAAGCTGCAGTATCAGGATTTCCTATCAGAGAGAAATTTCAGGCCTGTTAAACTAAGGGGCTGCATGCCTCAGCTTATCACTACCAGCAGTGCAGCTACAGTGACTATAAAGCTGCTTGGACACATCTAAACCAGCTTCAGATGTGCTCACGCAGATACTGGTAGCGGCCCTCCTGCCAGTGCAGCGCTCAGGGCAAGCTGATTTGTCTTGCTGAGACAACACTGCACCCCTCAGACAGGCTCCCTGCACACTGGATAGTCCTCACGTTTCTCCAAGACCCCTCCACGCCAGCCTCACATCTTCCTGCTTCGTCTTTCAGCCCTCCACCTTCATGCTAGGGGCCAAGTGCCCTCAACCTCTCTGTGCCATCCTCCTCCTCCTCCTTGATGGGGTTTCTGTGTGCTGAGGGGTCTCTATGCTTCTTCACACTCTTTTTTCTCTGACATTTGAGGCCTGAGATGTGTGACTTGTTTCTCTCCATGCCAGACTCCCCATTCTTCCTCCTTTTTCCTCATTACAGAATATTTTCCTTCCTTCTTTCTGAAGTAAACTTTTTTCCAAGTATTAACATCTTAGTCTGCACTGGGAGGATAAATAGAGACACAATGTGCAAAATGTGGACTTATTACCCTAGAAGATGGTTCTTCTTTCTTCTCACATTCCTATACACCCACAAATGTGTTGTGACTCTGCTTAAAAATTGAAGTTCTCCTTCCAGATTTCAGGATTCTTTCTTCCTTCTAAATTTCTTCAAAAGCAATGTGCATTCTGCACATTAATTGCCTATCATTTTCCTTCAAACATTGGATTACTCAGATGCTGCCTGCAAGAGTTAAATGTATCACAAACAAAAATAGGTAGATGAAAAATGCCACCCCCCTGAGCTCTTCAAATTTGCTGTGTATGTCTGGAGAGTTTCTGTCTGCTACATTGAGCAGGAAGAGAAGAGAAGAGAAGAGTGTCCAGGCACTGGGAAGAGTTCCATGGTGCTTGCTCCTGCTCTGCTCCAGTGCCATCATCCACAGCCAAGGAGCGACCTGCAATCTGTTTTACTTGCTCTATTAGCATATTCCCTCTCCTGGCACCAGAGATTATTGTTCTGCTTTCCATTGTCACTTCCCCTTTTTGAAACAGAATCTCAAAGGTAGCAATATTTTATATCAAATAGTTTTTTGTTTGTTTTTTTACACTGAATACTTTTTAAAACCAAAGTTATCTGCCAGAATGCAACACATTGGAGGTACACTTTTACTGTGAGGGAAACAAAAACTTGGATCTAAGGATATTGGCAGGAATTATTTAGGCTTACTTTTTATTTTCATTCTTCCTATTTATCTCATACTTCCCTTTAATCTTTTGTTAAATCTGTTAACATGCACCGAAGGCTATTTGTACAGAAGCCTTCTTGAAAATCATGCCTGTCTTGGGGTTTTTTACTGGAGGCAATGATAATAAAAACAAGACATGAAAATGCTGAGAGAGAATCTTTTCAAAGTGGGAGGGAAGCATATTTCCTGGGTATTTTCTGAAGTGTTCCAGCATACATGACTATTTATTTCAATGTAAACAACAACAAAAAAAAAAGCCAATCTTCCTTGTGAAGAATGCAGAATCATCCTTAATTAATTAAACTCCTACTGTGAGCTCATAAATGTCAGGATGTTGAATTGCTGTATGGTAACGGAGACTGATTGCTGTTATTATTTATTCCAGGGGAGTAAAGTAAGGTTTCTGAAATCCCCAGCAGCAGCAAGTTAAAAACATGGTGGAAAGCAACCATACTCAATGTGAAGTGCAATGTTAACAGCCACCTTTAAGCACAGCAGATATGATAGGGCTGTATAAGACCTGAATTCCCAGGGCACACAGCTGTGAAGGTGAGAGGGGGAGTCTGCAGAAGCAGAAGGGCCGCAGTCCATTTCCATGTCACAGCCACAGGCTGCCCACAGGAAGATGTCCTGCACAGCAGTTTGGGACACGGGTCAGGACTGCTTCACCCAAAGCCACTGCACTCAGGGAGAAAAACAAAACAAAACAAAACAAAACAAAAAAACTGATCTAGTAGTGGCATCCCTGCCCAATATCAGGGGTGTTGGAACTCAGCGATCTTTAAGGTCCCTTCTAACCCTAACCATCCTATGATTCTAAGACAGTATTTTCTCCTAATAGTGTGTATGAGAGGGAAGGCAGAAATACAGAACAAATGCACATATCCAAACAAAGCTCTGATCAAGTGATCCAATGGGAGATGCTGGGATACTGTAAGATTTAACCTCAGTGGTCTGCCACCCCCAAAAGTCCTCATGATCTTAAGGAGCTAGAAGACAGTACAGATAAATAATGATTTCTTTCACCTTTGCAGCCGTAGTGAAGACATTTGCAATTTCAGTTGGCACCTCTTTTAGCAGGGAACACTGCTGGAAGCAAGAAACACCTAGTTCCCAAGAAACAAGTAGAAGGAATTTTAACTCTATTTATTGCATATTCCCAGCAACACAGATCCAGCTGTACAAAGGAAGGAGCCAGTATTTGCAGAAACCCTGGAGGGTTGTTTAGGGCCATCACAACCCCTGTGCCTATGGAAGTGTGTGTGAAAGCAGCTGCTGCCGTGACCCAGCCCTGATGGCACATTGCCACCACTGTGGACTCAATGCACCTCAGAGGATTGCTGGACTCCAGGGGGTTAGGCTGTGATGAAGATAAGCCAAAGCTCAGCTCCACCTTCCTCCTGTGCAGCCTAATAACACCGGAATAAAAGAGAGGGATGTGTCCCTTGTTGAACCAGTGCAGCAAGAGCCATTCATTGAGCAGGACTGCAGTGAGCACACAGGTAGCATCCTCTGGACATCAGCAGCACGACGGACTCTGCATCAATGAACAGTGTTTACAGGGGGGATGGCTGCCCTGTATCCCTTTCCTCCTGCTATAATCCTGGTTCACACAGGCATAACAGGGGCCATCAGTTCTGCTTTTACATAAGCTCATTTGTAAGGTTGGATTCAATTAGCAGAGCTACAGGAGCTCATGTGAAAATGCCCGTATCTACTGCACTTACTGGGGTGAGACACATGCAATTGTTCACTAATTCACCTAATTCGGTGGTTCTGCTCCCAGACAGCTTTTTGGACAGGTTAATTTTACGTGGAGCACTTGACCAGTCCAGGTCTCTGTGAGGCCACGAAGACCTCTGCTAGCTCAGTGCATAGACAACCCCAGAGCAGGAATGAGTAGCAGGAGAGATAAGAAGGGACTGCCTCTTTCACTAGACCCTGACAACTTTTGATAGTTCAAAATGCTCTTGGAACAACAGTTCAAGGCCCGGAAGAGTCAACACTGTAAAGGAAGCGTACATTAAATCCCTTTGCGCTACTAGTGCTGTGAGAGCTGCATGGCACACAAATGCTAGGCATCTGAGTACCACTCCATCCAACACAGCAATACAACTGAAATTTAACCAATACCAGGCAAATCTTTATAAAACCATTTCTGGTGTTATTTACGAAATATGTTGTTGAGACATTTTATAAATAGAATTGCCTGACTGTGTAACTTCCAAAGAAATTATTGGGGTACTTTTTGGAACACCGCATCATTATAATTGCAAAGCAGAACTGGTAGATAGGCTGCAAAATTCCCACAAAAGCAAAAACAAAACCCCTAAAAATAGCAAAAAGTTACATAACTGTGAAACTCCTTAAGAAAAAAAAAAAAAAAAAAAAAAAAAAAGGACCCTTCTAAAAACTAACAGAAAAGTTACATAACTAGAACTTAATTACCTCCTTAGAAATTCACTGTCAATCTAAAAAAGTGAGAACTTAAACAAAGAAGTATATACTTAGAAGTACCATAGGTGATCAATGTCATTTCTCCTTCAAGGGAAAACGATTAAGGCTGCATGAAGGATGAAGTATGAAAAATGCATTGGAATGCCTGTTAAAAGAGGCTGTCAGAAAGCCTTGGTGTGTCTTGGATTACATTCACCCAAGGACTGTCAAGGTCAAGAACTTTAATGGCATAAAAGCACCGAGAAAAAAAGGCAAAAACTCTGAGCCTTGAGAGCAAAATACTCCACCAGGGTATCTACTAGCAACAGGCAGGGCTGAAAAGGTTCAGATGGCCACTCCAATACAACTGCATAAAGAGGACTGCAGCTTAATCTCCCAATGTTCTACCAAACGACATTTCAAAACTTCATTTACAATTCTGATGTGTTCCCATTGTTGATTACTGCCCATATATGCAAATTCAAGTAAATTAGGATGATTAAAATGCACCTGATTGAGCCATAGCTCCCTGCTGGATGAAACCTTCATTGCAAAACCAAGTGAAAAGCACAGCTCAAATATTATGGCAGTTTTTTGAATGGAAATGAGATATTGGTGTTTTCTCTGCACTGATGTTATATAATGTGTCAAAAGAAACTCTCATCTGTAGCATAATAATATTCTAGTGCCCCAGCTGGAACTATGAAACCAGGACAATTGCTTATACGTTCAATAGTAGGTGAGAAAAACATCATCAACTGCAATAACAAATAGCTTTTCATCCCTGTTTCTAAGTGGAAAACAAACCTCTCTGGTTTTATTAGTACTCAAACCTTCTTTAAAACTAATTTTCTTCCATGCGGTTTGCTCCCAGAAGTCTTTTATTTTTTAACATTTTCAAAATCTTTTTTTTTTTTTCATGGAAACTTATTACCAAACAAAACAAGCAAACAAACAAGTTGTTAACTGTATCTTAGGAATATAATTGAGTTAATTTCCCAGAGAAAGCCACATTTTTGGAATATTAATTTTGAAGAGGCAGGAACCCAAAATTTGAGGTCTGTTTCCCTCCAGTGTACCAAATGTATTTTTATGATCAATATTCTATCCTAGCACTTACTCAAGCTATAACAACAATGCTCAGGACAAGTCAGTCATCTTGGAGACATGTTTTCAGTTATCTACAGAAAGGGCAGATATACATTCACCTCTTGATCTTGCAGCTATGCTGGTCTTTTTCCATTAAAACTTCCCAGAGCTCCTGCCAAGAGCAATTATGCAGTTGAAGGTGAAAAGAGTTTATCCACTTTTACTTAGTCGACAGAAATTTTAGCTATTTCTCATTACAGAGCCCAGGAAACAAAACATGGGAGTCTATCCACCCTTTTTTTACTGCTGTGATACCCGTTTCCCATTATACCCTCTCCAGCGCTAACAATGGTGAAGAAATCAAGTGGACCATGTGACTCTTCATGAATTTTCCCTGTGAATATTGTGTTTTCTAACCTGCTTTACACCACATTGCTAATTAAACTGCCACTGGATCATTTGTAACATCTGGAATATTCAATAAGAAAACAGTCCAAGGAGGACAGAGTAGTAAAAAGAGATTACCAAACTTCAAGTTCCTTTTGTGGTCATAGAGGATGTACTTTTCCATCTCTTGAGTCAACACTAAATGCATTATTTTGTCTGCTGTGTTGCTTAGTATTTCTTTATAATAGGAAACTCACGTGTAGATCTTGTCCTGCTTTTCCAGCTCATGAAGAATGAAAGTATAATACACTAAAGCCTCCAGCAATTACACAAAATGTTAAAGATTTCCAGCAAAAATCAAAAACATTTAACAGGAAAAAATAAATAAATTCCCTATTTCTGTTTACTTCCCCCAGAGCACTCACAAAGCAGGAAAAGTCAACCAGAGCATCCAGAAGAAATAGCAGTGGACAAGATGTTAGTAGAGTGAGAAGTTCAGGATGACTGGAGGGCAGGCAACAAGAGAATTAAAGTATTTTTTCCATTTCAAAGCTTTGGTGTCTGGTATAAACCCTATCCCAGCCACTCCCAACAATCTTTAACAGATGTGTTGTGAATTGGTCACTTTTGTACCTCCCATGACTGCTATAAATGCCCAAACTCCCAACAGTTACAATGCAGCAGTTCCTAAGAAGCTACCACTGTTCCCTAGAAAAATTAGAAAACATAATTATCACAGCATCTGAAGCTGCAGACACAAGTCCTCTTCCAAGCTCCGTTGCCCTCCCAGCCCATGTCCAGCTGATCTCTGTCTTACTGCTCAAGGTTTCTCCCACACACAGCTGTTAGCAATATCCCTGTGTGGTCACTCCCTGACCGGGCTCCATCAGAATGATCTTGAATTAAACTTTTAATCCAGCTCATTTTATTGAAATTTTATTGTTCACGCAAGCAACAACAAGCAGGTGGAGGTGGAAATCTCCTTAGCCAGTAGGGTTGTTCTAGGAAAAGCACACAATCTAGAGTGCTAATCTGAAGTAAACCTTGTAAATTTTTTTATCTGTAATGGCCTCCATTGTATCTATTGGGTAATCTTTATTATTCTTATCACCACATCCTCCCAACTCTTTTCACCCAAAGCCTGGGTACTTCTTCTTTGCTTTCCTAGCCTGGAAGCAGGCATTTTCCCCTTCTGCCGTGCCAGCCATTTGTGCTGCTGTGAGCAAGACAAGAAGGCACACAGTAAATTCCTGCAATTTAAGCAGGATGGGAGTTCCACGTTGCATTTGTGTTAGTGAGAGCATAACAGAAAATGTAATTGATTCACCTTCTTACCATGTCCCTCATCCTTGTTTGCTGACTGACAATGTATCAGCCAGCAACCACTAACAAAAGGCACATCTTGCAATATTGACACTCTTCTCCAAGCTATTCTCTCTCTATCCTCATTTTTTTTTTCAGAGATTCACTGAATTCAAGTGGGATTTGTAGGAGTCTATTAGCAATTAAGGAAGGAAAAGAAGTGCGTTGATGAGGAATCCAACCCCATCACTTATGATTGTTTCTTCTGAAAGCCTTTGATGCTTCTCAGGCAGAGCTCCCTTTGGGAGTGTGATTGCCATCCTTTGATGGACTAAGATCTTGAAACCACATGTTCTGCAAGATAAGTTTCTCCTCACGTTCTGGCACGATTCTCATTTTTTTTTTTTTCTTTCCCCAGAGAAAGAGTTTTAACTTATGTGCCACTTGTCGCCTAGTCTTACGGTTTCAAACATACATAAAATTACCTATAATTTCTTGCAAATGGTGCTTCAGAGTTTTTGGGTTCTTTTAACCTCAGATTTCATAATAATCAGATCAGCAAATAATTTTTGGATGAAAACTGGGTGTCATTCAAATTTGATAATCTGGTATTGTGTTTTTCTGAGGCTAACATTAACATGTTCTGTTCCTGAATATGTTCCTGTCATTTCACTATGTTGTTTTCTGTGCATTATAAAAGCACTTTTACACTCTGGACTAAATTTAGAAGAAACAAACACTGTTCTTTAGTGTGAAATCTGTTGTTTAGTACTGTCTGTACTATAATATGAAGCTTCTATGTATGATGTGTATCAGTAAATTCATGCTTTGTGAACTGTGTATGTGCTAACAGATGAGGTATTAAAGAGCTTATTTACTGTAAAAAATGGAGTTCTGAGCTTTGAAAGAATATGGAGCTTTATCATATTGAGTTTGATTTCCTCTATTGTATTTTATGTGACAATTCCATTACAAGAATAACAGACAGGCCCTCTACCACCAATGAGCGATTATCAGGAAAGAGAATGAAAGGGGAAAAAAAAAAAAGCACATATATGAAATATGTCAGTCATGTGAGTGACAGTACTAGGAGATATGCAAATGCTGTGCTTTCTGTTGGAAGTCCTGCAATCTATGCAAAATAGAACAAAATTAGAGTTAAGATGTCCTTCTTAGCCTGAAATATTTTATTTCAAATCATTGGTTTTTGTTTGTTTGTTTGCTTGCTTGTTTTTATCCTATAACACACCATGGTAAATTACCACCTTTTCCTGTGTATTACCATTTCTCAAAAACTTCTTTGCAATAATAATCATTTCCCCTTTGTTTTCATTTCCTTTGTAGATATTCATGCAGTCATAGTCCCATAACTTTTTTATTAGGATGACTCCTGCTGATATCAAAAAGGAACAACACTGAGATATGAAGTTTCTCTAGCTCCTTCTTTAAAAATTCCCTGTGTCATTTTATCTTATTATCACCTTTTGCTTTGTATCTTTTCATGCACCACCAGAAATGTACCACACTAAGGCTGACAGACTACAGTCAACATACTGTATTGCAAGCAAGTCTTAACCATTCATCCACATTATCTGATGTAACTTTGAAAAAATGAATAAATAAAAGAAAATAACAATAAGCAGGGCTTTTAAAGTTCATAAAATCAAATGAACTCAGTAAAAACTGCCTTAGCCCCCAACACTGACTATTCATGGCCTTGGAGAGAAATTCTCTTCAGAGTATCTTCAGAGTATCTTCCTCAAGGAAGTAATGTGCTATAGCATCATCCCAAAGCCGGTATTGGAATAAAACTGGATTTTGAGACTACTTGGAAACAAATTTAACAGGCATTGCAGACGAGTGTTTTTCAAGCAGTAAACAATTGATCTGCTACAAATATTGAGCCAGATCATCCACTGCTCTCAAGAATTTAATTTTGATCTTTATTAACTCGGAGCAATTCTAGGCTCTGCTTCTGCACGTCTCTATTTTTTACAGGTCTAATTTGCATGCACTTTATGAAAAAGTAACCAAACTTAGTATCTGACATGAGTGCCGTATTTTCCAAGCTAGTAATGACTTAATGCACTACCAGAAGGTAATTAATAAATCCTGTGACTCTACAAGCATACCACACACTTCTTCCTGTAATAACAACCTTTAATTCATTTTTGTATTTATTGAAGAGCATTAATGAATATGACTCTTTACCACATTTCCAGGAAAGGTGGAACAAAACAAGAAAAGGTCCCTTCTCTGTAAATAGACGTCAGTTCATAAATAGTTCAGCAAAGAGAACAGTTTGTCCATTCTTCTCCTGAGAAATGGGTCAGCATGGCCACTGCTAACCCTTAAGCCCTGCGGCTCAGCCCAGCATTCTTATGTCACAAAACGTATCTGAAAAGTCACTCTGCACTAAGCTGCCTGATGACCCTTTGTATTTGAGATGGAAAGTCAGCGGAGGAAGCCACACACAGAGAGCTAACTGGGACCTCTGGATCCCCTGAAGCCCAGGAGCAGGAAGAGGTGAGGATAAATAACAGAACAGCCTCAGGAAGCTCCAGAAAGTTCACAGAAAATAAAGTCATGTTTAAAAAACTAAGTAGAGCATCATTTCAGTTACTTAGGATGGGCAGAGCCTGCCCTGACCTAGTGTGGATGCAGAACTTCGTGGATCTTGTTTGCAGCTTCCCCTTACAGTGGTTCAGAAATCATGCCTATAAAGGTACATTTGTTGCAGTACAGCAAACAGTGACGGGGTTTGGTCTCTTCCCATGAAGGCAACTGGCCAGTTTTGACCATATGACCATTATGAAGGTTCCCAGAAAGGGCCACATACGCACTCCTGGGTGCAGAGTGCACGCTGACTGGTCTGTGTCTGACCTTGCTGGGGAGCATCCTAACACGCGGGCGATAAAGACAGCTGTGACCCTGGGCTTGAGCCCATGACCTCTCCCTGCTTAAAGCTAATACAGACAGAGCCTCTGTGTAAGTTTATTCCGAGGCACAACTTCTGTGTATGCTTTTGTTTGCTTCACTGGAATTACCCAAGAAAATAAACTCATAGAGAGGCATTAAAGTTTTTAGGATTGGGACCTCTGTGTGGCCCATAAAGTGATGGCAAATTATAAACATTTAGCTTCCAGTGCCTCACAGTCTATGGAAGATATCGTGTACCTTGTTTGTTGTCAGTCCTGCTCCAGCTTGCCTGAGTTTTCAAATCTAACTGTTTGGGTTTTGGTTTTGTTGTTTTATTTTGTGGATTTTTTTTTCCTTTTTTGGCCATTTTAACTTGGGAATGAATTAAAAAGAGGTAGGAGGAGGAGAGGATTCTTTGCTGAAAAAAAAAAAAAAAGTAAATGGAAAAATTCATATAAAAAGAAAGAGATAAAGGATATCTAAATAGAGATGTAAGAGGAGAGAAAAACCATCTGGGAGTCTGACTATTCAGTGACTTCAATCCACATTAAATTGTCAGGCAATCAATCACGCTGTATGAAATTCATGAGGCTGGTAATTCCTTTCTATGGAGCCACCCAGCAGCACAAGTCATTAGTACAGTGTCAGTGCACTCCCCAATGATTATCTGATCCATGCCATAGTTTATCTGAAATGTAATACCCAGGAGTCCACAAACCCTACAAAAAGTTATTCAACCACTTTTACTTACACACAAACAGGTTAAAGCTGCATTTTCTTGCTATGTTCTGTTTCTACAGCTCTCATAGCCTCTTAGTTTGCTGTGAGCATTGCTCTAATGCTTGTACTACAGCTGCAGATAGAAATTCCTACCCAGCTGGGCTTCATGGCATTAGTAAACAAACAAACAGAAGGACGGAGGCAGTCCCTGGACCATAAAAAGTTTACAGGCCAAGGAGATGTGCCAGGCAAAGGGCAGGAGAGAAGAAGTACCATGCTCATTAAAAATGAGGAACCAACAGTAGAGAGCAAGAAGTAACTCCCCTGCCAGCCACAAATAAAATCAAGCCCAGTGCCTAGATCCCACTCCACTGCCTAAAGCAAAAGCTACTTTGTGCGGCCAGGGAATTACTCCAAACAATGATACCGAAATGAATATTACAGACCTGTGCGGAAGGCACATTTCAGGCAGTAGTTCATAGCAAACCCCATTCTGAGAAGTATTTTTATGATATTTCTGAGTGGCAAAAATCATACACGTGCAACACGACCTCAACCCCCAGCTGAGCTGAGGCATGTTAATGCGGGCTGTGCAGCGCCAGCTGGGCTTCCTGCACCCCACCTTCACTGCCAGCACTGCTGAGCTGCAAGGTCTGGCTGCACACCAGGATGTGCTCCATCCTCCTCTGACCCTCCAGATACACACAGACCCCAAATCCTCAGTGCTGAAGCACTGGAAGAGAGACCCTGCCTGGGTACGAGGGGAAAGCAGGGAGCTGCAGCCACACACCTGAACACGGCAAGCGCCAAGGTCCCAGCACCAGTGTAGGACTCCCTTATGGATCCCAGGTAACAGCAGAGGGGATGAGAGTTTCAGACCACAAAAAGGAGCACTGCCAGATGGTTTATGGTACAAACCTCCCCCTTCTTTCATCTCCCGGACCTACAGTGCTGCTGGCAGTGGAGGAAGATCAGGCTGTGGGTGGGAGACTCACCCAGAGGAGGCTGGAGACCACCAGTGCAATGAATTCATCTTAGAAACAAAGCATAAGAGAAAGATTATCCTCAGAAATCACCAGGCAAATAGATTTTGAATAGAGAAGAAGTGTAATAAATGCACAGACAATTCAGCAAGGGGAAAACATTTTTCAAATCTTTCCTTTTCACTTATTTGTCTGGCTTTGTTCAGGATAAGCACTCCTGCAAATAGTGCTTGCTAATTATCTTTGGTCAGCAAGATCAATCACACAGTCTTTGTCTTTTTGTCAGTCTGGCCCTGCAAATTCTCTTAAGTCGCAATATCCCTTTGAGAAATCTTCATTTTCTGTTATTAAAGCAAGCCTGATGTCCCTGCACTATATGTTTTAGACTCTGAGGGCTGATGCTTCCTGCCAGAGGCACAATTTCAGTTCCAAATGTGCAGAACTTGTTTCTACATTTCATTTTGCAACAGAAAGAGAAAAGAGTGTGTGCCCATTTGAAAACTCCTCTGAAAAATGTGTGTTATGGAGAAAATGAGGTCTCTGCATTAAATTATACTTTCTTGTATACTTTTAAGGTAGAGCTTCATATCCACTAAAGTGAGATATATATATAAAAGTAATAAAAGAGTGCAATATATATTCTTTGATACTGCTCTCAGGAGTCAGAATATTGGCCCCTTACTCAATTTCAGCTTGGCTAAATTACATTTAGCCCAAATATCTTTCCACAGCTTTGGCTGTGTTTCTTGACTATCATGACCAACTTACGTGGTGATACTGGATGCTGAGAAATGTGCTTCCCACCTCAACAGGGATGGTTGTGTGGTCATGCCTGCATACCTGCGTGCAGTGTTATGGCTTGGTTTTGTGTATTTTCCAAAAAGGAGACCTATAGCAACATGTTTTTGCTGTGTTTTGCAGTGTCCATGTGCTGGCCCCAGCGTGCAGCAGCCACCCCTGCTCCCACCTCTCACTTTCTTCTGGTTGATGCCCAGAAACTGTGCAGCAACAGAGCAGGTGAACAGAGAAAAAAAAAAAAAAAAAAAAAGTTAAGTAGACTTTCCTCCTGAAAAAAATGCATATTGCAAAAAGAGATGAAATGTTTGCATTGAAAATTCCCAATGGGAAGACTTTTTTTTTAAATCCTGGGAGAAGTAAGTCCTAGTGCAGAGCAGCTGGCTGCCTGGTGGCCCCAGCTGGATGAAACACCTCTGGAGGCAGATGCACCAGGCTGCATTTCCTCATGATTTGTCATCCGAGTAGTGGCAGAGTGTTTTGCGTGCGGGTTAAAATGAGGAGATGAACAGTGGAGTGCCCGTGCTTATTTTTCAACACAGTGTTTGTGTTTCCAGGGAGGTAAACAAGAAATACCCTCTCCAACCCCTCGGCTTGTTGCAACCGTCATGAGTCACGCAGCAAAAGCTTGGGCTAGCATGGCACACACACACGTCTCTTCTTGGGTTTGAAGAGACCAAAATGTTTACTTTTTTTTTTTTAAATGTAAATAAATAACAGAATCAAGACATAGATAAGTGATTTCTGAAGGAGACAGGCAGTGTTCCTGAAAGCTCAGTGGTTTAAGTGTGCTTCAGTGACGTTTTTGTTCTAGCCAAATGGTTTATTTATTAAAAGGCACCACAGCTACACTGGTCACTCATTTACCAACGCAACACACTGAGCAGTCCCTTTATTAAGGTGCTCTTCATCCCTTCAGCACTGCCAATAAACCCTGGTAGGTTCTTCCTGCCCCTGTTTATAGAAATCATCCCAGCTAAGCCCTCCCTTTTCATATGCACTGCCTGGTGGATCTCTGTGTGACTTGGGTTTTAACCAGCTGCCCCAGCAGGGGCTGGCAGGACGCAGCATGTCCATTTTGCATATAGCAGGCTGAATTAATAAAGGGCATGGGTAAGAGTTTTGCAAGCCTTAGGCTATTGCAGGATGTCTGGCATTTCAAATGCTCAACTTTCCGAGAGCCTCTAAGTCATGCATCGGTGCTGGTTAGGAGATTTGTCTGGGGAGTACCTGTGGCACCTTTCCCTCATCCTCCTTTCTCCTCTCTGACCCCCTCTGGGCTAGAAGGCTGCTGGGCTGGCTGAGTCTTTGCTAATCCGTGGTGGTCTCTCAGGAGACACCTGAGACAGAAGTCAGCAGGGTTCTCCTGTGTCCTTTTACAGTCCCTTGTCCCCACCAGCTGCAGTTGTCAATGCTGAATTGCATTTCTACCAGCCCTCAAAGTACTCTGTGTGGCTGATAACTGCATCCTGAGGCAGCCCATACTTTTACACATCTGGCCCCAAATTACTTCTACAGAGATGTGCACAAAGGTTGCAACAGGGAAGAGAAAAAATTCTTTTTTTTTTATCTTTCTTTTCTTTCTTTCTTTCTTTCTTTCTTTCTTTCTTTCTCTCTCTCTCTCTCTCTCTTTCTCTCTTTCTCTCTTTCATTTCTTAATCTCAGAGAGTACCAGAACCACTGGGACATCCTTCCTTAGCTAGGACTATGCTTCAGGCTTCAGAGAAAGTCATCTTTAATAACAAACTCGTTCATGTTTTTACAGCATAGTTAAAACTATCCTGAAGCAGAAGAAAGGACAAACCTCATGAAGAATTTCCTATTTTGCAGAAATCCGTTGGGTTCCTCAGGGATCAAACTGGATTTTCTTTCCAAAAATGGGACACAGAAGAGGAAAGCTGTCCCCTGCATCACCTGACAGGCAGGTACCTGAACCAGACCTCCTTGGATGCTGTGAGCCACAGGACTTGGCCAGCCCAGAGCTCAGTGCAGGCTCCAAAACCCACCATGAGCAGCGTGGCAGCTTCTTGCTGAGCACTTCACTGCCACAGCAACCAGAGCAGCAGCAATGAAACTCCCTCTATTACTCTGGTGTGGGGCCAGGGCCATTTCCACAAAATACAGACACAATGGTCACTGTGTGTGTATTTAGGGGCTGGCCACATCCTCCTGCTGAAAGTCGGTGGGTGGTATTCATCCCTTCCATGCCCTCTGTGGGGAGCCACCTCAGAGCATGAAGGTTACGGTAACAATTCCTTCCTCTCAAGATGTAGCGGTCTTCAAAAATCATTTTGGCTTTCTGACTCATCCTTCCCTTGGATGATTCTGACTCAGAGTAGGGGAAGTGTTAAATATATCAGCCAAAATGTATTTCTTTTTCTTGATGTTACGATGGAGAGTCCAGTTGCATGAAGACAGACTTAACTTTTTTTTTTTTTTTCTTGAACTATTGATAAATGTTCAGAGGAAGGATCTGACTGAATTTCCAGGAAACTGAAGTAATCAGCTTTTCTATATAAATTGAGCTGCTGGCATCATCTTGAAGGGGTTTCAGTAATCAAGTAATGGCTTGCAGCTAAATATGACTTGATTAGATAAATAATCTAGTCCAGATGAGACTGGGAGCTCTCCCACTGTTTTATTCACGCTATCCCCACATGCAGGCATCAGGTCACTGGTTCTGTATTCTGATGCAAACTGGCACAACGAAGATGCAGCATGTAAAAAGTCAGTTGCAGAGGACAGGTGTTAATCATGGGATTAAATGCTGGTTTTAAGCAATGATTTGAAAGGCATAACATGAATATTGGATACTCCAGTTGAATGAATCTCTAAGCACTGATGATTTTGCAGAGAAGCAATTCCAGATGGGATCTGACTCACCCTGCTTGGTGCTATGGAAATATGTTTTTGTTTTAGAGATGCAGAACAGCCCAGTTTTTAATAAATGGCCCAGGGAAGTCACTTTTGTGGCTTCACATCAGGACATACCAGGCTGACCCTGCAGTTTAGGTTGGTTTGTATAGGGCCAAAGTCTGCCAGCCCCCTTGCTCACACCACCCACTGACAGTGAGAGTTACTAATCAGTTTGAGCCAATGTGACAGAATTGCACCCCGAATTAACATCTGATGTGCTAAAATGTTCTACTGCAAACAAAAGTGTCTCAGGGACACTGGCAACTCTGGCAAACGCTGAATAGAGGCTACAGAAATATAGAAATGCAATAATCAGTAGCAGTGTGACATTCCTGAAATCTGATGCTTGAACTTGTGTCCAAAGCTTGTGCAGCCAGGAGTTCAGGCCTGATACAAAGGAACAGAACTTTTAAATCACCGTATTAAGGGTTAAGACCCTTTTCTTGCCTCCCACAAGATAGATTCCTTCATACTATGTGCAAATCCTACCTGGATGGAGAAAATAACACCAACAAATCATGAAATCTGATCAACTTCACAAACATCTTCCCAGTATTATTACTCCTGAACCTTGTGAGACGTTATCACAGAGTTGCTGCTCTGATACTGCAGGTATCTATCTCTGGATTAAGAGACCAAAGACACACTTCCTGCATCTCTTGTACCAAACACATATCATCAGATTAGAAGTCTCCTTGGAAATCAGAGTCTGTGAGCCAAATTCTGCCTTTGGATGCAATGCTACAGTCAAAGGAGTCATGACAAAACAAAGAGGGAAGACAGATTTCCAAGCAAGTTTAAAGAGTGTATTATCATAAAATTTAAAATATCAATTCAGTAATCAACAGCTACACCAGGTTCTGCCATTCATCTAAATGAAAGAAGACCTTACACAGTCTTACACCTGCTGGCCTAAATAATAATCAGCTCTCACTGGTGTAAACAACAAAACAAAACAAAAACAAACAAACAACAACAACAACAACAAAAACTTTTACAAGGGTATGACTTAACAAGAGACCCAAGGATGCTCCAGCCTTCCCAGTGTCACTGCCTGGCACAGCACGTGCACCCAAAGTTACATGCCATACACACCTCGCTGTGCTGTTCCCTTGCTTCACTTTGTCTTTGCAAATAACATCACATAAACCTGATACTGTGTACGGCAGCTTGTACATACTTTATTATTCTTAAAACACAAAAATGCCATGTGACATTTTGAAAAGCTTACTCACGTTCCACAGAAAACCCAGATTTTTTGATTTTATAAGAAAGCCCTTTTCCTCGTGTCAAGTATGTAGCAAATTCTACATTATCTAAAACAGATTTTCAAGACAAGAAAATTTTGGGACTATAAAATATCACAGTTCTAGGCACAATCTGTTTTTCTTTCCTTAGACAAAGAAAAATAATTTCTGAAGCATCTGGGAAAATGTTTGGGTTTTAAAGGAATGCCTACAAATGTTACAGATATAGTTATGGGTTTATTCATAATGCATTGAATAGGCTCTGTGGTAGTCCATTACCCATCATTACAGAACATTTAAAATGAAGAAGCTGTCCAAGATCTTTGAAGTCCTCCAGCAAAACACCCAAACACATTAGATGATTACTTACCCGATTATATTACAATGGAGGAGATAGGACACAAGTGATTAGACACCGAAGTGATTTGAGACACAATGCAGTTAACATGTCATTCCAATAAATGTTTGGCTGACTACAATATTTCAAAGCAGAGGACAGAGTTTTGTGGATCACGGGCTCTCTTTGATGTCCCACAGCTATTCTCACAGGGCAGTTCCATTTTAATCCATCCTGATTAATGCCACAAAATGAGTTTTCCTGACACCTGTAATTTTGCTCTGCTGGGGAGTGATTGAAGAGGATGGGCTTTCATCCCAGTGCAGCAAATCCTTGGCAGCCTGCTACAACAAAGAGTTAACCATCTTCTCCAGCAAATGAGATGAAACTGTAACTTGTTTTCTTTTAATTAACTCCTCACCAGATTGCTTCAGGTTGTCCTGGCACCCCTCAGCTCCAAGACAATAGCAGCGCTCCCAGCTAGGGTAGGACTTTGGAGCACTTGAGTTTCCTGGGAGTAGCCGCGCTCTGCGTGAGCCAGGTCATGCTTTTCTCACGCTGTCTGGGAACGCTTTTGGAAAGACTGATTATGGGCACAAGGCAAGTCGAAGGTATCTGAGGCCGTTTAGCCAGACTCAGCATGCTGGTGAGTCAGGATGACCAGCAAAGATAACATATCAGCAGCCTGCACCAGCGCCGTTGTTCATAATGAATTCCTTCCTCTGGGTTTACTTTCCGCTGATTACTCTCTAGGTTTTCTTAGTTTGTCATTACCGCCTTAGGGCTTCCAGCTCCCACTTCTGTTTAGTTTTTGTCCCCATGTAAGCTTGGTTGCTCTTTTCCACACAAGGTATTCTTAGATTGTGGAGTGGAGCAAACCACAAAGCTTATGAAGAAACTTTAAATACACAGTGTTTCCAGGTTAGCATGACAATTTGGTTTAATTTTTAGGTAGTCCTATGTGGAACCAGGAGTGGGACTCAATGATATTTGTGGGTCCCTTCCAGCTTGGGGTATTCCATGATTTTGTGACAAATGACCAAGAAGGAATACTGCAGTGGTGCCAGGAGGTGGACCCCGAGAGGAGTCTGAGGTCAGGACTTCGGCACAGGCTGTTCCTGGGTAGGTGCATACATACGGGGACACTGTACACATCCAGAGCCTTCTGTACACATTATAGAGAGTGTTTTAATGCAAACAGTGCAAATGCTTCCTGGCAGGGACAGGCACCAGCCCACATCATTTAAAAATGCAGGAGAGCAGAATGACTTTCAGGAAGGAAGTGAAGCTACACACTGTATTACAATGTGTGCTCCTACAAAATATACAAAAAGCATGAAAAATATGTTTATATAGATTTAAACTTAAAGAAGAGCATACAATGAGTAGGTAAAGTGTGCCAACATCATGTCTGGTTGGGTCTGCCGTTCAGTGCAGTCAAGGGACTATGCAGGCGGTCTGTTTGCTTGGGCACTCCCATTTTTTTCCTCTGATCCACAAGTGAATAAATCAAGGTTTGGACAACATTTTCCATTAATTTATAGTGGGGCGAACTTGCTTCTCTCTCTCTGAAGTGAGGCTGATAAAGATGAGAAAAAAAATAAAAATGTCAAGTCTTCTCAGACACCTAGCTTACAACGGGAGAGGATGTCATGCTAGTCAAGGAAATCATTTTAAAGTTTAAAGATTTAGACAAGGAAATCATTTTAAAGTTTAAAGATTTAAATAAGAGTTCTGATGAAAATGAAAATGATTTTTCAATTGTTTAGCATCTGTGTTTCTTTAATACAGATGGCTTTTATAAAAATATGCCAATTTGTGAGGCTGAAATGAGACTTTAATTAGACCATCTAGTTCTCCATTGCCAAATCTTCATTTATAAGATCTCTAATATGCACTGTTACATGGGTTGCTATGTTCAGACTGCAGGATTCAAGAGCTGGAGTCAGTCCAGCACTTTGAAGTCTGACGATCCGAAGGACTAATTTTATTTTGGATTGTTTCTTGCCCTAGCAGAAAAGGCCTTCATTTTGGGGTAGAGTGCTGAACTATCTCCTACCTTTTAAACTTCCTGCTCAGCAGCTCAGCCAGGGACACCAAATGCAAAGATACTGAGGTAAGAGTGTCTCTGCTGGCAGAGAATCATAGGAAAACTTTAAGCTGGGAGGAATCTACGGGGATCTCTGTTCCAGCTGCCTACTGAAAGCTGAACTAACTCCAGTAGTGGATTGGTTTCCTCAGTGTCTTGTCCAGTCAAACTTTGAAAATTCCAAACTCTCTCTTTTCAGCTTATTCCAGTGCTCCAATGCTCTCACACTGAACACATTTGTCTGTACATCTGGGCAAAATTTACCATGCTACAACTTTCTGCCATGGCCTCTTGTACTTTCACCATGTACCTCTCAGAGGAGCCTGGCTCTTTCTTCCCCAGACCTCCCTTCTACGTAGTGGGAGGCAGCAACTAGAGCCCCTTTACCCTTCTTATCTCCAGGCTAGACAAACCCATTTTGTTCAGTGGCCCTTTCTGCGCCGTGTGCCCCGGCTCCCTGACCATCTGAGTGGCCTTTCTGCAGGCTCTCCCCAGTTCCTTGACATCCCTCTTGTACTGGAGAGCCCCAACCAGACACCATACTCCATATGTAGCCTCATGAACGCTGAGTAGAGGGGAACGATCACATCCTTCAGTCTAGTGGCCGCATTTCTGCTTAGCTTCAGTGTGTGTTCAACCATCACTGCTGGAATGGCCCACATCTGATTCAGTACTGCAGAGGTCCATTTTCATTTAGATTTTCCTGAGGCTTATAGCACCAGCATTACCTGCCTTCCATCTTCATAGCTGAACTGCTTTTTCTGTGAAAATGAATCACTTGGAAAGGCTATCTCAGGTTCCAGAACAGGTGGATAAGCAGTATTATGGAGAAGGAGAGTAGAGATGTCTACACCACTAATGGGTACGTCTGCATGCAAACAGTGTCTCTCTGCTGTCACTGTGTGTTTCAGCAGTGACCGCAATGACAATTATGTCTCACATCACCAGCTTTCCAGCCTCTTCTGAGAGGGAATGCAGGCAAGAGAAGATTCATCAGTTACCCCTGCAGTGTTCAGGGATTAAACTCTTTCTGATTCTCTGGCACTTTGATCTCTTTGATCCCAAGAGCACTTGTTTGTCCTTTACAATACTATCAGTGTTACCATCACACAGCCACGAGAACCACTCTCCTTCATCTTTTCAACTCCAGCTCAAGATCAGCTTCTGAAGATGGAAAGTTATCTTCAGCAGAATGAATGATACTCTTCCTTCTTTCTCCTTCCTTCTTTATATAGCTCATTGTAAAGCTAAAAGCTATAGAACATTTTTGTTCTCAGAGTATTTAACCATTGCTGAGTATACCAGACCCAAAGGATAACTCCCTGATGTGCTATGCAGAGCAGAAATTGATAGGTTCCAATAAACATCTTCTACAAGTATAGCATGAAAACAGAGAGAAAACTATAAAATTAATCATCAGAGCTCTGCAAAGATACAAACAGGTTGTGACCTCAGTTTTATTTTACTGGCAAAATTACTGTTAAGGTATTGAAAGTACATGAACTAAAGATTAAAAGGAAATTAAACATACATATATATAAAAGAAAAAAAAAAAGGCAAGATAAAAACACAGGCAGAGATGTATTTTTTTGAATAATAGTTGGTAATTGTTAGCAACTGAAGCATTTGGGAGGAAAAATACCGAAGTGATACAAAACCCTAAGGAATGGAAGCAGAGCAGTGGCAGATGGCAACTCAGCAACATAAAGGACCAGACAATTCCAAGTTGGCCAATTCCACAGGCCAGCACTTCCTCACTTCACTGATGACTGGCTGTCCAATAAGTAATTGCCTGATACTTGTAAGCTGTGTATATCCTTCTTGCAGAATGTCTTTGTGCACTGTAAAGGTATCAGAACAAAAACAATCCCGGTAAGGTGGGGTTGCATGGCCATCTTTAATGGCTTGAGACTGATATGAAGAAGCTCCAGAAGCAAATCTTCTCATTCACACACACAAAAGCAAATAAATGAAAACAACCCCCCCAAAATGTTTACTATTTATCTGTGCCCTTAGCAGGAAAAATATGTGCAAATAATGCCATTGTCCACAGGACCTTCTCAGACAATTTTGTGGGATTTATTTAATTTTGTTTAAGGCTTGGTGGGCATTTGGGAGTTTGGGGTTGTTTTTCACTACTTTCTCCCGCAGTTCCTCTGTGTGCCTGGAAGACCTTAAATCTGCCAGGTGACCATGAAAGCACGGTGGATACTGCTAGATACAACCCCATGAGGCTGAACAAGAATAATACTAACCACAACACAAGTAAGGCTACGCTGCAGTGAGAACTGTATGCCTAAGTCAAGGTACCTGCTCTAGTATTTAGAGATGTCCCAGTCCTATACTTATCACCAGCTCATACTGGAGTGCTAACGCAGCCTTGCTGCCAAGAGCTGAGACAACTTAACTGTGTTTACAGTACAGAGTTCATGCCTAAGCAACCACAAAATGTTTTTGTAGTTCAATTCTGCATGCAATCTCAAAGATCTTCCTGTTTCTGACCTTTACTTACAGAAACATTATGGCACAGGGAGGCATGACCAAGTAAGCACTTCCTCAGAGAATCTAGTTTAGGTCTAGTTTTGGTGGTGATATGAGTTTCTGTTTCATATATTCTTCACCCTTCAAGAATCTGAAGGGAAGAAGAGGATTTTCCTTTAAACATGTGAATAATAACTAGGAAACTGTCACCTTAGTTCCAGAAGACCATTTCTAACAAAGAGTTTTAGTATTTTTTATAACGGCTTGATGTGGAATCCATTTTCGCCATTTCCTACTGCAAAATGTAGCAAATTGCTTAGCTGTTCTGGGGTTCAAGCTCGAAATATGCCTCTTGCTAGAATAGATCTTTTTTACAGTTTTCATATCAGTTTAGCTTTCTAATGTGCTATGGGCAGTCTCTAGATGAAAACCGTGAAAGATGGCATATATTAAAATATTACTGTCACAAGGAAATTCACTGTTTTGAGGGGTAAAAAAGGGCATGTTTTTAAGAGTAGACAACAGTTTTTAGCAAGATATTTAACAAATTCCCAAAAGAAGGTAGGCATGTAACCTGGCATTTTGCTAGGTCAAAGCTAATAATCCTTACTCTTATTCCAAGTGCTGCAAGTTCATTAACGAGCACAAGTTGCCATTCACTTGATTTTCATGCAGTTCCCTTGTCATAATTTTTTTTTTAATCTACAGAGGACCATATTTCTCTCTTCACATATAACTCTCCTGAATGTGCAACAGAAGAAAATCTCCCTGACAAACACTTTAGCCAGCTCTCACTCAGTGCCCCCAGCACAGTACTCACTGTTTTATTAATTCCTGTCATAAGCTGCAGCATTTTCTTGACAGACTGCTGCTGTGTCTACTTTCAAAATAAGAGGCAGCTACAAGAGAGCTGATACATACTGATGTTGAGGCTGCTCCCTGCTAGTGGTATGGAAAGCTCCAGTTTCAGGGTTCTCTGCCTCTATTGTTTTCTGGTGGGCTTCAGTTGGAGACCAGCTCATATGGCAGAGCTCGTCCTTCCTTAAACAGGGAGCACGGAATAATACAGGCTATTCACAACAACATATTAACAGCAAGGCTAAATGAAACACTGTGGGGCTTTTTAATTTCCAAACCAGTAGTGCGTACAAGCCTAACTAAATATCCTTGAAAACAAATTCTATCAAAAGTATCTTTCCCTTCACTGACAAGAAATAAATTTAGAGGATCTGTGTTTCCTTTTCAACAGCTGTTGGCCAAACAAGTGAGTGACACACTGTATGTACAAATCTTCCATTGGGCTGGGGCCAACCTGGGGTGACTCTCTGCAGTTCCCTTGCCAGCAGTGCCAGAGGGCAGCATGCCAGTCCAGGCCATGAACAACAGGCCAGTTCCTAACTGTTCCAGTACTGTGCTCCAAGAGATGTCCTTTTCCCTGCTTGATGACTGCACACACAGAGTGAAAATGAGAGGAAAATAAGCAATTCAGTAGAAAGAAGCCGTTTGAGGCAGATGAGAAAACAGGCAGTACCCAAAGAGAATCAGCTCTCATCTTTGTTTAACAAGTTAATAAGATCACTAACTCAGCTGTATGAGAATGACTAGCTTCAGTTCTTCAAGGTTTGAGTAAACAAATTTCTTGCTTTGGCTTCACAATGGCATGAGACCTTTAGATCAGCATTCAAAACAAGCCATAAGCTCAAAATGAACCTCAGCTGGAAGCAATGACTTCTTCTGAGCTTCCACAACACTTTTGGTATTTCTCAACACATAATCCTAATTGAGCAACCTTTCTCTGGAAAAGGGAGAAAAGTCTTCTTCAGCCTTGTTTTCAAGCAGCATTTCAGACCATGTTGTTATTTAATTGTACCAATAAAATTTTCATTGGAGAATCTTGGTTTTCATTTATTGGAGAATTCAGGTTTTGATTTCCAGTCCTTGTAATCAAACCATAAATGACAAAGGGCAAACAGGAATCTAATGCTAGAGAACTGAGTTTTCAACTACATTATGTGAAATGATTATACACTTACTATGTTAATACCTTCTTATTTACAGACTGTTTCCCCCTTCAATATTGCATGTTTTATTTCTCAGTCTTTGCAATTCACTCTTTGGATTAATATATTTAGGAGAGGGAAGAGTATGTTACTTCAGCTTTGTGAGAGTGAAATATCGATTGTGTCAAATGAAATAATTTTTTTTGTCTTCTTTTTTTTTTTTTTAAAAAATGTTTAGCTGCAGATATTTTGTAAAGGTGCATATCCACTATGACAAAGAGAAACATTTTAAGCAGATATTCATTCATCAGATCAAATAGCCAGCAAAATGATATATATGTCTTATTTTATTTTTGTGCCCAACTTTGAAATTGCTTACAGCATTCTCATTTCAAGGTTTTATTCAAGACTCATCATCATGCACATCTGGGGTCTTTGGGATTTTTAATCCGTTCTGTGTAGACAATCAGTAAAGATGATACATTGAATAAGTCCAGTTTTCACCTTTATCCAGATTCTTAATGTGGTACAGATGCCTTGCCTCAGTGTAATAATTACTTATGTGCTTTAAAAGAGATTCACTTCAAAAACAGAAATATTTGGTCTGAAATGACAGAAATGATCAGAAATGACTTTCATTCTTTCCCTTCAGTGTCAAGTCTCAGTGAACAGATGGATCAGTTTGGTAATACCTGAACCTTCACCAAAACCTCTAGCTAGCCTTAAGAGCAGAATTGTAGAGAAAACAAAACAAAACAAAAAATTCATATTTGCACACACTGTAAATAATTCCTCTCTTCTTAACAATATTATTCCCACATTCTCTCAAAGGGCTTAGTAGTTACTCATACCATTGTCAGTAACATTATGCTTCTGACTAGAAATAAACATGTTTTTGGAATACAAATCTTATGTAAGAAATTTTGCCCATGCGATTCAAAACTAATTCCTAATGTTGACACATTGCTTATCACTTACGGTTAATACTTTGTTGTTTATCTCAGTAAGTTCTACAGATATATTATATGTACATATTTGTGAGCATTTTCTGAAATGATCCGTTGCATCCATTTGCTGTTGGCCATCTAAATGAAATATGATAATTTAACTTTGCAAATTGTGTCGGACTTACCCTAGGTCAGGAAAACTGCCTTAGCTCTGCTCTTAATGGTATCTCTAGTATAACTATTGATTTGCAGTAAATAGCATGCATTTCAATTCCAGATCCTAGCAATCTTCAAATGCATGATAATATTGATCCTCCTTGGTTATTGTTTTGGCCATTGCTTTCCACTATAGTTTCTAGTCATGTCACTAAAGATCACTTTCAGAACTATTTTCCTAATGAGATAAATTCACTGAAGTCTAAGAATGAGAAGACAATTTACGAGAATAGGTTTTGGGGGAAGAAAAGCTTCATTGCAAATGCAGAGATCACTCATGGTAATTTAGGGCCCACTTCAAGGTTTTAGCTCCTCTAAATCTAAGCTTTTAAATATATTGGTAGAAGAAAGTGGAGATGAGTCTCACTCCTCCACATAAAACGCTAGAGGAAGGTGCATTCTGCAGCGACAAAGGCACACAGATAAGAACTAGAAAATGTACTGGCCACTGAAGGGGTCTCATTAAAGAGCTTCTTTTTGATCCTGTAGATTTCTTACAGCTTTAAGCTATATTTTTATGTGATTATTGAACAACAGCAATGAGAACAAAAGGATGTCACTTCCTTCCACAACTGGCAAACTCATTACTTTGCTTTGAAGTGACAATAACAACATGCTAGTTCTCAGAGACTGTTCCAAATCACCTATGTTGTTGTTTACTGCGTTCAGATCTGGGGCCCCCAGCACAAGAAGGACATGGACCTCTTAGAAAGAGTCCAGAGCAGGGTCACGAGGATGATCAAGGGGTTGGAGCAGCTCTCCTGTGAAGACAGGCTGAGGGGCCTTTTCCTGTAGGCCCCCAGTACCTAAAGGGGGCCTACAGGAAAGCTGGGGAGGGACTCTTTGTTAGTGAGTATATTGATAGGACAAGGGGACATCCCTGGAGGTGCTCAAGGCCAGGCTGGATGGGGCTTTGGGCAACCTGGTGTGGCGGGAGGTGTCCTCGCCCATGGCAGGGGGTGGTGGAGTTAGATGATATTTAAGGTCCCTTCCAACCCAAACCACTCTGTGATTCTTTGATTCCTAAAACTCTTCCCAAGGGTGCCTGAGGGGTGCCGTGCAGCGGTTTCTCAAAGGCCTAGGCGAGGAATCCAATTTGTTGAGAAAACTGGTGTCTGGCCACGTGAAGTGAGCAGCTGTCTTCTGGCCAGCATCAAAGCGCTGCTTCAACAAGGGAAAATAGGCACAACAGGTCTGAATGGCAGGGTGTACTCTTCCTAGACCCTGTGAGCAGAGCGCCTGCAATGAAAAGAGCTATTATGGGACACTTTCAAGCCAGCATTTATAATGTAACCCCACTAACTGAGTCATGTCCTCCTTTCAAATACAGAAGAACATTTTAAAAGCAACTTTACCCAAAATGCCAAAAATGTGTAGTCTGTCTACTGCTTTGGGTACTGGTTTCTAATGATGCCAGAGGGCACAGACACGTTTCCTAACTACTGAAGCTGGCACAGCTTGTGAGACACTTACACAAAGTGCAACTTCTGCACAGAATGTCAGGGTGAAAGGCCGCAGCCCTGTCCCACCACATGCTGTGCTGCAAAAATGCCTTGTCTTTTTCCTTTGCAATACTGAACGCTGCTCTAGTATTACTGCTGTGGGGACAGATACAGTACATCTTTACAAGTTTGTCCTACACCTCCTGGGGAAAATTTGATCATGCAGGCTGAATGGTTCAAGTTAGCAGTACTTTTCTCTAACACCTTGCTTGTTGGTCTGTCATCTTGGCAATTTGGCAGAGGTCCTTAATAATAAGTAACGTCTGTACCACAGACAGAGACTCTTTTCTAAGTCCCACCTGGGGAAGCAGGGTCTGCTTTGTTGTTTTTCATCCAAATGACAGTGGACGAATAGCTCTGTCCCTCGCTGTCTTCCAAAATCAGACCCAGAAGGAAGCAATGGATGAGTGCTGGAGGCAGCATGCTAAGGATGGGGCCTGCTGTATGAATCAGAGTTTGTTGTGTGCATGCACTGCTGGTAACAAACTTCAGTTCCGTTACTGCCTACTAGTAAACCTCTTCCTGTGTAAGGTTTCAGTCTTCACTGATTCTCTTTCACCACCAACAAAAGGCTTCTGATTTCTAGGAAATGCCAAAACACAGCTTATCTGTGGCCTAGAACTTCTAAATAATACCCCAAATAATTTATAGAACTATTAGGCTTACTAGTGATAAAATTATGAATGCTGACACAAGAAACTTTTCTGTTCAACTGTTCATGTTTCTACTATGCGTAACTTCTGTGAAAGAAAAACTTAAGTGACCTACCAGTGCATAGCTTTTCTTCCAGCTGCAGCTAATGCATGGCCACTGCCACCTCAGACCAGGATTAAGTCTGTCTCCTAGGAATGTTTGTTTGCATGCATCCATTTCCCAAACATCTTTCAAATTTCCTTTAGCTTACCCATTCACTGTGCTGTCCCAGCCTGTATCCTGTTAGTGGTCTGAAGCTTCACACCATGGGTGGAGGGCTGCTGTGGAAAACTAGGAGAGTTATAGTTGCCTAAAGTGACTGAAGGCATATGGTGGAGTTAAGGTAGGTAGTGACAAGAGACAAACTGAGTTTGTTTGCTTCTGTTATTTTGGGATAAGTACGTGTGCAACAATGCTGACTTTCCCAAGTGGATTTTACTGCTTGAGTCTTGCATTTTAATGCTTTAATATCTTATTCTTTAGGCAGGCATATGAGCTGGAACTCAGTGATGTGCTGGTGTTAATAGACATCATCTAGGCAGGAGATAACATTAAAATCTATTTGATGAATATAAAAACTACAGATTCATACCCATGCAAGCACTTCTTCCCTTCAAGTCCAAACCTAGAATACTCCATTCTGCTGTTTCTTCTTTAATAAGTGGAACAATATTTTCGCTCACTAACAAATGCATCTTTATTGCTAAATTCTTTCAAAATTCTCTGGGTTTTAGCCAGTAAGAGCAAAAAAATTAAACCCTTTGATCTAGAAACTTTCAAAAGCCTTGTCTATATTTCTCTGTTCAATATCATTTTCTTTGGGACTCTAACTATGTTTCGATTTTACAGAGGCAAAAGCAAATCAAATATAAATCTTATTTAATTTGATGTCATCTGAACTGTTGTTTTGCAAATGAAATGATAGTTTCAAGCAGCAGTAGAAGCAGAGTTTCCCAAGTTTCTGTTTGGCTAGAGAACCAAAGTCAGTTCCTTAAGTTCCTTATAGAGTTCAACCCATAAGGATTTTGTTATTCCTGAACACAACTCAAAACTCTCTAATATTTAACACTCCTTTTCCTGAAACAAAGTATGAACCAGGAATTTAAAATGTGAACTTTAGAAACATCTTAGCTGTATATGTTAAGAGATTTATTTTGTCTGGATTTATTTGTTGCTATACTGCAAATAACTTCTGAACAGATGAGACCTTTCATGAAATAGATGTGAAACTGAAAGCATTCTTTTTGAGGAAACATTCCAGTCAATGTGATGCAAAACAGTTATAGCAGAAACTGTGCTTCTATAAAAGCCAAGAAACTTGGAATTAAAGATTTCATGATAGCCTTAAATTCATTCCTTCTGTGAACATGCATCACAATAAGAGCTTTCACAATGTAATCACAAAACATTAGACAGTGTGACAAATCAGTTTGTAAATGATCTAATAGATGAAATTACATTTTTTTCTAAATAGCATGTTTCACATATATATTGAATCCTGTCTGAATTGTACTGAATCAAGTTTTAGTGACAGAAAAGGATCTGTAATTGAGAACCCCAAACTCTGAAACTTTAATTTATTAAAAATACTAAGCAGATCTAAACAACCCACCAGCTCACTTCCTACAGAGTCCTAGCCAGTTTTCAGGTGGCCAGAACTTTCTGTTACTTTGTCCTGATTCTCAAACAATGAAAGCACTTGCCAAGAAAGCATCTTCCCACCAACGGCTGGTGTTTAAGAAGTATATTAAAGTTTTATATTTCAGCACTTGGCATGGCTAGTGGAAACAATAGATCTCCATAATTTTTCCTCACATTTATAATTTATAAACATATATTAAAAAATAATAATAATTATTATTATTTCCAGAGACTGCAGCTTCACCCCATTCCACAAATAGGCTGATTCTTTTCTAGCAGGATATTTGAACAATACTTTACTGTGGCTAAAACTTTAAATAGCACCAGTGGAATGAAACCCATACTATTAATGCAAAGAAGATAAATTATGATCTCTGCATTTCATCAATGGAGAGGTTAGCACTGGAAATAATTGTCTGCAGGAATGTAATAGTTTTGTATTGGGGTGGGTATGACCAAGTGTAGGCTGAGTTAATCATGTTTTATTATGATTTTATTTAATTAGAGGTAGTAAAATTTATGGGACAAATAATTTTTATCCTAAAACTGACAGATTATATTCACAGTATCAAACTAAATTCTTCAATTACAGTTATTAATAAACTAAGTCTAATCAAAGGATCATAACAAATATGATTGTGTGTTTGGAGGCCTAAGTTACAATGCCCTGTTAAGCATGGCAGAACCTGACTAATCAGCTTTGGAGAGTCTAATGAGTTTATTTTAAAGTAAATTCCTATGGGGTAGACAGGTGCAAAATATCTTTCTCTTGTAAAAGTACATCAAGAAGGTGCAAGCACCATGAAGAAAATGAGGCTGCAGCTGGCAATTTCATAAAATCATCTCATCTTACTATGTTTAACAGTAAATTTTTAAAATGAAAAACACTCCCTTCCACACTTTAAGACCATATCACTGTCAATTTTTAGGTCTACAAATACACGCAAATGCACTCTTCCTCCTCTACCCTGCTGAGGTGACAGGGACTCCAGTACCGCCTCCTGTCCAGAGAGAGGACAGAAACAGAGGATATCTTCTGCTCATCTACCCGTCAGATTCCTTCCACCATCTCCCAGTCCAGATCTGCTATGAGCTGCCCAGCCTCACATCCTGAATGGACTTCTCCAAAGTAACATCATCCTCTACAACCCTTCTTTCCCTCACTTCTGCTGATTTGCCCCCACTTCTGGCCATCTTCTTCACCAAAAATTTCTCCATTCCAGTCTAGCTCCTCATCCTTCTCTCTCCCTTCGAGTACATTCCCACAGCACACCTCCATACCCTCTGCTTAGTTGTCCTTGGTCCAGTCCTCACTCCCCACATCCCTTCTCTTCCCAGTCTATGTATTCCATTAACCTTCTCCCCAGGCTTCCTTTTGCCCCAGTCACACTCTCCTACATCTGTGCTATGGCTTACTTGTACCTACAGAAATACCTAACCAGTCACTTAAGCATCTAGACAGGCAGGTGGGTTCGGGTAATTTTAAGAGAAATGAGACAGTTGCCTCTTACTAGACACATTATTATAAGGGCAGCAGAAGCCAGCATTCACCATCTCCAGAAGTACTCTGATAGTCTGCACAACAGAAAAATGGAGACATTTTAATCAGGGTGCAAAATGGCCCAGAGCCATTCAAACCTTGAATGCAAGGAAGAGTAAGATATATGAGCCCATCTCCATATCAGATTCATGAAATCATCTGCTACCAGATACCAAAGGGCAGAGGAACAGGGGTCCAGTCATCCAGATGCTCCACAGAGTCCAGAGCTCCAGGTTATCAAAATAAATCTCTTTAACTGAGAAAGGATTACGCTGACTTGACATGATTCAGTGTTGTTCTTCAGTTATTCTTGCTGGAATGTTGGCATAAAATGGAAGCTTGCCAACATAAAGATGGATGACAGTAGGAGTTACAGTGGGCAGTAGGCCACATCCAAAGTAGACTCCAACATAGCACAGGAAATTGATTCAGATGATGAGCAAGAAGGCCTAGCAGAAGTGAGGAAACTTTGCACTGGTGCTTTTTTCAAAGCAGGTTCCAAGTTTCACATCTCCGTGGAGGCAGCTCATGCATTTAACAAGATGCATACATTTTTAATCAGAACATGATCCGTGGAAATATTTTGAGAAAGAGAAACCTCTGTACTTCTCCACATTTGGAGAATGGCAAGAGCAGACCTTTCAATGCTGTCGCTGGAGTTTTCTCCAAGTCACTTTGCAAAACAAATCACTGAACAACCCAAATATATATGTCTTAGATCTACTGCTACTAAGATGACACCCAAGCATCAGCACACAGGTATCTATTAGATCATTACAGGAAGAATTGAAGACATGAGAGACATGGTAAGATAAATCTCCCCGAAGCAAAAAGATACTCTTATAAATTCTGCATTTCTAGATAATTTGTGCTCAAATTGGTTGCAAAAATATCTGGCAGATTTCAAGGGCAACTTGGATGTGATGCCATCTCTGTCCCAGGAAACAATTGGCTGTGCTCTGATCAGGGAGGCTTAAGCAAGCCCTTCTTATAAAGGTAAGAAAAACATATTCGGGGAACAGAATGAGATTACATTCAGACAGTATTTTTGATACCTCATTCAATTGAACCTATGAATGAGCATCTGAAAATGGGAAGCAGAAACAGTTGCATGAGGTCCTACGAGGACAGAAGTCTGCTCACAAGGAGCACGTTGCATTGGTTCACCACTGCTGAGCCTTAGGGTGAAGGAGCAAATAGTGCAAACACAAAAGTTCCCAGAGAAGCTGTGGATGCCCCATCCCTGGAGGCATTCAAGGCCAGGTTGAACAGTGCTCTGAGCAACCTGATCTAGTGGGAGGTGTCACTGCCCATGGCAGGGGGATTGGAAGTAGATGATCTTTAAGGTCCCTTCCAACCCAAACCGTTCTATGATTCTGTGCTAATTACAACATCAGAATTTGAAAAACTCTCTTTGGTTTTGCCGTGTGACCTCTTCACAGACTGTTAATATTGCCATCTGAAAAATGCACACGGATCCTACTGTCAACATTAGTAAAAGTTTTCTTTTTGGCAATGTAGTCAGAAATTTGGTGGAAAATGTAAAGCTTGTGCTGCTGTTCTCTTACGAGGTTATATAAGAGCAACAAATATATAAACTATGTAGAGAATTTTTAGGGGCCTTCCACAGAAAATAAATACTGTCCATTAATTACAGGGAACAATTTTACAAAGAGAAACGTTCAGTGAATTTGCTGAGAAGCGAAATATTTTCAGAGCGCTTTAAAAGTGCACCAGTACTCCTAAAGCCAATTATGTGGACCCATCACTTCCTACTGTCTGCTAAATAAAAGGACCAGAAACAGGCCTACTTCAACAAGTACCCAAATCTTGACCTTTAGGAACACAAAAACCTCAGCCTGTGGATATGCAGAAATTAGCAGTTAAACTAGGATACAGCACTAGATTGGCAGAACATTTGTTCCATTGATCCTCGTTCTTGTTCATGGCTTTGTGTTGATTCTTAGGCTTCAGTCTTTTGTTCTGGTAAATAGCTTCAGGAGAAGAGAAGGGACACAACAAAGGCATTTAGCTTTTGAAGGGGCCTTTTCATTAGGTTATTTCTGTAAACAAAGAGAAGACAATGATACTGCTGGTATTCACTGGAATGTGTGCTACTTTCTTCCTTCCGTATTCCCATTGTTTCAATTTCACTTGGCTTTATGAAATGTGGCACCAAGAAGAAAATAAAACCTGAGACCAATATAATTTCTGTAAAACTGAATTATCCAAACTAATTGGATTCATATTTTTTTTTCCTCCCAAAAGGAGGAGGAAAAAAGTGTTATTATTGTTCTGATGTTTTTTAATTAGTGTCTGAGAAGCGTAGTGCTGGGAATACGATGCTTCAGAAACCTGTGACTCATCAGCTCTTCTTTGAAAAGCTAAACATGGGAAGAACTTTACGAAGAATTTATTTATATTGTTAACGTCAGAAACAAATATTTCAGAGGTCCTGACAAAAATCCAAGTTTCACATCTAGTACTAACACATACAGATCTAACAGAGGAAGCAAAGGCAAGAGGAAAACAATGGCACAACGCACATTTTTCCGGATATCCCACAGCACTGGCAGCGAAACCACCACGTCGCATTTGTGTCTTCTTGGGACCTCTAGCGATGCATTTGCTAATTGCAGCACAAGGCTTTGTGAAAGCCCCATTCCCAACAGCCTGACCAATTTAGGTCTGCACATATGTTTAGCATTTTGCATGTAAACAACTGCTTCACCTGAACTAGATTAAGGGCGCTTAGAAACTCAGCGGGAGGGTATTTGATTTGAGAGTTTGATGCAGCCTGGTACAAAGTGAAAGGTCATTCACAACCCCTCCATCTGATGAGTTTTCAACTCCCACACAATGACCAGGGTCAATCTGATCTGTGCATTTGATTTGTGCCCATCCCCGCTCTGACAGTTTAATGGGCTGGGAAAGCACATTTGGATTAATAATATGTTTTAAAGGGTCATTTGTAACTTGATTTGAAACAGCTATTTTTATACCGTGAGGGGAGAGAAAGGTTTATCTACAGTGTTTGTTTAATTTCCAGTTTCCTCCACGATTTCTGGCTTTATTCAAAAACAAATACAGAAATACCAAAACACCTCAAAATAAAATGTGTGCTTATTTGTAACATTGGAAACAAAATTCCTGCAGAGCATCTGTTCTCAAAAGGCTTCCACGCTGGTTCCCGAGCGGAAATATTCCACTGAGTTTATGAGTTTATGATAAACCATCAGATCTTACAGTCTTATCCATAAGAAAAATTAGATTATTATTATTTTTTTTTTTTTTTTTAGTATTGCAGGATTCTGCTGTACCAATGGGCTCTAGCAGTTCCCATCCCAAGGCACCCAAACCATTCCTACTACCATGAAAGTTCAATGGTCCAGTTCACAAATACTGAAAAAAAAACATATCATATGGCTTGGTTTATTAAAGACAGATGAGATCAGAGCTGCCTTACTTTTATATGTCAGACTGTATTTCTGTGACAGGAGCTGAGCCATCCCCAGCCTGGTGGGAAGCTCACATGTCACAAGTTCATAAAAGCGCATAGGGACCACTGCAGCTCTCTTGAAACAGGCCCTAACTTGTTAAAGAAAATCTTTGTTTTAGGAGTTCATTAAACATAATATTAGATTCTTCTAAAACAAGTGATCATCATTAAGCTCTCAAAGTACATTTACAAAGAATATGAACATAATCTGCTGGTAAAATGTCTTCTTACCAGAAGTCAGGTAAGCTGTCCCTTGCTCTTTGCTAATGTTCTCTACATTTTCCTATGCAGCGTGTGCTGCACTATTTAAATGCCAGCTAGTGCTAAAAATCATAGAGGAAAAAAAAGTACTGAAGTCTTCCTTATGAAGATAAAACTCTGGTTCTATTAAAGTCGTAAGGAGTTGCTACTGATTTTAATAGTTCTAGGGCTCCAATAATCAAATCTGCTAAGTTGATTTTATGTAAGTTCAATCAATTTTTCAAGTACTCAAATTAAAAATAAACTGCTGGGACAGTGTTTTACCATGAGCTCACCTACAGAGCTCATGGTAAAACATGGGTATAGAGATTATGAAGAAGCTCAGTAACAGAAAAAATAGATCAAATAACAAAGGGAATTTCCTAAAAACAAAGGCAGTCAGACCACAGGATAGTTTCTTAAAATACACACACACACACATATATATATATATCTTCCTGACACTGAACCCATTTAAAATTACTTTCAGATCAATATCCCGCTCCACCAAAGACAAGATCTTTCTGGTCTCTTAACTAAATGAATATGATGGTGGCATGGATAGCAAGAGTGAAACTTGATGAAGCAGTCTGACTTTCACAAGAGCTCCCTTTGTGATCTAGCTGAGCTCTGCTAACGGGAACACAAGCACCAGCCTTGCTAGCCCTTGAACTTCTAGTCCCAAGTGAAACAAATCTTGATTCCTGGAAACTAAATACATTCAGGTATCAGACAATCAGGTCAGTAGCTTGTTCAGATCAAGTCTCAGTTTAGCTTAGGCAATTTCTTTCCCAGTACATCAAAAAATATAGAATACTTGAGGGTCTTCTAAAACCTTTTATTGCTAAATCACTTCTGTTTAAACTGAACTGGAATTACTGATTTATAAATTCTTTGGGGAAGAAATTCTTTACATCCACATAGATAACATCTAACAGAGTGTGGCTCCTTTATGAACATATTTTTTGGATGTGAAATAAATGTAAAACTAACTATTAAAGCAGACCTCTATTCACAAATATGTCAGAAAGCACCCTGTGCCATCAGGGTCAGCATTTTGCCCCAAACATCACATTCCCCTGCTGTCGGTGCTGCTGTGGTTCATCAGAATTCAGTCTGCAGTTCTGAAGCACGAAGAAGGTGTAGTGGTGTATCCATCCTACCTACACAAGTATGCATGTCTAGACCACTTCAATAGGTATATTCCATTGTAAAATAACTTTTGCCTTGTTTAAAATACAAACAAACTAAAGTTGGAAGTAGGCCACGTAGGCTCCCATTTGTGTTCTTCTCCCATATTCAGCAGGTAATTGTTGTCATTGTAAGTTTAAAACACAAAACGTGTCCTACCAACAGGGACTCTTTAGGCAGGAGATGACCCAACCAGAACAGCACAACCCCTGCCTGTTTGTGATGTTGCCTTTAACCCAAGCATCATACACAGGTGTATTGCAGCAAGAGGCAAAACAAGGTTTTGATCACTGCAAACTGCTCTTGCAGGTTACTGGAGCAACAAGGGCACCAGGGGAAGGTCCATTAACCTCAAGGGACTGCATTGACTTAGTGCAACAAATATATTTATGCAGATGGTGCTGTGGTTTCCTACATCCTCCCTTACCATTACTAACTCCACAACTCCTGCTTCTTTTTAAAGTCTGAATTCACAGTTTTTTAAATGCTCCATGACACCCAGGGTCAGGAGCACAAGTGCTCCAACCAGGGCATCCTATGAAGCTGAAGACTATCCCCTCAACTGGAAGAAAAGAGTGACCAAAGGATAGATTTCTAATCCCTCCTGTCCCGTAAACAAGTGCACTTAAACCAGTTTCAGTGTAAAGGATTTTAAATTGCATTGCAGGTACTATTTAGCTCAACAGGCTGGATCTGTGCTTTTCTGACCATGCAGCCAGTAAATTAAGGAATGCTATATTCTTAACAGTTTTAAAAGAATATAGCTGCACACTCATTCTAATTCTTTGGACTAGGCATTATGTTGAGGCCTCTGAAAGAAATCTTCCTTTTTTCTTGTCTAGAAGAATACAGCAGCTCCTCTGTTACCTGCCTGCATCCATGCTTTTGATTAGGAAACAGATCCAGCATGGCTTTACATTGAACTAGACCTAAAAAGAGTGATCCAAACCCTGGAAAACTTCTTTCTGGATTCACAGAGCTTTAGATCAGATGTCCCCTGTCCAAAGCACTGCATCCTTTCACCACATGAGGTATTCAATGCTGTGCCCACCAGAGGCCATAGAAGTTAATGACTATTAAAGGGTGTCCTTCACAGGATCAGAACCAAACTTTCCCTCTGTTTGGCCTTGGCATTTTCAAGGAATTAAAATGATAAAAATTACCTGATGTAAGAATCTTCTTGTACTGGGTTAGATTTATTCTAAGTGCCAGTCATGTTAACTCAACTTTCCAAAGCTAAAGAACAGTCCAGTAGCTGTAGGAACTTGGATGTGATAAGCTCAGTGTTTAAATGTGTGTTTATCTATGATCTGAGAATAGAAACACTGACAAGATACTGTGAGAGTTACCAGCTATGTGAGCATCAGACAAACACTGGACATCAGGTAATATTTGGATAACTTGTTAATTCTTGCTCCAGCTTTGCTTTCTCTCTCAGACCAATAAACAAATAAATAGTACAATACTTTGCAGATGCCCCTTGCTAATACAATAAATTTGCTAATAAATATCTATCTTTCTGGTTGAATGAGAAAAGTGAGCAACATCTCCAAATTTTTGGAAATCCACATTGATGACAATCACGTGTTGAGCAATATATATCTGATCAACAGGCAACTTGAAGACTTTTTCTGCTTGTAGTAACTCTGAATGTCTTGGTTCTACAGCTGATGATGATCTTATTAAGCCCTCCAATAAATTCTATCAGTTAACAATATCTGCATCATTTTTAGCTGCAGGAATTTTATTATTTTTTTAATTTTTATTTTTACGATAAGTTTTCGTATGCCTGGGTACATTTTAAAGTGAATTTCTTCAATAATATTTGAAATGACTACTTCCTGCTTACAGCATTAAAAAGTACAAGAAAAGAACTACTGGGAAATCCTAATGCAAACATTGGAAAAGGTCAGGCTTTCACAGCAAATTTCCATAATTCATTATAGATTCACTACACACTGACAGTCTGCAGTAAATTGTCCTGCTGACAAAACTGGAAAGCACAGTGAATGGAACAAATTGAGCTGCTCACAACACAAGGACAGCAATGAGATTGCTAAATGGTACAAAATTAATTCCTCAGAAGAGTTCAGGCTGCAATCTCGGATTCCAAGTTTTCAGCTGAAAGAAGGCAATTACAATTCCCCAAGTAATTCAGGTCATGTTGCTTGAGTTATACATGATGCTTTATGTCTAAATTACATTTCTTCTAAATTATGGATTCAATATGTTATAAATGGACCCCCCATTTATATCGCAAGAGTTGTCTTGTGAGGTATACAGTGCAACAGAGAGGAGGAAGCAGTGGCAGCTTTCAGAAGCTGATGAATACTTTTCTGTACCCTGGCTAAAGCCAGGCCTTTGTCCTGTTGCTTTAATGATTTTACTCAGTTTTTTCTTTATTTCAGTGTGCAATCAACAATTCGCTCTTGCTGGTGAGCTTTGGGTGTAGAACCAGGCAGAATCTCAAATTCTGGAGATCATTTACTAAACCTACATCTTTTTCAGACTGGCTAAACATCAGCACAAACAAGAACATTAGTCACCCTCATGACTAATGCTCATGAAAAATATTTTTAAGCTCAGAAACACAGGAGCTTGTATAATCCATCAGTTTAGACAACAAGTTATGTAGTTACCGGACTAATGAAGTGTGCATTACTCACAGACAGAAATGTTATTCTCCTTCTGCTTTCTAAACCTGGTATTTGACAGTATCTTGCCTGGAATCTGGGAATGCTTCCCACCTCTTGCATCAAGGTTCATTCTCTGCCTGGGTCCTGGCTGCTTGTTGGGATAAGCCTCAGATGCATACCATCCCCCGTCTAGGCCTTAAGCCATCACACTACTTCCACTGGAAAAATACCAGTAGTTGAGGCTAGGTGGAATCCATTGCCCAGTCCAAAGTGCATCCATGTAGAGGGCCCAGAACTTCTGGGACAGCTGTAGAGTACACCAGGCCCATGGTTTGGAAATGATAACAACTCTGTCCAGTAAGAGAAGGCTAAGCACACACACAAAACTCATGGGCCTTCCTCCAGCAGTGTCAATATCATTTAGTTCTAACATGGAAACTTGGTCCTTATGGACCTGCCTTAATGAGACCTATTAGTCATTAAAGGCTGCGATCAATGACTGCTTCAGAGCTGTTCTACTGAAAAATGCTGAGAGAAAATTGTGAAGAACTTTTACGTGTTGTCAAAAAAATGAGCAGATATATCAAGGACTCGGTAACTGGAGGGAATGATGCATGAGTTTCAGTGTGGTTAATGTTCTCCGTAATTCAGGGACAAACCCAGGTCCAAATCCCTTTGAGATAATGGGCACTGAATCCACTGAGTGCTCTAGTTTCCTCAAAGTATAGAGATTCATTGAGTTGAGGAGTCATCAGTTAATAGTTATAACAGTGTACAATAACAGTGTGATCCTGGAATAGCTAACCTGAGTTTGTGGAAGGTTGGCAACTCTTGCAAGCAGCTGAGCCTGTCATTGGTTTCGATCATACTGATATAGATCAAAATGACAGCTTTAAAAAGTGAAAAATGAACAAACAAAAAGTAATAAAAACTCAAAACAGTTAGCTTAATGTTCAACCAAAGAAAGTGAAAGAAGGTAGATTTAAATTGGATATGAGGAAGAATTTTTTCATAATGAGGGTGCTGAAGCACAGCAACAGTTTGCCCAGAGAAGCTGTGGATGCCCCATCCCTGGAGGTGCTCAAGGCCAGGCTGGATGAGGCTTTGGGCAACCTGGTGTGGTGGGAGGTGTCCCTGCACATGGCAGGGGGTTGGAACTGGGTGAGCTTTAAGGTCCCTTCCAACCCAAACCATTCTGTGATTCCATGAAAGAATTAAACTTCATTTACTCTTCAGTGAAGGAAGGTCTATAGGTTGCACACAGACAAGTTCATGATCTCCCAAACCACGACTTCAGGGTTTTGTGTTTGCAGATGACAGCACTGTCACCAGGCAAAGGAAGTGGCAACCACAGTGTTAAGTGCTGATGCCACACCTCTGCTTTGAGAGGGAAGTCATACTTTGACACCCAAAGGAAAGAAGACATTTTCATAACTGACTGTTTTGGTAACTTTTGGCCTATGTAAATCTCCCAGCAATGCATTAGGACCTTAAAGAGGTTTAAATGATGAAAGCCTCTCAGCTTATCTTTGAGCTTACCTGGAGTTACAGTGTTTATCCAGAGCTTGGGTATATTGTTGCCTGAAGGGTGACAAGACAGTCAGAGAACAGATAACAAGAAGTCTGTCAAACCGTATGCTCTATACCCTGGGTTATCTGCACAGCTCACTGTTTGATTCAATTTACCTAGTGATTTATAAACTTTAAATGGAAGACTGGCTTATTCCAGTCTCACCTTACAAACCCTGTATTTTCATTTAGCCTGGCCATGCTGTGTAACCCAGAGCTTGGGGCAAGGACACAGCAAGCCAAGCCTGGGGCTTGCTGCAAAAGCTAGTTTTTAAAATGTGGATTTGGTCATGTCTAAATTAGAGACAACTAAGACTGCCTTGTCATAGAGGGAGGGATGCTTAAAAGCACCAAAAAGTAACAGCAAGGGAGGCTGTGCAGTCTGACCCACCATCAGGTGGATTAACTGGCCAGTTTCCCTGTGAAACAGGTGAATGGTACACTGTGGAGTCTCCTCAACAGCCAGAAACCCACCAAGGCAAAGGATTGTTTTTCTCCAGTTGTAAATAAAGATTTTTAGCTATACTTTTCTGTCTGGCTCTGAGTTTGTTTTGTTTTTCTGAAAAGTGTGGTTATTTTCAACATAGCAGTCAAAGACACTGCTAAACATTCCCTGCTGGTGAGACTGATGGTGCAAAGACTCACTGGGATTTACAAGTCTGATTAGAAGTTGCTGGCCTTATAAGAGACTCTATTAGGATGAAGCTCAAGAAATGTTTCTACCACATTTTGTGGCCACATTGCAAGTGATGTGAGTAATGCATTTTCTCAACTGTTCACCCCCAGCAATTGGAGGTCCCTGTTCCTGCTTCAGGGATTGCTCAAATTCTTCTAAAGCTGCATCTAAATTATCATGATTTACTGAATGGTGTATTAAGGTAAATAGACACATATTAATGCTCCAGGTTGTAATGTGATTCACAAGAGCTCTTATCAAAAATAAAAAATGAAACTGTCAGCAGGAAGAGCTCTTTCGATGCCAGTTAATGTGATACAACCCTCACTTCTTCAAAAAATAGGGCTAACTTCAAAAAGGAGCAGGAGCCTGGATACAGCTTAATGCTCAGGTTGTATAAACATCAAACCAGAGTGCTCGTATTGCAGGAGCTCTGGGTCTCACTCATCCCTGCACCATCTCTGTCTCATTTCTCTCATGCCTTCTGCCATGTCAGAACTGCAGTAGAAAGCACTTTAGGCCAGGCGCCACGTTTTTTTTATATTTCGCAAAGCACCTAGGATGCTTTTAGCTGCACTAAGACAATGGACATTGTATACAGAAGAATGAATTATCACCACTGTGGAAGGAGATTTCTACACACTGCCCTAAGTCTGTGACTGTTCCTTTTACAATAAAAACAGTGGTAAGAGCTTTGGATACTGTTCAGTAAGGCATTAAGTGTCTAAGGGAGTTATAATACCCCTGTACTACCATGATTACCAAAGCATTAAACATCTGCACTGGAACAAAGACTGAATTTCATAGGCAAAATACATAGCTGTACTACCATTTTTAATGCATTGTCATCAAAATCAGCTTTTCATATAAAGCAACTTTGTTCCTTTTGGTCAGAATCCAAAATTTCAGTTCCACAAGACTGCTCCTGAACTCCCTGCCATACACACACCTCTTTATTTTGGTGCTGTGCCATCATCTTTTCCAGTCTCCATAATGTCTGAATCAACAATTCTTTGTCTTTAATAAAGACCTTGCAGTTCTCTGGGTTTTTAGCCATTCTCTTTAATGTCTGCGTTCACTTTTCAGAGGTTTTATGCTGCCTGTGGAAGGACAGATGTTCCCTGATATAACATCAAATATGCAGACAGATTATACCCAACTGGGCATAAAGCCTGCCAGCACAATGTTGATTCATTGGTGCTCTAGAAAAGATTTGAACCAGCAGTGAGTTTATGCTAAATCAGAGCTTGGCTTCAGATGGCTATGGCATTTCTGAAGCAGTAGGATCCCCAAAGGAAGATTTACCATACTGCCAAACCATGGCATTAAGGCCACTGGCACATGTCCTCTTCTAGTTCCAGCTTGGTCAGATCAGGTGGCTAAGCCCACTTATGTCCATGACTTTCCCAGAACACTTCCATGCTGAAGAACAGTGACCAAAAGCTCCCAAGCAGAACTTTTGCTTGTCCCTGGTAAAGATTGATCATTACCTCTGCCAACACTTAGCACAGCTGTAGGAGGCAAGTGTTGTCCCACTGGGAGGACTTCAGCCCCTGCCTATGAGCAGGCTGCCAGAATAGCCTGGCATGTTCAATGCAACATATATGAACATGATACAACACTGATGTTAATAGGGCTGAAATAACTCACACCAGCTAGAGACCTGATGAAGGCACAAAGGTATTGCTAATAGCTGCAAGAAAATAAAATGAAAAATATAAAACTTCAGCTGGAATTCTCAGATATGTGGCATTATTGCTGACTGAAGCATAGCTAGTCCCATCAGCATTCTGCCTTGCTTTTCAAGGCAATGGGAAATGACCTGCAAGAACAGCAGCACAATACAGGAACTGACTCCCTTCCTTTCTCTTTTTTTTTCTTCTCTCTTTTTAAAGCTTTAAACAAGAAAGATGTTCTGGACTGGAGAAGGAATATATTTTTATACCCATAAAAAGCTATTGCCTGGAATTAAATGTAATTTCAAAGACCTTTCTTCATTTCCAGCAAATAAGCACAGGGACCATTTTCAGAGTCCACTCAGACAGCTCAACCAACTCTTTAAGATTTTGGTCACCAACCACTTACTGATGGAGAAATGGGCATAATGGGAATGTTTGGCAATAACTGCCTACAGGACTGATCTGTGTTTGCACTGGGTAGGCAAAGAGCTTCAAACTCTCCAGTAAGGTGGTTAAAAACAGTAACAGCAAAAGTTATCCAGTGATCTGCAACAACTATTCTGCCCAGCTGTAACCAGTACTTTCTTATAAATGAAGAGAAATTTCTTCTGGGAATTACAGCACAGTTTAGCAGCTTTCACTTTATCCTGTCTCTCTCTCTTCCTGTCTCTCAGCTTAGCTGCTACAAGGAAAAAGAAGCTGAGAAGTGTCATCACAAGCCATACAAATGAGTAGCATCCAGAACAGAGTAAAAGAAAGTGCTAATCAACAGACTATATCAAATATAAAAGAACTAGAGCTGGTACAGCTCAGAAGAAGAACAAATAAATGACTAGGAACAGCTTCTAGTCAGAGGACCCATCCTGAACTTTCCATGTCTTCAGTGAAAAGACAAAGGGTCAACATACACAGGCAGAGCTGACCCAGAGCAGTTTCGATTTTGTCATGCTGTTCTGAGTGTTGGTCACTTGCTACATTGCAAATAATGGTCCCTTTTTGTCATCGAAAGAACAATAACTGCGACACCAAAATGCTTTTCATGCCATTCAGTGCAAGTCACTGCAGTGATTTTGTTCTGGCCTCTACTTAATTCTTCCATCCCGATGGCTGCAGCATTTCCCAGCACATCCAAAACACTTGGATCCGTGATTCTTCTCCCTTAGTCCCAGTTGCACAATGATTTTGTTTACAGCTTATTTCTTCTCTCTGGATACAAATGACTCCAGCGAGGCACTCCAGCCCTTTCACAGTCTGATAGCCCCAGATGCAGATCACAGAGGATGGAGATGTTTGCTACCATCTGCTGGTGAACTAGGGCTGAGGGGCTGAGCAAGCATCACAGACCTGTCTGCTTTTCTGCATTCATTACCTGACCCCTTTTGAGTCACATTTATTTAGGGGTTTGATTGAGGCTAAGAAAATACTGATACTTTTGTTGGGTGTCAAGAAGCCAGAAAAGCCAGGCATACTATATTGTAAGCAAATAAACAGGGAGAAACAGATACTAGTCCTTCACAGAAGAACAAATCTCTGGTAGCAAGACCTTTGAGGAGGCATGTGGGAGCTGCAGAACTCCCAGAAGTGTAATGACAGGCAGAAAACCTTGGTCTGCCATCACAGCTTGAGGTACTAAAGCTCTGTCATTGCTGCTAGAAATAACAATGTCATCGCCTAAAAGAGTACTTGCTTCTATGGCAGTAGCTCCCAAATGATGCCTCATAATCCCGAGTGGGGCTACAGCAGCATGCAGTGTATTTCGGGGGTTGCTGAGACAAGCAGTGGGGTCATATACTATTGCTGAAGTGTAAATGTTGTGAAGAGTGAAGGGAATTGGTCAATCTCTCCTTTGGCTGCATCTCAAAGTGACAAAAACAACTAACATACACGAAATGGGGTGCGTGTGCACCCAAGAGCAGGGACAGAAAATAAACACATCTCTTGTGCCTGTCAGTTCATAGAAGCTGATGTAACAATATGGCTGGTGTATATATTGGAGAAGTCTTTAAAAACTAAGTAGAAAAAGCATTTCAAGACAGCCATAACTGTTTCTGGATGCTTATCAAGGAACTTGTACTTGGAAGTGCTTAGCAACTCTATATTTAACTGAAATGAAGTTCAACAAGAAATGCACTGTTCTGCAAGCTGAAAACAACATCCAAGGTAAAGAACAAAGTGAAATTCTTCCCCACGGGTGCTGAGCATCCCCAGCTTCATCATCTCCTCAGCTTCAATGGGATCTGGGGACAAAGCAGCTCCCTGGGGTAATTGAACACCTTCCTAGATTAATCCCTAGAGTAATCCATTGCAGCATGAACCGTAGTCATGCTGCCCTCCTCCTGCACTCAATTCTCTGCAGGTGAACTTGAGACAGGGACTGAATGAGCATCACAGACCTGTCTGCTTTTCTGCATTTATTACCTGACCCCTTTTGACTCACATGCATTTAAGGGTTTGGTATGAGGCTAGCAAAATGATGATATCTGCTGTGTGGTAAGATGACATTTGTCATCACCACACTGTCCTGCTGCTCATGGTCTGCTCCTTTGATATAGGGTGCACGAAATCCATGCTCTTAGATTGTGAGCTTTTCTGCTAAGGCCCTTTGCTGTTTGCACTGCATTTACCCCAGTGGCTTTTGACTCCGGGGGTTACCCAGGCACCACCACAACAAAGCAATAACAAGCTGCACTTACTCTCTCAGCACAGGCCAGAGCAAAGTTCTCTGTAAGCCCAGCTGAGGCTTTTGAAACAGCAGCAAGGAAGGTTGCTGCTTGCTGCTGCCCACTTTGTACGCCTCACCTCCTCTCCTGCCCTCCCCGGCCTGTGCTTAGAAGGAAAACACGGGGTCTGATTTTTCTGGTTTTCTTATCACAGATACCACTTGGGTTGTAGAACTCGAGCGTTGTTCTCGCATCCCTAGGGAGGAGTTTACATCGTCATTTCTCAGCAGCCGTTCCGATGACAAGTCCCTGCCCCAACGGCTGCAACTGGCAGGGAGGGTGAGCCATTGTGCAGCCTTTGAAATTTGGCATCAAGCTTGTGCTGGCTCCCAACCGCCTGCAAAGCAGCCCCAGCTCATTCATATATCCATGTCAGGCAGACAAAGCGCAGGGCTGAATTGGCAAGAAACCCCGAGGTAGGCTGATCCCCATCGAGTGAACTTCCTGGCCTTGAATAGAAAAGCACAGAGCAGCAGTTTTTGGTGCTTCCCCCCCTGCACAGTTCAGGCAGGATCCAACAAAACAGTGAGAGGAAATCAATGGGATTCACGTGCAGCTAATCCTCAGCGAGTGAGCGCATTCTGTAACTAAAGCTGGTTGTACCCTGTGAGTTTGAATTGCACTCATCTAAGCAGCATGCTGTCTGTTCCCTGGTTAGGAAATAAGTGGTAGGACTTTGTTGGTGTATCAATAGCTGTATGATCTTGTTATCTCTTCCTAAAGCCAGATATATGACACAAAGAGGTGCAATTCTAGACTCCCCTAACGCTGGCAGCAAAGGATGGAAAGTGCAGCAGTGATTCACACGAGCACTACCTGAAAAGGCCTTTGAAGAGGGGCTCTGGCCAAGCTGATAGCAGCCACAGCCCGATTTGTGTCACCCAGACATATCACGCAGTGCTCAGCCCCCTGCTCTCCCTATCAGCTCTGCGCCTGTCAACAGATCGAGAAGCACCAGCAGGCTGCTCTCCGAGGAGCTGGCAAACGAGCGGAGGCAGACTGACACCGAGACGTGAGAAAGAGCAGCCCCATCCCCTCCTCCAGGCTTCAGAACAAAGATGCTTGCGGTTTGTTATAAAGATGCTTCTTCCTTTGGTTTTCAAGCACTGGTGCCTACTTGAAAAGGCACGTTCAACTCCAAGCCCTTTGCACTTGTCAGCACCCTTTTCAGCTGTCACCTCCCTCTAAGCCTTCCTGTACTCACGCCCTCCCCCACTACTAATTAAACTAGATTTTACAAAACAATATTTTGACAAAAGCGATGAGCTTTATGCACTACAGACCGTGAAATGCCTAGAGCAGGAGTCTCGTCTTTCTCCCACAGTTTCTGAAATATCATAAAAATGATTATTATACATATAATTAGAGTAGGCTTCAGCCTTAATATTTTTTCACCAATATTTCTAACTATAAACTAATTTCTGATAGGAATAAAAACTTCATAGCGTGGGGCAGAAACACGACAACTTGGGACAAAACTTATACCATTCTTCCTGTCCATGTCTCTGTCCTCCCTCCTCCAGCAGTGATGTGACCTCTTTCAGCTTCAAAGGATTTAAATTAACTTGCAGTACCAGTGCTGTTCTAGCTGATATAAGGACATAAGCAAGGCAGGGTTGTAGGGAAGAAGTATCTTTCATCTGCCTGCCACTGTGAAAACAGAAGGCTTGTGTGCCCAAATCCTTGTTGGATTTTTCCAACTGTCAACAAAAGAATTGTTGGTCAAAAAAAATATTACCTTCCCCTACAAAGACTTTTTAAAATTAATTTTAAAATTATTGGGATTTGTGTGTGTGCATTTTGTTGTTGATGATTGGTTGGTTGGTTTTGCTTGTAAGTTTTACTCCAAAGCCATGTGTTGGCTTGGCATCCCATTTTGGGATATATTCCATACAGTTGCACCTACTTTTTGACATATTTTTACTTCCAGGTAGCAAAAGCACAGCATGATAGGATCCAGTCTCCCTTCCCATTGCAATTCCTTCCTCTACATGCTTTGCAGCCCAAAGGCAGAGTTGCAAGTCCTCACAACTCTGATATGAAGGCATAAAAATCCAATATACCATTAGCAAGTGTAGGTAAGGCCACTGCATTTTTTGAAATGAACCTTTCATTACCATTTACTGAACACTCACTTTGGGAAGATAAGATTTCCTCATAAGTAGGGAATCTGAAGTAATACCACTGTAAACTCCCACACAGAAAGAAAGCATCCAGTATAATTCATTTCACGTGAATTTTACTCCAAACACACTTTGCCCCAGCAGCTGATTTTTATTTAGGATTTATGCTGCAAATGGTACAGAGCTGGGCTGGGGTCACACTGTACCAGGCACTTTAAAGGGCTTGCAGTAACACCTTCTGGGCAGTGTCTACCTCACAAGCCAAGAGAAAAGACAGGTCAAAAACTGAGAAAGGGATACAGCAGAGATATATGACAACTACTTATGCAGCATAATGAATCATGCAGAGCTGAAGGAAGAGCAGCTACCCTGCCCTGTCACACTATCCAGTTACTCATAATTGGCTCTCATCTTAAATACATAATAACAGATGGAGGTGAGGTTCCTTCAGTTACTGTGCTGCAAGCAATTGACTCTAAAATGAAGTTTTTAAAGCAGCACTTCAGAAGATAGTGAGTGGGTGTATTATCAAACGGCACTGTAGTGAAAGCACTGATAAAGAAAGGAAAGGCAACGATGTTAGTCTCATCTCATCCTGACAATGCTGGTCTCTTCAAGATGAGATTGGAACATGTGTCTCAAAGAAACGAAGATCTGATCTGAATCTCTGAATGGGAGAAACAGCTGACCTGCAAAGCAGCTCTGGCTTCTGCCTAATTTTATCACAATCACATGCCAGGTAAATTGTTTTTTGTTTGATTGTTTTTTGTTTGATTGTTTGTTTCCTTCAAGTCATTTATTTTAGGGTTGCAGTTTTTTCTAAGTTTTTTTGTATCTTGGTGAACTTGACAAATCCTCGTAATCCCTATGTTATCTAGGAAGCTTGAAATATTTCCCCAAAACACTGCCCCGTCCTTACAGAAATTAATAGCTTGTGCTTATATACCTCTCTGCATTTGCTGTCAATATAAATACGGTAGCATTTCCAGACTACAATGAGGAAAGTGGCTGTGCATTTGGCTATTTTAAAGTCAAAAGACAGAAGCTTTAAAAGGCAACTAGTAATCTCTTCTCTAAAACCAGATCCATTTAGTCTGTCTAGTTCCAACCAGTGGTGCATACGCCATTTTGCAGTGCAGTTCCCTTAAAATGTTATTACTCCCCTTAAAATTTTGTAAACATGTCTTACAGTTGGAAAAACACGTAAAATACGAATTTGCTGTGCCACCAGCTGCTTTACATGATGCATATCTGAGCTTACCTTCCATGTGACGGAGGGGCAGGCTGCCAAGGTGAAGGTAACTTTCTCTGTCACCACATTGAAGGTGACCCGAAACATGGTTTGTATTCCAGTAGCCTCAGACCCGGGGCAGAAATCTTCAGCGATGGCCACACTGCTCACTTGTGTACATGCTGCCAGTCTCCTGTCACGCTGCACTATACGTTCAGCAAACCCATAATATTATGATCAAAGCTGAAGCCTGAAACAGCTGTAAGGGTCCAGCTTTTCCCAGCAGCCTTGCTCCTGTGTGTCAGGACTAATCAGATTAGCTGGTTTTACTTGTCTGAGTTGGGACTAACAGGTTAGCAGAACAGTTTGGGTGGGGGAAGGGAGCAGAAAATAAATCAAATTAGGGCATTTAGTAAGCAGCTGAGATTTCCTTCCTGCTTGCCTTTGTCTCTCTACAAGGCTCACACAGAGCCAGGACAATGCACCACAAAAACGCAGCTTTGTTTTAGAGCAGCTCTTTGTATAGGAGAATTTCCCTAACTTTGCCCTGATTTGATTCGTTTTTGGTTGCCAGTGATCACCAAGAGGAGAGCTCTCCCACAGTGGCCTGGATGTTGTGCAGATAAACAAGCCTCAGACAGAAAAGGCGAGTATTGTGTTTTTTTCGTCCCACACTACCCGCCAAGGCAACACGCGGGCTGTGCCAAGAGATCAGTCACACGACCTGCTCTGCACAGTGCTGGATAACGATGGTCACAGATGGTCAAATCTGAAGACTAGGGCAAAAGGGTCAGAGAGACAGGGCAGGAGAGGAAAATGGACCAAGTCATGAACCTCAGCCACTTTGGAGTACCTTTTCACCTCTCTGAGTAAGGCAGATTTACCCTTAGGGGAAGGAAAATTAAAAAGGAGAAAGAAAAAAGGCAAATCAAGTAGTGCAGCAGCCTCCTTCCCACCATTAACAGTTCTTGACTAGATGCATGAGCTCTGATGATGACATGACATGAGAGACACGGCATGTGGAAGACCTTCCCTGATGAACACAACCGATGCAGTCAGCTCTGCCTGATACCATCACACAACAGTATTAGCATGCAAACAACAGACTTAGTTTGGGAAATGTCTCTCATCTGTATTTATTATTTTCCAAGAAATAAGTCTGTAGTTCAAGCTAGTCACCCAATTTCCTCCCCTGCCGATGGAATAAGATAGATCAGGTCAACTGGCCTCTGCAACTGCCTCTTTCTCACCACTTACTGAAGAGAGGGAGGCTATACACTGACATTTCAGAAAGCTGACATGAGATTAAGACATCCCTTGAAAACTTCTGTTAAGTCTTTGGACTGAGTTCCAATATGCATTTTCTTTCCCCTATTTGCTCTGTGGGTCTGATCTGTGACTCTAGGCAGATGTTTGTTGTAGAATGAAAAGGCCATCAGAATGTCCTGAATTCTACTAATTAGTAACTGTTCCATGAGTAACACATCCATGGTGTTGGAAAGAGGCCATTCTGAGGACCTTTTATTCTTACAGGTGAATACTGACTCGTATAATTGTATTGACACTGGACAGAACAGACATGCTACAGCTCTCCAAAGGGAATAGTGCCTTGACAATCTGACCCTGTAAGAATTCATTTATTCTAATAATGTAATTCTTGTGGCCCAGAAGAAGCCACAGAGAAGCAAAAGCTAAGGAATGTCCCAAACGTTTTGATGATGGCATATGGGTGGATTGCTGTACTTCAGTGCCTGCACTGGCAGGAGTGAAGCCCACAGTGTTTAGAGGGCACAAAAGCCTCATCACAAGACTATTATTTAAAACCATAAACAAACAAAACCCCAAAAACCCAATAGCCTCATAGCTCAACTCCCAGCACTTCAACATGAGTCAGATAACAAAGGAGAACTTTGTAGGAAGCCCACTATGAACGCTGCCATACAGATCTGATGCTCACCTTTAAAGAACAGAATGATGTCTTGTCATGTAAGCCTGAGCTGACTAGACAGACAAATCTTCTGTTTGTTATGATTATGTAGTAGTTTTTTTAAAATTACTATTATTTTCATAAAGAGAAAATAAGATTCAACTCCCTGTAAATAATACACTGATAGTAACATATTTATGAATTCCTGAAGAGACTCATGCATGGTGAATTGTGCTTCTTGCCTCTCATCAGCTGACTTCCTCTGGTCTGTTTTCATTTACCTTTATTTATTTATGTATGTAGTTTATGTAGTTTCTCTTAGCACTATTCAAGTACCAGTCGATGAAGTGGAGGCAAAATAACATGAAGTATCTGCTTGCTTTAGTTTTATAAACTCAATGGTTTTTCTTTTATTTGAAGTGCTGGTTTACTGGGAATCTGAAATAGAAAGTTTCCTTTGTGAGAAAGACAAGCTTGTGAACTGTCTTCCAAGTGCCAGCAATGCCATTGTTCCCATGAATTATAGTTGTCACAGGCAGTCAGGCTCAGGTCGAGATAGGTCCTCTAGTAATTTGTGCCACACTGATAGAGAGCTCTGGGGATGAAAAGCTGTATCATGAAGACAACCGAGTTTTAGGCTGGTATGGTCTCAGTGCCCCCTGTGCTACTGTGCACAGAGCGTGGTGCTTGTTCCTATTTTTAATCAACAGTCTCATGACTCCAGAAAATTACAATAATTGGGGTTCAAGGTCATTACAGATGCTTAGATTGCTGTAACTAATTTCCACTTCCAAGAAACAGAGCAGAGGGCATGTTAAACTGTTTTTGGAAAAAAAAAAAAAAAAGTTTCTGTGAGATACTGCTACAAACAAAAAAAATCAAATGCATTTATACTTATATAATGCTGTGTACAAATTACTCCTGGGAGTAGTCCCATTGCATACATAGTAAAGAAGGACTTGACTCAGTATAAAACAACAAATGTATTTTATTATGGAACTGATAAATTCAGAAAGAAGTGGCTTTGACATTTAACTCATTGATTATTGCACCTGTTCTTTGTAATCATTTTCCAACTGCCTTATATTGGGTCTCAATCTTATCAATTAAAACTGAGACAGGGTCCACCTGCAGATTACATCTTTGCACAGCAAAGCACCTAGCACAAGATCCTCACCTTTAACAAGGGCTGGACATTATCACGGTAAGAAGAAATGAGAAAAGAGCTCAACATATGAAACCTCCAAACTAGATGTTCAGCCAACGCAATATACCTTTTCCTCCTCTCCATGTTACCTTTTAGCTTCTCCCTTCTCCGTTGTATCTTCGTGCTCTGTGATATATGTCTGCTTTTCATGTCTTGTTACCATTCATACTGTAAGCTCCTCAGGGCAACATTTGATTTATTCTATGTACAGCCCCAAACTTATGCCTGAGTACTAGCAAGGTCTCTGAGCACCAGTGCATTATAAATTAAGTTCAGCATATTAAGACAAGCCTGAACTGCTACCTTCAAGTGTTTAGAGAAGTTATTCCTCAGACACATTTTCCCCTCCTGTTAATCCAAAGACATGCATAATAATTTTTTTAAAACAAATACTCTCAATATGCTGAATACATTGACTTAGCAAATTGCCCAGAAGATCACAACTGGGAGCTCAGTGACAAATACTGCTTTATGGCATACTCAGAAATAGTCTCTACTGATTTTCCCTTCCCTTCCCTTCCCTTCCCTTCCCTTCCCTTCCCTTCCCTTCCCTTCCCTTCCCTTCCCTTCCCTTCCCTTCCCTTCCCTTCCCTTCCCTTCCCTTCCCTTCCCTTCCCTTCCCTTCCCTTCCCTTCCCTTCCCTTCCCTTCCCTTCCCTTCCCTTCCCTTCCCTTCCCTTCCCTTCCCTTCCCTTCCCTTCCCTTCCCTTCCCTTCCACACCTAGAATCATAGAACCATTAAGGCTGGACAAGCCCTCCAAGATCACCTGGTCCAACCACCCCCCTACCACCACTGTCACCCACCAAACCATGTCCCCAAGCACCACGTCCAACCTCTCCTTGAACACCCCCAGGGACGGTGACTCCACCACCTCCCTGGGCAACCCGTCCCAGTGCCTGACTGCTCTTTCTGAGCAGAAATGTCTCCTCATTTCCAATCTGAACCTCCCCTGGCACAACTTGAGGCTATTCCCTCTGGTCCTATCACTGGTTAGCTGTGAGAAGAGGCCGACCCCAGCTCCTCACACCTTCTTTTCAGGTAGTTGTAGAGAGCAATAAGGTCTGCCCTGAGCTTCCTCTAACTTATACGTTAGCATGCACCCTGCTCTTTGGTAACATCCCACACTGTCCTTCCTTCCCAAAGAAACAATCAAATCCAGAAGCATATCCCAACACGACAACAATTGCAGACATAAGTCCTGGGATCTGTCCAAAGAACAGATCCTATCCGTCCTGGCATACAAGAAATGTTAACTGAGACACCATTATTTTGTGCTAGTACCTGCTCCTCCCATGGACAAATATGGGTTTCATTCTGTGAAATATATGTACTATTGCATCTTGCTAGTGTATTACAGACCAGCAGTGTGACTCTTCTACAGGGCCAACATTATAATAGCACAGCAAGCTCTGAATGGCAGTGGGCAGTCTTATCTGAGGTCCTGTCCCTCAGGCTTATTCAAACACACACTAACACAGAATGTGCCATCCACAAGCCACCAACAATACATTTTCAGGCTACTGTCAGATGAAAGGAAGTGTAAAACGAAGACAGGCAGAAGCAACACGATCTGCCCTCCATTGGCTTAACTTCTTCTGGTCAAAACTAAAGCACAAAGCTCATAGAGAGAAGGCCACTTAGGAATCCCAATACCTCATTTTATGAATCTGATCATGAGACACCTGCACCAGACTAAAAACAAATAATTGCACATTTTCACATCAACTCAGAAAACACATGGTTTGGTGCATTTTAATTGCCAGCAAGCTGTGGTAAGTGGAATTTCAGGTTTTATTTATCCTTGCAGATGCTGCCTCTAGCCCTCTGAAGTGTTTTGCGGGTTTTTAGCCTAACATCTTCCAGCTGACCTAATGGAAAATGGAAAGCTTTCACACTCCCTGTGCTTTGAAAATATCTGCTTAAACCTGCCTCAATGAATTTCCCATCTCTTTGGATTTGGATAGTATTTGCTAGTATATGTTCAAGGAATTATGCCTGAAATCTCTCCCTTAAGCATCTTAAACCCCATGAAATCAGTTTTGCTTATGACAAGACAGTGGAACAGAAAATGATGCAGACTCTAAATGAAAACTTTTGCTGTGTTTCAGAGCAGGACACTGCAAGAAAGGCTGCATGCCTGCTCCATTATCCTACTGCTTGCACTGCTGTACAAGGAATTCCTGCTTCGAAAGAAAGCCTTTCTGAATTCAACAGCTCCTTCTGGTGGTCTAAAAGAAAATGCTTGATTACAGTCGGCTCATGGCAATGCAGCAGCATTAATGCACAATTCATTCAGTAATCATATGTAATAGAAGTTATGATGTGAGTAAAATAACCATTAAAGTTATGATTCAATAAATATGCCATGCCAACTATATTTTGCATTACTCTCATAGAAGAGACAAGGTTTCTAGAATATCCTTTTTCTCCCATTCTACCACAATATTGCTGTGAATTTTCTTTCTTTTTGTAAATAAGTAAATATGAAGACAGGTGATGGGATGAAAAGTGGTAGTGGTCAAAAATTTTGAACTACTGGCCCAGAAAAATGAAGAGAATTCCTTAAGGATGTCTTTGGCAAGGACATCTCAGAGCAAGTGATTCTGATTTTGAGGAAATGATCAACATATAAGAGAGGGATCTGATACAATCCTTGCTGAAGACAGAGGGGCTTCCTCTAGTAATATGAGTGTGCTTTTGGTCAGACTCAAAGACACCACCTTTGAGGAGGAAAAACACATTACAAAATCTCTGAGCAGCAGACCTTCTGAGATGCCAAAGAGCTTTCATTTTCTTGATTTTACCCTCAGATTGTCCAACATTAGGACAGATACTATTCTCTTTTTAGGCTCACCCCTTACGAGTAACAACCACAGAGCTCTTAGACAACATGCATTCTGTCCTTGCCACACTCACTAACATCAGGTCATTCAAACAAAACATCACTTTGGGAGTTATAGGCAGCAGTCCCTCATCATATTTCTAAATGATGCATTGCTTTAATTAACAAAATTTCCTATCAGGCCTCTACAACTGCACTTCCTCTCTGACAGTCCTTTTAAGATTTATCTGTTGAGATGTTCATGGCTGCTGTCAGAGGGCTCCAGAGAAGATCTTTCACATCACACCCCCAGCTGGGCAGCGTGATAACTGCTCAGCTGGATCCCGGGTACCTAAGATTATGCTTAAGTGAAATACCAAATAGATCTTCAAGTTAAAACAGCAAGATAAATTTTATTTAAAATATAAATGAGTCATGTTCTGCCCAAACTTTCACCAAATTTTGATTGGCAAAACCCAAGATTTTACAAAAGTAATGAATGAGACAGATATTTAAATTAACTGCAAAAGCCACAGCACATATCTTTATAAATACAATTTCCCCTAAAATATCTGCAATCCAGATTTTTTTGAAAGATAGTACAGCATAAATTAAAGTGAAATCATTTTTAAAAAGGATATACACTTGAAAACAAAAAAGCACTTAGAGCATGAAAAAAAACAACAACAAACACACCACCAAAACAAACAAATACAAAATGACAAAACAGACTCTAAACGATAGTTCAATTTTTCTATTCTATGTCTTTCCTGTCAACAATGTTGACTGATGTTAGTATGAATTTTAGGATATGGCCTATGTGGTACCATGACTGTGGTACCAAAGGAAACCTAATCTCAGAGATAAAAAGTGATTATTTATGATAATGTGATGTTAGTCTTCGGCCTGGAGCTCACTCAGAATACAGGGAAAAAAACAGTTTGGGGTCGACTGCTGATTTTCCTCTACCATGTGGTTCAATCCTTTCTAGATGTCAGTCATCCACTACATGTCCAAAGGGTGCTTCATATTACACCTGAAAGCAGTGAGAATAATCCTGAGCTTGCAAGAAATAAACAGAGAACACATCCTGGGAAAGAAATGTTATTTCTAATTTCCTAGTCATTTCTCAACCCAGTCCAAAAAACTTCCATCCTGTTTCACCTTTCTTCCTTTCTTGTAATTTTTTTTTTGCTAATGCAAACTGCGCCACCTCTCCAGGCTTAGTTTATACCCCTAAGCTAATTTCTCTTGGGTCTCATCATTCTTGTTCTGTTGCCTGTTTCTTCCAACATCCCCTTTCCGTGTCCTTGCATAAGTTCGACTCGCTGTTGCTGAAGAGGTCTCCTTTTCCACTGTTTTTATGAGCCAGTAAAAGTTCATGTCTGTCATCTCAGTTCACCTTTCATCCTCCTCAGAAAGCATCTTCTGCCTTATGTCTCTTGCCATCTCTGCAGTGATTACGTAAGCCCTCTCACTGTGTACAGGAAGGCAGAGATTGACTTAGAGATGTTGTCCCAAATTCTGCTGAACCATGCACGTGTACACGTGCTATTTTCATCCCCACTGTGCAGCTCAGCTGGCAGTGGCAGACTCACAAGCCAGAAGCATAAATACACGTACAACATCTATGATCCTCCAGTACTCTGCTGCTGTTAACATTTGCTCTCACCTGCTCTGCCTGGCAGTTTTCTCCACTATACATTTCTCTCCTGTGTTGCATAATTCCATATATATTAGTACCTTCTCTAGTGCTCACTCCAGGGCACAAATCTCACACATACCAATGCTATATGAAGGAAAATCATACACTGGTATTCAGAGGTCTCAGGCAGAATACAGAAACAACTCTCATGGCTTACTGTTTAGCCAAATTAGTTTTGGAGGACCTTACTCTGCCCTCTTACACAAAGAAAACTACTGAGCTGCTGAAGGGAAGAATTCCTGTTGCAGGACCTAACTCTGTGAGAACATTCCTGGTACATTTGCTTCTTGCAGAAGACAGTGAAACTATTTTGTACATCTGCAGAATGTAAGAGACATCCCTTTCTCTCCTCCATCCATGTTTCTTTCCAGCAGGACATTTTGTCCTGCTCTTTCCCAGAACTTATGTTTATGTCCTCATTCCAGCCACATGATGTCTATTGTGCTACCAACCACTGTGCTCTTTGTCTTCTGTACAGGAGGCAGTCTTAAGAAGGAAATTTAATGGAAAGATTTATTATAATCCTATAGAAACAGAGAGCCAAACCCCCATACTTGCTTCTCAGCTTGAGCCTTTCCCTGCATGATTTAAATTGGACTGATTTATCTCGTTCCCAGATATATAATTCCTAAAAGACTGGTGCAAGGATGCTGACAGCAGCTTGGCAGTCTATGGTTTGCTCTGAGTCAGATCAGGAGTTTCACCCGCTGTTGCCCACTATTGTCATTTTCCCAGAAATTTTCACACCTCAATTTCTTTGCAAAGCCAAAACAGCTGCACTATGACTCGCTGCTCTGCCATCAGCTGGTAAGAATAGCCTGTTTGTTTTTATGTCAATAGACAATTCCTGAAATGTCCTTGTCAAGAGAACAAAGCACGATAATCAGGACCACAAGACAGCCCTGAAAACTTGCAAGCCTTGCTCAAGCAAGGCTGTGAGCAGTAGAGAATGGAGAACTGCCCCAGAGGGGGCCAGGCCCTGATTGCCACTGCTCCTGGCAGCCTCCACCTGCAGGAGGGACAAACAACTGATAAACAGCCCCGACATTTCAAAGCAATGACAGCCTGGGTCTCTTTTACAATTACAATGTAGGACAGCAGTATGTTGGTAGCAATGAGCTCTGCCTAGACACATCTTTGAGTGTTTCAAACATTGACTATAACACCTCATCTCACCACTCATTTGCTTGACTATCTCATCATGTTTTCATTTCTAATGAACTCTAAAATCTAATTACCTTTACAAACATGACTACCTGAATATAGTTAGTCTACCTAAACGATGAACTTTCTTTACATGAAGTTACTACTTGCCTATTAAAAAGAAAAAAAAAAAAAAAAAAAAAAAAAAAAGATATATTTACAAACCTAGAACTCAGAAAGCAAGTGTTGACTATGGGATTTTGAAGCATTCTTGCTTTGGTTTGGTTTGTTAGTTTGTTATTATGCAAATTTATTCATTCAGAAAAAGTCATCTGAAAAAGCCTAAAACCGCTTGGATTACCCCACAGCTTTCTGATAATTTAGATCACTGTGTAATGCTACAATTTTGAAGTGTAAGAAGCACCATTTCGTTTCCTGACTAGCTGATCTGCATAGGATTCATTTTTAAAGTTGCTGAATTATGCTAACAAGATCGCAATAACTAAAAGAGCTTTGGGAGCAAGAGGATGGAGTTGGGAGTTAGCTCTGCAGTTCCTCTGAGTGCAAAGGTTCATGTTTCCTCTTGAGCTACTCTGAGCGAGCAATACAAATCCTTAGAGCTCACATTAATGCAAGCCTGACTGACAACCTACCATTCAGAGAAACCATCTCAGATTTCTGCAATTAGCATGTGCTCTAAAATTTCTGTTTCTGTAGTCTTTGTCTCTAATTTACATTTTGAAAAGGCTCTTGAGAATGAAGATGCCAAGACTGAGCAAATTCACTGCTCTTTAGATGCATTCTGCATATCTCCAAGTGCAATAAAAGTGTGTTTCTGTTAAAATCAACAGGATAAGTATCACATGGGAAAAAACTGTTCTTACCGAGTCAGAAGCACTGACGGCTTTCATGGTGAAACTCTGGAAAGAGACAAAAAAAACTATTCAATCCACTGAAATACAGAGACAGTGTATTAAGTAATGCAGAAAGTCTCAGACTGCACTTGCTAATCCCTGAAAATCTCTTCATGGCCTTAATAGCAGCTTTTTATATGGAAAACTGTATATTCAAGATGTCTATACACAACTTAATCATGGGAAAAAAAAAAAAAAAAAGAGAGAGAAAGCAAAGATATATTAGTCATATATTAGTCATCCCATCTGCTTCAGTGACTGATTTTTCTCTTTGACAAGGCTTGCTTTAGAAGACACAAGAGATCAGATATTTATTACTTACCCAGGAAGGTTGTTCCACATTTTAAGAGTATTTTGCTGAAGAATAGGAGGCTTGAAAATCAATGAAACAAAGTCTGTAAACATCAATGCCTAATTAGGACCCATATTGGAATGGTGAAGTCAGCACATAGCAGGCAAAATAATATTGGTGAGATCAATTTCTGACATTTTGGTCTTGGATTAAGTACGTTATACACTCTTGAAGTTCCATGTATTGCACCCTAGATTTCCTGGACCTATGATGCAAGTTGTTTTAGGCCAGGCTCCTAACAAATAAAGATGCCAAATTCCTAGGCCATTTTTAATACTGATGTCTTCACTGGGCAAACTTAACCATGTCATTTTTTCAGCTATTTCAACTACCTATTTACCTGGGATGCCTTGAATTTTTGGTGCTCATGAGAGGCAGAAAAATAAATGAAAAAGGAAAAAAGTCCTTTTAAGTGGATTTTTACAAAATAGTAACAATATCAGTTCTCTGTTCAACTACCGGTATGCTATTTAACCAACTCAAAGAGGTACGAAGGATTAAACATCTGAATGAATAACATTTAGTACTGTGTAGCTGTTCATTATACTGACATCCACTTTGCTGTATCTGATAATAAATTAAAATGATGGCATTTATTATTGGAATATATAAATGCATTAATACGACTGCATTTTCCCCACACAGAAAATCAACTGAAATATTTACATTTATCACTTTCTTCTTCTATACGCAGGAAGCTTAACATGCTGATTAAAATGACCTTTGAAAATCCATGTTACTTATTCCTATGATAATTACATGGCACAGTGCACTAGCAGTGGCATAACCAGCATGTGAAGGGACATGATCACTCCCCCTGCTCATCACTCCTGAGGACACATGGAGTACTGTGTCCAGTTTTAGACTCCCCAGTAAAAGAGAGATGTTGGGAGAACTGGAGAGTGTCCAGAGCAGGAACACCCTGATGATTGCAGACTGTAGACGTAACATATGATGAGGCTGAGAGCATAGCAAGGCAAATTCCTGTTGTGTTAGAGAAAAAAATCCCGTATGAGAGTGGTTGCACACTCTTACAGGTTGCACAGAATTGTCAAGCAGCCTCCACACTTGAAGTTTTTAAAAGCCTGACTACAGGAAAAAGCACTTTGCAAGCTGATTTAACTTTGAAATTAGCTTTGCTTTGGACAGATGGTTGGAGGGACACCTCCAGATGTTTTTTTCCAAACTAATTCTTAATATGCACCTACATTTTCATTACTTGCAAAGAATGTGTTTGGAGCATGGAGCTAAAATGCTTTCTGTTTTTCTTCATGCACATACTGTTCTGGGAGTAAGAGCTGCCCATGAGTACCCTGATTACAACTGTATTTAGAGAAAACACTTCTTCATCTAAGCACTTTGCAGACTCAAATTCTAATAAATAAAGAAATGGCTTCTGGCAAAACATTTCTGCAGACCATGGAGCCCAGGTAGTCACTTGGGTTCCCTTTACAAGAGAAGGAAGTTCCTTTGTCTCTTCATTCACAACAATGGAGTTCAGGATGATCCATACAGATGTAGTGGCCCACAATGCAGATGTCTCCATTTCTGAACTGAACCCTACTAATCCCTGTATGGTGAAATTGCTGCGGCTCTTATTGCCCAATACTGCTTCAGTAGCTCCGTGTAAAGCTGTTTCTGTCTGCTGTTTCTCTTCTGTGTTAGAGGTAAGTTTTCAGGACTATCATTCTGTTCTGCGTATCTGTAACACCTAGCACAGCAGGTAGCATCTACACCAGCAGGCAAAACAAGGCCAAGGCACAGGTTCAGGATGTCATGTGATCACCCTGTAAGCACGCTGTTCATTTATGTACTCTGTGGCATGATATTGGCCTAAACCAGCCACCAGTTTCATACATCACACCAAGGTAGAGACAGCACAGGAATAAAGCCCAATAAGCACTGTGGAAGAAGGCATCTGGTTTTGGGAGAGAGGGTTAGTGAACTTCCCCGTAGGAACACAAACCAAGAAATACACTCCAAAGAGTGCTTCCTGACCCCATTTCATTCCCTAACACAGACGTTGCCATCAGACCAATAAAAGATTAGTTATGAATAGTGTTTCTCAGGTTTACTGTCATATACATACAACCTAAAATAATCCCTTAATGAAACACAGCAGGATTTTTATCCCCAGGCTTTAACTCAGCATTGTAAAAAATATGTAATTTTTTCCCTCACAAAGGAAAAATTAAGAAAATAACCTAGAAATATGGAATACTCCTTGGAGTTTTAATGGAGAAAGCACAAAGGTGATTCTATATATCAAAATTCAGCACTCCTTTCTTCAGTTCAGGGAAAGGCTGAACAAACAGTGTAAAATCCTAGCTACTCTGACACTTCGTATTTACAATTTCAATGATTTTGACTCTAGTAACATATTTCTCTACCACTTAGGACTTGGAAAAGCTCCTACAAGGTTCAGTATTACAAATATAGATATTCAGAAGTTATTATTTCACTGCAATTTCAATATCTTTAGATTACAGCTATCAGATAAATTACTGACGAATAAAGCTGCTGAGCAGTTTTTTTTCTTTTATATCATGATAATTAATTTCTAGTAAATGGACAATAACAGAGCTGCTCTTCTCTCCCTATCTATGGCTCCCTGCCTGGGATCCGGCAGCCCAGCTTATCTGTACCAGTCGCAGGCAGACGTTGGCAGTAACAGATGCCGATAAACAATGGAAATAGTACAGCCAAAGGGAGGGCAAAGGAGGAGGGAGAGAGCAGTGACTGCTGTTTGAATAATTAAGGCTAGCTCACCACAAGCCAGACATGCTGCCACCCCCTCTGCAACCTCCTATCAGCTATATCAGGTCCACATAAAACTTATTCCTGTTTATTTTTGAGTAAAAATAAAGCTAATGAAACACAGCACAAGTGGATTCTCAGTAATCTCAGATTGCATAAAATCTAAATCTCCAGTGATGCTTTGTATTTGTAATGCAATGTTGCTGTAGCTTGCAATGATCCAAGGATTTAAACAAGACAATGTTTACAAAGGTATCTTTGATTGATAGAGCTGGAAAAAAATATGGGCTTTCAAGCACGTAAGCTCTTTTTCAGCTCTAAATCTCCAAGGTAAACTGAGAGCATGAATCACCGCTCTGATTTTAATTTAATTGAATTAGTCCCTTTCAAGGAAAAGGACAGTTGATACCAAGGGAGCATAAGAAAATGTTAGCAGAAATAGAGGTGATAATGTTTGAGACACTGTGGGACCAGAAATCCGTAATTACTGCCTACAGAACAGTGAGTTCTTAAAAGAGGATATGGTGTAGAGAAAACACTGCCAACCAGTTTTTCTACTGTATCCATGATTTTTAGTTCCCAGGCTAATTTCTGGAGGCATTTTTCACCTCTATCTGAAGGATCAGGATTAAGAGATCAAACTGTGGCTTTTTGCAAAATACTTCTTGCTCTTTGCTGGATCTTTCTTTCTTCCTTTCTTTCTTCCTTCCTTCCTTAATTAAAAACAATTAACTGTGTGAATTAATTCCACTACTCAGTTCTTGTTTCATTTCTCTCCTACAATCCTCATTTGGCCCTCTGGATGAAGTATAGCATCACATCTTGGGACATAAGATCCATACATCCAAGGCTGGACACAGAAGTGGTGGAAAGCTCCATTGTAGGGCATGACCTTCTTCCATCCGAGTGTTAGCACACAGTGAGATGGGATGCCGGTGTCAGTGCAGTCAGTAACATGTGGGAGAAGAGCTCTTTTTGAGATACAGAAAGCCTGTACGTAGCATTATCTAATGATCCCAGATTCAGATTTCCTGCTGGAGTAAGGAGGAGGTAAATTTCTATACACGCCATACAAAGTCAGCCACCGATGAGCTGAAGGAACGATGGTCACTGTAGCAACAGTGATCTGATCCTCCAGTAGTCCTGAAGCTGACCTGACAGGCACCAGACCCAAGCAAACATGCAGTTGTCCTATTAGTCTTTAAAGAAGTTAAAGAACACACTTGTGAGCTTTTCTGATACAAAAAAACCTTTTGTCACATGAGGGGGAGGGGAAGATAGAAAAATGCAAACAGGTTTAAAGGATGCTATTTAAAAATGTTAACAAGATTAATCCTGTGAATTCCCATATCTCTTGCTTCAGCCTTTAGCAACTTACATTTGTCTGTGATGTACAAGGCATGTGTGCTGCAGAATAAACACCATCCTCCTTCTTTTATAAATTCTTTTTATAACAGCAGAACGCCTGGAGGCAGGACGCGCTGACTATCTGCACAGCGTCCTGCAGGCTTCTTTACTGACACAAGGTACCATTTCTAGGTAATGTGACAGAGCCAGTGCACGTTCCTGTTGTTTCGATGGATTTTACTCTGGAAAGTAATAATCTGTTGTGCCACGTGTGGGGGTGGGGTGGGGGAAAGGAGCAGGGGCCCGGTACCAAATGTCATACAAGCACTGGTCACATCTACTCACATCACACTGCTGATACGGCTCGGGTTGACCTTGATGCTCTCTGCCAAAGAGAACATTTATGTAACAAGTTGAGCAGGCGGTCCACAGCTGATAAGTGTGTCAAATAAGCACACCAGGACTTTTCTGGTGCAGTACATCATCAAGCGCTTGGCACTGATGGGCATATTTCCCAAGGTGACACACAGAAAGACCCATCTTTTAAAAGACAAGCTGTTTTCCAGGATGCCCACAAAATTAGTTTTGTTAAACTAATTATAAATTCTACTGAAGCTAAAGTTTATTATTGCTTGACAATTTTCTATTTCATTTTAGCCAAGGTGCTAGGGACTGAGTTAGAAATCCCTAGCGCTGAAGGCTATCTCCACAGTATGCGATACAGCAGGTTTTGCAGGTATAACAGATTTAAGGCCTCCGTTCAGGAGACCACCAGTGGATGATACAAAACCAAAATGAAGAAAGAAAACATTAACACAATGAAAGCTGTGTGCACAAAGTGGTATGACTCAGAGGGGCTCACAGCATGGAAAATTACTCTGGTGGTAACACAGGAGCAAATGAAATGTGTTTCAGGCCAGTCAAGAAATGATTGCTTTGGAGATGATAGCACCCACGTGTAGCTATCTGTAGGGATCGTACTTCTGTTTTCTTTCATAAGAGAATAATAGCTTCTATCAGCACTCATTACTTTAGTGTTAGGCATTTAAAACCTTTGAGGAAAGAAAAATCATATTTTAGTCAAGTAAAAATAAACTTTACTTTTCCAATTTTCCTTCTTTTTTTTTTTTTCCCTCCATTACAAAAATATCCACAAAGTGATCTAATAAGTTATTAAATAATACAGCTGAACACACAATTTGAGAATTGCTTGTGGTCAGTAGTTTGCTAAAAATGTTTAAATCTTCATATCTGGACAGATAGTCAAGAACAGATGAGTTGTGAACAGGCAGATTGGAATGATCACTTAATTCTCAAGTATTTATGGAAAAGAATATTCCATCATCTCTCAGACACTGATGCTGAGTGCTTAAAGATGACACAAAGCCTTATTTTTGCTGAAACAAGAGGAGGAATATTCAATGTATAATTAGCGTACTGTGTACTCACTGTCTGTGATAAACCCAATACATTTAAATAAAATTATCCCAACCACTAATATGATATTTTTACAAGACTTGCAAAAAATTCTATTTTGCTTTCAGGAGTCAGTTTTGCACCTGATCATTTCTAAATGAAATTTATTTAATGTACACAAGCATGGAGCAGAAAAACAAGCATATGCTAGACTCTGAGTGAAAGTACCACCACTGGACTTCCACTCTGCCTAAAATAAGTAGAGCAAAAAGGCCACTCTTTATGAGTTTTTTTTTACCTGCCTTGAAATTCAAATAAAAGCATTAACATCAAAACCAATAATGCTAAGATATGTAATATATACACAAAAATACCTCCCGTGACACTCAGAGAAGAAATGTAAGTCACGGATTTCATTGCCTTACCTAGGAATTACTACAAAATATGTTTTATTGACCAAACGAAAGTGGAAGAAGGCAATAAGTAACAAGTCACGGTAGTTCTCTGGATCTGCAGAAATCAGTAGCAAAACTCCCATCGATTCAAGTGCCCATAAATTCACTAGGAACAAAAGGAATTTAGAGGTGGAGGAGGAGCTCTATCCTTTTGAGTTTCAGTAAGATAATTAGTTAAGCTTCAATAATTTTCAATGCAGGCCATAATTGCTTGAAAGAGCTATACTCACATGATGTGTGTCTTCAGCAGACAATGTTGTATCACGGGGGATAACCAACATAATTATATGGCACAGTTTGTCTCGAATTAATAGTTCTGAGAGTTCAGGTTAAGACAGATTCGATTTCAAGTTGTCTAAATCAGGAGCCTAAAAAAACCTCTTTTTGTCTTAGCTCTCTGTAAAATAAAACAATAACCCACTAAGTGATTTCTGTTCATTACAGGGCTGCAAACTTTCCAGGCTGCTTAGAGTTAAGGACTCTCTGATTAACACCGTTGGGAGATGTTTCAACATGAGCATCAATGGCTAGTCTTCACGTCGGTATCCTTTATCCTACAGAAGTTCTCCACACTTGACTGCACTCCTTGAAATGGCTGAAATGATACTTTTTAACCATAGGAATGAGAAGTGAAGCTGACAACTAGAAGTGATATCATACGATACTTCCTGCCCTAGGAGCCTGTTTCCAGTTCTTCAGTGCCTGCCAGATGTCAGCCACCACGTCAGCGAGCTCCTGTGCAGGATGCCTGCTGCTGGTTTGGTTGTGTTTCAAACTGAGGTTAGGAAAAAATCACAAGACCTCTTGTTAAGAATTTCCAGCAGCACTTTTTGGGGGGAAATAGGCTTGAAATTTAGTTTTAGTGAACCATCTGTCCCCCAGGAACATGCTTTTGTTATTGAACTAGAGGCAAGGACACTCTCTCCTGTGTTCACACAGCCCCCTTTACTGGTGAGATGGAAAAAACTGGATTTGAGAACACACAAAGCAACAAGAAAAGAAAGGATAATTCTAACAACTAGATAAAGTCCTCTTCTCTCAGATCTTCCACTTCCTGTTTCATTCTACTATATGTTTTTCATATATATATATATATGTATATATATATATGAATATTTTCATATTCCTGTATAGCTTGTCACAGGAATCAGGGAAATTTCTGTTTTGTTTTTTTTTTTTTTTTTTTTTCTTCCAAGTATAGATTTAAGGTTGCAAGTTCAAATTTTTGGCATCATTCAAATCCTCAAAGCCATTGAGGATATCCTAGCAGACTTTCTCCATTTCCTACTGTTCCTCGAGTTACCCAGCTTTCAAAGAATCGCAGAGCAACTTGGGTCGAAAGAGACCTTAAGGATTATCTAGTCGAACCTCCCATGGGCAGGGATGCCACCCACAAGCTTTCCTACTTGCCTACATTTCTATTTGTAAAATCTCTGTGATGTTGACACATCTGCTGCTGGCTATGCACAATACACTTCTCCTTTCCAAGAAAAACAGTTACCTGAGTTCATATGCTGTGTAGTTATCCAGTGTAGGATTATTTCAGAAGTCTTTTGCAGCATGAAAATGTTGCTTATAACTTTTATATACACAATATGTAGATAGGATATAAACAACTGCTCTATATTACAGGATCCTAAAAATTATCCATTAAGTACTTTTGGCCTATCTCTAGAAGTAAAGAAAGTCCAGAGAAAACATACAATATATGCATGACTAGAGAGATCTTAATTAACTTTCGGATGATTAAACCCATTGCAGATGATTAACTCAATTTTGGGAGTATGCGGACAGTATGTCAAAATATGCCAGAAGGTAACAAAAACATTATTAACATTCACTCCTAAATGGTTCATCACAAACCACTACAGAGCCCAGGAGACATCTCACACCATCAGTCTTCTGCAGAGACTTGTACTATCGAGCTTGCTGAAAAGATCCCTCTTAGACAATACTCAAAAACAAGCCTTGTATGTGAGAAAAATCAATGTTATTAATTTTTTTTTGTCATTAAAAGTTTTTGTTTTGTTTTTAAAAGTTTCATACCAGTTTGCACTTTCTGATACCAAAGCTGTTCTTTTCTTAGAAATTTACCATTTGTCAAATTCATTAAATTTAAATCACTTCTAGTGCCATCTCCCACACCACTGACACAGTGTACTTAGTGACTGTCATTTTTATATATGGATATAATAGCAGATGGAACACACACAGGATCTCTTTACTTTCAAGTAGCAGGAAATATTTTATTAAACATTTTTTAAAAGAAGGTGTGATTTCAATCAAAAGCAACTAACATAATAAATCTTATTCTGGAGTGGGAATTTGATGAATGGGACATGTTACTGATAGTATTTCAGTATCTTCACAGCCATTTGTTTTTAAAAAAGTAAATTAAAAGTGAGTTTTTCCCCAAGATATACATCTTCTCTGTAAGACAGTGAACACAGAAATATATTTCATTTTATTGAGGAATACACAACACAGGCTAATGAAATTCAGTCCCTTAATAGGGTTGCTAATGTTAGGCAACCTCCTTTCCTGTAATTTTGTCTGCTCAAAGAACAGTTTTTTCATCCCTGGTTTTAGAGAAAGAGAATAAAGAAAATATGAGAATAAGACAAGTCAAGTGAGGTCTCAGTTGGCTCTACTGCTACAATTCATTTTTTGCAATTCCTTTTTTTAAAACAAACAAAACCTACAGCACCAAAACAAGCATTTAAATCATTCAAGTTCTACAATTCTCCATCTAAAGAGTGATAAATTTTCCAGTCTAACTGATGAACTGAAAACATCGTCGCAGAAGTAAATTTATTTCAGATGAGTGAGAAAGTAAGCATTGCTCTTACCAATAATAAAAAATAATTAAAAACAAAAGACAAGATTTCTGCAGCACAAAAAAGAAAGTTAGTTCAAGAGACTGCAATCCAACTGAAGCCAGGTAGCTAGCTACACAAGGCCAGTACAAATACATATCATCAATTCTTGTCAAACCCTTCTGGCTCTGTCCTGCCATATTTTTATGTAACGTTTGTTAAACAAATAAGCCTTCAAGGGAACAACCTGTTGGATTGCAGCAAGGTTCCTTCTTTAAAATATAGTCAGAATCTGGATGTTAGAATGTCCTCATGTTTTTAATGCTCAAAATAGTCATTAAGATTTTCTGACACAGATGCTATAAGAGAATTTTGGTTCTAGTATAGTTAATTCATCATTCATAATCCATGACATTCTTTCTAGTGATGCGCATATTATTTTAATCTTCTGAAACTATCTACATGATAGCAAAACATTAAAAACAACAAGAACAACGACATTCACAAAACAAACTCCAGTTTATTATAAGCATCATGTTTCAAATTGCTACCTCAGGAGTATTTCAGCAACTACTGAGCAGTAACATCCTAGCAAAGCGCATTTTGGCAACTACAGAGATCCCGTTATCCAAGGGCTGATTAACTGTTGTTCCACTACTGCACTATTTACCTCTGAGAAGTGTTCCTTCCTAGCAGGTCGCTAGCCAGTGTGGGCAGCTCACATCCACTGAACCCTCTTCTCCTAATGAGCGGAGGACAGTTTCTGCATCACCAATGTGAACATTAAGTTGTCTTAACTTCATTTGATCCAGATTTTTTTGTTTTAATAGTATTTTCAGTATTAATTTCCTCTGAGGATCTGTTTGAATACAAAAACTGATCAGAAGCCCATATGTCAGGGTTTAACAGCTAAATGGAGTGAGAAAATCTTCAATTAGCTGAAAGTGATTTCAGCCAGACAGGCTGTGAAATACGTCAGTCTCCTGACCTAAAAGCTGCAAAAGCTAATTTAGCAGCCATTATATTTTCTAATTATTAAACTCTAGCTGAACATCAAATATTTAGAACCATTAACTGGAGAAAAAATAAATAAATAAATGAAACCACCAACAAAACAAAAACCCAACACAAATACAGCAAATGATTTAAATGTTGGAATTGTTTTGGATAGTACAAGCACCAGACTTGCTGAGGAAGTGGGAATGAATCACTGTATTAAATTAAACAAACTGGCCAGCTTCCAATATCAAATAACTACTTGCATTTTGGGCATATTAGAAGAAATATGCCTTTTTTTTTTTCTTTTTCTCAATGATCAGTATTAAACCAGTTTCACAAGTGGTTTGCAAAGTTAAATTGACGTTATTTAAAAAGGGAGAGAAAGAGAGTACAGAGTAAGGATTTTTAAATACATTTAGATGAGCATGAGAATTAACTGATAGCCCTTTCCAAAACACATGAAATCATATGCACAGTTAGTATATGAGGGCTGCAAAGTTATTATTGAATTCTTTCTTCAGAAAGCACATCATACCTTTGGTTTTGATACACTAAGCAATAGCTGACAAGTCAGGTGTTCTCTGAAAACATTTAGTCAGATAAAGTTAATTCTTCTTTGCTGCCCATGAGCGTCTGTGCATTAAGCCATCTGCTTTTGTGGGGGTATAGAATACACACAAACACACAAAAAGCAGGTCAGTTGTCAATAGAGCTAAATAAAACTCACCCTGATTAAGTAGAATGTCAGAATATAACCTGAGACATAAATTAACATCATTGCCTACTGTGACCTCTGAGGCATTATGGTTTATCATTTCTGAACACTGTATCTGTGCAAGAGTAGCTTCAATCCCTGCCAGCAGTAGGTGCAAAATGCTAATTTTATGATTGCCTCTTGGGCTGCCTAAAACCTGTCCTAGGCAAATCAGCAGAATTTTGAGAATATAATATCTAATCATGTTTCTTAATTCCAGTCAAGGATGAATTTTTCCTGTCCTATCATGGTTTTCAGATAGTTGCACAAGACACAAATCTGACACCTTAATTCCTTATTTCTCTTGTTCTCTCTACCAGATTATGTATGCAAATGTCATTGTTTTATTCAACATAAATTGAAAGCAGATCTTTGTTGTCATTATAGTCAAGAGGAGTTTTACAAACAGCTTCACAGAAGTCAGAACTTCCTTGTGAGATTCTAATCTGACCAGCGTGTCATTGTTCCTTTATTCCCAAATATTTACAGCAGAAGACAAATACTGTGTCAACCAATCTTAACTAAATAAAGCCCATTTCAAAAGCTGATGTTCTCTTAGAACATTTTTAGTTCACCAAGGAAATTCTCACTTTTATCCATACAGAAATGATGATTACTTACCACTGCTCATCTTCCTCTGCTTTACTCCATTCTTCATCAAATCATACTCCCAAATGGAAGTGTCTGTACCAGCACCCTCCTGAGTAATCCTTCACTTCTTGCCCTTAAAGCTTGCTATCCCTGCACTTAAATGTGGAGAAAAATAAGGCCACAACAACCTAGGGTTTTATGTGATATCAGTTAAAAACAGACAAACAACAAAACAAAACTCACAACAGTCTACACTTCTAGTCTCCTAAGTCAGTTTCAGTAAGAAAAAACTACACTTTTATTGGCTTTGCAAAAAGAATTAGCATGCAATGTAACGTCATCATCTTTTCCAAGCAAATAGCAGTAGATATGCATTAAACACTTCTAAATCTCTTCTATCCCATTTACTCTCCACCTGTCTCTCACACTAAGAGCATCTCATTGAGGCAGAAGCACTAATATCACACCAAGTGAAATGGAATACAGATCTATATATTTTAAAAACACAACTTCTTTCCCTGATCTTTCCAGCGTTTGTATAAAAAGTATAAAGATAGTCAAGAGATGGTAAAACCTACAACTAAGCAGAACAGCGTTCAGCTTTACAACTCAATAGTAATTACACGTTTTCTGGGAGTAGTCCTCTTTTCAGCAGCTCAGCCATATGGACAAAGCAGAAGTTTACTGGTTCCGAGTAAAATAATTATACATATTCTTACGTATATATCATTGCGTATATTGCATGCCAGAAAACTTAAATAACAGCAAAATGTAATGTTCAGTATTTGGTGCAATTTTGACCTTCTTTTGAATCAAAATAAGGCTTTGAATCTCAGTTACCCATCACATATATATTCACAGACACTGGGACGTATTTGCTACTTGTGCAGCAGACATTCCACCTGAGCAATGGCAACAAGAATAGTGCAATGGAACTATTTCTAAAATACTTTATGCTCATTGTTTTACAGAAATTTTATGGTAGGTTACTCCTTTAAAAAAAAAAAAAAAAAAAAAAAGGCCACCACTTTTTTTTCATCTGTGTTTGTGTGCAAAAACATCTAAGCACATACATTTTTGGAAGCCTGCTGTTCTGAAAGCTCTGTTTTTACCCCTTGTATTGCAGGCAGGTCTGCAAGCACTGCTGAGATGTGCAGAGCTCTGCTCCTGCACCAGCCATGCCCACACAAAGGAGGTGCCGGGCGCTCTCCTCCTTCTCCCTCCCAGCACGCTGTGGTATTTTTCTAGTGTTGAGATTAATAGACTTAATTAATGGAGTTCTTCATAAACAACATTCCTTTTCACCCTTGTTATTGTCTACACACTACAAAAACAAACAAACAGATGCCATGCTTCCAACAACACAGTGTTGAAAACCCACATGATTAAAATTAAAAGCATACCAAGCACCACCCAGAACTGCTGTTATTTATGACTGATTCCTTGCTTCACTCTAGCATTTTATTAAAGTGTCAGGGGACCTCAGGGCATCAATAAGCCCTGCCAGGTTTCATCTGGGCTTCCACCAACCTGCCCAAAGCTCAGCACTCCATTTTAGGACCAGGGCAGTCAGCCCCTGCCCCAAAGAGGCCACAGCAGGACTGGGCTGTGGCTCCCCACAGCCCTGCCCTGCCTGACCATGGGTCCCACTGAACCAAGCCCATGTCCCATCCCCATCCCTAGGGAGGTGCTGATGCCAAGGAATGGGGCTGGCCTTGACTGCCCTGCTGCCATGAGGAGCCCCCAGCTCCCCCAGTGCCTTGACATTCAGCTCCAGATTGCCCAGAAGTAGTTTGGCATCATGTTAATATAGGAAATACCTTCTACAGTATAACTTTCTAAAAAAATATGACCTGTACCTCCTAGAGTCCTAGCTTTTAGATTTCTAGTGTTTTTAGTTCCAGACATCATTAATTTGATTTTATTCCTAATGATGATTGTCACAAAGTCTTCAAAACCAAAATACATAGACAGGTTCCTTCTTCCCAAGAGCTGAGGGCAAAACAAGATATCTCCTAGAAATTTCCATAGCCTTTCACAGAGCCCCCACACTACTTCTTTGTCAGCAAGGAAGTAAAGATAAAAGAAAGCAAAAAAAAATTTTTTAATATATATATATATAAATAAATAAAAAACATTCCCTGGCTAGGTATTTTAATGTCTAAACTGCAGAATGCTTAATTATTTTCAAAAATCTTTTACCACAATCAAGTAGTTCCCACCCAATTTATCAAAATTAATACATTCTCAAGAAAAAAGAAAAAAATTCTGATTTTGAGCTACTTGTGGTATTAAGCTTTCTATGATTTTTTTCCCCAAAAATGATATAAAATGAATATTTTTTGACAGATGACAGGTCTTGACCCACATACTTTCCATCAAACAATCTTTTAAATAGCTAGGTTTCTCAGGAATACAGTTAGAAGTAATTATTGTTATTGCTGTTTCTGGCATGTCTCTTCCTACCATGGCAATATTAATTAATAGTTAACATGCTATTTTTCTGAACCTTGTAAGAACATCTCTTATGGGCATTAGCGTAAATGTTATTTCCTGCTTTGATAGTATTGCAGAAATGACCTTTTGACTGCTATAGCCATTTTTTCATCTTCTCCTGTAATAAAATTAAAATTTAATCAGAACTCCAAGATTCAAAACAACCCAGGCAAGACTGTGTTTTCCAGAATTCTCATTAATAAGCATCAGAATACCAAACCTCTGACAATTACAGGTTTTTGTTGTTGCTGTTGTTTAAAAATAAAATAATTATTTTTAGGATCCTTTGTTGTGGCAAATAATGAGGATTATATTGATTCTGTTACTTCTTTGGCAGATGAAGGTGTCTTTGATCATAAAAATATGAATTCCCACAGCAATCCTTTAATATTCCTTTTCTATCCTGCTCCCAAAGTACAAACAGCTGCTATAGGTCAATAGAGTGATATTTTAGATTAAAACCATTAGATGTTGACTCTAAAGAGCAGCTGCAGTTTAAATAAATAGAGAAAAAAAAATAAAAAATCTCTGAGACATGAGTTAAAGGGAAACCATTTTTATTAAAAGAAAGATGATCACAATATAAATGCCAAGCTCTTCAACAAATGGATTTTCTATTTTTCCATAAGCAAGACAGCAATATATTGATTTTGTAAAGAACTAAGAGTACCCCAGTAACAAGTAAAACTTCAGTGTTTCATTAAAGCCAAAAGTAAGCATCCAAGAGAAGACAGGAAGGCAGCACCTCAGCCTCATGCCTTTGCTAACTGCTGTTCTCAAAAGAGAAACATATCCCCATTTGATGGTTATGGTGGGATTCACCTGACCTACTTCCAGATGTCTAAAGGTTAACTGCCTAAATTTAAGCTGGTCACATCAGCTCCACAGTTAATGGAGAAAAACAGGTACCAACAGCAGGTGAGTCATCATATCTTTCAGTTTTCTTACTTATTTTGCTTAACTTCTACACTTAGGTGGTAAATCACAGCTAGTCATGCCTATCAACAGGCACCTTCAGAAATACATAAAGCCACAAGAGTGCAAGTGACCCTCTTTCTTTCCACTGGCAGTAAAGTACCTCCTAGGCAGTTGAAGTCAGGAAAAATGAAATTCATTCCTCCTGATTTGTGAGGGTAATAGGAGGACATACTTTGTCTAAATCACAGATGGCCTTAGTTCTCTCTAAAAGCCACGTAAACAGGACTCAGAAGCCAGTTTCTTCCATGATGATGGAGAAAATTAAACAAAGGATCGTACAGGGCCAAAGGATCATAAATGCATCATGGAAAAATTAAAAAAAAATAATAATAAAATAAATAATATGTATGAAAATATGAATTGTGTAGAGAAAGTAACAAGTAAACAGGAAAAAAAAAAAAAAAAAAAAAAAGTAAATTTCTGCTCTTGAAATAGGTTGATTTGGAAAGAAAGTCTGAATATACATTGTATATGATGTTCCAAGCAATAGCCAAAACCTACAGGGATTATGGCCATAGCCTAAAAATGCCACTTGGAAGGTGCTATAGCAGGCTACAGTAGAATAGCCAAAATTGATGAAGAATGCCAGAGAAAAAGCTTTCACTTTCAAAAGTATTATTAAAAGTAGACTTTTCATTTTGATCTATTATTTAAAGTAAGAAAGACTCTCTGGTAAAGGACATACAAAATCAAGTCAGCGCTTAAAAAGAAATGAAAGGATTTTTTGCAAATCCATCAAAGTCACATGAATATTTATACCCCTAACAGACAGTACAGTAATTTTCCCATTACCATGTAGGTAGAGCAGCAGTTCATATCACATTTCTGAATGAAAATGCAGTCCACACAATTTCTTTAGTTTCTCTTTCTATATGGCTAATAGAACACCTGGTAGAAAATTGCTCATTGAAGTTAATTAGCCTTCAATTATCACCAGTTACATTTCCAGCTGTTCTGTTTCATCCTAGACTTCTTAATTTATTCATCTGTCATAGTCAGATCTGTTTCCTCTATACACAAGATTATAACAAGAAGAGGGAAGAAACCCTGTTTCTGGGGAATTAATCCCGCATCTGTCAGATTCCTGATTGCAGTTTCATCAGTAATCCAGTGCTAGTAAGCATGAAATTTACAGCAATTAATTTTCTACACAGAGTCAAGACAGCTCTTTACTTAGTCATTCAGGTATACATATCTCAATAAGACTCATGAAAATTAATCTGTATCATTTGGAGTTACCTAAGGTACATAGATTCTTGCTATTATCTGATAGTTAGATAATGCCTGGCATACTGTGAAGCTCTAAAATGAAGTCCTTAAGTAAAAGGACATACAATTTGCTAGTCAGTATCGTAAATGCAATAATAAAATAAATACTACTCATGCCTCTTTGCAGCTAAAGATAAAAGGAAAAAAAAATGATTTTTTATATGACATGTAATAATGTAGTAGTTATTTAAAAAAAAGACAGAAGATAAAATTAAGTAGTCCTCCATGCCATGAAATATATCCAAATAACATCAATTTCCTCAAATATAGTAATTATTCTAACTTGTTTTGTTGTTGTTGTTTTGTTTCATAAAATTTTAATTTATTCCTTGCTGTTCTTGAATATTTACAATTTGAATAATATTCTTTAGGGCAATTAATTACAAAAACTGTTTGTTTTTTTCTGACCTTAATTGGGTGATGATTTAATTCACTCCTTCAAGTGCAAATTCAGACTTATGATTTGTGAAACACTACATATTTGCATGATTATAATTAACTTTCTTTGAGTGCTTGTGCAAATAAAATTCTGTGGCTCAAATGCCTCCCAAAAATGAACTTAAGAGCAGAATTCAGAGAGAAATCATATGTAAATCTCATGAACACTACTGAATTTGCTGGTGTCTGCACCCACTCATCCAAGGTAGAACCCCATGTAGCCCTTCCTCCTTCATGCCCCATCCACTGCATGGTTGCCAGTAGCTCTGGCATTACTGTATGCTGAAAGAAGAGTGAGGTCAGCCTTTATACGAGTAAATATTTGCATTGTAAAGATCAAAACCTGCTTTATTACATATATATAACACCTTTCATGTTCTTAGAGTTAAGGAAGTGGGTATTTTTGTTGTCTTTTCTTGCCACGAGGTGCTGAACTAACAAACACATATTGGTATGACAATCCTTCCCGAGACAAATCTGTTTGACTGCAAAAATCTATCTAGGCTGCAGTTTTGTCTGAGTAAGAAATAGAGATTTAGGCCAAAATTAAAAGAATCCTATTTTAGGCATATAGCTGAGATGCCCAGCATAGACTCCCAGTGTGTGCTTTCCTACAGGTAACAGACAGATCTGCAATACCATCTGAACGTGTAGTCTCTCTATTGACTACAGAGGAATTGAAGGTCAGCTTGGGCTCTTAAATCATTTGTTTACCCAGCATATCTAGTTTAAATAGAAATAGAGAGGCCTCGGTCAACAATGAGTAATTGGCAGTTAAGATTACAAGTTGTATCCATAACTTCCTTTTCCTGGTTCCTGATGAAAGAAATAATCATTGAAAAAAATATATATATATCAGTTTTATAAAATGTTTTTTAGCCATCTAGATAATTACTTGTGAATTCCCACTCTGCATTCTTAGCCGTGTTTTGTTGAGTTAATACAGAATGAATTACTAATATATTTTTTCAATTGTTATTTGGGATGTCTTTTCCATTGAAGAACTAAAGTATATATCTATCTTTCCAAAAGCTGCTGAAAGAGGTGGCAAGGGTGAAAAAGTGGGATACAGGCCAAAGGCTATGACAATTTTGGTCCCTTGTTGCCTTCTGTTACTGAGAATTGGTCTTTGTCCACCTGAGAGGGATCAGCAAGGACTTGAGAGGCTTATTTGTAACTTTTCTGCCTATGGGCTTTTTTTAATGCCCCTATTAATGCTTTATTAATCTCCCTATTTGTAAAGTGACCATCCTCACAAAGTAATGGACCAATGTTACAAACACACACACACACACCTAGCCTGCTCTGCTTCTCACTTCTGAAGACCCTCTAACTGTCCGTTGTAGCACACCAGTCACAGGACTCTTCCCACCAGGTTTTGCTTACGCCAATGATGTTGTGACTCTGGGACTGAGCCAAGGCTTCTAGCTTCTTTTACTTTTTCCTTATGCTGTGTGCATTTATAAACATTTAAAATGTGTTTCATTACACCCACCACCTTGTGGAGCAGACTGAAGGATCTCACTAACACACTCCCTCAAATCTTGCCATACTGTCCCATAGCTTATGTCCCATAGCTGTTTTTATCCCTTTCCTCTTTCAAATCTAGTTTAAAGTTCCATCAATCAGCTCTGCTTTATCATTTTTTTATAAATCATATAAAACTCCTTTAATGGGTAGCTTCTTTAAGTGGGTAAGAAGACAGAAGCTGTAATACGTCTTGTCTTGAGTAAAGCTGTAGATACTGAGCTGTGTTCTGGAGACCCACGCTGTCTGATTGTGGGACTCGTATGCCACAGTAGGCACATAGGTTCAGGAAAGTGATATAAACCATGGCTAGCAATGACTGCTGAACCCTGAAGGCCCCTAGACCTAGATTTAGATTACAAAGTCCTCTGCATTCCTAAACATAGGTTTTCACACATGCTCTGAAATGTTCTTGCTAAGGTTGTAGGTGCAACCTTTGGAAGACAATCAGGGAGGCTATCCACCTCCTAAGGTCCAAAGAGCTCCACCTGCTCAAGTCCTTCATCTGGGCAGTGGTCCTGCCATCCTGCCCCATGGTTAGAGCTGTTCTCTGGGCAACAGGTTCCAGCTGCTCCCAGGCCTGAGGTGGTTGAAGTCGCAGCTCCTTATCCCCAGCATTAACTTGCCCCAGGTCCTACCTTTCCAATAGCTCACAGCAAAGCTGTGGAGCCAGAGCACCATCAGACAGAGCTGTATAACCAAAATATTGTAGCTCAGCCCTTCCCAGTCTGGAGTGAGAGATTGCAACATGTTCACAATATGAGTAACTGGTGCTGAGCAGTAAGTAGGCTACAACAGATACCTATAGAGATTCCACTAGACAAACAACTCTAATTTTCTATATTTTTATATTATTTCCATATGATATATTTTTTTTATATTAGTAGTCCGCAATGTTTTGCAATGTTTTGCAATCTCAGGATAAATTATAGAATCATAGAATCATAGAATATCCTGAGTTGGAAGGGACCCTTAATTGAAAAAATGTAGTGAACAGACATGAGCTAGTGACACCCACTTTATGAGTTCCCATGGCACCCAAATCTTTGAAACCAGGGAAGAGGCCCAGGCACACTCAGAGCAAGGAACAAAGAGACCTGGAGTCTCTGCTTAGCTTTTCAAAATACTTTAGGCTATAATCACCTAATCTCCTTGCACTTCTATCATCCACCTATAAAACTGAACAACCTCTTCAGTATCTCTCATGAGCGTGTTGTGAAGAAAAACCCATTTGGAGTTTACAAAGCTTCACATATTATGGGAATAAGCACTCCAGAAAAGCCTATGAATTAATGAGCAAGGACTGTTTCTGCTGATGCTTTTATGTGCTCCTTACTACCATACCTGCCAAATGTAGTTAGCATCATTAAGGCTCTCTGTTGTAATATGACACAGAAGTGAGACCTAATGAAATACATAGAAAAGAAATAATGTTCCCCTTCACAGCAGCTGCTCAATCAGAAACTTAGGTAAAGTGAACTAACGGACCTTTCCACTTATATTTTTGAATTTAAAAAAGGCAGGGTGTTAAATATCACTATCTATTTACACCACTGCATTCCTCATTTGCTAATAATAACATTTCTCCCAATAATTATTGTAGATAAGTGAGGTTAAAAAAATGGCTAATTTACTTGCAATATTTAATGAACTATGCATGAGCTTTAATGAGCAAAAGATAAATGCAACTACTGCCAATTTCTATGTGCCTCTTTAGCATGATCACTATGAAAATCCAGAACTTTTTGCTTATCTACTCATACTTGGTGTAAATGCATTAGAAAATTGGATTTTTACAAAGGCAGTAGTCTGTCATCACTTCTTTGCCTTTTTCCAAATTCTGCAGTAATTGCATATGTAAATTTATCTATCCCTACATATGCTAAATGTGCAGATTTATCCTGAACCTTTACATTAGCTAATGTGCTTATTATTTGGTAACTACTTATTTGTCACAGATCAACACACAGAAGACCCTGCCTCCATCCCTTACAGCCTGCAGAAAAATTAAAATGCACTGGGAGCCCCAGTTCTGTCAAAGGACAATTCTTTCTTGAGTAGTTTGTTTGATTTTGAATTCTCTTTAATGCTGTGCTTAGGTGATGGGAGATACATGGAAGTGGCTTAGGATAAAATAAAGCTTCTATTAAATGACAATTAGAATGATGCCTCTATGATGCCAGGCCCAATACCCTACCAAATAAGACAACATGTTCTCAGTAAACAGCAATGGAAAACCTTTGTTTCAAGGAATCCCTGCACTTGCTTTCAAGTTTAGTTTTAAACTAACTGCTTCTGGCATCCATCCCCCATTAATTAAGGATTTGTTACTCTTGAGAACTGTCACGCTTTGATTCACAGGGAACCTTTCACTTCCGAACCTCCCTGCCAAATTTAATTCCTCCTCAGCCAGCCATTTTAATCAGCAGAAAAAAAGATACTTCTGGCTTTCTTCTGGAAAACAGCATTCTGACCACGTTTGATATTACATTTTTTTCCCCCAAGAACTAATAGCTAATCTGTATTTGTTTTGTTGTGTGCTTCATGAATGTTATAAATTCTAATAGATCAGCATGTTGCTTGCAGTTATCTCCAAAATCTTCTACTCTTGGGTTTATTAACATCTACATTATACTTTTTTTAAACAACCATTAGTTGCTCATTGATCCTTTATTTAAACCTTGCTATAAATTGCATGGAATAGACTAGATGCTTCTGCAAAAGTCAACTCACAAATTTGCAAAAGTGTAAGTAAACCAAGACAATCACTGGAGGGCCCTGTAGCCTCTCCAGCCAGTATCAGATAAGAAAGTTGTTTTCTGCTCCTTCATTGTGGTGACACTGCCACACTGCAGCTGAGTCCCGACGGGTCTGTCCCGCAGCAGGTGATGACAGAAGCTGAGCTGAACCCTGAATTTCATGTTGACAACCCAGTCTGATGCAGTGTGCATTTGATTTCTTTTTTTTTTTTTTTTTTTTTTTTGCAAATAGCACTCTGAGGTCATACTAAATATTGCATGAAGTAACAACACGTGAATTTCTTTATTGTTTTGCTGGATCATGTCAGGCAAGTCAATTCTCTGCATCCATTTTATCTTCTGCCTCCTAAGATCTGTAGTGTTTTTGGAACAGGGACCAGCTACAAACTGTTTCTTGTGATGTTCCTTCCAGCACAAAACCCACTACCATAGTTTAGTTTTCCCTGAGGTCTCTAAAACATATTTATGACATGAATATGTAAAAATGTAGTATGTATTATGAATGTAGAATACCTGTTTATCTGTTTTTAGTAACTAGTTAAACAATATGAAGGTACTTTTAATTAAGCTCAAATAAAGTGATTTTGGTGTGTTTTCAGCAGCAGGACGAGCTTGGTTACGCGTGGAGCTAATCTCAGTTACCTAAATACTGAGCTGATTCTACTAATTTGACATATCCTTTACTGGCATAAGAATAAATAATAAAGACAAGTTTTATTTTTAGTTACTGAAACTCAGACTAACTGTCTAGAGTGAACATTTATCAGTTCTGCTGCATTTTGTGCTGAAAAGGGCTTAAAATGGAGTGTCTTGAGTCAAGGAATTGGAAAGAATAATTATCTCTGAAAAAGTTTTCCTCAAGAAATGAAGATTAAAGCACAGGAGAGAAGAGACCAGGGCTGGTATTGAAAGTAGCGTTTGAACAGAGAGAGATTTGGGTTTATATTCAGTCCTCAATAGTCATTCAGAATCAAAGTAAGATAAGATATGCTGAAGAGTTTGGAAGGGTGTGTGTATCCACAGGACAATCTCTTATTTTAAGGGTCATGCTGATCACTTGTGAAGAGGAGTGACCTCCATCCTCTCCAGAGGGGTGACCTCTGTCCTTTGCTTTGGTAGCAGACATTTGGACATCTACCAGAGAGCAAAGTTATCACTGGAGATTTATATTGCACCCAGCTCCTTAAAAGCCAGATGCGTGCATTACTCCTTATATTGAATATCATTGCTTCCAAAATTCAAAGTAGTTTTGCATAAGATTGGGAAGATGAAGGCTAATTAGTTCCACTTTGTCAAGCTTGAGTTAATCCAAAGCAGTTTAGCAAAGGCTCTTTAAGCAGTATCCCAGTTTTGAGGAAGAGTGCAGCAATGTTTCCATCAGTCTGTCAGTGTTCAGAGTTCAATGTTCAATGTTCAACGTCAACTATTAGCATCTTCTACGTTGGGAAATCCAGGCTGCAGGCCTCCTCCATTCTGTGGCTGGCTCGCTCCCCACATTGTAACTTCTGTACCACATGTACAAAGTCACATGTTTCTCCCTCTTCTCTCTCTTCTAACTCTTCTTTTCCATCTTCTTCCTCTTTCTCTTTTTCTCCTTCTCCTTCTCCTCCTTCTCCTGCTTCCTGCTTCTTTTTTATTACCACATTTTTCTACACATTTGTCTTCAGAGAAGAAACAATATCTTACCTTTCCCTGCATCCCCAAGGCAGTCTGTGAGGCTGGTGCCTGGAGCAGCTACACCACCACACATAGAGTTAAAAAATTAAAAAAAAAAAATAATAATAATAATAAAAAGAAATAATAAAAGTCAGGGCCTACCCTCAAGGATGTTTCATTCTAGCTGTGGTCCATTTCTAAAATTACAATATTCAGCAGAATACAACTTTTTGAAAGACTTACATGGAAAAAAAAGCAAAAAGAAAAAAGAAAAAGAAAAAGTAAAATCATGTTTGTTTCATATGTTTCCTTTTCATACAGCTAGCAGCACTCATTCTATAGCATTCACTATTTAAGTGCATGCCAAGTCTCAACAAAAATAACCCATTTATTCTTAACTTCCAACAGACCTGTTCCCTCATTCCTAAGTACAAGGCCCCAGCTTGCAAACTACTCTGTGTGGATGGAGAGATTTGTGCAAAGGAACTTGCAGGTTCACAGCTCATACTGAATAACTTCTGCCATGAGGAGAACCAAATGATAAAACAGATGGACCCTAAAATATTTTTTTCATTATTATTGGTATTATTGGTGAATTAATAAACTCATGGGAGTGCCGTATTACAAATAAACAGTAATGCATGCCCTGAACAATTTACACTTAAACCTTTGCCTTTACAGCAACTTTCATTCTAGGAACTCGATCCTTTAAGCACTCACAAATTTCCTCTTGCAATCAAAAATACATAGATGAGGAAATTGAGCCACAGAGAACTGAAACCTTTTCCACAAATCTTACACAAGAGCTCTGCAGGACTGCCTTCAGGAGACTTGGGTGCTAGGCACGTAGGTGCTGCTACTGCTCAGAAAGAAATGTCCAGCATGTCTTAACTCCTCTAAGGTGTTAGCAACTCTGCATTGCATCCTGCTGAGACCCCAGGCACTGGGGAAGCAAAAACTGCTTTTTGAACCCTGGTGAGGCTGGGGACTCATGCAATATTAAAGTACAGCAAAGCTTCTCTGCCAGAATCAAAGGAGAGATCCTGAAGATCCTGCACAACTCAACAGCCCTGGACAGCTCTGTTGTCCAGAAACCTTCTGTAAGTAATATAAAAAGCCATGCTTCTTTGTGAACAATCTTTAGTATGTTCAGATTTTGCAAGTTTAAAATACATCTCTGGGCAGTTTTAGCTACAGAGTTTTCCTGTAAGTGGATCTTCTTTTCCCCTTCTATATGACATGCTTTATCCTCCTTTCCCAGTTTTTAATCAGAACCATATCCCCCTCCTTCTCTCATCCCTGACTGTTCACTTGAGGTTTGTATGAAATGTCTGAAAACCTTGTTCTTTAGGCCCCTACAGATGATCAGTGTTGACACAGAAATAATAAACTAGCACTGTATCTTATATTTGAGAGAGAAAATAAATAGGAAGAGACATCCCTACTGTGAACTTCTATGAGGATCTGTTCTAGTTCACATTCTCCCATATGTATGTGCTTTCTACTGACTGGGGTCACCAGTAGGTACCTGCAGAATGTATGCATCCTGCTGATATGGGCAACAGTCTGCACAGAGTTGAGACACTGATAGCCTGGCTATCAATAACTATTTTATTTTCTTTATCAGAGACTAATATCAATAGAATATTAGTTACCACGGCATTGCACCAGATCTACCATCTACCTACCAAATTGATACGTAGCAGAATCTACTGTCTCCTTCACCCTCCAAACAGCTGGTACACATCTAGAGGTTAAGCTCCACTGCAGCCTAACATAACCATCTAGAACATCCTAAGGGAAAAGCTCTCCTGACTTTATTTAGAAACTGGAAGGTATGTGCTGGGCTACAAAGTCCAGCCTACTCATCCTCATTGTGGAACTGGATTTAACTCCTGCAGTGTATTGTGCAGCAATCAGGGATGTGCCAGCCTCAACTAAAGAGCAACTTACGTGATTCATATTTGTTGCAAGCTGGCAGGGGTCTGTTAGAAACACTCAAACTGAATGGATTGGAGAGTTTGGAAGTTTTCCAAGCCTGTCAGACTGCTTTGAGACTGTCTTCTGGGACATCAGCAATGTAGATTCATGCTTTAAGTTAAGGCATGGAAATCTGGCTTTGAGCTTCTGGAGTTGCAAATGCTATAAAAACAGCTTGGAGAAGCTGTTTACAAAATCTGATCTTCTCATCTAGACAATGAGTAAGAACCAAGAGTTCTGGATTGGGAGAAGATTCAGCAGCCCCCCAAGCAGTTTCTCACACAAAGATATTTACAGAAACAGAGCAGAACAGAAAGGTGCTTTCATCCCTACATCCAATGGACAATGAAGACTGACAATGCTCTAGCAACCCAGGTAGTATGTTCTTTTCCAAATTCTCAGAAGGCTAGAAGAAGGATTAGAAATAGATTAAAAATATATATATATGTTTCTGTATGTGTAAAGGTCCAGAGGAAAAGTAGAAATGTCTTGATCTATTCCTGAAATTTTTATGAAGTCAGAATAATAATCTATGCATAATATTTATTTCTTATTATCTCAATGTAAAAGTCACATACTATATTTCTCAGGGGTAGTTCAGAGATTTAGAGACTGTCTAATGTTTTCCAAAACACTGAGCATCATTCACACAATATAAATCTCTAAGAAATCAATCTGACATCTTCCAAAATTGTTTTGAAGCTGCTCCGTTAGTTGTCTTATCATAACATACAGAGTACTGAGCACCATATACAGAAGTCTACCTGTGCTGTAACTCCTGGTCTGTGAAGAATATGGGGGAGAGAAGGAAGCCTTCTGATTTGTTTGAGCTGTGCTCAGTAAATTCACTCTTACTGAGTCCTAGAATCTTTGGACAATGTGTGTACTCTTGCAGTTTTTTTCTGTTTCTGCATGTCTGTTCCTGAAAGAAAAACTACTCCATACAATTGACTCAATGTCACAGGGCAAGCCAAGCATTGTTAAAGTGCCAGAGCTGAAAGATTTTTATTTGATTTGTGAGGGGAGCACAGAGGCCTTGCTGACTCTCCCACTGGCATTTCCACAGCTAAACAAAACCAGGAGCATGGGATTCTGTGAAAGGCACTTAGTTTTCAGCTACTGACTGCCTCTTCCAACCCAACCTCTGTGCATTGGAGACCCCTTATATTCTGTCTGGGCCAGAAACTTGAATTCTCTGAATATGGGGATGGAATTTGCAACTCCCTCAGCTGAAGTCATGTTAAAACTGCCTCTCTCAAAAGTGGTCTTACTCTACTGTTGGCATCTCCTCACTTTTTCACTTCAACAAACATGCAAGACACAGATCTTTGGTCCAGGAGCCGTGCTCCAAAAAACCTACTATGAAAGCTCTCTGAGCAAGTTCCACAAGTTTAGGTTATAAATAACATAGGTTGCTGTGATCTTAAGTAAAAAAAGAGAACACCAATAAACTTTCCCTTAAAGAAAGCACATCGTGTCCTTGCAAGCTGCTCCTGAACAGCACAGCACAGAGCTATAGCCTCCTGCAGCCTTGTGAGAACATGAAGGTGAAGGTCACGATTGCCTGAAGGCCTGGGTAAGAAACTCACAGGGATCATGCAATGCTGATATAGACTCCTTCAATACCTGCAGGACACAGGCTTGAAAGGTAGCTCCTGAGACACCGAGTCAAATTCTCAGTTGTCAGAGGAAACGAGGACACCAAGAGACTTTTTCATAAGTATATGACGTTCAGTCTAAGAATTTGTCTATTGTTTTGCCCTTGTTACTCTTAGACAAATGCTCCTCTAAAGCCAGACTGTTCTAGCAGTTAAAAATCATCTTCTAATTTCCTGCAGTTAATAGTCTCTTGCTGTTTTTTTCAACATTATCCCTTAACGCAAATAGCTTTCCCCCCCCATCCTTCCAGGTTTATAGAAAGCAATCATATCTTTCTGTAATTCAGAAGAAAGCTGCTTCTCTCCCCTCCTCCTCCAGCAGCAAGTGCACATTAGAGACACAAGAAAGGCAAGGCCATATCAAACATGCCATATTCTTTCCCCTCATAACCATAGCTCCATCACAAACTGGTGGCAAAAGGCAGAAGAATACTGTACCCTCAGAGCTACCGAATTCCCTGAAGCAATGACAGCAATGCTAAACTCAGCTGAAATATCACCCATGGAGCAGATGTTTGCTACCAGACTAACAAAACCCAAAGTGAAAATGGATAACAAGCAAATAAAAGGATAGCACAGGACAGTACTCAAGCCAGTCCCCTGGCTCTGTTAAATTTGTTCCTATGGACAGCTTCTGGGATCTCATGGAAGCTCAGGCCTTAAAACAAATCAATTTGTTATTCTTTATCAATAAGACTGTGTTTTTACAAGAATTGCAGAGGGCACATTAATTGCATCACATCTAATTCTGCTTTCACTGCATTTCTGTAAATGCAGAGCGATGCCACGTTGGGGCATTTACTGCTTACTTGGGATTGCAGACAAAGACCTCCTTGAATGGAAAAGACAAGGCTCTACCAAGGAGCTGATATATGGATACCCAGCTGATATACGGATGTGTGTGTCAGCCATCATCTACACAAGAGTAACAGAAGTGTGCCACTCTTAAGAGAAAGCTATCCACATTTGACTGTCAGATGTTTTGCTTGAAACAATGTGATCAATAATATTAATGATTAGGCTTGTTATTTCGCCTAATATAGGAAACTACTACAGCCCACATGAGCAGGTGAATATTTTGCACCTGACTAGTGAAGAAAATTATGAAAAATAATTATTAAATATATTTTGGAAGTTCCTGAATAAAAATGATGTTTATACTCTGTGTGTCTGTGTGGTACATTTTCTTCTAGTACTTATGCTTCTAAGATAATTTAGTGCTTCTCCAAGAGAAAGATTGACAGCTATGGAAACATCTCTCTCCTCTTCATTCACAGACCAGGTACATCAAGAGCATCTCTCTTGTTCTGAGCACTCCAAGGTGACTCTCCACTTTGAAGTTCGTCTTTTCTGTCAGTGATGCCAGCGGTTTTTCAGTTCTGCCTGTGGAAACCATGAGGCACTTTGAAGTTTTCTTTTCCTGACATTATTAGCAATACTTTTAATCTATGCATTATAAAAGTATGCTTTTTTGAAGCCTTCTCATGGTTTTCTGTGAGAATATTCAGTGTGGGTGTTTATTTTATCTCTGTGTTTCAAAGTAATGGCCCATTTTTCTTGTAAAGCATGGTAAGAAAGATATATATATCCTGATATGTCATCTTGAGTCTTGTTGGAATGGATACACCAATTTAAATCCATTTTAGAGAATAACAATTAATAACAATTAGCAATCTAACGCTTTAGAGAATAACAATTAATAAAGGAATAAAAGAAACAAAATAGAACTTTTTATCATATGTTATTATTCTTTTCCTTTCCTTTCCTTTCCTTTCCTTTCCTTTCCTTTCCTTTCCTTTCCTTTCCTTTCCTTTCCTTTCCTTTCCTTTCCTTTCCTTTCCTTTCCTTTCCTTTCCTTTCCTTTCCTTTCCTTTCCTTTCCTTTCCTTTCCTTTCCTTTCCTTTCCTTTCCTGTCCTGTCCTGTCCTGTCCTGTCCTGTCCTGTCCTGTCCTGTCCTGTCCTGTCCTTTCCTGTCCTGTCCTGTCCTGTCCTGTCCTGTCCTGTCCTGTCCTGTCCTTTTCCTTTTCCTTTCCTTTTCCTTTCCTTTTCCCTTTTCTGTAGGGTAGTCAAATAGTGGAACTCATTGCCCAGAGAAGCTGAGGAGTCTCCATGCTGAATTATGATTCAGAAAATAATCTTGAATGACTAATGCTGGTCTTAAAATATGCTGTACTTGACACTGTAATGACACATTTACTGACACTTGAAAGGTCTGGACCATTTCTTTTTTGGCCTATCTACCCAAATAGTAAAGAATCATGGCCCTGCTTCACTGGGAAATCTTGCATATGTAAAGTAGATGTGTGGTATGGAAGACTATAGATAGGTAGGCTTCAGGCTATGTATGGTATGTAGACTATATGTAGACTATAGACAGATGGTCTCTCTGTATCTTTAAAGAAAATACTGAACCTCTGAAGGCTCAGGGAGGTGTGTGTCTGATAAATGTGTGATCACATTACCGTATGCTCCATTTCAAAAGCTGTGATTGTTATTGCTAGATCGCATTTTCTTTGTATTACGACTTACATACAAAATTAGCTCAGGGATATTACAGGGTGTTGATCTATCTGTGGAGGGGAAAAATGGGATGCCCAGTAATGCCAAGACATGAATAAAAATGGAAGGAGTAGTTCAGTGTATAGGGACCCAAATTTAATGGCATATCAGGGTCACTCAAATTCTCTAGATAAGATCAGAGCAGGAAATGAATGCAGGGCTTATGCCTGCACAAAGAGGCCATTCTTTGCAGAGAGACAAGTATTGCACAAAGTGAGTGGGCAAAGTTTGCCTCCCACATTTCTTTCATTACTCATACCTAACACCTGCTAGTTAACCAACATCCATTTTTCATGCTGGCCCGCTCCAGTTGCATTGAACATTAATGTCAGTAAGACAATCTCTCACTTCATGTTGCCTTGTACAGGTAAAAATGGTGGTGCTGCCAAAGCAGTGCAACCTGGATTCAGAGGTACTCACCGAGTTTTAAAGCAGGACGTGCCTGATTCTCAACCCCAATGGGGGACGGTGTTGCAAAAACATTAGGGGAAAAGGAAACTGCACTCAGCAGCAACGTGTGACTGTGTAGGGCTCAAAAGAACTGTGCGCTGTAAGAAGACAAATCTTCAAACAGGCAGAGTGGCGATTTTCCATTTGGGGATGCAAGTAGGACACCAGACTTCATTAGCATTACCCTTCCTTGTGGAATAGTTATTGTAAATGAAAAATCCCAATTCTGTGTCTTGCCTGGAAAACATCATATATAGCAGCTGAGCATGTCTTCATGCTGAAATGACCCTTGACAGCCCAGTGGCTCAGAGGGACTGTAGTTAATTACCACCACCAGTATCTATGGCAGAAGAATATCCTTGGAAATCACCTGCATGGATATTAAGCCAGCTTGCAAGAGCTTGACAAATTGCAGCATGATCACACGTGGCTTTGGTCTTGGACCTTAACACTCTAAATTATCACCATACAGATGCCTTCCAGGGGGCTGCAGTGATTTTCACTCTCTGAAACCATAAATCCATCAATTTAGTGGGTTGGAAAATGGATCGATACCTTTTAATATATGGTGTGACATCATGTACCATATAGTAGAAAGGAAGTTGATGATGAGACAGAGAAAATGGCCTGATACACATCCACATCTCTGGCTGCTTTATAAGGAGAAAAAAAAAAAAAAAAAAGAAAGAAAGAAAGAAAAAGAAGGATGCCCTTCTAACTTCAGTGTGGCCAAACAAGATGTGGTTAGACACATTTATTCTGTAGGATCTAACCATACTGACAAGACTCTGATGAATGAGAATTGCCCTAAGCACAATATTATCTTTTTTTTTTTCATTGTCAGTGACTCTCCACATAAGCTGTCTTTCATGCCCTAATTCTTTGTGTTGGTCTGTATGCATTCTGGGCTGTGGTGCTCTGACATGCTAATGAATTTTGCTGTGATGGTAATAACTCAAAGCTACGGGACACCTGGTGATATCATCATTACCACCCTGTGTATGATTATTTTGTCACCCTGCCAAATTTTAGTCCAGCATTTTCAGCTGAGAAAAAATAACATGTCCAACAGGGAGGACAGGTAAGGGGTATTTGGCAGTGTCCCTGCATTAGGCTGACCTACATTGTGAGAGCTAACATACAAGAGCTGTGTGTTGGGAGTACGAGTGTAGCGAGGGCATTCACTTGTAGGGAAGGGACTTTCCTTTGACAGTTTTTTATCATTTTTCAAGCGAACTTTGTGCTGGGAGGAAGGGAGTGAAAAAAGCTGAGTTTGCTGTGTGAGTTGTACAGACACATTTAACACAAGGATTCCCAGGTAGCAGCACCACTGTCCCTGGCCTGATGGCAAGCTGGAATAGGTCAGCTTTTGTGTCAGCCTACGCCATTCCTTCAGAAACTGCCCCTGGCTCCTGAGTGAGTATTTATTGTTCCCCTCGGCAGTGAGACTGAACTCATTCGTGAATTTCATCTCACATGGGTCCAGGTCATTAATATCAATGATTTTCTAGAGAGACTGAACTTTCAAAATGGTGTATAATCATTAACAACAAACCTTGTAGCAGCCCACTGAGATTTTATCAGCATGGTTTTCTAAGAGGAAGGAGATGCCAGAGTCTGTGCCCAGTGACTTCGGCAGTCACAGCTCCCAGTCTGTATTCTTAATGTAGTAACTTTTGGTTAACTGAGACTGGACCAATAAAACACATTTAGGGGAAAAAATATATATCTTGCTTTTACGTGGTGGTCAGAAGCCTCAAAGAGCTTTCTAATGTAGGTAAGCACTCTTATGTCCATTATAAGAGTGGGGAAAAAGAAGCACTTGAAAGCAAAGTGATTTTCCCACCCACATTCAGTCATTCGTTGACCACCTGAGATGCATCTAGGTCCCCTGGGTCCAGTCCAGCACACTTTCCCAGGTCCCACACTGATTCCTGCTAGGAGTTCATACCCCCTTGGATCTGCTTTGCAGAATTGTTAATGCTGAGAGGGACCTTCTGAGAACATCTGGTGCAAATCCCTCCTCAGCAGAGCCACCTAGAGCAGGTTTCCCAAGACTGTGTCCATCTGGGTTTTGATTGTCTCTATCCACAATCTCTCTAGGCAATTTGTGCCAGTGTTCAGCCACCTTCACAGTGAAAGAGTGTTTTGTTTTGTTTTGTTTTTATTTGTGTCCATCGCCTTTTGTCCTGATAGTGGGCACTATTGAGAAGAATCTGGCTCCCTTATCTTCATTCTCTCCCATCAGGTATTTAGACACATTAATAAAATCCTCCTGAGCCTTCTCTTCTCCAGGCTGATGAATCCCAGCTCTCTCAGCCTCCTTTCATATGAAAGATGCTTCATGTGGAAGACCCTTGCCTCAGCATTTCAAGACTGTGACACAATGAGGTGCCTCCAAAGATGCACAGCCCTGCAGAAGTTTGTGGTATTCAACGTCATAAAGAAAGTAGTCATTAGTTTTACATTTTGAGTTTAATCTATGTTTGCCATTCAGTTTATGGTGTAAGGAGCATGAAGGATTCTCATTGTATTTTCTGCAGAGCTAAGAGCCAGTCCAGGGTTTCTCAGCTGCCAAAGTGATATTTTTCTGCTGCAGGTACTAGAGCAAAAGGACTCTGTGATACTCCTTTTCTCTTATCTTTCAGTTTTCCAAAAGAACAAGATCCCATCACTTCTCACTACCCGAGATAGAGTCACCTGTCACCGCCATGCAGCCCAGGCCCACTCCATTTCACACCAGCTCCTGTGAGAAGCCTCGTCCCTTCCCTCACCAGTGTGTGGTCCCTGCTTCACCTCAATCACTGTCACACAAGTGAGGAAGAGCAAATGGAGAAACCCAAGCTCAGGCCAGATCTTGTTCTTGTCTCTGATGGCATAAAAGGAGAGGCCAGAATGGTGAGCCAGCAGTAGAGGGTTGGAGGGAAGAAGAGATGGAGCTTGCTGCTCTGGTTGTCTTGGGGGACATGGAAGACGGGGACATTGTTCATATTACTCTTAGCATGGCCAATCCTGATGCCCCCATTTCAAATCTCTTCTTCTTTTCCTCACAGTAGGCAGGGGGACATGGAAGCCAGACACCAGGCTCGGTTCCTCAGCCAGCATCTCGTACCAGCGGCTCCCTCTGAACTTTCCCAATGCCAGCAGTGGGATGGCAGCTGACACCAGCCACCAGACAGCCCAGGTGGTAGCCAGTGCTATGCTGGCCTTTACTGGGACAAATACTGAAACCTTCTCTCTCTGTATCACTCTCCATCCTTATCTGCAAAGTTGTGTTGTGTACTATTAGTAAACTAGATATATCAGGCAGATACTATCTGTAAAAATTGTGTCCCATAGTTAACTGAAAGCTCTTGAATAAAATTCATGAAGAAAAAAATAAATAAATCTGTCCCAATTTATACCCATTTTCTACCTTTCACAAGCATTTTCTTCTGATTTCATTTACAGTTTGTATTATCACAGCATTTTCGATGATTTTAAATATAAAGTTTCATACCATCTGAAGCAAATATTTAGCAAGGACCATTACAAATGCAAGTGAAGACACAACACCATGAAAACACCCACCTTTCTTAATACTGCAGCCTTGAAAAGCCCCTTGCTTTGCCTGGTGCCAACAGCCTGTAGTGCCCTCTCTATGCTGGACTGAAGAGTGCCAAATCAGAGTGCAAATGTAATGCTCTGCTGACCAGTTTCCTATGGCATTTCCTATTGGCATTTAGAAGCAATTTCTTCTGAGTCCCAGTGGATGCACAGCTGTGAGGGTCACACTGCTGACAGTGTCACTTCCATTTTCGTTTTTCTATTATGACTTCGAATCTTAGAGGAAGTGACACATGACTTAGGAGGAGTAGAAGTTTTGCAAGCTCAAGACAACTTCCAGATGTTATTTTTCCTGGGGCCCTACTGCAGTATTGCTCATAGGTTGTAAAAGGCCCCTGCCTAAAGCATCCACATAATGAGATCCAGTGGATGAAGGCAGCCTAAGGGGCCACAGTCAGCATCATGTCTTGTCCCAGCACCACAGCTGGAAGGTGTTGGAAACAGAGATATGACAAGGTATTTTCTTAAATATATCTTTTAGATGCCACTAGATAATGTTTTTTGTTTGTTTTTCTAACATGAAGGTTGACATCATGTGAGGGCTACAGATAAAAAGAAGGAAACCATTACAACATTACAATCCAAAATTTAAAAACACAAAAACCAAGCAATGTTCTGAAAAGCTGGAGAAAAATCATTTCATTTTAAGCCATTACAGCAGGAGCTGCCACAGCAGTCTTGCTAATAAATTAGCAGTCAGGTCACCTCCATATCTGGGTTACAACTGGGTCAAATAAAAAATGACATCTCATTAGCCTTTGCTATTCATCCAAGGCTTTGACTGTAATATCAGGTCTTCCTGTCTTGAAATCATTTTTCAGTCCCAGGCAGAGGCCGTTGAGATTTTTGATATTAGTGAAAACACCATGTTTTTAAAAAATACATAATCTTATTAATGTATGGTACTGCTTTAATAATAACAGTAACAGCTAATAGTAGCAACAATAACAAAATGCATTTACATCACTGGAACATAAGTCCATTGGTTAAGTTTAAGATCCATCCAGCTCATTGAAATTAGTGTTATGTGTAAGGACAGGACAGGCAGTGTAACTTTCAAATTTCGTCAGTCCAGAGAAGTTCCTCATCAAGAAGTTGCAATAGTAATTATTTCTGTGTAATAGTTCTCAGTGGTTTTATTTTCTACACACTCATTGAGTGAGTTCATCATCCCGCATCCAAAACACTCTGTGGTGTAAGTTCCGTCATTTGGCTGTGTGAATGAAAAGTTCTTCCTTTCAGTTGTTTGGAATTGAACCATTTTGAGTATTGAAAGTTCATTTTGTAGCTATAATGTCATAGATATAAGAAAGGGTGAATATTGCTACCTGCTTAATCTCTTCACATGATGCAAATCAAGGTATCACCCTCCCTCCCCAAACTGTCTCTTTTCTGGTTTGAAGACACTAAGATTATTTATTTGTTCCTAAAACAGATGCCGTTCCTTTGATCTTTTCTGCTTCCCTTCTTTGCCTTTTCCATATCCTTCTTGTGACAGAACATACCTGAATAATATACAATATTCGAGGTGTAGGTGCACTATGGCAATATGATTCTTTTTGTGTTATCTTTCTTTCCTAAGAATTCCTAATTTTAAATAGTTTCTCTGCTTTTCTGTAAAAGAAGAAAAGTCTGTTTTGGGAGTCTCCAAGAACTCTGCTATGGTGAACACTGACACAAATAATGCATTACAATAATACCATCTTGATGGATGGTGGGATGATGCACTGTCTGAACTAATGATTAGAAGAGCTGCATTTCCCATTTTAATGAGACGCAATGATGTACACAGATTTGACAGCTCATTCCTGATAGGGTTCCTGCCCCTTGTTGAAAGACTTCCTTGCCTAAATTTCAGAAGAGAGAGCCATCATTTATGTGGGTGTTTTCTTGCTCTGCAGGCAGCCAATTATTGCCTATCACATCTCATGCAGCTGCTATTTTGCACACACAAGCACAGGCAGATGTCACATCCTATTTTCACTATTCCAACCAACCAGTCAAGACAAACATGGAAAGTCCAATCCTTCAAGCCTTGAAGACTGAGCCTGCATTACCATCAATCATAATATTCTTCCCTGTGCTATGGAGAAGCCTAGCCATTATTAGTAACGTAAGCATGTAGCTAACATGCTACTGAGCAACAAGGCAAGGATTGCATTTTCAAATTCCTATCACTTTAAAGTTTTAGCTGTATGTGGAAAAATTGGTTTTATTTCCAACTGATGAATGTAGAAGTGAATGGAGATTAATATCTTAAAGCCAAAAAAGTACTAATTCCAATTTCTGATCTTGGCTTGTAATGACTGTATCTTGGCTTGTAATGACTGTATTGTAATCTATAATCAAATACCAGACACAGGCAATTCTTTAAAGCCTTGATTACACTCCATCAGCTGCTTTCCAGCTTTGACTGTGGGTGGTGAAATTCTTCTTGTGTGGAATGCCAATAAATAAAATTACTTCAATAGAATCTCTCACTGCTAAAAATTGTCTTAAAAAATTGTTGAAATAAAGAATTGGAAGGCCACAAAAATGATCAGAGGGCTGGAGAACCTCTCTTATGAAGACAGACTGAGGGAGTTGGAGTTGTTCAGCCTGGAAAAGAGAAGGTTCTGGGGAGACCTTATAGCGGCCTTCCAGTACCTAAAGGGGGCCTACAGGAAAGCTGGGGCAGGACTCCTTGCCAAAGAATGGAGATTTGATTTAATGTGGCTCATGGACAATCCCTGCCTCACTGCACCCATGGCTGCATGAAGGTTTGCATGGCTTTCCATGTGCAGCTCCACGGCTGTGGCATAACTGATGGCTGGAGCAGGCAGGAAGTGGCAGTGGTGTATTCTGTGGAAACAGAAGTAACCAGGGAAATGAAAAGGGAAACCTTTGGCTTGTATTGTGTTCCACATGGCCAGACCAGAGAACTTGCTGACTCAGCGACTCGCTGACTTGCTGATACAGGGTCCCAGGACACAAAGGGAAGCCGGACAGACCATATAGACTGAATGTACACACATTGAAAAGCTGATTTGTCCATGAACTTGATCTTTTGATTGTTCCACAGGGACATCAATATGAATAAGAGTGGTTTAAGCTGTTGTAATACACCCCAGCTTGTACTGAATAAAGGTCTCTCTCTGGAGGGCTCCAGGATTCATTTAATATATGGGAACATCTGCCGTGCCTCAGACAGAGCAGCTACATCATCTTCTGCTTTGAACCACAATGGAAGTATAACCACCGATAGTGAAGAAAATCATTTTATGACTGGATGCAAAAGAAAACTCCATCAACGTATTTCATTGCTGTCATGAGAGACTGAGTGGTTTTCCCAGACAAAATTCAAAATGTTTCTATCAAAGAGTTTACGGACATTGTTAGAAGTAATGTTCACATACTCTGACTTGATCAGGAAATGAAAGTTGGTACATGGATGGATTTTTAGTCATTATCAAGATAGCATCAGTGTAGAAAGATTTTGTTTCTTTTTTTTTTTTTTCACCGATGTGTATTTCTTCTATGTAGGGATTTTGCTAAGTAGCACCAATGATTCCCATGGCAAAATTAGATTGAAAAGGAGAGAGATTAGTTTATTGTCTGGTCCTTTTGGCTGAGTGGAATAAAGCAGTCATTAGTTCATTTGTTATTACTGATAACAATCGAGTATTACATAAAAGCTCTCCCTACTGAGAAAATCTGATTTGAAGTTAGTTCTTAAATAGAGCAAAACAGGGAAGATCATTCAACCCTCGTTGTAGTCACTTGCGGAGCTAACGTAGCATCATCCTTTATCTGAGGAAGATGTGTGACTGAATGATGTTTGTAGTGCTGTCTACTCTGCTTTCATAAACTCACCTTTCCCTGACTCTAAGGGAGAATATGCACTCATTACATTTAAATGGTTTTATTATATGATAGTTGGTGTTAGAGGATTACAACACATAGGCTTTATATACCAGAATTCAGGGTAAAAGTCTCCACATCTCTGACCTTACTCATCTTTTTGATTACAACCCTTTTCTTAATTAAACAGTGCTCTTTCTGAGCACCTCTAAAAAGCAGCTGGAAATACAGTTGGTTCTCGGGTACTTAGGGTAGCACCAGCTTTTGAACTGCCTTTTTTGTCTCCTGCATGGTCAGTAGGCTACACAACCCATGCTGGCAGCGTTCAGAGCTTGTGTCATCATGGTCAGTTGCTTTGTTAAAGCAAGTAGTAGGCTCTGTAAAATTAGTAGAATCATATTGCACTAGTTCTGGTGTAACTCTATGATGAATCGGTTTACAGATATGTATTATGTAGGATGAATAACTGCACAGCAATGACTTATAACCATCCCCTGAAACAGCCAGGTGCAGTGAGAAGGTGCAGCTCTGATCATTAAGAGTCTTGAGACTGGGAAGGGCAGAAGAATCACAGGCATTTTTCTCCCTTTACGACAACTGACAGACACCTCATGAGTTATCAGTTTGAACAGATTACTTAGATCCTACATGGATTACTAGAGGTATACAGGTTAAGACTATATTAGCTGTGGTTATTGTCACAGTTAATCACATGGGATTTGATCTTCAACTGGTGCCAGTCTGACCAGATCCATTGAAGAAATTAAGAAACACTCTCTGGTAGCAGCTGAGGAGCAGAACTGTGTTTTACTACATAAATAACTTGTGGGAATTACCTGTATATCAAACTATTTCCATGTCACAGACATGATCAAAGCTGGAAGAAAAGAGTATTTTTACAAAATAAAGACACAAATGTGCTTTATATTACGTTTGTAAAGGTATTGAATACCTTTACATCCACTGAAAAACAGAAATGACCCGGACTCCTGAACCTGCTAACTAAAGACAAACACATTCTGTCAGACAAAATCCTGTGCCTTGGCCCAGGGAGAAGAGACTGTCCAAAGGTCATCAGGCTCAAGGGAGGGGCACACTGCAAGAGCATGCTGCAACCACATACTGCAAATGCAGAACCCTCGAGAAGCTCTGGCTAGAAAAAAGCACCTTGCTCTTCAGCAGTGGTTACAGAAAGAGACATCCTGAGGCAAGTCATCCCCAGCGAAGTGAAGAGGTACATGGCTGAGGGGATAAACAATGTCATCTGTAGGCATCACACTGATTTTAAACGTCAGACACTGACTGTCAAAACCAGCATCTGGTTTGCATCACACAGGAGTGTTTCCAGGATTGTCCCCTTAAAGTGATGGAAAAGAGTGGATAGAAATGCCTCCAATCTCCCTGAAGTGAGACTGAAATGTAATGACATTTGTGAGGACCCAACAAAGTAAGGCAACTGGTCAGGTCAGAACTCGAAGAAGGGCAGGACTTGTCATGCCACAGCTCAGAAAACATATTGGTAGTCATGTCAGATGTTAAACCTCGAGAATATGGTTTAGTAAATGTATTAAGTTATTACTGCAGAAGGGGGGAACAAACTCAGTGACAATGCCTTGTCTCTTGGCTTTTCTTTCTGAGATAACTTCTTAAATCAAACAGACTTTGTCTCCTGGCATCACTGTGTCCTTTGATAGATGACAGCCTGCTAAGCCATAGGGGAATCTGACAGACTCACAGCCAAAGACCTTCAAGGTGGTGTGAAACTGTTGAACATTCATTCAGCTGATGAATATTCCAACTGCAGAATCTCTCTGCTTTTCCTGAGCTTTAAAATGGGGTCTTTACTGGAAGAAATGCTTGCAGTAAGAATAGATTTTTTTTTTATTTAAAAGAAATGGTCCTTGAAATTCAGTAGATGTTCACTATGTTGCATAGTGATATACATGGGCATTTGCAGAAATATAATGTTATCTTTTCTTATGGATGAGATAGAACACTTGTTTCTTGAGAATAAAAGTGCAACGTAATTTTTCTGTGTGCTTAGATGTAATGAGATATTGAGCTCTTGATACATGCTTTCCGTTGAGATGAAAGGTAGTCATGCATTCATGTTTACTGGAAGGATGTCTGTCATACTAGATGCCACTGTTGAAAAATTTTTTTTGAAAAATCTGCCTCTTTCTGGAACAAATACATGTTTTGAAAGAAAAGACTTGTGGACATAAAAGGTCCTAATTGTGCTTTACTGCTGCCATCTTCTGACATCAAGGTTAAATTGCAGTTTTTGAAAGAATGAAATTAGCCCAGACTATTTTTTTTCTTAATGGTTTTTTTTTTTTTTTTTTCCAGTAAATGCCATTACATCAGTAACAAAACAGAGTAGGCTTTCACATATGTGCCTCTGACTCGTGCAGAATATTTTATGATGGGAACTGTGACTGTATGAAGTACAGTTAAACACTCTACCAGATGGGATAAACGGTACCTGAATTTCATTCTGAACATTGTTGGTTACATGCACTACATAGGAGCGTGAAGCACTACAAAGACAGGGAGGGTCTAATATTCTCATTCTTTAATTCTTTTTATTAATCATGATGATCTAAGTTGACCTGGTCAAAGGGTTGGGCTAGGAACACATTTCTAAAAGAAGCTGTGTGATTCCAGTCACTGGTCATTAATGACATCCAAAAGCTTTTTTTCTCCATCGGGAGCACAACTGCACGGTAAAACGAGCTCACTAAAAAACAACAAAAATAAAATAAAATAAAATAATAAAATAAAATAAAATAAAATAAAATAAAATAAAATAAAATAAAATAATAAAATAAAATAAAATAAAATAAAATAAAATAAAATAAAATAAAATAAAATAAAATAAAATAAAATAAAATAAAATAAATAAAATAAAATAACAAAAGAGGAGCAAAACAGAAGCATCCCCTCCACAGGGAGGGGGAAGGTCTATGGACTGACTACACATGGTTACTAGAGAGTTTCCTAGTGACCGTGTATGGCTCAGATGCCAAGGTAAGGGATGATACAAAAACTTGAGATAGGTACAGTTGGTGTGAACATCATATGAACAGGCATTACATGGACATGCCCTTCGCAATTACACAATGCAGTGACAATACATGGAGACCCTTACAGTATCAATTTCCTGTGTCCTACTTGGATATTTGGATTCCCGGTAGTTTGTCTATAAGAAAACTGTCAGATGATGAATTCAGCAAAAAATCTGGGCCACAGGCTATGGCATGTGCTATAAACTGCCAGATTTGGGTTGTGACCAACTCTCACCCCAGAATACTCACGTTCCCCTCCTCCAGCGATGCTCAACTTGCAGCCGCTTCGTATACATATACACTTGCCTTGCAGTGAGCTCAATTAATGCAAGGTTTGATGCAGGCTGTGCTAACACATTTCCTTTGAATTAATTTGTTGCAGAGCCGTGGAAGAAAGAGTAGCATGGGATTAATCTATGCTTCTCAGCAAAGCTAAGCCCAAGGCACATTCAAGCATTGCTGTGACCAAAAACCTGTAGAGCGGCTGATCTAATGATGTTTGCCTTTAAAGGCGGATGGAAATAAGTGGTGATGGTTTGTTTTTCACTTTTAAAAGAGTGTATTCCAGTTATTAAAAAATAAAAATAATAAAGTTATTGCTTTCTCAGCAATGAGACAAGGAAGCATGTGCTGTCGCGTGGCATCAGCTATGAGCTGTAACTGGTTTCCAGCAAGTGGTCGAGACTGGAGCCTCCCAGGGAAGGTAGTTAAAGTGAGATGCTTCATCTGGGCACCTGATGCTAGTGCTTGCTAGAACTAGCTAGCACTACTTTTGTATCGCTTGTCACACCCATCAGCTGGTTATTTTAGGTCTGTTCTGACACTTCTGTGCCAGTGCATTTTTATGTCTCTTTTTTATTTCCTTTTTTTTTTTTTTTTTTTTTTTTTACCATGTGTTCTTTCCTCCTCACCTCTTCTGCCTTTCTTCTCTGACGTACCAAATGCTTGCTCTTCTTTGTGTTAAGATTCACTGTCTGAATAAAAAGAAAAAGAAATTTTGTAGATAGGAAATGCATGCAGATTTGGTTATTCCATACTCTCCATACATCATATTGCATACTGCATGGAAGAAATAACCCCTTATGGACTGCTAGAGCCCTTGGCAGACCCCAATCCTGCTTGGAAATAGTGGGTTTAGAGTTTCAAATATTGTTAATTTTAGGTTTAAGAACTGGGCTGAGATTTTACAGGACAAGGGCTTAGTTTTACTGGAAATTCCTCTTAACTCCTTTGTTTAGCAGAAATCAGTTTCTACTTTCTTTTCTTTCCACACCAGTAAAATCTCTTGGAAAGTAATAATCCCACGTGATTTACTGGTACTTTGGAGTGCTGCCAGCTTTGTTTTAATCCCAGCTGCTGTTTTATCCTCAGGGTATTTCAGTTTCTAGTGAAGTGCACTGTACAGTCTCCAGAATCACATGCAAGCGCAGATTTTAATATCTGTAGTCAGTCCCTTTGTTTTGTTCCTTGCAGCAGAGCTCTGCTGGTCCTCTAACTTGACCAATTTGATAACATTTAAACTACATTCGGACAGATGCATCCCCTGGGTAAAACTTCTTCCCTGATTAGTCTGGATGGGAAGCATCTGTTTTCCCTCTGGTAAGAGGAGTTCCTAAAATCAAAGCACAAAGACAAGCACTGGCCATGTTGCACGTCGCGTGCTGAAGACCAGCAAGCGAGTGGTTTAGCAGTGGAGCTTGAATGTGGGCAGGCTGACCCAAAGACATTAGCAGAAGAAAATGAGAAAAACAAACAAACAGGGTATCATACCTCCAAATGGAGTGAGCTCAAGCTGTAGGAACACTTTTATCCTTAGTGATGGGGAACATGTCATCACTGTGGTGAAGGTCACAATCCTAAATGTATAAATGCCTAAAACCAGCAGTATTGTGAGCTGACAGATAATGTCACTGTATCCGCAGCAGCCTGGTTCTCCCCTTCTGGCTCCTCTCCTTCCCATGTTCTGGCCCTGCTCAGTCTCAGGATCTGCTCCCTCCCATTCTAAGTGCCAAAATGTGCCCAGCTTCTCTGAACTGCAGCGGGGATGGGGAGGAGACGTGGTCTGGTGCTCCTTTGAGGAAAGGTTGGAGAAGAGCAGAGGTGACTCGTGTCCTGGAGCCGCAGGGAAGGGGTGTCCTGTCCTCCAAGAGGGGATGGAGGGGAAGAAAAGAGGATCCTGATGCCGCGTGCTGCCCCATGCTAGGGTTGCCACCACCAAAGGGTGATATTGCGCAGAGACAGATCTTCTGCCAAGGGAGGTGGATGAGGGGAACAAGAGGATCTTCAACCCTCGGTGGTGGAAGCGGTGGGTTTCATCTCGGAGGGAACCAGCTGGATTAATCTGGAGGTGAACCTGGGAGTAAAAGGACATATAAGCTGTGTGAACTGGGGACTGTCACAGGGCTGTGCAGATGTACCCTGAACTGACACAGGGGAGAGAAGAGAGCACTGGACTACAAATTCATCTAACCTTCTGGTTCCAACCCATCCTTTCGAGATCACCTGTTCTTGTCACCTCAGGAAACAGGACAGTATTCTCTCTTGCAGTGACTCTGTGACCCACAAAACAGGATCTTTCCACCTCCAGCTCTCCTGCTCTCACATGTGAACTCTCTCCCAGGCCAGAAAGGTCAGTGACTCCAAATCTGGGCTGATCTGGGGTCTGATAATGCCAGGGTGCTGCAAGCTGGTCTCTGGCATTATCAGGAGGGAGAAAGCTGGCTATGCACCAGCAGATGTGTTGCTTTAGAGGTAAGTAGTCCATTAGAGGACTGAGGTCTTGATGTTCCAGTGACATCCTAAGGACAGGGACATGACATGGCCTCACGTGTATGGCTCAAGCATCAGGAGGGAAGTTCTGGAGGGGCCAAAGCCCTATTTCCCTGCCACCAAGATAAACTCAAATTTTATGGGAAAACAAAACAAAATAAACAACAAAAAAATAAACACCAAAAAAAAAAAAAAGTCCTGCACACTGCAGTCTAGATTACAGATCAAATCCCTTGCTGGGACTTGTACCTAGGAAACTATGAGCTGTGTTGCAGTGGGGATTCTCCAGGGCAGGTGGTTTCAAGGGCTGATAGTTCCCACGAGGATGGGGCATTGGAAGAACCCCCACTGTGAAGTTTCACCTATTTTTCATTTTCCTTAATTGCCAGGTGTGTTTTTCTGCTGTAACTTAGTTCATACAGATCCACACCCGTGTTCCCAGGTTTCCTCAGAGGCCATCTTCATTTGCAAGCTATTATTTCCTCATGTTTGTTTCCTGTCCTGGTTCTTTTAGCCCCCTCTCACGTCCATTTTCCTGCAATGCTGAAGCAGTCAGTGAGAAGAGACAAGGTTAGCACAGACCTCAACACTGCACAAAGTTGGGAACCAACCAGCAATGCCTGCCCTAGCAGGAGAGAGAGTTGCAAGGGAATTTTCAGCACAAAACCATCATTTCAATAAAAGAGAACAATGTCAGTGTGACTCCCAGGCAAAGATTTCAAAGATCTTTGAGTGAGGCAGCATCACGCACACTTGTGGAGAGAGAAAGCCCGGGGGCAAGGAGGCGAGCTGTTCGCATGCATCTGGTACCCAGCTCTCAGTCTGTGAGCCCTCCTCTCCTCCTCAAAACACAAGACTGTGTGACTCTAGGATATGCCTGCTGGCTCAAGTACAGGGAGACAGGAGACAAACACTTCTTGAGGGGAGAAAAAAAAAAAAAAAGAAAAAAGCATTTTTGTCCTTGCTGCAAGTGTTTTAAAGGAGCAGCAACTGCCATGAAAAAGGTAACGAGAAGGAAAAATAGTTTTGTTCAATTTATAAGTGAGCACATCCTTCCTCTTCATCTGGATTGTTTTTTACAGAATATCTCAGTGGGCTGCATATTAGCAGGGACAGCTTTAAGCTCATCCAACAGATGTAATTGTACCAGGCATCTCGGTGCATCTTTCCCTAAGATCCAACACTCTGGATGCTCTGGTTTCCTACCTGTTGTTGGCCTTGTGTCCTCCTACAGCCACCCCCACCAGAATGAAAAAGTCAATTAGAAACAGAAACAGAAACAGAAACAGAAACAGAAACAGAAACAGAAACAGAAACAGAAATAAAAATAAAAATAAAAATAAAAATAAAAATAAAAATAAAAATAAAAATAAAAATAAAAATAAAAATAAAAATAAACCAGCACCAGGCTCTGAAGAACACAGGGAGAAGTAGGCCAGAGCCAGATGTTGCTGTGATGGGGATGGGGTAGGTCGGCTTCCATAGCCCACCTGGACGAGATACCACAGACCTTTGCAGACTGTAAGTAAATCTAGATTATTTAGGGGAAATATGCAATAAACCATGGCCATGGGAGAATCTGAGTGGGGAATCATGCCTTTGAGAGAGAGCTCTGCTGGAGACCACCAGTACTGCCATGACCAGGTGACAGGGATAGACCCAGGAGAGCTGCTTCAGGGTAGGAGAGCTCAGTTCCCTCTGGACCACCTGCAGCTCCTACACCGGACACTCTCAAGAGAATCCTGATGCCAGACATGGTCATCTCCCATCCCAAACCACTGTCATTCAGCTTATGGTCTTACAATTTGTCTTCTGTGCACACCCAGGACTTCTGCAGGCTGAGCTTGTTTAACCCTTGCTGAAGTCCTCAGGGTGTAGAAACCAGGTGGACCAGCACCCATGGGTCAAATCCACAACATGCTCAGGAGCAAAGGGGCACTGTGCATGATTTAGGACACCCTTAGGGACCGTGGCACTGCTTCAGATCCCAAGATGTGATAAGCAACCGTAACCCCATTTACAGATACCCATCACCTCACAGAAACAGACACCATGACTGAGAAGCTGTACGTCAAACAGACGCATTATGTGACTCATGCACAGAATCACATTAATTTAATCAGATGCTAAGAAAAAGAAAGCCAGAAATCATGCAAGATCCACTTCCTTGTATTTCATAGAGACTTTTAGAGCCCACACTCCCTGGCACTTAGGGCTGCACACAATTCCCAGGTCAGGGCACAGATGGATTATGTAGATGGGGACAAATCAAATGCTGTGTAGCTACAGGAAAATGCAAGCAGAATTTACCCTGGAGCTGCTGGAATTAATAGACCAATGACAACCATCACAGAAAATGCACCAAACAAGGTTTCAAACTGAGAAAATACAAAATGTACAGGGAAAATAGCATACAGCTGGAGGCTTTTAATCTGTCCGCTGCAAAACAGCCCCAGAGTTGGGAATTATTGTGATTTCTTAAAATCAGCTGCCCTTTTATTACTTGGACACTGAGTATTTGACGACTTGTGGAAGCCCCTGACCAGGCATATATGTTTTTGTATGTATTTACATTTAACAAGAATGAATCAGTAGAGCATGAATATCTTCTGAAATGCTCTTTGAGGCTGTTGCCCTGTATCAGGAATTAGGGCAGAAGTGGTAGCAGTGTTTATACGTAAGGGAATGGGGATCGCATCCTGGGAGGAATGAATGTTTACATATAATCTTTGACAGATGGAGATATTAATGCTTTTATCTTATGGATAAAGAAGACATATTAGATGTATTACACAATAGTAAAAGCTCTGTGATGAGGATAAGCCTCTGGTCTTCTAGGGTGGAAATCTCTTTTCTCTAGTTCAAGCGGAAAGCCTCTGGTGAAGGGCTGATGCGCAGGGGGGAGCTGATCACAAATCTGGCAACACTGAGTCCTGAGGAGGGACTCGGTGAATTACAGGAGGAACAGCAGAGAGAGCACATCACAGGATATCAACATTTTAGTAAGAGTCATTCAGACTCAAAAAAAAAAGAACCAAAACCTGTGTGGTTAGAGACAAGAACTGGGAAGAGTAATAAAACATCAGTATCCCAAAATTATGGATAGATATGGAACAAAATCCTGAAACACATCGACACAAACACCTGCTGTTAAATTGATTGCTGTTCTGACCTGTGATCCTCCTTCCTCCTTCCCCACTATTCCCAACCTCCCATCTGAATGCAGTTTGCCTTGAGTTTAAATGTCTGCAGGAAATGGAATATGTATATGTATATGTGTATATGTATGTGTATATGTATGTGTATGTGTATGTGTATGTGTATGTGTATATGTGGGGAGCTTATAGCCAGTCTGTTTACTATTGTACTCAATGGCAATTTATTTGCCCATCCTGACCTCCTCTCCTGGAGTTATTGATCCTGCCAGGATGACTGACAAGAAGTGGGTCTGGAGCCCTATTATAGCATGGGAGAATTACGGCAATTTTGCAGCATTTGTAGCAAAAGGGAAGCCTTTTCCCAGGGCTTTTTAAAGCTTCAGTTCTATGTCTGGTGACGTTTTCCTGCTTTTGCAGCAGTCCCAGTTGAGATAAATGAAGGAAAAACAGTCTCTGAACTGAGCTTTATCAACCTGGCTTTATTTGTGTGCTTTAAAGAGACGGCAAATCAGGTCAGGATTAGTAGCAGTTGCTGGGATTTCAAAAACTGCTGTTAGCTGTGACCTACCAAGGAAAACAAATTAAATTGGCTTGTGCTCTTGTTTGTGCTTATACTTCTGTATGAAAACAATGCATTAGAGGATTGGGACTGCTTTTTCTTATAGCTCTAAAAGAAGAAATATGTATGTCTAAAATGTCAAGTTTGCCTTTCTCTATTTTTGCTGAACAACTTACAGGAGGTCTCAGGGTATTCCCAGCTCTTAGCTAAGGTGGAAGAATTATCCAAGCGTTTACCAAGAATATATATTCTTCTACATATTTTTAGGAATTTCAATGAAGCAGAAAAGAAATCCCTGAAGGACATTAATAGTTTTAATGAAAAATCATTACTCCTCTCAGCAATGTAGTTTTCGTATATATCTGTACTATTACAGTTATCCAGCAAATCTATCAGGACAAGCCCTGGAGTTATTATAAAAAGAAATCAAGATAATATTATTGTATAAAGAGGGAAAAACTTTTCAGGCCTGCACCATGCAGCATAAACAAGGAAAGAAAGCAATGATAATTCTCTTTTCCCCTTGGCAGGACACCCTTAGATGGAGCTCTAGACATTTACCAGAGAGGAGATATGGGGGGAAATGGGTCAGTGCCTGAGAATAGAAGAAAAAGGAAAAGAAGATAACCCCCATTAATGCCTGTGTGTAGGTCTTTGTTCTCTTCCCTCATACGTGGGGCTGACACAGACGGTCTTGTGGCTGGTTGCAGCTATCGATGAACAGAGATGTGGCCCCATCGCTGGAGCGCTGAGGTAGCTCTGAGCGAAATTCAACAGGATGTTGATCTTGCTGACAAATGGCAAGGAGGGCTGAATATTAAATGAAACGTTCATTAAAAAAATCTCCCAAAGCAAACAATAAGTGCTCTATACATCCAAGCTGAACGTGATCAGAGTGTGACAGCTGAAAGGACCACCGAACAAAAGACATGCTGTAAAATGCTGTGTAGCAATTGACTAACAAAAGCTCACATGCAGGAGGCACAAAAGAAGAGAATTTAGAGGAAATCATAGATTTCAGTGTAAAATTTCTATTCATGCAGCTTAACTCTGAGAATTATGTCCCAAAACATCAAGTTAATGCACTCACCCTGAAAGATCCTTCTTCCGTGTCTTCCCTCCACATCCTGTGCCAGCAGACAGAGGGCCAAATCCTGCCTGTGGGTAAAGGGCTGAGTTACATCACTGAAGTACTTGTATACTCTGTGTGCTCCTTTATAATGGAAATCAACAGCTAATGGCAAGGCTGCTGTTACTTCTCCACTGTTTTTGTTTTTCAGGCAGGTCTGCAGCCCCTGGACCAGATGCAGCAGGCTGTCCCCAGCAGGCTCACACCAGCTCTTTCCTGCCCCAAAGACAAGCAACCCAGACCTGATGTGCAAAGAGAAACCACAGAAAAGTGCTGCATTGCTCAGGAGACTACAGAGATAACAGGAAAACAAAACAAAAAACACATATGATCTGGAGAATAGCTGGATGACAAGGAGTTAAACTGAGAGAAGAATCTGGCCCAGCATGGACACTGGGCAAAACCTGTGTTCCTGCAAGTCAGGGAGGGGAGTAGTCTGGGGTACTCTGTTGCTTTACATTACTTCTGATTTTGTAACCTTATTGATTTAAGTGGACTCTTCTTGGAAGCACTTAGCACTTCTGCTGACTTACGGGCAGAGGAGAGGTAAAATAGTTGTATTTCCCCCACCCCAGACGTCTCCCCTTCCCACACTCCACCTCCGGCGAGACAGGGAGGAGCACAACAGCCAGGCAGGGTGGTGGCAAATCATCCCTCTGCTCCTGGCCACAGATCCCACTCCTCACCAGGGACGTCTGAGAGCATCATGAGTCATTGCAGGTTGTTCCTCAACAGCTGCTGGAAGATAATGGCAGAGTCATTCATTAAAAATATAATAATAATAATAATAATAATAATAATAATAATAATAATAATAATAATAATAATAATAATAATAATAATAATAATAATAGAGAGAAGATTCAGCTTGGAAGACTCAGTCTCTTCCCAGGTGTGTGCAATACTGGGAAAAAGCTGTATTTCCTCTTCCTAAACCCAAAAGATACTGCACAGTACTGCCACCTTTTAAACTTTTTATTTTTAAAACTACCAGAGTTGAAATTTAAGCCAAGAAGCAGGCAAAAGAGTTTCAAAATGAACGTGGTTTAACTCCATTGGTGTTTTCTTCCAAATTCAGAAATTCTTTTTCCCCATTGTGAAATCTTGTGAACTCCCCTACATGCCTCTTTCTGCAGCTTTTGTTCAAAGAGCCATTGAACTTTTCCTATCCCCACCCTCATGACGTTTCTACCCCTGCACACATCCTGTGGAGCCGTGTGGGGAATGCACACTGGGGTGCAGGATGAGTGCGCAGCAGGGGAAAGCAGCAGCACCTCGTCAGAGCATGCATCAGGGAGCTGACTTTGCGAGGCTGGGAGGCGGCAGCTTGCAGGCAGAGGTTGGTCTGTCCACACCTGCCATCCGTCTGTCCTGCCACGCCAGATGCCAAGGTCGGCTCCTGGCATTGGGCTCCTGGGCTCGCCCAGCTCCAGGAAAGAAGGAAGCACTGCCAAAACCATTCCTGCTTCTCCTCCTGTGGGGCTGTTCATTAGTAGACACGTGGGTGTAGGACTGAAGTACAAAACTAGAGTTGTGTAGGGGCGATCTGGTGATATGGTGTGAAATTCAATGGGGACATGCATTTTGGGGAGATAATACATGTACCCATAACCTTTCTAACTGAGGGTGTGTAGATTTGGCCTTGTCTACACAATGATGATCGTTTCAGGGTCTCCTGCATGCTTTGGGGGGTTTTCTGTGGTGTTGAGGAGAACTGAAATCTCTAGTAGAAGTAACAGTAATGTCTCAGGAGTGTTGTTGAGCTCCAAATGGGACTTGTATTACAGGTAATGTATCAATAAATGGGAAAGAAAGAATCAGACCAGGTCCTGCTGCCTCTGATGACCTGCTCGGACAGACAGTGCTTCAGGTGCTACCTGGTAAAACCAGCCATAAAATGCTTGACTTCAGCTCCTTTCCATCAACCATAGCTGCAAAGGGAAAGCAGGGTTATAGAGAGGCCCAACAACAATGTATGTGGCTGAAGGGAATTGAAACCCATCTCCTCACCTGGCTGAGCGATGCCTTCTCCTATGGTCTTAGTGACACCAAAGATTGGTGATGTTGGCAGTCATCCAAAAACGGCTGTCCCTGGAGAAGCATGGCAACGTTGCACATCATGTACAGTTGGCTTTGATGCAACAGACAAGAGCTGTCAGAGAAAACTTCCCAAACAGCATGCTGGGTCCTCTCTTTCAGAGCTCCCAGTGCAGAGCTCTAGTGCAGAGCTCCCAGACACTAGGGGATGTCTCACATCTCCCACACGGCTGCATCTAATTTGACCCCAAACCTAATTTGAGGCCCAGGCTTCCCCTCACCATTTACGTGTGTCCACACACACATTTAACCCCAAGCACCTGCAGGGGACAGGAGTGGAGAGAGTCATGGTTGGAGGCACCGGGCGGCATGGGACAGCCGGCTGCTCCCTCACGGGTGAGCTGGCCTGTGACGGCGGCACGGGCTGACAGCAAAGCACAGCATGGAGATTAATTGCTTCTAATGAGCAGCACTGCAGCCCTTGGAAAAGGGCTAACTGGGGACCGCTGAGGAAATGATAACATTTTAACCCTCTGTGGTGTTGGTCCTCTTGCTGGGAGCTTTTTGGGAATGCCATCCCCATGCCTGGAAGGGAAAGAGTTTCTGCAGAGCATTGGCCTGGATTTACACCTCCATAAAGAGCCTGGGTTTGGGTTTCTGCCACCTGGCAGAGCTGCATGAAGTGACCTTGTCTCTCTCCCCTTTTCTTCTTTTCCCTTCTTTTTCTTCCTCTTTTCCTCTCCCTTTCTATGCACATCTTTCATATAAAGGGAGAAAAAAAAAACAAAAAAAAAAAACAAAAAAAGAAGGTCCCCAGGCCAGGACAGCTATTTGAGCTAGCCCTCCAGACACCACAGAACGGTGGAGGTTGGGAGACGCCTCTGGAGGTTGACTGGTCCATCCCCCCTGCTCAAGCAAGACCACTACAGCAGGTAGCCCAGATATATGTGTACACGGGGAAGGAAACCCACACGTTCTCCATCCACCAGCAGCACCACAAGCTGGTGTCCATTCGCCCTCCAAGCAGAGCCAAAGGGAGGACCCCACAAAGGGAGGACCAGCCACCACAGTGGCCATTCCCTCAGCTCCCAGCCCAGGATGAGATGGAGGGAGAGGAGTAAATGAGATTTTCACAAAACAAGCATTTGTAGCTTCAGGGACAGAGGAAGAGACAAAAACTTGATGGTCTGAGTGAAACACAGGCAATGCTGTCACCTGGGAAAAGAAAACTGGGAAGGAAAAAAGTCAACAATTGAGTTGTGACAGCTTTGTGCAAAATCACCACAGCTTTTCATTGCTGTTTTCATTTTGGGACTGACCTAGTTTTTTATGTGATGAAAAGGTGGGGGTGTTACAGAGTTGTGGAGAACCGAGCTGGCCCAGGCTGAGCAGAACCACAATCACAAAAAACACATGCTGTTTGGGAAGTTAAATTTTTCTCATTTAACTCAGCCCAAACTGAACTTGTTGGGAAACTACATTTTCTGGACCTTGCTTTGTCTTTAGGGACATGGGAAGAGCACCTTTTCTGAGAGCAAAGCACAGGTGGGTAATGAGGGGAGCCCTGGGAGGGGGTCAGTCACAATAGCTGGCTCTGGGCAGATGTCCAGCACACACGGACTGGTGGCAACAGAGCCTACAAAGTAGAGCAGCTAGTCACTAACCACAAAAATAATAATAAATTTAAAAAAAAAAAGAAACAAACAACAAAAAAAAAGAGATCAATTCACTTTGCAACACATGGAAAAAGCTGAAGGTCTGTGGTGTGATTTTTGTTTGGACATGTTCACCTTTCCCTCTGATCCAAGACCCAAGGACAAGAAGTGCTTTTCAAGAAACCTTGAGTTACAACCATTCCAAACTCCTTTGTCTAGTTCAATGTTTACTCCATAAACCTTTCCTAAGAACACCAATTTTGGATAATAGACTTGGGATTGTTAATGGTTTTCTGAAAACAAGAGAGGATACTTTACTCCACCAGATTGGTTTTATGCTCAGAGACCACAGGTCATGTAGTGACAGGAACTGTAGTTTAGCTATTAACCAAGAGATTCTACTGAACAAAGGGTTTCCCAAGTCATTTAAGCTAAAAATACTCAATTTTGGAACTTTTATTGTTAAAATAATTTAAAACATTTAAATCACTAATACTGTAAAATATATGTGTTAAGGATCTTTTAACATACGTAACAATTGTGTTTGTATATAGATGAGAGACAATATTTCAATCAATTTCAATGCTTTGGTGTCAAAGTAACTCAGCTCCAAGGTGTGACTTATATTTTTATAAATATAATTTTGAAGGATTCTTTATTCAAACCAAATGGTTTGTAAAAGTAATTTTCTAAAATAGTTAAACTCTTTCCTCTAGAGATAGAAGCCACATATCTGACTAGAGCAGCTTATAGGGTGATATCTTTTTGTGCAACAAACAGCTGCTCTAGAGCACCTTAAGCTCATCTTTATCTTTGAAGGTGGTAATAAAAACAGAGCAGACTACTGCATAGCAAAAGTTTCCTTAAATAACATATCATGTGGTACAATCTCAGAGAAAAAATAGGGAAACCTTACATGCAAGAGCAGCTCTGTAATTGAGACTTGCTTGGTTTGTTTTAGTTTTTCTCTCCAAGCGTTGCTGATGAAGAATGTGCTTTTAAGAAACTACAGACTAATGCGTGGACAAGGGGAAAATGTCCTCCTACAACAAACAAGACGTCTCTCATTAGCAAACTGCCTGAGTGCTACTATAAGGCATTAGTGCAGCTGGCACAGCTCCCGAGAATAGAATTATTCATTGCCATGGTTACCCATGCTAGAAATATTATCCTCCACAATCGTTGTAAACAAAGATCCTTTCACAACGGTATAAAAATCAGAGTGCTTGAAGCAATTAAAGGAAATTATAAAATTGTACAGAAGTCGAAGTTGTGTCATGCAAGCTCTGCAGCTTTTCTAACACCGGGGGGGTTTCAAAGCCCTCTGGGAAGTGCTGAGCCTCTCCCGGACTCAGTGAGGTGCAAAGCTGGGGGCTGCCCTTGGAAGGCAGGGCCAGAGCCCTGATGTCTCCACTGAGACCCCCGGCAGCAAACCAGCCCTGCTGTGGGTATGTGGCACTCGGCACGGGTGTGCTTCTTGAACCGCACAGGAGAGGCTGGCAACAGCAAGGGGGAAGGAAGTTATCACTCATCTTGGTGATGAATAATATCAGAGTTAATGTGCAGCAGCTGATCCAGAGCATCCTAGGGGAGGATGGTGCCTGGAGCCAGGAGGGGCTCGGACAGGAACAGCAGCCACAAATAGGGCTCCTCCCCTGCGCCCAGAGCAGCTGGAGCAGAAGATACTCCACCAAGTGACTTCTGTGCTGTGCAGCGCAATCAGGGCAGCTGAGGAGACTGCTGCAGAGCCGCTGTGTCCTCAGCTCAGTTCACGGCAGCCAGGGATGAGGGAAGAGCTTGTTGTTCAGGCACTGAGAGGGGACAGAGCTGTGCAGGAGGACTCACTATCTCACCATCCCTATTCCAGCATCACCACCAAACCCTGGCCATGGCCAAGGCCTCACTGCACTGGGACAATGTGAGGCTGCCCATAGGATGTCCATGGGCAAACACCCAAAGAGGTGGGTTGGCTCACCCCAGGCAGGCTCCCTCTGAGCACCAGGCAGCACTGCTGTGCTGGGCGGGTGACGGAGCCCTGGCACAGGCTGCCCAGAGAGGCTGTGGGGTCTCCTCCTTGGGGAGCTCCAAAAGCCGCCTGGACGTGGGCCTGGGCAGCCTGCTCTGGGTGTCCCTGCTTGGGCGGGGGTGGGATAATTCAAGACAGAGCATTAACACCTATGAGGAGACCCAAGAGGTGACATGACAAGCCCTCAGGATACTGCTTTGGGACCAAAAAAGAGTCACTGAAATAGAGCCCACAGCAAAACCTTGTTAAATTAACTAGCATATCTCCCTTGGGATGTAACATCTAACGAGCATGCTTCAGCACAGATGATACACCAGGGAGCTGAAGCAGCAGCTTGCCCCCACCATGATGCTGCTGGTGGCAGCTGCCCGATGGTCCAGCCATGGCAGCACCCAAATCTTGAATGCCGGCCCTTGAAACACAAAGGGAGAATAAACCCAAGAAAAAAATACCCAAGCACAATATACCACATGATTTTGAAACAAATGCTTTCAGGGTTAGGTTTTCCAGTACGTCCGTTCCACAACACAATGCTCTTGTGCAACCCAACCGGGCATCCAGCACAGGGGAGATCCCTTTTATCTCCAGACTAATATCCTTAAAAATAAAATTGACTTTCCTCTTTGTAAATTCATGAGTCCTCCATAAGTAATGAGGCAACTTCAACCAACCTCACGGCGACATCGTGCACCTCACCAGGATGGTTTCCTTCTCTTATCTTTCTTTTTGAGGCTGCCCAATTAAAAAAGGATTACATACCACCTCAGATTTCCTCGGCTTTTCTCTCAGATCTTGTAGGGGTCTTTTTTCTTTCTCTGTTAGTAGAGCATGATTGATGTGTGGCACCCCATAGCCACAGGATATTATTGAAGCAAAGAACCTCAAAAGAGTCTCTAAAAGTGAGTATTTATGCAAATGGGAATAATTTCTTCTGTAGTAATGAAAGATACAAATAACTTTTATCAAAACAGAGACAAGCCACTACCTGAAGTTAATGGGGTGCCTCTTCTGCCAACCAGGTGCTGTGCAATTACCCACTATAGGGCCTTTATCTGTCATCATAAAATACCTCCTCTGCTGACAGCTGTGGTTGGCAATAGGCTGCCTGATCAGGTGGGACACCAGTTTAACCAATATATCAGTTCCTACGTGTCCTGGTTTCAATTAGAACAAAGTTAATTTTCTTCCTAGTAGCTGGTAGAATGCTGCGTTTTGGCTTAGGATGAGAAGAGTGCTGATAACACCCCGATGTTTTAATTGTTGCAGAGCAGTGCTTATACCAAGCCAAGGACATCTCAGCTTCTTGCTCTGACCTGCCAACGGGCAGGCTGGGGGTGCAGTAAGAACTGGGAGGGGACAGACCCAGGACAGGTGACCCAAACTAGCCAAAGGGGTATTCCATACCATCTGACGTCATGCTAAACAATATATAGGGGTGGCTAGCCGGGAGAGGGGGGCCGGACTGCTCGGGGTTAGGCTGGGCATCGGTCAGCGAGTGGTGAGCAATTGCATTGTGCATCACTTGTTTGTACACATTATTAGTAGTGGTACTATTATCATCATTGTATTATTATTATTATTATTATTATTTTCCTGTCTTATTAAACTGTCTTTATCTCAACTCACGGGCTTCACTTTCCATTTCTCTCCCCCGTCCCAGAGAGGGAGGGGGGAGGGTGAGCGAACGGCTGCATGGTGTTTAGCTGCCGGCCAGGTTAAACCACGACACTACGCTGCCCTTTTCCAGAGACATTGAGTCACTTTGTGAGGCTCAACACCAGGCTCATCAGATCTCAAAGATGTCTGCTTTCTGGCTGCATGGTGGGAGCAATGAGCAACTGCTGCTACCATCCTAAGTCGAAACCTGGAAGTGAGGAAGGAAGCAAAACACCCCTGTAGGACCGACATTTAAAACATCCCTGTATGGCTGGCATTAATCCCCAGTCTGGTGTTTCTTCAGTCGGTTTCATAAAATTGTCTGTGGCAATCAGCAAAAGCTGTGCAGGACACAGGAGAAATGAATGCCAGCTGTTCTCAAGAGCATTTGTAGCCAGGTATAGGGACAGGTGTATTAACATCTCACATCACTTCACGGATAGTGGGGTAAAACACAAAGGATTTAGCCCTGCAATGTCTCTCCTTCGGCAGAATCACTGTCATCCCCATTTAGAGGTGGAAAAAGCAGCGGTGCAGTTTTGTGCTGAAGATCACAGAGAACATGTGTAAAGGTATATCATAACCTGCAGTCCCCTGCCCTGCTCTCCAGCCACTCTCCTCCTTCCCCAGCCATGTCAAACAGCCCTGTAACAGCACCTGGATGCCTCATGAAGCTGTGTAGAAAAGCTCTAGGGAGGAGAGAGTAAGTTCAGTGAAGTGGATCAAGACAAGGAAACAAGCAGCCTGCAAAGCTCAACAAAGTGCTCCTTGCCTCTGCTTGGCAGCTGGGGCTGTTACTGGCCCACCAGGGCATCGGCAATCCTCGCTGCATGGGGGCAAGTCTCCAGTGGGAAGGTCTGGAACAGCCTGGGAGCCACAGCTTGGCCCCTTCCCCCTTGGAGAAGCACGGGGTGATGTGCTCCCGCACATCATCCAACCGCAGAGAAACAGATGTGACAAGATAACACTGAAATAAAAGTCCCAACGGGGGATAGAGGAATTGGGGAGCTTGTTAAGAAGCCTGTTGCCATCTGGAAGGCAGAGAAAGGCAGGCATCTGTGAAAAAGTGGCATCCCTGGGGAAAGCCTGGGCAAACGCAGCTGGCCCGGTGAGGCGAGAGGATGGAGGCTAGCTGGTAGGCCTGCCTGGCCCTGGAAATCAGAGCAGAGGGTGAAAGGAGGGTTGGTTTTCATTTTCATGAGACTGCAGAGTGTGTAGCAGAATCCAAACTAATCACCTTCTGCCAATTGTTGTCCTTGGCAGGAACAGTAACTTTGTGGCCCAACGGGTTTAACTGAAGATACAAGGGGGGAAATGAGAGCACATTGGGCTCTTGATTTGCTAATAGGAGTCTTTTGTGCTGGCTGCTGGTTCAGAGCCATCTCCTGGGTCTTAACCCTTTACTCCTTAGTTGCCATGAAAACAGGCAGTCTTCCTTGACTATGCATCTTATTTTTCAGAGGTAAGAACCTTTCTCTTTGAGCTTTCCCTAAGCTCCCATCACTGGTGTTAAATCTAGGGCATGGAGAGGGAAGAGGAGACCTATGCCATGGTAACAGATGCCTTTGAATTAATAATTGGTTTTCTAGTAACTGATAGTTTCTGTAATCCAGCCCAGTGAACACCAGCTTCACACTGGCCTTCTCTTATGGAAACGAAGTACAAAAGGCTTTTGCTTTTGGTTAGTCATGTAAATCCTCCGATGAAGCCTATTCTAACAGAAGGGTAGTAAAAGGCAGTGCTATAAATAGTGCTGAGTGTTTGCCTGAGCTCAGGCAGAAATGTAAGGTTTCATGGCTCGGATTGAGGATCCCAATTGTTACAGAGCCAGAGGCTGACATTTGCCTTTGTGCTTGTGCTCTGATGTCTGTTTTGTTTTCCAATACAGTCATTTATTTTAAATCAGTCTGAATACATGTTACATCTTGAGAGAGAATTAAGGTTCGGCGTAGACAAGTCAACTTAACCGTGTAATCTGGTCCAAGCGTTTTTTCATAAAACTTGCAGATTTATGGGGTTTTCTTTCAGAACCTATAAGAAAAACAACTGCAGGCAAATTCGACATCATGTAGTGATCACAGACAGAAATATCCTAAGCCTCTGAGAAAGCATCAATAGGCAGTGCTGCAATGGGTGCAAGCACCCTTTATGCAGCTACTGCGTAGGAGCATTTCTGATTTGAATGAAGCTGTTCTGATGCAGTGGCTGCATAATCAGACCCCAAATATGGCATGATAATGACTAGATATGCTTTAATTTTAAGGGTCAAAAGCCTAATTTATTGTCACAGAAAAAAAAATGTTTATAAGGAAAAGAATAGCAGGATTGATTTCTTCACTGTGAGTGCTATGCTTTTGTTTGATTTGTTATCTGTCAGTAAACAAAGTCTATTAGTGCAGAATGTGAAGGGTAGAAACTGAAGGACAGAGGCAGATGTAACGTATTCCTACTGTAAAGACAGGCCACGACTGGTTGGATTTTTAGGTGCTTCTGTTTTTTCTTAAGAAACACTCAATCCGTTTGATTTCTGTTACTATCATATTTCTGATTCTTTACATCACTTTAATAAAATAGATGTTCTTTGTGCCCACTTTAGGGCTTAGCCAGTATCTTCACAGCCATAACCAAGGGCAGGTTTTTCACTACGCGTATTTACTAAGACACATTCATCTACATTTATTCAAAACTATTTTATTGCAAAATTTGCTTGTATTTTCATCTTTACAGGTGAACACGTATAGCTGGGCAGGAACAGAAGAGATGTGCTTTACATGACATACAGATCTAGTGTAATTTCTGTCCTTGAGATACTGTGGCCACAGGGTTTTTGTTTGCTTTGCATTTTGCAAGCTGCCCTATCTGTTCCCAGCAGCTCAGCACCACTTGTTCCCATGCTGTGATCTCCTGCAGCTGAAGAATACCAGAATCCCAGTTTTTTTGAGCATCTATATTTTTGTCCACCCTTAAAAGTAAATAAATAAATAAATAAAAAGAAAAAGAAGCTAAAAATGAAAGTTGGCTTAAACTGGACACACAGTTACTTAAGGACACGTAACACATGTAAATATCCCACCAACTCCGCTATCTGATGTTGCAGTAGCTGTAACTCCTCCACCATTTCAGCATCTGTATTACAGTCTGCACTGCATAAACTTAGTATTCCTGTGAGAGAGAAAAGTGCTTTTATCCCGTAATATAGATGTTGAAGTGAAGCATATGTCTTCATTTACTTCTTGAGGCACCCTGAGGCACATAGGTGCCCTGGAGGCAACCACCTCCTTATGTAGCAGGCAAGGACACCTCTGCCCACAGGGCTCTTGGGCTGCCTTGGGTTTAGCTTCCTAAACCTCCCCAGCTACCCCACACCTCCGTGCTGCTGCTGCGCTTCTAACCTGTCATACTCTGCTTATTCAGGACCTTAAGCCAGATCTTCACTCAAATCTCTTCGCTGTCCAAGGGAGCCATGAATTCCAAATGACATGAACAAGGAAGGCCGGAGAAAGAGTCCCTGACTCACACCATGGCACACAGGTTATTTGTTATCAGCAAGGATTATTTGTTAGTCTTTGGAGTAGCCATGGGAGTTATACTTCAACAAACTCCTGTCTTTTCCTGCCTGCGCTTGTCTTGTTCTATTTAAAATGTTTAGGGACTCTGTTTCTATCTATATCTTTTAAAACAAGTGGTTTACTTAAGCTGGAAAAATACACATAGTGGTCAAGAACAAGTCCTTTATTAGTGAGAACAAGAGACCTCCTGTTCCCAGCATCTAATTGAGTGTCTGAGTCAAGTGCTCAGGGTCTTTGAAGAGCAAAAGGAGTGATGTGTCATTAGAAGCAGGTTCTTGCTCCTCATCTGCCACAGCAGCATCCAGGGCTGCTGAAATAACCCTTTGCAGAAACCTTTGAGCCTCCCTCCCATCCCCAAAGGACTGCAAAATGGTTTTAATTGGAAGCAGATGTGCAATGTGGTAGGTAGGAGCAGGCGTCTGCTTAATGTGAGCCCCTAGAAAACAAATTCTATATGATCACTTCAGAAGGGAATACCACAATTCAAAGGAAAAGATTTAAAATGAGACTAGTAGTCACTCACAACCAGTTGTCTGGTCAATTTGTCTTGCCAATATTTCTTACCAGTTATTAGGATTCAAGAATATTCTCTTTTCTTGCTTGATAGCTTTGCAGAAATGGATGGAGCATTCAGCTTCAATGAATTGGCCACAGGAAGATTTCCAGGCCACCTTTTCCATTGCAAACCTTTTGGGAACTCCAATTTTCCAGTAAGATGGCTACAGAGAAGTACTATTGGGAATGACTGATCTGGTTATTACTTGGGAAGGGACTTTTAGCCAAGTAATAGAAACTCAGCACCTTGATTTCAAAAATAATTTTTGAGCCAGGTCTCCTGGTTTTGTCACAATTTTCTTTTTTTTTTTTTCTTCCATCAGAGTGGATCTGCCAGCCTACTGCAGGCTGTTTTTGTGGAAGGTGTTAACAGCTGCATCACACATCTGCAGTTATCAAGATTCATGAGGCTATACTTTTGCTCTACACTTCATTGCAACCCCTCTGGCCCTCAAAAACCCAGTAGCTATACTTGGACACAAGCAAGGTAATCACCAGGCAATCATCTGCAGCAGGGAATAATTTAAACAGCAAATCTTCTACTTCCAGGTGGGAAGGATAGAAGACATGAAAGTGCAATAGGGAACATAGGCTGAGAAGGCTCGATTGTAATTTTTTTTTTTTTTGGTGCATTAAATCACTGTGAAAACATTTCTTCAGACTCATTCCAGCTACTGGAAAAAGGAGTTATACTTCGTGAGCATATGGTCAATTTATACTGTGTCACCATGTCCTGCTCTTTACTTGTATAATAAGCTTTCTTATACCCTTTGTTTTGTTGTTCGTTGAAAATGTTCAAGCAGATTTTATCTCAGTTCTTATCCTGTCAGGTTCAGTATCTTACATGGGTGTGTTGTAACAAGGGGGAGGCCTTTTGAACCTCAGCTGAGTAAAGAAATTAAACTTACGGGTTAAAATTAGACTGATGCAAATGTTTTAAGCATCTTTGAAATGCATGAAATGTAGAGAGAGTTGCAAAATTGAGGTTCTACGAAATGTCACTTCATAGTGGTCAAGTCCCAGCATTTGGACTGACTTTTCTAGATCTTATGACAAAACTGCAGCTTCAAAGTTGATGTGTGCAGAGAACCTGTTTCCCTGCTGGCTTCCCAACTAGGAGGAGGACCACGAAGAGAAGATGATTTGAAAGACAGAATGAGACTTGGTCCATTTCCATCGTCTCAGTGATTTAAAGGTAAACAAAACAAAACAAACAAAAAACATGCTGATGAAACAGCAGAAGACCAGAACTCACTCAGATTTATGAAAGCCCTCCCCTAAGTAGCAAATTTAATCTAGTTATTTTGTGATGTTATTAGTAAAACAGCTAAAGGCATTTCTACATTGAAGTGAAAGTGCACACATGCCCAAGTATTCTCTTTTATGCTATTTTGGGGACATAAATCTCCAATGTCTTGGTTTCATAAGCCTAGTGATTTCCAGTGCACTGAATAGATCAAATCTCGCTCTGAATAGATCAACTCTAGCTCCAACTTGATCAAAAAGTAACCTCCACGTTCATCAATGAAAAGTGACAACCAATTTTATTAACGGTATTCATTATAACACATAATATGACAGTGGAAATATTTTTCTCTGTACGATTTTTGAATGGAAGAAAAGTGCAGTTAGTCTGAGTTCCTTACATTCATTAGAAGCAAGACTATTGAAACCATCAACATTTACAATGACACATAAGCAAACACCAGAACCAGTGCCAATAAATACGCAGAGTACCGAAATAAATATTTACAGAATTAAAAAATAAAATAAACACTGATTAAGTATATCCTCGTGAACTGTCAGGGGAGAAAGACGCTATTGCTATCAGTTAGGTTTTCCATATGTTGAGAATACAGATAGCATGGTTTTGGCTGGGACAGAGTTGATTTGAGGAGACACTAATTTATTGAAGTTTGCAGAGGTGGAAAGGAGCAGAGCACGTCTACCAGTCTGTTACAAAAACACCCCCTGGAGCGGCCTGATCTTGTACTCTGAAAAAGTTGGTGCACACAGCCTCGCCAGATCATTCACAACCCTTTTAGATAAGAAGAGCAGGGAGGTCTGGCTTTACTCGCTCATTATCTCAAACAGGTCACACGCTGCCTTCATGGGGGTGGCCGACAAAAAAACACGAGGGAAAAATGTAATAAGCAATGATCCGTCAGCTATAATACGACTAGTAAAAACAGATTGAGTGACTTCTAACAGGACACATCTGTCCCTTTCAGCACATAGGAAACCCCAAGAGCATCAGCTTGTCAAATGCAGTGTGGAGTAGCCCCTGCTACATTTTCCTCAGGCACAGCATGATATTTCATCAGAGCAAGGCTGTGAAAATAGACTGGATCTCTTCTGTAATTTCTGGACTTACTGAATCTGTATTTTCCACCAACCACATTCATATCTCATTCCCCATTTCAACAGGGCTAGAAGCCACGACTCTAGAGCTTTCTGGAGACAGACAGCTGACAAACATAGAAAAGAAAAATCAGATTGGCCAAATTATGGGGTCCTCGCTCAGCCTTAACACCAACCACCACTACTAACAGACCCAGTGGTTTCAGAAGGAGTGCTGGCGGATGGAGCTATTGCAATCTCTCCCATGGCAGAGGATTTATTTAAATTTTATATGAAGTTAACAGCTTTAATCTTGCTTCATCTTTTGAGAATCAAGCTAACATTGCTTCTGTCAAGCCATGTGCTGCAGAAAATTATTTGTGCCTTACTTAGGATTTGGTGCTGCTGCTGCAACCCAGAGCATTTGTACCCAGTTTACCCTTAGTCTACATTTAATTCCCTTCTCCCACCAGGACCAGCAGTACAGCCCTTATTTCATCCCATCTCCCAAGCACCACATCAGCCCTTTTTTGTCCCAGTTCATCACCAGCCCTGGCTTTTCCTGCTGCTGCTGTCCTGTCTGGCAGATGCTCACCTTGCACTCCCCTGGAACACATGGAAAGGGACGGATGACAAACTCTCCCATGGTCTGTGGTGTGCAGGTAAGTCATGGGTGGACCTTCCTACGATCTACCATTAACTGAGAAACCTCACCAGCTGCATAGCTTTTACATTTTAAGGTTAGGCTTAATTCAAAGCAGATGTAGCCAATTTTCTTTTACGAGCATATTATGTTCAAAGCCTCCAATGCATCTGTATAAAAAGCCCATGGAAACAACCTGGTACTGAAAGAGCAACTGTTTTGATGTAACATCATTCAAAATAATAAAAAGCTGTCCCAGTTCTTACCATTCAGTTCCCTGTGTATTGTTCTCCCTTAAAACAGATTTAAGATGTTGCTGTGAAACAATAAAATGGAGGGATAATCATTTACCATATAAAAAAACAAGAGCAATGACACCATAAGCAGGGGTTTTAGTGCTCTGGAAAGGATCTGGTCCTGTTTTTGCCGTCACAAGTTAAATTAAGGAAGGCAGTGATTGTGTTAGCTGTAATTTAAACATGCTGAGCACTGGAGTTATGTGCAGGAGTGGTTGCTTGTTAAGATGGAAAAACAATGAAAAGACATGTTTTGCATTTAGATCAGTGAAAGTACAACTACAGTAATATCAAAGACTGCACAATCACCTGAATAATGTTAATCTCTTAGAAAAGGGAAGACTTATTTAAGTAATACTTCCTATTTCCTTCAGAATTAAGAGACTAAGGACCTTCTCCAGTTCTTACTGGAGACTATGGAAGATTTACCACAGTAAAAACTGGGCCATAGAAAGAGATTGTCAGATTGTGTCAGCAAATGCTGAAATGCTGCTTTTTGAGCTTTGTGCCCATGGCTGCATTAGCTTCTATTTCAGAGCACTGCTTGGATGTGATATTACCGGCAAAGCAATTTTCTTCTAGCCATTGCTAAAAGAAGCCTCTGAGCAGAACAGTTTATACTCCTTGCCCTGTGAAGTATATAACCTTTTCCTCTCTCCAGTACACCTTTGGGTCTATTTATTTTAGTACATACAGAAAGGAAAAAGAAAAGCAGCTCTTACCAAAGATAAAGAAAATCTGGGCACAGTCTCCATAACACACAGCCTCCAGGCTTTTCCACAAGCATGACACGCTTCCCTGCTAGATTTGCTAAATTGTGCACAACAGAGAAGTGGAGGGATATATTCCACTTTGCAAAATAGCACTCAGCATCCTCACCCACGTGTATGAGATCACACAGCAGAGATCTCCGTTTTAAATATCTTTGCAGCTTGTTCTGAAAGCAAATTCATTTCTTTCCAGACTTAGAAGTAGGAGCAAAGCCCTTGTGAAGAATATACTGGCAGCAGCTCCTGCTTTCTAGTGATGGAGGGCTAGGGCAAAAATCTGTTTCCCAAGCTATTGCAGTACAGCTGAGAGGGAACAGGAGACAGAGTGGGGGAAAAAAATGGTCCCCAGCAATAGTTTTGGATGGAGAAGCCCTCTGAGGTAGGAAGAGCTTTAACCACATGCTTTTGCAGGAGTAAGGCCGCCCAGGATGTGGCCTGGGTGGTTACAGCTCTTACTCCTTTGCATATGGCAATGGTTCTTCCATTTTCCTCTTCAACATGGACATGGGAAACAGAAATCAAAGCTGACCTTGCCAGCTGAGATGCTCACAGGGAAGACAAGATGTGAGCTAATGATGAGCTAGAAAATTACCTGTAAATCAGATTAAAACTCAGCTGTACTCCAAGAACAAACAGCTGGATAGATTCAGATACCTCCTACTCACAGTAAACATCCCATCCCTCTTCAAAGGAAGAGAGGGATGGTCTGCAGAGACCAGTCCCAGGCCACTGAATGATGACTGACAGTGTATCCTCAGTATTACATCTCAGAAGAGTCAGTCATTGTGCAGTTCTGTGTGGACAAATGGGGTTATGTCATCGCAATGAAAACATAAACAAAGCAAACAAACACAAAAGCACAAACCAAAACCAAAGGAAAAAAAAAATAAAAAATAAAAAAAAGGAAAACCCAACATTAAAAAAAATACTGCAGAAACCATTATGTGCAAACTCTGCCAAGACTCATTTCTGCAGCGTCTTTGAGTTGGTGTCAGTTTGCTTTTCCAAGACAGAAGTCTCAGCCTTTCATATTAATAACTATGAAGTTACATTTTCAGGCCACCTTGCTTGAAGTCCCACATTATCGCTGTTAGATAACCGTCTGCCTTGTAAGTGGCTATTGTTGCCGTGAACTGTCTCTCTCATACCATTATCTTGTTGAAAAGCCTTTTCTGAAAGTAGTCCATTAGAGCAGCCAAAAAAAACCAACAACCTCAGAGCATGGCCATGTAGCAGAATCAATGGCTCCCTTTGATCTGCAGGCTCAGTCAGTGCTACAAATTTAAAAACAACTAGGTTTTGCTTTGCTAAGCAAAGCCTGTTAATTTGGCTCATCTGCACTTACAGCATCTTACTGAAAATGCCATCTGTATCAGATGTGTTGAAGACTTTGGTGCAATATTCGCTTAGCTTAGATAAATAATTTAGTAAGATTCATTAAAAAATAATCAGTGAATTAATTTTCATAGTGTACATCTGTGCATGTAATTTTTAAAATTCAGTCCTCTACTACCGTGAATGGTGGTAAGGATGGTCACAGTGGATGAAGGAAATGCTGGTGATTGATGGAATAAGACTGAACATAGATTTTCTTATTCTAGTCATGTAATTTCTTCTGAAACCTATTACATGTGTTTGAGTCCTATTACTGGCAAGAGCAGAATGCATATGCACTACAAGGAACGTACGACCCTTTATGTCTGTTGCAGGCCACACATATAGTACAAAAAACTTTACTCCTATCGTGACAAAAGAAATCCACAAAAACATCATTTCATGCTACCAAAGGGAAATTTTTTGTGCTGATATATAGGACGGGAATGTATATCACTGAAATCACTGTAGATAGCTATAAAACGCTATGCAATATATAGAAATAGCCGAATAACATACAAAATTTACCAGCAGTGACTTGAAAGTGCAAGGAGTATATAGAACTAAATGCCAAGTTCTGATCTATAAAATCCTTTATGAACTTACAAGCTGGTCATTACAAAGCATCACTCAGACCACAAAACAATGAAGAAAACAAGGAAACAAAAGTATTCTTGAAGAAAATCAAAACAATTACAGAATTGGGAATGTTATCTTTGGGACTCAGAACACCATTTCTACCTTGATACCTACCAAAGCCAAGGAAAATATATGCCTGGACACAGTAATATAAATAAGGATGCAAACCACCACAGAATGCCTCGGGACTGTTATTACCTCTTGATGTCTCAGCCTCTAAATCCAGCAAGCCATTAACTGTTTGTTGTTAGGCATCTCACAGCATTTTACAGGGATCTTTCAGGAATTAAACACAGGTGTAAAGAAGGCCTTTGAACCTCCTTTCAGTGATTGTTTTAGGCATTGTGTGGAGTTATACAAATATATTTCTATGGAAATCCAAAGCCCTAATAAATATTACATTTTCTATTACCTTTTGAAATACTAACATAGTTAAGTTTTATAAATACAAAGTTAATCTGAGCATTAAATTGTATTTTTACTCTCACACGACCGTTACCCTGAATCAATGTCATCATGTCATGATGATCCAAAACACTGACACCCTACTACAAGGTCCTTTCCCATTTTCCTTGTCAGGATATGATTGTCCTTAAAATATGTACATAGCAAGCAGCCAAACGAACCACCGGGAGCTCTGCAACATGTACTTACACTAGGTATGCGACAGAGAGTGACCAGAGAGCACCTGGCCTCGCAGGTGAGCGTGGCTGCGCTCCCAGCCCGTGCTGGGCAGGCAGCCCAGGACCTCCTGCTTGGCACCGGGGTTAGCACGGAGCAGGAAGCTGCGCGCCAGCATGCAGGGGAAGGAGGGAAAATGGGGCAGAAAACAAAAGAGAGAGAGAAAATGAAGGGAAGCCAAAGCATTTTAATGATGATTCTTGTTAGTCGTTACGTGAGAGGGAGCTAGGCTAGTGTTACTCTATTGGTTTTCTGATACATACATGCCACAACGCAAACAAAATGCATACGATGAACAATTGCCACACACAAGTCCCGTAGAGATGGTAGCTGACATCTTCAAGTGATTCAAAGGATGCACCACTGATTCTACCTGCAATCAGTGCTTCCAGTTTTTATGGTATTACCCAAGCCCACCACATCCTCCCGCCCTCTCAACTTCCAGTACCCTATAGAATCTCCCTGTACAATTTGTCCATGAAACAAAATGGGGAATTACGATTTTTTCTGCAGAGTTGTCATGCAGGGAAAGACATGTCCCTTACAGTCAAATGGAAACAGAAGAACAGAAAAAAAGGATGTTAGGCTTAGGGGCGAACACCAGGATAATATTCCACGTTCTGTACATTCATCCCTTTGAGGGTATTTCAGCTTTAACTTTCAAAAATGCACAAGCAGAGTCAGGCTGACTGCAAACCCCCTTCTCAGGCAGAGGAGATAATCACCAGCGTGTTTTGAGGCAGATTTAAGGTACATCCCCTCAATCCGTGCATGGGAGTGTGCATGCGTGGCCGTGCTCGCACGGGTGGGAGTGTGCAGGGTGTGCATGTCTGCCTGTGTGCATGTACGCTAGGAGGAGGCGCGCTCTGACTACACATGCATATGTACAACGTGTCTGTGTGAGAAGGCATGTAGGAAACCACACGCATATATGTCATAAAGAAAACGTATAGAATAATCTTTGAAGTGTATTAAGGTTCGTTCTTAAACCATGAAAACAGGGACAGATGAGAAAAACCAATACTTTCTCCCTATTCACTGGGGTGTTGCAGTTCAGTATCAAATCCTGCAGTCATTCCAACCCTAAATGCCAATTTCACTCTTGTGACTATCAAGTCATTACCCCAGTGAACTGCACATATAAAACATTCTCATTATTGTGTTTCCTGGCTTTTTATGGTTTATCTATAACCTTAATATCCTTCAAATATATATTGTGTATATTTATTTTCCTTTTTTCTTTCAGTTTAAGAGACAATAAAACCAACTTCTATGTAAGATCAGACCCATTAGCTTCAGTTATGTGAATTTAGGATTCTCTGCATAATATAGACATGTATATTTTTAAAATGTATATTATTTGTCAGATACACTGGAGTATATATTTTATATTAATTGTGGTCTGATGATTAAATACTTATATCAAAATATTTTGTAAATACATAATATTTACCTTTAGACTTCAGTGATTTTTTTGAGCTTTTTCAGTGTATCATAAAAATATGTCCTCAGGCACATTAAAACCCTATTAAATTTCTTGGAAATGTTGTCAATGCCCACATATAGTAGCCACTATTCAAAAACATCCTGGCCATTAATACATTTCTCCTAAGATCCAAGCTCATCAGACCATTTTATGGACCATTAGCTTACCATATTTCTTTTTCTCTCTTAAAGTAAAATTATTCTGACATTATTTAGAATGAAAATAAAAAGCAACAAGAACCCAGACTTTCTTTAAATAGTCAAAAACTAATTTTATATATTTTAAAAAATAATAATTAAAAAACATGTTTATCACCTGGGTTCCTTCTCTGTAAGGTTTAAGCCCAGAGCAACTTTGTCTAAACCCCTGAAAATAGAGGTTTGCAATGTCAGTGCTGTCAGAGCCTCAGCTCTGACACACGGAATGTGCCACTGGAATTAAATCAGCACTTCAGACTTACTTATCTGGGGATGCATGAGCCCATACAAAACAGAGTTTTGCTCTAATTTAAGGTACTTACACAAAGTTCTATCACTTTAGAACTGTAAAATTATCTACCTATAAAAACTAACTTTTGTTTAAACTCTAGATAATACAGACAGGTGATTTTTCTTTTTATAAAAAATCTGTAGCATTGAGTAAATCTGCTAAAATATGTATATATTTACACATGGCAAGCAAGTTATTGTATAAATGTGATCAGTGTGTATATATTGGCATTTAGTAAAATGTTTCCCTGAACCTGATTGTATGCATTATCGGACAAGTATTGATGTAAACATCTGAACCTACGTCAGGTGTCTCTGTTACCCATTTACATTAGAGCAGATCAAAACCAACCAAACAGACAGACAAATAAAAATGTTTTCCTGCTGGACAAGTCCACCCAATGCCTTAATTAGCTACTGCACGAGTCAGTCAAGTCTGCTGCTGAGCAGTGCTCTCATTCCCACATCAGGTAAAATACCTGTTAGGTTTTTTTTTTTTTTTGCTTGGCATTTTTTCCCAACATCTTGTAGAGCAATCACCATTTTTGGAGCCAGGCACCCACCCTCCACTCCTCCCCCAGAAATGACTAAAAGATAAGTGTAGTGGAGAACCTCTCCTGTCGCTCCTTTTGTAACTCTGTTCCCTTGAAGAACTCATGGCACTGCTTTGCATGAGGGAAGATGCTCTTTTAGGTTCATAATCCAAGTCCTGCTTCCACAAAGGCATGTAAAATGAACTTCCCCAGTGTTTAGTGCTGTGGAAAAAAGATACAAATGTAAAAAAAAAAAAAAGTGCTTGGAAAGAAGTTGACTTTTCATATTCATCCATACAGTACTATAAGAAGGGATTCAGAAGTGGAGGCCCATGGAGTACTGTTGAAGTAAGCCTTTTAGGTGCCTTTCTTCAGGTGATGCAAAACGTATTCATTATTTATGGTCTCCTATGCAGATTTTCACACACCAACCTTGCTGTCCAAATTGGTCTCCACCTGCTATTCAATTATTTTTTGGCACTGTCCTGGTACATGGCAGCTTTCACAGTTGTCCCTGCTAAGCCCCTGTTACTAACCCGGCGTACTAGTACTTTAGAGACAGGGATTTTTGTTCTGTGCATCTCACTTTTGGCCAGGTGATGGTGTGCAACGTGATGGCTGTTACTAGTGTCTGTTCCATGGCTGGCTGGATGTGATGCAAGGTGTTTAATGCTGATGGGTATTTTGGAGTCCTTCATTGTGCTTGAGGGTGTTTTCAGTGAGCACGTGGTTGTTATTGGAGACACAGGTTTGGAGCGTGGCACGCAGGTGACCCCTTCGTCTGGAGGCTTCCCTGGTGGGTTTTCATCTGGCTCAGCATAAAGGTCATAAAGCGCATCCCCACTGTAGCTGTCCCTGGGAAGGGTCTCCTTCTGGATGCTCGTGGTACTGTCTTCCTCAGGACCGGGGGTGGTGGAATCCCAGTAGCCCTCATCACTGTTTGGGACACCCTCATGCTGCTCCTTCTCCCTGCCCTTCTGCTCCTCTTTGTGGTTGAGGTGAATGGGGATCTGGTTGAGGCCACCACGTTTCACCGCCACTCTGTTCTGGGCCCCCTCAGTACCTCGGTTCTCCTTCAGCCCCTCAGGTGTCTTTGTCCCTCCTCCTCCTCCTCCTGTTTGGGTCTCTTCTGTCTGCGACAGCATATCCCAGAACTCCTGGAGGTATGTATCATCCACCTGCTCGGGGCTGGCCATCTCCTCCCCTCCTCCTTGGTAGGCCACCATGGTGGGGTGTTTCTTGGAGGCGCCCAGCTTGCTGACCCCGGGGGTGCTCTTCTCACAGCCGCCACTCCCGCCGCCCACATCCTCCTCCTGGTCCGCAATAATATCTCCGCAGCCTGTAAGAGAGTCAAAGCTTTTCAGTGAAGTCACGTCAGCAAACATCAAACAAATACGATCAATCGATTGCTCTGAGGGTGGATCAATAGAGGAAGGGTCAGGGGCGGCTGCCGGCTCTTGACCGCTATCACAGTGAGGTTCAACAGGGGGAATAGTCGTTATTGGAATGTCACCTGTTATGGCCGCATCCTTCGCAGTCCCAACCTCTCCGGCACCCGGGTCCGGTCGCTCGCGGCAGAGCTCCTCGGGTCGCCTTCCAGCAGCGGCAGGGTCCTCCCCGGGGGGGGTTTTGCTGTCCCGCGCCTCCCCAGCTCCCACCTGGGGCTCCTCAGCCGAGGTGTGCTTCTCATGCAGCGATTCGAGACCGACGTCTCCTGTGCTGTTCGGAGTTTCAGACAAAGGTTTTGGCGTCTCCTCTTTGATGCACTCCAAGCTGGCAGTCAGAGACCCCGGCATAATGAGACCGGACTGGATTTCCGAGGCTTCCCCCCTCTCCTCCTTGCCGTTTTTGTCCTTTTTATGCCACCGCATGCTGCTGAAGATCCCTTTCAGCCCCTTCTTTTGTCTGCCGCCAGCCCGCTGATCCGCATTCTCTGCCTTGCCGTTCTCCGTCCTCCCGTTCTTCCTCAGCAGGGAGAAGAAGCTGTGTGACTTCGCCACCGAGCTGCCGGGGGAGACGCCGAGGCTGGCGGCTGCCCTGCTCTGAGCATCCTTGCCTTGCGGGTCGCCGCCACCCTGGTCCTCCTTCTTGCTGCTCTCCAGCACGGCGTCGGCCAAGCCATCGTGCGTCCTGCTCCGCACCATCCCCGCTTTGCTCGCGCCCTTCCCCTCCCCACCTTTGCTCCTCACCCCAAAGATGCTCGGCATGGTGCCCCCGGATTTCCTCCTCTTGAACAATTTGAAGGCGGTTTTGTTAATCTTCCCCGACGGCTGCTGCTCGGCGGCCGGGGGCTCGGCACAGTCGCAATGCGAGTCCATGACTGCCGCCACCGCGTCCCCGCCGCGGCCTCCTCGCCGCCACCGCCCCGGTGGTGGTGGTTGTGGTGCCCGGTGGTGGTGGTGCTGTGCCTCACTGACAGCCCCGCCGCCGCTCCCGCTGCCGCCCTCCCATCTCCATGGCAACCCGGAGGGGGCTAAGCAGCTTTCCTCCACCGCCGTGGGCCTGCGCCAGGCCGCTGTCATCCACTCTCAATCAACCTGAGCCGCCGCAGCCACGCCGGCAGCGCCCCTTCCTCCACCCCCTCCCCAAAAGGGTTTATATAACTTAACCCGTGTCGTCCTGCGCGGCTCGCCGCCTCACGCAGCCCGCCATGGCGGACGGGTGCTGAGGGAGGACCTCGCACCACGCTGCTGTGGCATGGACCCCGTGCCCCTGCCTCTCCCCGGTGCCCAAGACCCCCGCTGCTGGTGAATAGTGGCCGCTTGCTTCTCCTGCCGGAGGAGGTTTAATATGATGGCAGCCCCCACACAAGCCTTTACCCACACCTCACATCCACTGCATGTGGTCACGGTCCCTGCAGCGTGGCCACAGGGTGCTGCCACCAGGACTGTGGTGGCACAGTCACATCAGGGTGGCACGGTGGCCACAGACCCCTCTCAGTAATTGCAAACCTAATCCAGATGCAAAGTAAATTAACCCAGCCTGACAGGTCCTGGATAACCTGCTTTAGCTGGCCCTGCTGGAGCAGGGGTTTGGACCAGGTGACATCCAGAGGTGCCTTCCACCCTCTGCCACCCTGTGATTTGGAGCTCCAAACTGGCTCGGCGGCACTGCCACCACAGCAGGGCTGTTTGAGGCTGGGAGCCGTGCTCTGCACCCAGCTGTGGAGGAGATCTGCTTTCAGCTGGAGCTATAGTAACCCATGGACCCTGGCCGCCTGATGCTGACTATACGGGGTTAGTCTGGGTTCCTCCAAGCAGAAGCACTTGTCTGGGTTTTTAAACAGCCCTAAACACAACTGGGAACCACTACAGAGAAGCTGCATCCCCACCCTCTAGCTTGGGGCTAGGTTTTGGCCCCTTTGAAATTAGTAAAAGCTTTTGCTGTTGACTTCATTGTTTGGAAGAATTAGTTGGTTGGGTGGTGTTTTTTTTTCTTTCTATAACATCATCAGACATTCATTGCACTCTCCCATGAGAACAGGTTGAATTATCTGTTGTGAATAATTTATGCAGTGAATTTAGCCCTTTTTCTGATCATGTATAAAAAGTTCCATTTGCATTCACAATCACTGCATGTTCAGTAAGTGCAATATGAGCACATAATTCAACATACAGGACTCTCCTGCCTTCTGCAAGAAACAGAGGAAAGGGCAAATGAGGCAGAAGCCAAAATTTTGACTGGAAGAGGAGGAGTGAGTTATATCTTACAATGTGCACTACATACACCTGCCCAGCACCCACAAGCCATGGAGACAGGACGTCACTTTGCACCTCCATCACTCATGAGTTCCCCCATCATCTGGTAATATTTCTGCTCTCCAGTCAGATGGATGAAACTTGATAAAACAGAGAAAATACCAAATGTTCCTGTGCAAATGCAAATACACAGAGCAGACATCCTTTGAAAATTTGAAGGAACAAAACCTGGTCACATAGCTTGTGCAAAAGTAAACAGAACAGCTAATAAATAAGAGTTGGCCAGATGGCTGAACTTACCAAGTTTTTGTACTTTTTATGCTGGTGTTTTGCTATGTTTCACCAATTCTTTACATTGAGCCAATTCTTCTTGCAAACATTGAGCCCAAAGTAGTGGGATACAGAGATATGAAAGGATGAGGACAGATGACTTAATGCTTCACAGCTGTATGGAACAGACAAGTTATTGTGCCCTCTTCTTTTTGTGTGTGTGATTATCTGCCGTCATGAAAGAAAGGGTGGACTTTCAGCTTGTTTTTCAGTCAACTTAAAATCCAAGCGTTAATGGAGGAAAGTGACTTGAGGTCAGCCTGAAATTACCTCTTGAAAAATGTTCTGACAAATTGAATCTTTTCTGCACATTTGTTCTCCATCTTTTTACGCTTTTAAAAATATGATTTAAATAACCTTGTGTACCTCTGGAAATGGATACTCATTCTACAATGAAAAATCAAAGCACTGAATTTTGAAAGGGACAAATGAAACATTCACGTTCTTTTTTTTTTTTTAATTAACTTTTTTTTTTTAATGGCAAAACATCTGTGAGTTCAACATGAACTCGTGACATGCTTTGGTCAACTCGCCCTTGCAGGGCTAAACAGGGAAAGCTTTCAACAAAGCATTCACCAACTTTTAATTGAAGACAAGTAATGCTGAGAGGTGTTAATGTTCAAGCAAAATCACTTTTGCTCTTAGTGATGTTTAAACACTGGAGAGCTGTGAGATCAAGGGGCTTGGCAGAAAATGTTCTCTGCCACATTTGTTGTGCCCCTGTCCTCATGTATAACAGGAATTTCACAGAGAGTTTAGTGGTGTTCCCTTGTCCTTTTTGTTCCCTCTGCTTTTGTCAAGGAAGTCCCCTGGAAGCAAATTGTGTCATTTTTGCAGAATTGTAAAAGGATATAGGATCAACACAGATCCAAGGTGAAGCAGGTTGGTTTCTGGAACAGGACAGTGAGGAGCTGAATGAAAGGGAGCCAGAGACATTTTCATCCTTTTGGCCTTTTTTATTCTGTCTGGTTTTACATTCCAGGAAGCTTGCACAAAGCCTATGTGAGCAATATCTATTTCTTACTGTTTCTCCCCAAGGTTTAAAACTTACTCCTCTAAATTATCGTGGGGAGTCATTTCTTTATGGCTCCCCTTCATCTCTGTAAATCTGAAAAGGAAGTTTGCATCCTACAGTAGAAATTGTCATAACTGTCTTTCTGGCAAGGCACAGGAAAGGCTGACAGACACTTTTTAAAGTGAAAACAAATTAGGATCTCTAATTTTAAAGTGCAGAAAGACACCACAATCAGCTGGGAGCATCAGAAGACCAGAAGACAAGTGACAGCCAAGTGGTGGTAGAACTGTTTTCACCACATCCTCCAGACCCATCTCACCTCAAGGGACATCTAGCGTGGTGGCAGAGATCCCACTCATCACAGCCACACCAGCAGATTTATTCCAGCTGCAGAGGATACTGGAAAGGGTCTGTGGAGGACATGTTCCTGGAGGAGATGGGTTTTTTGATCTTTAAAATTAATATACCAGACATGCAACACTATGTAAACCATCCTGTCCCTCATTTTGACAGAAGACCCTGAATTTTGTGGCGTTTCAAGGCTGCCTCATGTGCTGAACAGAACAAAAGAAAGAAATTTGATAGGACAGAGGTGTCTGTAGATCTATGCAGGTGCAGGAATTTTTCACTTTAGGCTTAATTTCTAAGAAGCTTCAGAGACTCCAGAGAGTCAGGAGCAGTCCTTTCAACATATTGCCTGCTCTGTTTTATGCCAGAATTTACCCATTTTCTGCTGAAGTGTTTTTTGTTTGTTTATTTGTTTGTTTGTTTCTCCCTTTGGTTAGCATTCTCTAGAGCTGTGTTTCTCCCCTCACATGTCCTACAGTGTATATATAATTCATGGTGTCTAAAGAAGATAAATCAATATAAAACTGGTAGGCCCTCCTGATGATGAGCAGGGAATCTAAACTGCAGAAAGTGAATGGCAAAGCTTCAGCCAGCACAGTGCCTGCATCCAGACCCAGGCTGGTGATGGAGTAAAAGTCAGTAGGCTTTTAAAAAGCTGCAGACAATTATCATGCCAGGCTCAAGAATTTAAGTCTGAGTACAAGGAGGCCCAGAGCAATCACAGGTCCACAGGGAAAACAAGTCCACTACTTCAAAAGTTATTTCAAACGCTGCCATTTCTTCTTACATGGACAGGTGTGCTACAGCACAGAAAGACACCACAATGCATTACAGTATCAGGAAATGGAAGAGATACCATTTGCTGGATTACAAAATCAATGGGCTCATTAAAGAAGATGTAAGTAATGTCAGATCTCTGCTGATACCTTAAGATCTGCTTAGCAAACCACTGGGACTGGGAAAAAAAAAAAATAAAAAAAATTAACACCAGCATTTATTTTATTTATTTTAATTTAGAAAGAGAAATGGGGATAAAAATTCTTCTATATGAGGCTTCTTTCTGTAATACATACTAGCATACATACAAATACAGGAGAAAGGTGCCTGGATTTCTAATATTTGCCACTTGTTTGCACTTACTTCCCCAATTCTATGTCCTCTGATAGTGCATACTTCCACCTCCAGCCTGTGTGGCAGCAGCTAGAACCTCCTTAGGGATATCTGCTTTCATCCTCCACCCTCTGCTTTCCCAGGTCAGATATCCTTTTCTGCAAACCAAACTCTCACGAGCTGCAGAGGCATAAAGAGCAAAAATGTGCAGATCAGCATGCCCAGAGTCTGGCTGTCCCTCACTCTTAGACAGCTCAAACTTGGGGGTATCTCAGAGAAACTGCTCTTAAATGAATCTAAAAAATGCAGCATAGGTAAGGAAAAATGAGTTTCTTACACTCCATCAGCCTGTCATCTGCACACAGGCTTCGTGCTCACTACCACCAGAAACTGCCTAATACCACCCTGTCTCCTTGGTTAGCACATGAAAAACTCTCAGTGGGAAAATCTGGTACCAGTGTATGTGTGGCAAAAATTGCCAAGCATGGGAGACACAAATGTCCCCATAAAGTATGGCTCCAGTCTCCTGGGAGATAATGAATGCTCATGACTTTGTTTTTTGTACCAAAGGGCTGTGGTACTGGGAAGTGTACATGGAGAATAATAGACCTGTTTCTCAAAATAGAGAGACGTGGACTCATTTTTCAGAAAATTATGTCTGAATCACACAAACATATTGAATTTTGAATTACCTGCTGCAGAACTGTGCAATTTAAGTGAGCAAACTATCTTCTAAATCTCCAAGAAATTACACCAAAAGAGAGCAGAGGTACAGGTTCTTCAACAGGTAAGTGACTGTGTGCTTCTGCAACACAAATGTGGAGGAAATTATAAACAGTCACTGAAGTTTGACATGCTTACACACTGGTCAGGTCCAGCCAAAATGGGAAAATCCCATTTCATGAGCATGGAAGATCACGTATTAGACCAAAGAATGCTGGTGAGGACTTCACTAGGAGGAATGCTTCTTGTTCTTACCAGTAATAACTCTGTGACTAAGGCCAACAACACCTTCACATGTGAAAGGAATTTTGCAGCAACAGTGAAGTTTTCTTTGTCACTGTCACTCAGACCTAGCATCCCTTATGGGTGCAATTTTACAGGGGAAAAAAAAAAAAAAATCAGCAGGAAATGGATTGAACAAACCAGTAATGAGTTTTCTGAGATCAGCTAAACAATCTGAGATGAGAAAGAATGAAATTGTTGTTTTCTGTTTTTTCTTTTAAAATGAAATAACTTTCCTGTGTAAATTGCTTTTGGTATGCTGTTTTAAAGGGAAGAATAAGAAGACAACAATACCCCTCCCAAAATGAAACAAAACAGGAATTTGACCCAAAAGAAAATTATTCAATGTTTTCCAGCTCAGCCAAGAGGCTGAAAAAAAAAATATGTTTGTAGGCACACAATCTCTGTGTTATCCAACTGTTCTTCCCAATGCAAAATAAAAGGATTACACAGGAATAAGGAAGCAACTTTAAAAAACGGTGAGGGGAAAAATATGCTTCATTTGTCTTACAGATAAATACAAATTAAAAATGCAGGCAGTACGTGTAGTCTCCCCAAGGGACAGATTTGCTTCTAATTAATAATATGTTAGTGCCCTGGCCCACTACATTAAAAAACAAAACAAAACAAAACAAAACAAAAAACTCTAGATTAATCCTGCTGTAACATCATAGCTAGAACCTCTAAGAATTAACCCAGCCCAATCCCAGATTTACTTGCACTGTGATTACTGGAAATGTGGAGAGTTTATTTTCCTTCACCTACTGGATCGAGAAGAGAAATATTGTTGTTGTTTTTTTTAAATCCCATAAATATATATATATATATATATATATATATATATATAATTTTTTTACATGGATATGCATCCATTCACTTTCTTCTTTGGTGTTTACAATATTTCAGGCATGTTAGCAACTTTTCTTCTGTTTCTAATTGTGCTACTTAAGCCTTTCTATTTCAAAAATTAATGAAAATAAAATCCTGTCTGTGCAATCCCAGCAGACCTGACAGACAATAGTACCACAGGAGGCAAGGGTCTTGCTCACTACCGTTAATTAAAAGCCCAAAGCAAAAGTGTAAGCAGATTAGGGAAAGGGGGTGGGGGTGTGCTGGGCCAGAATGTGTTTTTCTGACCAGATGAGAATGACTCTGAGAGGAGGGAAGGACATTTTTACCGAGAGGTAAGCATTCAAAAACTGATGGGGTGTGCTGACGTTTGGTCTGCACCCCTGTACTGTTTAAAGCCCTTCAACCGACTTCAACAGAAACACTTCTGATTAGTATAAGTGAGCAGTTTTGATTAGTATAAGTGGATGTAAAAGTCAGAATTGGCCCCTTAACTAAAGATTCAGCCTCTCTGAATAGGATACCTAAATAGATGTGATCATATTTCTTGTGCTTTTTTTTAGAATAAGAAATGCTTCTCAAATTCGCCATCAACGCTATTGCTAGATTCCGCAGTGGCTGCTTATGTTTCATTATAACTACTGATAGATACCTTATTAGATTGATTTCAGGGGTGCTTTGCCTCATTTTCTTTCTTTTTTTCCCCCATATCACCGTTCATAAAGCAAACAGCCCCTGGGCAGAACATCAGTAGGAGCTGCCACTGTGGCAGCACATGGAAGTTTTCGAGCTCAGGTGAGAAGAAACAAGGGTCAAATGTGAAAGGGGGAAAAGAAACCTGAGTACATGGGAAACAAGGAAATTACTAAAAAGCTTTGGAAGCAAATCTGTGCCTGGGAACATAGTGGGAGAGGAGAGAAATAGTTGTGCCTATTATCATGACAAGTTTCCTGAACGAATGGCAGAATTCACTGTCTGGATTTCTTTCAGGACCCCCAAAACTACAATTACCCCTATCTGAGCCACACTGAATCAGATAAACACTACATATTTTAATTTTTGAGTAGCATACATCTCAGTAGCCTCCCAAAGAGCTGACTGCAAGATGTTACAAAAAACTTGGCTATGCCTTTGAAACCTGTAGGAACCACTGGTTTCAATCTGTTTCAAACCAAAGGCTGGATTTCATCTCCCTGTGCTTTAACCAGCCACAGAGTAAACAGCTGCATTGCTGCTAGTTAGCCTAAATCCCCTTTCCTGAATGTGGCAGAAGATAGGTATTCTTAGGGCGTAATTTATTTGACCTATTTTATATGTCAGCTTAAGGCTGGGTGAGATAAATCTTATCCTAAAAGCTCCGTCTCTTCTGATTGCAAAGGGAGCCCGAGTTAAACATTCAGAGAAAAGCGCCTGTGTTTGCTCACATCTGCCTCTCACCAAATGTTTCAGCATTCATGGACTTCAGGTTGTTTCCTCCCTTTCCCAAAAATATCAGCCAACATTTTTCAGCCTCCATTTTTTTTCCCCTCTTCTGTTACACAGAAAGAAAACCTTTTCCACTGTAACGCAAACAGGTGCCTTGCTTCGTGTATGTGCACTTGACTATCCCCATTTCTTACACCAAGAGAGCTACTGCCATGGTTGGGAGCTGGCAGGAAGGACTGGGGTTGTGGTCAAAGCTGCTCCCTTGGGAAGGCTTGGTGCAGCCTGGATTTTGGTTTTATCAGCCCCTCAGAGCTGTGAGGGATTTTAAAGAAATCTGACACTGCTTGCTCCTTCTAAAAATGATGCCTTGCTACACATCAGTGCACTCATCAGTTTGAGACAGTCACAGGGATGCTGGTAGCTTGTAGAGGCACATGATTCATTTCCCACACAGCACTTTCGGTGATCTCCTTTTAATACTGGTCGCTGACACTCTGCTTTCACTACATAGCATCGTGTGGCACACGCTGTACAAAAAATACCAGAGTTTTTTTTTCCAAAGGGCTATTTTTGATGAGAGCTGTTGCTCTGACAGCAGATCACTTGATCAATTCAATATGAATGTCAGTCAGAGGATGGCTTGTTGTTTTTTTTTTTTTCATTTTCCCCCCTTTTTGTATGTGTGTATGTCGCTAAGAAAAATGAGGCAGTGGGTGTTGATTCATGACAGTTTTACTAAAATATCGAAAGAGTACAGTTCAGTTTAAGAATAGATTAGCACCAAGAGGGATGATCACTGGGGCTTCCACTCCTGCTTTTCTTCCTGCTTGGATGCAGTGGGTTCCTGGAGAAGCACCATTTGCACAAGGAGCAAGTAGGACCCATAGGATCGGGCCCCAGGATTTGGCTGGTAGGGTACCCAGGATGCAGAACAAGCACCCCACAGCCCTTTGGGAGCTGGAGAGCTCTCCTCAGTGGTGTTTCCTCACACAACAGCTGGATTCAGCATCTACCAAGGACATTTTCAAAATTCCCACCAAGCTCCACAGTGCTGGATTTGGGCCAGGGGCAAACAACCTGGAAACCAGCAGCATAGGTTTGGCTGGCTGGGGGAAGCCCATCTCTCTTGACTCCTGGCCAAGGTACATCATCCCCTGCTTCCAGCAACACCGAATGCGAAACCCATGTATCAATGCAAAAGACATCCTGTGTATCCAATAGGGCAGTCAAGATCATCTAGTCCTTTTCAAGGAGTTTTTCTACGGCACTTTACAAAAATAGGTTGACAGGTGGTCGCGGAGCTTTGCCATGTTCTCATGGATTACGGGAACAGAAGGAAGCACTCTGTGACTGTTGGATCTGCAGTCCTGGAAGACAAATCCTGGAGAAAATGACCTGATTTGTCTCAAAAACATGTGCCCGTGACTTGTCTCTTTTTTTAATTGCTCACATCATGACACTCATGAACACAAGTGCACACATACATAAACACACAGGAGTCCCAAAGCATTTTTTTTCAGAAATTCTTCTCCTTTTCACATTCTGGTCTTATTTAAGCATGCTTTAGAGTGGAAGCATGTTTTCTCCCTGAAAATAATTGTTTTGCTCTAGGTGATCCTGCTTGGGGAGAGGTCGTGGTGGGGGTTGGACTAGATGATCTCCAGAGCTCCTTTCCAGCCTCAACCCTTCTGTGATTCTGTGATTTTATTTTCCGGTGCAACTGTATCTGTGAAACAGTAAAGGGAATAAACAGACACCAAACTGCACCCAGCATTAACAGTTATCTCAAATCAATTGATAATCCCTTGTCAAGCTGATTGCTGTCAAAAACAGGACAAGCAAATGCTTTTTTCATTCCCACCATTGCAGCTGTTGTCTTTTTCTGTTAGCCCAATTAAGCAAAGAGAAAAGGAGAAGCACCATATCAGAGCCAGTTTGCCTTGGGATATAAATTGTCCTCCTGTGTTTGTCTATAGCCAACACTGCAAGAATAACAAAGCAATGCCATAAACCCGGACACTGTGCAGAAAACACAAAGGGACTATTTTTTTTCCCTCCAAGCCTACATGGCATCCAGCCACGGTGCCCCCAGGCAGGCGCCAGCCCTCCCTCTCCGGGCTCTGGCTCATTGCGGGGCAGCACACAGCCATCCTGCACGGCCAGCCCGGAGCCCTGGGGGACAGGGGACAGCTCACCACCATCGAGCTCCTTCCCCTTGTCACCCTGGAGGATGATGGTTTACTCTGGGTGCCATCACGAAAGCCAATTTCCCTCCTCCACCTCTCTGCACTTGGTGGGAGAGAGCCCTCCGCCTTTTGGCTTGGAAAACAAGAGAAAATAAGTAATTTTCTCTGTCGCCCTTAGCCAAAGCCCCCCTGGAAGTGAGCTGACGTTATTATTGCAGAAGTGCGTCTGACTTCTGGCAGTAAATGCCAAAGAAGTGCATCGCCCTTGTGGCTCGTTGTCTACATGGCAGGACACCCCGTTGCGTGCTGGATTGTCACATGTAATCTATGCAAATGCAGTCATTAGCTTCAGCAGCTGTTTTTTTATTGTGCTGCTTCAAAAATGAAAAGGCATCAGCAGGGATTTTTGTTTTCCTACCTAGATTTTGAGGAACAGAATAAATTGCAACAAGCTCTCATTACCATGAACATACCCTTCCTGGTTCAGGAGGCTAGGCACCTACTTCCACTCGGCACAAGAACAACGTATTCCCTGCTTTTCAAGTTCTCTAAATGGTAACAAAAATCCTCATAACAGCCTTAGGAAAGAAGGTTTGAATGTGTTGGCTTCCTATGAAACATAAAGCCCACCCAGTCCCAACCCCCTGCCATGGGCAGGGACACCTCCCACCAGACCAGGTTGCCCAAAGCCCCATCCAGCCTGGCCTTGAACACCTCCAGTTTATGCCACTTGCCTCACCACCAGGCAGGGCCTTGAGCAGATGCAACCCCAAAATCCCCTCCTTGAGCTGGGGTTGAGACATGAGTGCACAGGAAGGGCACGTCCACCTCCAGGCTGGGAGAGCCTTGGGGCTTGCAGTGGAAATTGGGACCAGAACAGAAGCCCAGCCAGGCAAGTCCGGCATCAAAGAGGCAAGAAGGAGGGTGGAAAGCTGAACTAAGAGGATTTGCTGGGGGCCATGCCAGGAAGCCCCTGGAGCAGCCATATGGCTGCAGCCGCTGCTGGGCACCACCAGGCCCCGTGAGCCTGGAGACAGCTTCTCAGGGACCCTGCGGGGGTGGCACCGCCGCTCCACAGCTGCTGGCCTCACGAGGTGCAGTAAGCATGCAGGACGGCTGTGGAGCAGGGACAAGGGGATTAGGGATCCCGGCCAAGCTCTGCACCCCATGGCCCACCCCGTCAGCCCCCAAGCACAAGCCCACCACAAACCCGTGGGCGTTGAAGAGGGTTGCGCTACGGTAATTAAGTGTGGATCATGCATCTGCCTCCCGGACGTTTAAATCTGAGTGAGTTTAATTGAGTTTTAATTAAAGCTGATGTGAATCAGCTTAAATCTTTGCTCCTTCGGTTCTCTAGGGAGATTTTAAGTGTAGAGGTGTGAGGCTATCTCGTGGAGGCTGGAAGGTCTGAGATGGTTAACAGATAAGTGTGTGTGCAAACCTAACTCTGCTGACCCAAATTCAGCTCAGAAAGGGCTCGGCGCAGTGTCCTTGGAAATCAGCGAGGCCACTTCTGATGGCACAGAGGCACCTCTGCCACGTGCCAGCATGGTGTGGGAGGAACCTCGTGGGCATCCAGCACTGCTGTGACAAGGTGGCAAGGTGGCAGTGGAAGTGACAAGTCAAGGTCATGGTGTCGGGCCCCGTGTCCAGATATGGCTCCAGGGATGAGAAACTCGTCTCTGGCAGACCAGGTCTTCTGACTCACATGCAGGAGCAGGAGACAACACGCTGGGGCCAGCCTGAGCTCCAGGGATGGGTTCCCACAGGGGCTGGAGCTGTTCAGCATCACAGCTCTCTGCCCTGAGTGCAAGGTACAGGTTTTCTCCTTGGATTCTCCAAAGTAAATAAATAGCTCTGTGTACCCTAAAGAAAACCAACCCTACCAAAATACTTTGTTGAACAAGTAAAAGGGAAAGGGGAAGAAAAAAATAATCACATCAATTATCTCCCTTAATGAATAATTGGGAAGCACTTAGATATCACTTAAGCAATGATAAGAGTGCATATAAATTAAGGTAGAGCAGAACACAGTTATCACACACTAATGTCAATTTGGTGTGACTCCAGTACCTGACTCTTGCTTTTGGACTGCAAACATGGTAAAGCATTTTAAGGGAATAATGTTTTTCTATTAATCATTTATAGTATTGATAGGGTGTTTCCTGGAAGAGTCTCTTACTTATTTATTTTTTACACTGAACATTATGGATATTCAATTATAATAAAGCATTACAATGTATTTGCTTCTAGATAAGGAGACAAAAAAAAATCAGAAAAGTTTCTCTTAACATCAGAAGTGAAAAGTGAAAAGTTATTTACCCTAAGGAAATATATGAAGCTGTTATCAGTTAAAAGCATGCAATATGCTTGAGAGGTTTCTGAACATTTTAATAAAGGGTTTGTACATAGTTTGTCATGTCTCTCTTACACTTAATAAGAATTAATGAGAACAAGAATAACACAAAATACTCTCAAAATGGCAGGAAAAAAAATAACGAAGCACTTTCATCCTCCTGCATTTCAAACTGGTAACATGATTTTCACTGTACATGTCTGGAAGAAAGAAGGCCCTGGAGAATGCTACTTTGAATCCCTGTTGAGTGGGTTTCCCACTATCTGAGGGTTTCCTACCATAAGCCATAACTGGTCCATCATGCTACGGGGCTAAATTACAAAGGCATGGATGTAGTTATTTTTGTACCACATCTGTAACACCCTGGGGATCTGATTATGTAAGATAGTACCAGAGATGCAGAAGGCTGCCCTTTCCAGAAATTTACATCTACAGATTTTCAAGTGAAAAGTACTGATCTGGGCAACATATAAACCATAATGTGAGTACCCACATTTGCATTTAAGCATCTTAATGAACAGACAAATGAAATCACCAAGGCAGAGGCCCCTGAGGAGTACCAAGGAGTTTCTTCTTGCAAGGAGTTGGGAAATGTGGGGCTGCAGGCACCACATGGAGCCAGGAGAGGATTTTCCTCTCCTTGAGATCTCACGAGGACTGTAGGAGAGGTGGACTCTCTAACCCCAGACTTCAGCCCTCTCCAAGGGGAATCGAGCACTTCCAGAGGACGTCGTATTTCCAGAGGGAAAAGGAAAGTTGTGGCTGGCATGGAGGGAAATGCAAAATGCATCCTTCCTGGCAAGACCCACATTATGCACAATATCTCTGTGAGCCTTACAGCCATGTTTGACACCCCTCAAACTCACCAGTTTTGGGTCTTTGCCCCAGGCTGATACATTATGTTAGTAACAAAAAGGAAGAACAGGTTCATCTCACATGCAAAACCAAGATTTGAATATTACTGAATTACAGAAAGTTCTGACCTCCTATATATCACACTATTTTTTCCCTTAATGTATTCAGTGAGATCACTACTAGAGATATACAGGCTCCATGCAGTAATCAAGGCTTTTTTAATAGGCATTTTCCTGTCTCTGTGGTCATTTGAACAGTTTTCTGTAAAAACTCAACTGAGAACTTCCAAAAGAGACTAGTACTACCAGACTGGTTTAATCCCTGCTTCCTTTATCTGTATTTCTAAGTCTCAACATGATTTAATTAGTGACCAGCCTTACAGAATGTGTGGATTACTGCCCTATTAAGACAACAAATTTTTAACAGGATTTTAAAACAACATTTGCAAAACTCATTAGCCCTGGCCCAGTCCCCAGCCATTCAAGTGGACGAGCAGAGGCTCTGATGTTCGTAAAAGTCATATTTCTGAGCACAATTCTTGCATTTTCCTACTGGGATACTGCAGAACTTTGCACATCTTTCTGTTGCTCTTCTAGAACACAAAGTTTATGATAAGCCACTGTTTCCAAAGTAGGAATGGCTGGCTTTGGCTCTGATAATAAATATATGAATAACTGCATTGAACCCCAGGATAGAAGCAGTCATCTCACCTGGCTTCTTGCAAAGCAGGAAGAGGTGGTGCATGCCATGGGTGGTCCACGTGTCTGGATGCAGTCCCACACTCCTGGCAGCTCTGCAGGACCCACATCTCCATCAACATTTCCACTTTTGCAAGCCTTAGCCACTAATTTTATTTGCAGCAAACAGTGCAGATTTAGTCAATTCTGCTTGAGGGAAAAACAGCTCTAGCAGACAGCTCTCATATTTAGCATCACACCTTTTCACTTTTCTCCACATTCTCTCTGAAAGCTGAAGAAAGTCATAGATTTTAATATGAAAGATAACTGCAGTGGCTATCTTCCCCATTTCAAAAGCAGAGATGTCACTAGTGACCTTGAGTGGCTAAATGTAAATTCAGGGCATTGGTTTATGCTAATCTTACTAGCATCATTGTAAAGGAATATTTGTGCTTGATTCACAAAACTTTGCTGATAAAAGAAAAAATGCATTCACTCTGCTTGACGTGGAAGACACTTGGCTATTGGAGGTGTGGGAAGTGGGACCAGAATGGAGCTGGCTTTGCTGTCAGCTGGAGATAAACTGGAAAAGAAGTGGGAGATTTGGAAGAAGGTTACATGGAGACAGAGCTCAGCCCAAATCCCTCATCAGAGCTCCATGGGCTCCAGTGGTTCTGCACCAAATTGCCCCTGTGTGAATCTGTGCACATGGAAGAAGAGCAGAGAAATGGTGGACGAAGAAATGAAGATTTAAACAAAAAGCAGCAAAGGGTGAGGACAGGAAGATGATAATGCTATGCCATATGGAAAGTACAATATGAAGAATTAACACCTTGTCTTCTGTCCCTAACACAAAACATAGACTTCAGTGCAGCTGGGAAAGAGAAATACCCTGGGCTGCTGGAGCACAAGCTGATGCTGAAGTTATACACACAAAAATAATGACCCAGAAGGCCAGATCATAGCTGCCCAAGCCCCAGTGCTTGCATTTCTGTAGTAGTGTCGGTGTATAGGTTGTGCTGAAAAGCAATATACTGCAAAGCAAGGCTGGAAACACGGCTGGAGTGCAGGCAATGCAGACTGCAGAGCATCCAGCAGCCCCAAAACAATGTTCTGAAGACAGAAATGGCTGTGGGTATTGTAATAGAAAGTCAGCCCCAATCCTTGCTGTTCCAGAGGAGTTTCACCAGCACTACCACAGGTGGGACCAGGCTGAGGTCCTGCTTCCACCCTTGTTTCCATGCGTGGCTGAAATACAAGGAGATTAAATATCCCTGAACTTGCAGATGGCATTGCATGAAGGTACGAGGAAGGGAAATGCCTTTTCCTTTTGTCCTTTCTAGGCAAGGAGAAAACCAATCTGGCCAGGATAGTTGTTTTCTAATTAAATTAATCTTACAAAAAAAAATAAAATACCTACCTTCACATGAAGTAAGACTATTTGAGCCCCAAAGGGCTCCTGAGCTTGCCTGCCACAAGCCAGGTTCCAGCAGCAGTCCTTATTTCCACATTCGATTGAAGAAGCACCATCAGCAGTGTGAGCTACTTCAGCTCACCCCTTGCTGATCTCCTGGTTCAGATCTTTATCTCACAGTTTCCTTTTGTTGTTAAAAAGCAACACAGTCAAGAGAGGAATCTGGTGGCATAGGAAGTGGCTGAGTGTCACAGAAAGTGCCTGGTAAAACCTCTTCATCTGCTTCATCCATGCTGGATTAATGGCTAGACTTGATGATCTTGGAGGCCTTTTCCAACCTAAGTGATTCCATGCTCGTATGATTTTTGTTTCTGGTCACTTCCTTACTTAAGGACATCTCTCTGCTCTGTCCTTTAAAAATCCCTTGAGGGAAAAATAAACCAGGTAAAATTAGATTTATCCTTGATATTCTTCAAAGGTTGAATGTAGCACAGGTTATCTGTTCACTTCTTTTCTTCCCACACAACGTGGATAAAAGGCATTATGTTCAGCATTATTTTCAAACTTCGTGTTCTTGTCCTCAAAAGTAGTGTGGGCCTTCCTTTCTTTGAAGCAATAAAGTAAAAACAGGAAAGGACAAGCTTTTTTGAGAAACGGCTCCAGGAGCAGAGGATAAAATGAATTTGTCCAGATGGACCAGTTATAAAAAGAGAGAGCAAGGAAATTAAGAAAAAAATAAAAAGAGCCAGAGTAACAGGTGAAGGGCAGGGGAGAACATAAGAGTGTGCAACAGCAGTCTGGCTAACGGCTGGGCCTGAAGAAAGGTGCAGACATTAAACAGGTGGGTAGGAAAGCCAAGGAAAAGGCCAAAATGGTGACGCTGCAGTTCTGCATCCCAAAAAAATTTCACCAGTGCCTTAGGCAGCCCAAAGGAGAGGAGCAGGGAGATCTGTAAGCAGCGTCAGCAGCTTCACCACACTGAAAAGGTGGTGGCAGCACTTCTCTCTGGGGCTGCAAAGGGCATCAGAAACACCTTGAAACTAAACAGCTAACACGAAGTACACACACACACAGGCACATCTTTGTCCTTTGCTTGAGGCTACAGTTGATTCAACAATCACATGTGATTTGAGTAACAGCAGGATTCAGAGGGCCAAACAGACGTGTCTGTGAGACAATTTCATTAAAACATTTAAAAACCACCCAACTGCCAGTTGTTCTAAGTGGCAGGCACTTGGGGAGTCAACGAGGAATTCACAAGAGCTCAGTGAAAAGCAAAACCTCAAAATCAAGTGCTGCCGGCTGACAAGAGGAGCCTAGAATTAGTTATCTCAATTAATTAAATTTGTGATTTCACATCCCCCAGAGTGGTTTTTTTTGTTTGTTTGTTTGTTTGTTTTTGGGGGTGGGTGAATATTCACACAGTAACTTCCTTAAATCCTTACATCTTGACAGAACAACCAACCATCAAGACTCTTGATTTATATTTCTACTTTTGCACTGATTTTCCAGGAGAACACAGGAGCGCTGCATCAGTACTCGGGTTTCTGTTTCTCTAGCTGTTCAGCAGATTAGTAATGAACTGAAATCATGATTTTTATGGTAATTTAGGCTTCATAAATTGACTATGCTGTGCAAGTGAAAAAATAATTAATATGTGGACTCCTTGTACCCACAAAACTCACTGCACTTGTGGCTATAGAAGGTCTTCAGTTTTTATTTACTACGGATTTTATGGGTTAACCCAGTGAGAGCTCTTTTTCTTGCTGCTATTGGTTTATTCTACACAAGAGTTGTAAGAGGCTGTAGCTGTTTCTTGCTTTCTAATTAAAGAAATAGTCTGTTCCAGCACAATAATTTTTATATTTCTTTTAGTTGGTGTAAGGCTGCGCCTATTTGCCCTTGATTACGTGTTTAATTAGGTCTACAATATTCCATAATTAATCTCTTAAACAAGATCTGAAATGGAGATTAGGTCTTGTTATGATTCTCAGCTTACTCATCTCTTTTTACTACATGAAGAAGGCAATGCATTTCGCATCAGGCATCCTGTTAACTCTTCGTGCTGTTGCCATAGTCCCAGTATTCCTTCCAACACTGACAATCAATATTTGAAAAAAAAAAAAAAAAAAGTTTGGCAATCAGAAAACAAACACACAAACAAACAAAAAAACAACACAGCTAACATCATTCTGCGATGGGCTGGATTTTCTGCCTGGCCAAGCTCACACCTATAAAATTTCCCCCTTCTGCCAGCAGGTCTCCTGCATGCCCTTCACTCCCATTGAAGCAAAAGAAAAAACACCCTGCATGAGCGATCTGCTGCAAATTTTCCCTCTTTCCACCCCAGCTCCCAGCCTGAATGTGCTTTGTCTGGGCTGCTGCTTTGATGTGGCATCAGGCAGCTTTGAAACAATCACTTGAAGACAGCATTAAAGGCAGCCAAGGGTAAAACATCCAGCAGCCACCGTGCAACTGCACAGATATGTGCCAGGGCTGTGCAGGGAAGGCAGAAATGCCCACATAAACCCCTGAATTTGGGACCAGGGCTGCTTGGCTGCCTCACGGAAGGAGCTCTGCAAAATTTGGGCAGGAGTAAAGCTCTGCCCTCCCATTTCAAACCCTTCATGACTTTGAGCTCAAGCAGGACAGATGCAGCCCTGCCAGAGCTGTCGTCGCATGTTGGTTTTGAACAATAGAGGATTGAGAAGGGGGCAAAAAAAAGTTGTTTGTGTGCATCTGTCAATAAGGGAGCTTAAGTTGGCGATGAGAGGCGAGTGCTGGAGAGGTACTCAGGGAGATTAAGTGCAGCAGATTTATAGGTGAAATCTGGTTAGTGTTGATGCAAAAGGTTGTGGGGGAGATTTTCAAAAGCATGTGTGGGAGGAGACTGCTTGCATACTATTGATTTTCTATTTTGGTGCCTAGCTCTCGTCTGTGTGTAACAGTCCTCTTGTGAAGCACTGGAGCTCCTGGATGTAGTGCAAGAAGCCCATGAAACAAGCAGGAGACAAGCAGTCAACACTGATACCATCATCCAATGCCGAAAGGGGGAGATGGGAAAACATGGAAAAAATGCCTCCATTTCCACTCCACCCCACCAAGTACTGCCGTTCATGTGCAAAGGGAACACAGTGCCACGGTCCCCAGTCTCTATGTATTTTCCATATAACTGGCAGCTAAGGTGAAGGGCAAAGAGGAGCTGCACGATGTGCAGCACGTGTCGGAGAACAGTGGCCTCTGGAGCTGCTGGCGGCCTTCCAGCTTTGCAGGCAGGAGTCATTGCTGCATCAGGGAGCACCAACACAGGGGGCTGGGCCCCGGAGTCCACTTACCCTTAATTAACTCATCCCCATCTGTGGGCAATTTGTGTGAATGTGTTGAATTTCTTCTGTTTTGCCCAGACCTGAGTAACAGCACACAGTGCAGTGGCAGCAAGGGGATGGGGCTGCAGTGAGTGCCCCCATGCAGGGTGAGGAGAGGGGACGTAAGAACAGGAGTGGCTTTAACAAAACCCTAACCAGGGGCACGGTGACTCTTTTCTTGCAGTCAGGAAACAACAGCAGCTGCTGCTCCACCACGTGCACATTGTTTTTCTTTCTGAAGGGAAAAAAATAAAGTAGGTCAGTATCTTATTTGCCAGAAGCAGAGATTAAGGATATTAGGAAAGGACACAGAATAGTCTAAGCTGCTCAGGAAAGCATTGAGGATCCAACCTGCATGGGTTTGTTCATGACATGAATGAGGAATTCGGTTGTTGACACAAAAAACAGACATCATGTTTAGATACTACATGAACAAGAGATGTCAGGTGTGTTGATAGTAGATAGAAATATGCATTAATTACAGGATATTAAAGCAAAGGGTATGGATTATGGCTCTTGAAAACCAAGAGACAAAGTAGAAAAATGTTAGCTGTCATAAAATGAAGAGTGCTAATCAAGTCCTACTTCACTTACGTGGTCTCAGCTTCTATAGCACTACACACATACAAAGCTTCTTCAAATTACTATAGAATCATAGAATTCATTGGGTTGGAAGCAACCATAAAGCCCACCCAATTCCAACCCCCTGCCATAGGCAGGGACACCTCCCACCACACCAGGTTGCCCAAAGCCCCATCCAGCCTGGCTTTGAGCACCTCCAGGGATGGGGCATCCACAGCTTCTCTGGGCAGTCTGTGCCAGGGCCTCACCATCCTCCAAGTGAATAACTTCCTCATAACATCTAAATCTCCCCTCTTTTAGTTTAAAACCTTGTCCCTTTTGTTTTACCGTTATCTGCCTAAGCAAAAAGTCTTTCTCCATCTTTTTTGCTGGCTCCTGTTGGGCCTTTTGTCCACCAGAACCCCCAGGTCCTTCTCTGCAGGGCTGCTCCCAGTGAGTTCTTCACCCAGACTATGCTCATGACTTGAACATCATTGGGTTCACATGGGCCCATTTCCCAGGCCTATCCAGGTCCCTCTGGATGGCATCCCTTCCTTCTGTTGTTATTGACTGCACCACTCAGCTTGGCGTCATCTGCAGACTTGCTGAGGCTGCACTCCATCCCACTGTCTGTGTTGTTGATAAAGATATTAAGATATTAAAGATACTAAATAGCACTGGACCCAGAGACCCCTGAGGTACATCACTCATCAGCAGCCTCCAGTTGGACATAGAGCCATTGACCACCACTCTCTGGGTGCGGCCATCCAGCCAATTCCTTATCCACTGAATGGTCCACTCTTCAAATCCATCTCTCTTGAATCTGGCAATCAGGATTTCATGTCGGACCATGTCGAAGGCCTTGAAGAAGTCCAGGTAGATGACATCGGTCGGTCTTCCCTTGTTGACTGATGCAGTCACTCCATTGTAGAAGGCCACCAGGTTGGTCAGGCATAATTTGCCCTTGGTGAAGCCATGCTGGCTGTGTCAGATCACCTCCTTGTCCTGCATCTGCCTTGACATTGCTTCCAGGAGGGTCTGTTCTGTGACCTTCCCAGGCACAGAGGTGAAGCTCACCGGTCTGTAGTTCCTCAGGTCCTCCTTTCTACCCTTTTTAGAATGGGAGTGCTGTTTCCCTTTTTCCAGTCACCAGGACTTCAACTGACTGCCAGGGCTTTTCAAATGTAATGGAGAGAGGCTCTCCTTGGCCTTTCTTTTCCAGCCAGTGTCCCCACAGAATCCCTTGATGGGACAGGAGCTACGGGTAACCAGCAGCATTTCAGGCAGCTAAACAAGTGTAGGAAGCAGCAGGATGTCATCTGTAGGCCTGCCACTATAAATAAATAGCCATTAGGCACACCAAGCGTTGCCACACACGAAAGACACGGATGTTTTGCCTTGCAGTCCTCACACACTGAGAAGATAATTGTTCACGCTCCCAGTTCAGGCACATCCCATCCAGCAACAAACAGGGAACATCACACTTAAGACAAGTCCAATTAACAACAATCTGCAAATTCTGGGAAAATGAGAGAACAGAAAAATCTTGCATGTTTTATTTTTTAGTATGAATAGAGACATTCACTGAGGAGGTAGGGAAGCTAATATACACAAATTATACAATGCAACAAGACTTTGTACACCATTCCATTAAGCAATGAATTAGATGTTTCAGTGAAAGCCTGTTACTGAATACTCTGAAGTCTTCTTTCACATAAATTCCTCTTGTGACTACGTCCACGTGGGTTTTTCCTCAAAGGCAACGAGCCAGTAACACTTGCTAAAAGCTGCGAAGCTGCTCAGAAAATCACCCCAGGGGCACTTTGCTATGGGGGCCTCTCCTGCATATGCGTGTCAAAGAGGAACCAAAGCTTTGGCAAGTGGTCGGTAGGGTGAAAGACCACCGCTCTCATCTCCATTTGTGACTCTGAGGATTTTAAGATTAGACGTTTTAAAGATGTGTAACGTCTTGGAGACAGCCAACACCTTCAGGGAAGCAGGGACTGTTTCTGAACAGTTTCTTGGAAAAAAAAATATGTATTTTTTCCTCATCCTCATTAGCTACTGCTTGATTTTGTACTTTCCAGTTTCTTCCCAAGGTCCCTGGATATAACAGTTAAGACTCCTGTTTACAAAGGAAAATAATGTGTTAAAAGTACGTATTGAACTTCCATTCACTTTGGGATTTTGTTTTGTTTGTTTGTTGTTTTTTTTTTTTTTTTTTTTTTTTGGTTTTCCACAAGAAGTTATTCCTCAGTTTTTCCTTACAAATTAATGGAAGAGAAAGTACCAGTGGATGTCGAGATATTTAATATTTTGTCTTTGGCATTTTTTTTTTCCTCACCTGATAGTTCAGCTGAAACCAGCAATAACCTGGTATGCTGTGATGTAGCTTCTGCAGGACTTTCCTTTTTTTTCCTTTGCAAGCTTTTTAAGACTCAGTGTAAAGACACAGCAAACACATAAACACAAAGCAAGACATAACATACATCTTAGAGTAAAAACAGGCCTTCAGCATTAAAGACAAAAATTCAGACTGTGCTGATGCTGGAGACCTTCATCCGCCAACTGTATGCTGTTCTAACCACTAGACATAATATTGTCGTTCTGCAATTTGATTGAAGTTTCCAGCAGTTTGGGAAGAAACATTATTCATGGTGACTTTAGTACCTCTTCATGGATTAATTGTAGATATTTTCCAAATAATATTATTAGAAAACAGAATTATCTATGGATCAAGCTTCAGGGCCCTCAGTGAAATTGGTCTGAGCACCACATAAAATAAGAGGAACAATCTTTGACCTGAATAGATTGCCATCTAAGCAAACCAAAGGGAGAATTGATGAAAAGAGGATATTATCTCAGTTTTCCACAGGCAAACAGGAGTAACGCAGAAATTAAATGACTTATCTGAGGTCAGAGAGAGCCTGCAGCACATGCAGTCATCAAAATCACATCTCCCAGAGTTCCAGATTTAACTGTGAAACCATCTTCCTACTCTCATACAACCATCAGGGATGACTAAAAATAAGAAGATAGAGAATTAACCCTCAGCTTATTACAGTCTGGAAATTATTACATCTCTAAGAGAAACCAAATATCTTCCTATCATGTATCTGTTAGCAATTTAACAGTTCTTCCAGGGAGCTGGGGTACAGTAAAGTTGTTTTTTTTTGCTTGTGCTGCCTAGATAATCTGGCATACAGGAATATTTATGAACTACTTAAGATGCTTTGTTGAAAACAAGTCACATAATTCACATGATTAATTTTGTTAGACTGGCCACATCTTCTGCCACATTAAAAGGAAATATTGCTTTGTGTACTGATTGTTACATTATTCCACGCTTACCTTGATGCGACTTTCCTTCACAGAGGACAAAACTAATAGGAAACCAATTAATATCTTTGATGTGTAGCAACTGCTGGCCATCACACAGATATCATTTATATCTGTCTATTTCAACCTCTGCACTTTCAGAGACACGGAGATGAGGATTTCCTATGTGCCCAGGGAAATGTCTTACTTGTATAGAGCACATGGAGCTTTGTCTCCAGTGGGGGACCACAGAAACACCTCAAAAATGCATTCACCATGACAGTGGAAGTTCTTCCACTTCCCAGTTTCACGTATCCAACCACAGGCATTGCTTCCTGCCCTCAGACCTTGGTCTATCTATGGTAATATGACACATCTGGAACATGACCTGAAAATAACGAGGATCCCACATTGGTATCACTGAGCCCTTTGGGAAACAAGGGGGTATAGGGAGCAAAATCACCTTGGAACCTTTTCCTGACATCCAGCCTAACCCTCCCCTGATACAGCTTCATGCCATTAATGATCTTCTTAGCCAAGGTGCCCTCATAGATCTGTGCTCCTTCTTGCACCCCTTTCAATCAGGTACCTCGAGTAGTTATCTGGAGATCAGCTTTGCTTCCCTAGGGGGATGAAGAGTGATCTTGTAACTGGTTGAAGGCTTGCTCCAGGGAAGAGGGAGGCATTAGTTCAAATTGCACCCAAGATATTGCCTAGAAACTTGGTCTCCCAGTGCCTGGCCAAGCGTCCTTATTCCTGCAGCACAAAGGGATGGGCACTACCAACTCCACAGAAGGAAACATGGATGAGGCTGAAGTTTGAACTAAAAAATGGTTGCATAAGAGGACTGGGCTTTCTGGAGTCTGAGATAGTGGAAGGATCTCAGCTCCAACAAGAGGAAAGACTAGAAATGCATAAGCTAGACTAATAATTACCCTCTCTAAAGCTCTACATGGGTTGTGCAGGACATCAGTTTGCCCTTCTGAGATGCTTCATGCCATATTTAACCCACCCATTAAGTAGGGTCCAGAACCCAGATCTGAGACCCTGGTCTCCATCCTGGAAGCAATAGATAAAGTTATAAATCACTAAACATGAGCCATGTGCCCACCCCAAATTGCTCATCAAGCACCTTTTAGGATAGCATAGACAGTTTCCAGGGCACAGCTGTTAAGCACAGTGAATTCAGAGCTATGCTATGAAGTATCAGCACAGCTCAGCATTATTGCAGTGCATCCTGTGCTTTGCCCTCTCTATATACTTTTTATGTAATAAAAAGTTTTAGGCTTTTAATACTGGACTCTTCATCCCACCAGTGGGTGAGTATTGGATATATTACCTCTCAGATACAAAGAAACTGCTTACACTTCCAAGCTACAGAGCTGAATCTGACTGATTCAGCCACCACATTAGTGATCATGAATCACATTTAGGGACTGAGGAGGCTGGGTGCAGTAGTCTGCTCTTCATTTGCAGTTCTCTGCTGTAACCTGTTTCCCTCTGTTGGAAATACACCCCTGAAAGCATCTCCAACTTGGCAGTCTGTGGCAAAACCATAAGTAGAGAAGGTTTTACAAGAATGCTAGAAAGACTCCCAGTTTCACCTGCGTCTTTTGCCTTGTCCAACAACCCAGCACATGCCCCAGAAGCACCAGGAAGCAGAGGCCATGACCCTGATGCCAGAGGACTCCCTGGAAAGATTTAGGCAGCACAGAGAAGCCCAAGGAGAGGCTGAAGATAGGAGGGGGCAACTTCTCAGGCTTTCGCTCCACTATGGCCCTGCTCAGCCCAGCACACAGCTTAAGCCCCCCCAGAGTGGTGGCTGCCTGAACCCACCAATGTCTGGGGTGTGAAAACTGGGGCCTCCCATTTCACACCCAGCTCTTAAGCAGTAAGTTAATAGCTAAAAAGCAGCAAAGAGGCAGAAGCTGGCACGTTACCTCCTTGCAGCTTTCACAAAGTGCCAACGTTATCTGTCAGTCTCTAACCAGCTCAGCACGCCAGCTTTCTGAATCCTGTTCTTCAATTTCTCTTGCCTACCAGGCAAACCCATCTCTGGGCTGCATCCCAAACTCAGCACAAAACATCAGTCTCCGCTGTCTACTAACAGTGTCCTAGTAGCCCCCTGACTCTCTGTGAACAGTAGAGGGTGGGCAGGTGGCTTGCAACGGGTGCCAGTGCTGCTCTGGAGGCTGCTGCCATGACATGCTCCATCAGATAACCTCTGCAGTGTTTAACATCTGGGCACCGTGCTCCTTCACCAGCCCTTACTTTCCGGGGCATGTTTTTAAGCCGCTCCAAACCTCAGATCTCTGACCTGTGAAAGCTGTGGGAAGGCGATTCACGGCGCCTGACTTCACATGTGACTGAGCCGCTCACCCAAGGCTCCCTGCACAGTCAAGCGAGAAAAAAAGGCATTTTCACCATGTGCTTCATACGACCCTGCTCAGATGTGCACCGAAGCCAGCTGTGCACCATGAGCATTCATCCATGCATGGAGCCAAGGGTGACCGGCTCAGAAGTGGGCACTGGGACCTGGCCGCATACCAGCAGCTCACGATTCTTCCTCTAGGTTTGCTGGAAGGAGCGTCCAAGGGTTTCAGTGATTTATTTGGATGCTGGCACAAGTGATTAGTTTCATCTCTTTCTCCTTGTTTTTCCATGATTCATGGCTCTGACATGTACCTCAGTATTGTCCCTGTTGAGTTAGTGCTAGGATCTCTTGGGGACAATTTAAAAGTTCACACAACTAACTTAACATTACTTGCTTGTACAACTTATAAAATTCACTTGTATTTTATGCACCTCTTCTACCCACTACAGATCTGGAAATAACAGAAAATGGTTTCAGGATTGCCAGATTATTCAAAAACCTCATCATCATTTTGCAGGTTTGCAGTAGTGTTTGTAGTCTTACAGGAGGTGCTGAAAAATTAGTGAGCATCTTCCATAAGACATTGCAGAGATGTTTTTCCTACTGTATTTGTGGCTTTCATTTTTAAATAAAATCTATTTTTTAGAAATCAACTTGTCCAATTCCAAGTCTGATAAAACAAACTACATATTAAGATCTGGGAAAAACGAAGTAAGGGGGAAAATGGGGCAGTTTTTATTATCTTGATCCACGGAAAGGAAAAAAAAAGTAATTTGATTTGTTGGTACTGTAAGCATTATGGCTGAAAATGATAATGTAACAGAGCCTCGGGCTCTTTCCATAGCTCTAACTGGGTTTAGATGGCACATGAAAGCTCATCCTGCAATGACAAGAGTGAGTGCGTACCTCCAATTACGCTGGCATTTGAATGGCACTAAAATGAAGGAACTAAACACTGCTGAGAGCTGCCTCTCAAGCTCAGATTAACCGTAGCCAATATTTCAATTTGCGAATCACCATAAAGACTGTCGCAGGGCATATTCTAGTAACAAGCTATATTTAGATTTGATAGAATTTTTATCCTCTTTCAAAAACAAACACACTGAATGCAGTTTTATATCCCCTGCAGAGGCTGCCTCCTCCCACCCACGCTTCTCTTCTGCTTAGCTCCAGTGCCCAGAGAGGCAGAGTCCCCAGGGAGGAGTAAGCAGCTGGATGGGTGTGCTGGTAAGGCACTTCTGTGCTCAGCCTTTCACCCCCAATGAAAATTTAAAAGTGAAATGAGGCTTAGTCTGGTTTGCTAATATGAACCCGAGTACAAAGGCTTGACAGCTCCCTCTTTCTTAAACTTCAATACATTTGAAGACTCACATCTCCAGAACATGCAATTAAAGCATTGTGGAGTACATGGCACTATCAGATTACATTCTTTGATGGATACTAATAAAATATTTCAAAACAAAGTAGGAAAAAAAAAAAAGGAAAAAGCAAGATATTTTGAATATATCACTTCCTTCACCCAGGTGGAGTTACTGTGTTTGCAAAGCAACCAGGTAGGAACATCTTCAACACAATGGATTGATGGATCATTTGGGAAAAATAAGAATTAAAAAAAATAAAATATATCTTTGCATGCAGGAAATCATCCCTTTCCTAATGGAAAAGGGCAAATGTTGAGGTCACAGCATTCAGTACAATGGCTTCAGAGAAGTCTCACTAACCCCCTTTAGGAGAGTGTGAATTCACTACAAAGGAAAGTATTAAAAATGACACCAAACACCCACTGTTATTTTCATAATTAAGACAAAAACATCTTTCCTTCCTTCCTGTCTTAAAATCATTTGGATAAAAAGATGTTTTACATGAAGTGCTACCAGTTTTAAACTACTACAACAGGCACAGGAGCATCTTGAATTTTATCTTTCCTTCTACAAATTATGCTGTATTTTGGAGCTGAATACAAAATATTTGTTATCCATTAAGTGGGGAAAACTGAGAGAAAAACACCCAGAAAAAACAGAGAAAGTAAACACAGCTTAATAGTGAGCCCCACAGTCTCTGGAGCTGGAAGAGCTTCACCCAGGGGCACAACTGTAGTTCTGCTTAATGGTCCAAACTCTTCCTAAAAACCAAATTCCCATGACCTCGTAAGAACTGAGATGCCCTAACTCTTTCTAGGCTGTGATCACCAATTTCTGAAACCTTCCCAGTTTCTAAAGCCTTCCTAGGAGCACATCCACAATCGGCGTGTGCCTGTGTAACTAACACTAAGGGTACCCCATTACCTGTTAAAATAATAACCCTACAAAGCAACAGGCTGGAAGCAAGCAGCACAGTTTCAGAACTCCTTTTATTTGCAGTAAATCAGAACAGCTCTCCCTAATCCTCGTAATGACAGAGCACCACACTTCACCTCCTCGAGTGCTGCTCTCGGAGCACTTGGCAGAGCCCGGCTAATGGTGCTTTTCAGAACGGGGTCAGGTCATTAGCTCTTCCGCAGACCTGCTGTAATTACTGCACTGTTCTGCAGCTCGGGACAAGCGTGGTGTGCTATTGCTGGGGATCCCAAATGGTATTTTTCTACCTTGCTGGCTTGAATAGCTGTTACTGAGATGAGCAGCTCGGTAGCAACCCCCTGTCCCTTGGCTGATCTCCGCAGCTACGTACAAGCAGCTCTCCTCTGCCTCAGTTGCCTTGTGGTCCGACTGAACATGAGGAATAGGAGAGAGGAGCAAGAAAATAGAGCTGATCAGAAATTGAATAGCCACAAGAACATCAACCCCAATAGAGTATAGAGGATTCAGTGCAAAGCTGCAGAGAAGAGAGCAGTCTATGCCAGTTTGTAGTCTTTAAATTTTTGGCAAGAGTTTAGGAAAGCAAAGTCAAACTTACATATGGATTCTTATCTTTAAGTAGAACAAGCCAAATTAAAACCCGGGAATTCAAATTTTTAGGGCTATATATAACTCCATGATAGAGTTATATAAATAGTTTAAGTTCTCCATACGTTACCTTAAACACTAATAAATGAAATTAGTTCTTACTGCCAACCCTAAGCCTTTCCCCACTGCTGAACTCCAGCTGACCAGCCTTTCTGCTGCAACAGTCTGTAAGCAGAAACTCATTCTTTCACAGCCTTGTGATCTGTGCTTAGCATGCAATCTCCTCCACATGATCTCTGCTTGGGAAGCAGTTGTTTCCATTTTCTTGGTTCATATCAGCAAATACCCAGATACCAGTTATCTCTCCTCTCCCAGGCTGTCTTTTGGCACTGTGGATGGACTTGTCTGCTATGGGATGTAAGAAGCAGCAAAGGAATTAGAGCTCAGATCAGCCTCCTATTTTTATTTATAGCCACTGAAAGATCAGTGTTCTTCCCTCTGCATCATATTTCACAAAATTCATAGTGATGGTTACATTGGTGGTTCCAGTCATACTCCATGCTTGCCTTTCACATTCTCCTGGCACGTCGTGCACTTCCCATCCAAAGCCAATTCACTATGACTTCTTAAAAATAACCAATAAGTTAATTCTTACCGAGCTTTGCCTAGATGAAACTCTACACCAAGCACTAAGAGTTTTTGCACTTCTTTTGCAACCCTACTATCTGCCCTCCTCTGGATCATTCTAGCTGCATTGACACCAGGATTTAAATTATTTTCTGTTTCATAAACACACTCCTCCTTAAAGGCAGGAAGATTGCATAAACAATCGTTTTTCTTCTACAAACCAACACTTTTCAGTATGCTTCCCAATAGCCTCCTTTAGGAGGCTATAGTCGATAGCCTCCTTTGATATTTCCTGCACCCACAATAGGCATTTAAAAGTCATTCAGATAAAAGATATAATATCAACTGGAGCCTATTTCCTGCTTGTGTGTTGTCCTTAACACATTGAATAGGGAAAAAAAAAAGTCACATTTATTATGCTGTTGTGGTAATCACACTTTTACCTCTTGAATATATTGTGGACTAATGGGACACTTGCATGTCATCAAATAACCTAAAACCATTAGATCATGCACATGCAAATTCCAGCAAGCAAAAAGGTAATCATTTAGCTTATTAAGAATCATTTCTTCCATCAGCATAATATTAAAAAACGAGTTTACTAAAAGCTTGAAATAGGATTAGAAAATAAAGAGATTCAATCACTAGGAGTGTTTCCCCCATTAAAGCATTCTCACATTCATCTCAAGCTGAACCTGAAGCTGCAGCAGTCTTGTGCTTTCACAGAGAGGGACTTAGCTGGAACAGCTATCCTCAGAGATGATGAATATTTCTTAAGGATGAGTATTTCTGAAGAACACATCTGCACTCCTAGATATTCAGAGAACAAGCCTGTCCACTGCCCAGACAGGTTCTTGCAAGAGCACAGCCATCTTTAATGTTTTACACAGAGGAACTTCAGGGAGCGGAACAAATCCAAAACAGCAATGTTTTTAGGATCTTTTTAGGTCTTACATCAAATTCTGAAAGTAGCACATCCAACATCAAAACCCTCAAAACCACCATAGTATCAGCCCTCACTTCCCAGTGTGGCCATCACAAAGGTCACAAATGCCAAGTCCATCTCCTGCCTTGCCTTTACAGAGCTTGTACCTCCCACTTGCTGCTAACCATCACACTCTGCAGCCAGCAGAGTGGCTGCACACTCTGCAGCCAGCTTATTCTTCCTATAGCTTGTCTACTCAGGTTTAACAAGTATATTCCAGGTGATGTCTATAACCACAACCTGCCTACGTTCAGGCAGGTGAGGCAAGAAATACTCCTTGGACTAAGTCAGCAGATCAAATTCACCAGCCACTAGACTACACTAAGCACTAAGAACTGAATTTAAACTTAGCCTTCCCCACTGCTCATGTATGCCCCTATGAAACCGTGCATGTTCACCGTATTGAGAAGCATCCCCACCCTCGAAGCGCACACGGATGAACGCGCTGATGCACTTCATGTAGCAGCTACTGCCGCTGGAGACAGAGCCCAGCTGACAGATGTTAGGATCGTTGTGGCATGTGGTTAAGATGTACTGCTGTAGCTTGCAGGAGTTTTGACATTTCCTTTTAATAGTACTATCCTGATTCTCTTGCAGTTTAGCTCCGGCGTACAGCCTGCCTGTGAAGCTGCTCGAACAACCCTCCAACAGACTGAGAGCCCTGTAAATTGCATCTAGCCACAGCAGGAGGGTCCCAATCTGTAACAAAGATGACAATGTTGTATATGCATCGCATTGTCCAACACTTCAGTACATTAGTTTACATCTACGAACAGAAAACGTGTTGTCAGTGCAGATCAAGATGGGTTAAATATATGAATTATAAGGAAATATGAGTAAAATGCTGCTGCAAGAAGCTCTACTAATGTTTAACAGCAAGTAATTAGGACGAGCTTTATTACCATGACAAAAATCACTTGCTATCATTGCTAAATGAACAGTATCAGTGTACAGTCCCTGAAAGCCTCAGAGATTTAATGAAAATAACATTCAATACTCAATTGAAAAAGCCATTGAGAAGATAGCAATGATTTTCTGAAAGCATCAGCCTATTTAGTACTCTGAATTGCTGGACATAGTTGAAAACACTAATCTGGATTACCAAATACAGAGTAATGGTAACACTGAGTAGATGTGTAAAGCTCTCCTACCGTTTAAGTTAAGCACAGAAGAGTGTTTGCAATGAACAGAGCAGCAGCATACAGTCAGTAACACAGAAGGAAGCTGTGCCAGTCTCCCATACCTAAAGGTTACAGGATCATTCAGGAAAGTAATAAATAGGATGAGTCATTTCCATATTTTCTAGTCTGTACCAGGTGTTTCATCCACAAAATTAATTTTTTATTCAATAGATCCAAAGTTTACCCACCATTATAAATGGACTATTTAATGCCCAATTAGATTGGCAATATTAAGATCATTTTATTTTAAGCTTCATAGCTTTTCAAAACATGTACAAATAAAATACTCATTACAAAATTCCATTTACTGAAGTTTTTCCATGAATATACATCAAGCGTAATCCCAGCACACAGATAAGTGACTCTTACAGAAAGCATCACATGGAGCAATAAATGGGTTTAGACAGCCAGTCTTCCCAGACACATTACAACAAAAACTGTTTTCTTTCCCTTTGCCACATCCAGCCTTTAAATGATTTTTATTATTGTTTTTTTTTTTAAATAGACAGGTCTGAAGTTAAAATGCAATAAGTAAACTGACTGTGGAAGTCAAGAGGCACTCAGAAGCCCTGAAAGGGAAAATAAGCAATATTTTTCAAAGTTCACTAGTTCAGGGGTAGAAATCCCTGAGAGCCAGAAAAAAACAAACCCGTTTTCTTTGATGGAAAGATATTTGTTTGTCAAGGGACATTACTGACAGCCAGCTTGTAAAGATAAATTGTAATATTGAAGAGTAACAGTAAGGCAAAGCAAGCCAGTCTGGGTCTAAATGCAACGCTAGGTAACTAGGAATGCTGTTGTGGGGCAGCCTGGCAGGCACTTTACCAAGACTACCTACTTGCAAGAAAAGCCTTCAGCAGGGACATCTGCAGAGCACAAGATATGTACATGCCAACCTTGTTGTTAAAATGGGAAAGACTTTTAGAGTATATGCCAAAAAACATAAGCCCACTTAATTATAAACAGTATAACTGACCCCAACAGGTAAACCATAAACAAGATGAAACAGAATATTGCACCCCAATTTCAAAGTCACCACCAGGACACTTAGTACTAGAAACCAGTAGGTTAAAAAAACAGATCTATACCTATTCTATTGTTTGATGTCGGTGCAGAATTGCTTGGCCTCAAGTGTTTAATAGAATAGCTCTTTGAGTTCTCCCTAACCTGGAAGCTGATGGAGAAGCAAGCTTCTGACCTTCCACCTCATGCCTTCCCTGAGCATGGAAACAGCTCTGCTGCTCCTGCTTTTTATGAGTGATATCCCAGCAGGGTCCTGCTCCTTGCTGCATGCTGTGACCAGGGCCCTGACTACATCCTTCTCCTCAGCCTATTGTGCCTTCAGAAGTTGCACCACTGAATCAAGATGCTGTGCTGATTTTCAACGCTATTTAACACGTAGGCAGGTCAAGGCAGCTAGATCAAATGTAAGCACACCCATGCTGTTCACTGAGGCTGAACCAAGCCCTCAGAATAGTCTAAAACTGCAGTACTGCCAGGTTTTTGAAACAACCAAAGCATTAAGAAGTCTGTAACATCTGAAAGGCACATCAAGCACCACAATAAGCAACACCTGGAGGAAAGCATGGCATAAAGGGTGAAATTGAGTCAAAGTAGACCAGCCAGGTGTAAAGATCTAGTCCCAAAGGGTAAAGTAGGTTTCACAGCCACTATACACAAGTCTGTGATCAGCTATAGGCTCCGAACTCGGTATTTCGTTGCCAACAGTTCTGAGAGCAACTTCCAGGTTCTGACCCTTACCTAAAGTTGAATAAACTACCACCAAGGAGGAATGATCGAGTTTGAGATCAGATCATCTATAAACTAGAAAGCAATCACAGTTCTTACCAATCATGGTTATTATGTGAGTTAGGTGAGGGTCTCATGCCAGCTCCACTTGTTCAGTAGCAGGGCAGGTCTTCAAAGAGCAGGTGCTAACAGCACAGGCCCTGCGCTATTTCAACACAGAATTTCTTTGTATTATTTATGTAACTTCCTCAAGGGGTTAGTAGTTAAGCCAAGCTACTCCCAGTCCTACTTCCCTTCTTTTGTAAGGGAGCTCAGGAGCCACAACAACTCTGCGCATCCATTATGTGCTTGCTTTACCAGAATAGGAGCAGCAAGTTCCCAGAGCTCTGCCGAAGCATTACTTCTCATCAAAAGGCCTTAGGAAAGCAGCAGCTACAGAGAAAGAACACATTCTCTCTCCCTGCAAGGCATTTTCCAGTGTGCTCACAATGAGTAAGAAATACATCGAACTGTCGCAGTTCGATTTGTAATAGCTTTCCCCCAAAAACATTATATTCAGACATTTGTTCCACATCACGGTAGAGATGTGCAGTTTTATGGAAGGACTGCTGTTCCAGTTCTCTAAATGGACTCTAGACTTCAGGCTTTTGCTCTAGATTTAGGTCACTTGTAATTAGATGTGTGGAAAATTCAGGCTCAGTTCAGCATTGCTTAATTAATTTCTTAGTCTGTTGATTTGGCCGTTGTCCTACAAAACAGAACGCTCGGATATTTAAACTTGTATTAAAAGAATACATCATGACAACAGCTAACCACCTAAAAATAAACCCAACTCTTCCTATACTAGTGAAATAACTATTTCAAATTGCTTGGAGTACAATGTGAAAACTGCTTTAATTGCTCAGGTGAGATTATCAGCTTTGTTAATTGAAGGTGATAATTTTTCCTCTACAGTGCAATGCACAAAACTTAGGAACCCAGACTTTTTCTAGACCTTTTCAGAACTGGCACCTGCCAATTCTGTGCTTCAGGTCTTGGAAACAATGAAATAACTAATTATAGCAAGTTTCTACTCAGGGCATTATACTCCCAACCACCTGGACAGTGCACCAGCTGCAAGAGCCACAGCTAGGAAGAAGAAGAATTAGAAAAGAATTCTGAACTTTTTTTTTTTGAGTGGTACTGGCACCTTTTGATACTGTAATTGCTCTTGAAGCAGCATGCCTGTGATAAAGTTCATCCACTGAACTCTGAATCAGAATTATGACTCAGAATTCTTTCTCCTCCCAGAAGGCTCCTGCCACATCTTTTTAGTCAGCTTCTCAAAGAGAACAGTCCCACTGAGCTGAGTGCTGGCTGTCCTGCCAAGCCTTGTGTTGGAGCTCACTGTGCTACCATCTATTTACCTCACCACAGGTCCCATGTGCTTTAAGGTAGCTTTGGCTTAAGCCTAAACAGCAAACAAGGACAGACAGCTGCCTCTCTGCAGGAATGTTTCTCACTGGTGACCATGAGGGCTGAATTGGCAAACCTGTCTGGACTTTGTAAGAAGGCTGCTCCATGCATCGGCCTCATAAAACTATTCACATACTGACCACAGCAAAGTAATTAATTTCAATCAGGAAGTGTTTTTTTTTTTTTTTTTTAAACAAAGTAGGTTTTATGCCCAAGCAGATAATTTTACAGCACTTTAAAGCTGACCTAACATGCCTTGATTTAAAATTGAAAGGCATCCCAACTCTCTTATCTGAGTGAACTCTTCCAATAGAAGGGGCCCAAAGACTGAATTAAGATCACTTCAGCAGTCCTGAAAGGGAACCATCTTTTAAAAAGCCTTATGTACAAGGGTACTCGGTTCTTAAAGTAAAAAACACATACAACAATATTTGCAAAAAAAGCTTAATATAATCTTTTGAGTCCATAAACTCTAAACAATAAATATGAAAAATGTACATGGCACACCAGAGCAGCTAAATATTAAAACAAACAAGTACAAACCAGTAACACTTGCCTATATTGTCAATGATGTTTGTTTCCATAGTGAGATGCAACACAAGCTTAATAATACAAGATGTTTTTCAAAGGAAAACCACAGAACCAGTTTGATACAGGAGGTGATGGGTAGACAACAAATAACAAGGCACAAAACCCTCTCTTGCTGCAACCCTGTAAGGCACCACTGTGCAAATTGCAAATGTGAAACTCAGTCAAAACTTGTAGTGGAAAAAAATTAACCATGTTTAAATGACTGGGTAATGTATTTTAAAGATGATACTCTCTCTTCAAGAATAAAAAGACTTATGAACATTTATTTACATTTATAGGCTTTAAGCAAACGAAATAGTGAATTATACTCACCAAATACAGGGGTCACAGTTAACTTCACCCATAAAACTTTGCAAGTGCAACTTGATCATGACGTATATTGGCCTTAATAAAGTACTGGATCTAATTTGATGTGGAGGGAAACACTGCCAATTATGTCAAGTTATGTGGGGCACAGACCACTGATTTTAACAAAACAGACTTTAGGGATCAGGATAGGAATAAACTCATTTTCACTTATAACCAAAAAGGATTTAAATCCAAAGATAAAAAGCTAGTAGCATTAATCTAACAGCATACCTAGGGATCTTAATACCCAAATATGAATATTTCTGTTACCTGCTCAGAAAATGTCATGAGATAGAAGTTGACAAAAACCTTCTCCCTTACTAGGAGGCTACAAACATGGAAATCTACATTATATAAACTTTTATGTCAGAATTTCTACTGTATCCTGCTAGATTAAGATTTTATGTAGTTACATTATATAGTTACAGGTTTCACTACACTTAGAAGATTTTTAAAATGCACAGGTTGGACAAGTTTTTATAAGATAAGAGGGAGGCTTCACTAATTATGAAGTTTTTCTCCCGGAGAAAGATTTAGGAGGCACTCAGTTTCTTATGAGCTCCAGACAAATTAAAGACTTTTGTTGTACTCAGGAACAATGTCAGTAGACTACTTTCAAACTTCTGCTTCCATTCTTGGAACTGAAACAACTGCCCAGCATGCAATTAAATAATCTGAATAGTCAAGTTCCGTTCAGATATTGGCTAATTTTTTTTCTTGTGTTTTACTCTTTATTCTACTTATATACCTTACCACAAATCAAAGCACTTAAGATCAGACAACGTATACTTCCAATTATGCTCAAATCTGAGCTACTAGATTGGCCTGATTTTGCTCTCTATTATACTTTAAACAGAGGAACCGGAAGAAAGAACAGTCTTCAGTAATAGGTTGACATTCAAATAGCAATTTGCTGAAAAGCTGTGCCAGCTTAGGCATTCTTCATTCCCTGTATTCAGTCTTGTTTTAAGGAAAACAATTTGAACAAATACAAAGTAAACAGTTAGTTTACAGAGTGCAGTAGTCATGAACACCAATATTACTGATCAACAGGTTTAAGGCCAACTATTAATGTTTTTAAATACTTTTCCCATGGCACTTAATACATTGAAAATTAGTACTGGGTGACATATAACAAGGGCATACATATTTGTATTATATGCAATATATATATACACTTGTAGCTTCAGTCCCCAAAATACAAAGTTCAAGTTTTCTTGCCCAAATAAAATCAATGTGAAAGACCACCTGTGTTTTCCTATAATGAATAAAGATTACTGTTTTAATTTAGTGCAAACCAACCCAAAGTCCAAAGACATACCTCTCCTCAATTCTTAGTCACTACTTACCAAATGCCCTTATTTCTTTTAAAATACAACTAATTTTTTTTTTATATGTATACATATATATATATAAGAACAGCAAACACCTGACAATTAGCATGCTGTTCTAGTCTACATTAACAAAACTTGCCAATATACAAATCATGTTTTGGTCATGCAGCACAGACCCATCCTCAAAATGTCTTAATTCAGCCAGGCTGGAAGAGAGAAGTGCCGTGCCAGATTTCAACAGGTCATCCTGGCCACTCCATACTCTAAACTGACAACAGCAGGCTCAGCTTTTGAAAACTCTTCCATGAATTCACTGTAGCGATTGTCCGCTGTGTTGCTGCCCTCTATAGTTCTTACAGCATCATTCACAGGGATCAGTGGCTGCTCCTTCTTGAAACATGGAGGGGTTTTCAGTGCCACAGGTGCAGGATGAGCAGACTGCTGATGTTCTTTCAGAAGGACTGCATCTGGTTGACCATTTTTCTGCTTTATTTTCTGAAATACGGAAAATAATGAAGTGAGCATCACTGCTTTACTGATGTTTTGCTTTGAATGAAAGAGAATCCATTTTTTTTCTGGCCAACTCAGATTGTTATTTCCTTTAATACTTTTACACATTTAGTCTGGGGTATCTAATAAGCATTAGGCCACTGGATAAGCCAACGTTTTTTCCACAGTTCACAACAGATGCTACAAGCACTACATGCTTAAAAAACATGCTGCTGAGCAGAAGGTTGCTTGTTAGTCTATAGAGAAGTAAAGACTTTCATGCTTGTCCCTTATCTGGGACTATCACAATAGGAGTATGTTCTGGAGTACAGACAGAGGCCTCAGTGGTACTAGCAAGGAAGAAGTTTACAGCAAACAAGAACTCTTACAGACAACTCAGTGCCCTTATGTCCTTATGACGACTTTTCCTTCAGATCTGAAAAATACCGAGCCAGTTTGTTCAGATGCAGGAATACACTGAAAGGTGTTAGAAAGATGTAGAAAGCAGATGAGACCTATCTACAGTAGTGCTTTTGTAGGAGAAATAATTCTTGGGTAAGGCAAAATAAGTTATATTTAAGAGCAGAATGTCAGCTGCATAGCCTAGCATTCAGCACAGAACACAGTGAAAGGTGAATTGAACACTGCAGAACAAGCGGTAGGCCATACAATAAAGGCATTCATATGAAAGCTAGAAGCATTTTTACAGGCTTTGCACATGAATTTGTGGAACAAATCACAAGTAAATACACTTATTTTGCAATACTCACAGCTTCCAGTTCTTTTATGTCTTTCTCCAGCTGTTTATTTTGTTCACTCATGTTCATGATAAGATCATACACAGATTGCCTGGGATGCATACTTCGATCAAACTGGTGGTACATATTTCTCCAAAACCTGCACATAACAGATAGTTTTAACTATGCAAGATAAAAACAAATTCAAAGACAAGATATTGTATATAATTCAAACTTACTTAAAATTGAATGACACTGTATTAGGCTCCAAAAGAGTTAGCTCTGGAGAAAAATCTGGACTATACAGAGGATTCTGGTACTTCTTTTGTTCATCCAGAAGGAACGGCCACAAGGAATATGTTTTCTCTTTTAATCTTAAGGCAAAAAGAGATCAAGGTCAAGACACCAACTACAAACAATACCCAGAAGCTGTTCAACTTAGCATAATAAATAAGATGGATTTAAAGATGTCATCAGAAACAATTATAAAACTGAATTAAATGCTCTCATTAAAATCAACTTCTTCCTGGTATATGCTGAGGTTGGATAGAACTACTAGTTTTAGAAGTAATAGTCCTTATATCATGCAAGTTTTGCCTCATTGCAATAAATGCTTTTTAAATAATAGTTTAAGACAAAGATGAGCCACTGAAAGCTTTCCAGAAGTTTTCCAACAGAAAGCATTGAGACAGCCTATTAATAATTTTAACTGACAACTATTAGTCTTGAACAGGCAACAATTTTAAGGTTGTCTAAAAACAGATTAGGGGAGGGAGCAAATGCTCCCAATTCAGACAGAAAATTGGGAGCACTTTCTTTTTATCCGCTTTTAGGAAAGAAGGGAGAAAGATGCCTTGACTTTCCTTTAAAGATGAGCAGGGTATTTTCTGCCAAAATTAGAAGAACTGTCTTCTCATGCTTTTGCATGCTAAAACACTGCCATTCCCCGATATAGTTCAGCATCACTTTTTACACTACCAATCCTCCCAGCTTACTTCTATTCAGAGCCCCAAATTGAGCAGATTCACAGGAGTTCCTTAGTCTCCCAAAATAAGCAAGTAGACATTACAATATCCCTGCTTACTTTAGTTCTTCTCGCTCTTTTTGGCAATTTCCAAGGAAGTTTCCAAACTGGCACGAATGGACATGTTCATGGATCTGAAGAAGGAAAGCTTCATTGTACTCAAAGGCCTGTGGAAACTGCTCCATCAGATTCCACACACTTTCTAAAAATTGAGTGAACACTGGCGAGATCTCTTTTGGATCACCATCCAACTGACAACACCTGAAAGAGATTCCATAAACAGACTGAAACTAGCTTAGATTAGAAATTGAAAACAAGCACAACTAAGGTTTTTGTTGTTCAATACAGCAGGCTATTCTTACACTAGTTTTGGTCTGGAAATTAAGTATCTAACTTCAAGAGCTGGGGCAATTCATGAATAGAAATAAGCCTAAATTTAACCTATTTTTCTGACTTGTAAGTAATCACATTTGTATTCAGTAAAGAGCTAGATATCTTTATTCAGTAAAGAAAAGCAACACAAGACAATTTAATTCCTTTGCATCTATTACACCCATAGTCAACATTTGAAATACATGTGAAATACATGAGCTAAAAGTAAACTATAAAATAGGAAATAGCAGCAAGGCTGTTGTCATAGCTTGTGACACTCAGAACAAGAAAAAAAACAGAACTATTGGCATACAGGACTTCTAAAGGTAGAGCTATTCCATCATCAGAAGTATGGGTAAATGTGAACATTTAAGCAGATCAAAACTTTAGAAGTATTTTACGTTGTCTCAACGGCTGGGAGATAGCTTTGGGTTTGTCTTGCACTGTCTATGCATATATGCAGATCCAGCTGCAGTTCTCAACATGCAAAAGTGAGGTACCAGTTACCAGTGACATTAGAAACTTACATCTGTAAAACAACCACCCAATAGGTATTTGAATAAATAGCAATACACGAAGTGCATTGTCAACTGAAAACAGCTTATCCATTGCAAAATTTCTGGTAACAATACAGTAGTTTAACATTCACAAGCTATTTTTCCTTTCTTTGTAATACTACATAAGTCTAGATATTAATGCAAAATTTTAGATCACTTAATGAAATATTTATCTTTCAGTTCACTGTAAGCATATACTTTTTTTTTTTTAAAACATCAGATGAGCAAACTACCTGTCAGAGAACTTGTGCCCAAAAGAAATCCAGTCCTTCTCTATCAGAACCTACAGGATAAAAAAAACAAAAGTATCTAACAAAATTTTAGTAAATCTTACATCTATAGCATTAACCTCACAGGTTGATATATACAGTATTTCAAATTAACTACTGTAGAAGCAACTCTTTGCTACTGTGCATTTTTTGTTTTCCTACAAGAGACTGTCAAAGCACATTTCTAAAACTAGTTTCTAAAGCTAGTAAGAAGTTGAACAGGTTGACGATCAGAAAAATACCTTTAAACCAGGCTAACTTTAAGCGTATTCATGCTTTACAGCTTCACCTAAATGGATTCACATAAATGGATTATCACTCAACTTTCAAAAAATTAACTGCTAAGTATGTGAAAAATTTTAGTATTGCATTCTTGCTATTATAGTTTACATAAAGCCACACAATGTAATCTTAGCAATTTTACTGCTATAAGATGCTATTAATATCAACAGTAGCTTGTTTTATCACTAGTTGCAGTATCAAATACTAAAAACATGATTGTTTTTAGTATGATTGTTATTAGTATTTATGCTTATGACAGAAGGCTTTCCAAAATGCCAATTGACAGGAAGGATTGAAAAAGAAGAAAACGAGATTACTAACAAGTATGAGTTTCCTAACAATTACACATTCTCACTGTCTAATCAAAGCTATCTAATTCCTTATCAGTTTACCTTTTGTAGCAGTTAGTAGTTTGTGATCAGTACAATTCTGTTCTTTAACTTTCAGGTATTCCCATAAACCCTTTACATTGCTATGGCAAAAACAGTTGATTTTCTTACTGTGAAGTTTTAAATAATCATATCAAAGTTCTTTGATCACCTCTAGAGAAAGATGAAGACATTTAAGTTGCTTAAATATGTTCAGGTCTTTATATCACTGTGGCTGGGGATGTCATTTTTAGATTTTAATGAAGTTAATTTGGGACAAATACTAAGAATGTATAGCTAGTATAGTTTAGTACATCTGTGTCATGTAAGCACTTTGGAATCTTTATTTTGTAGTTAAGTTTTTCTTTATTTTGGATGAAAGAGACAGTTATTACAACATTTCTGCAGGGTATGAAAAACAGTTTGTATTTCAGTTTCTTAGGTTATTTTAAATACACAGTTCTTCCCCACAGTCAAATATTCCTAAAGACCAACTGCAGTCTGCAAAATGTATTTTACATCTGTAATTACAAAATAGCATCAATACAGTTACACTCTTCGCTTTCACACTCAAACATTTTATATCCTTTGATTTACCAAGGAACAATTCAACAATACAACAGCTTGCTTACCATGAATCCTTTGATTGTTCTGTAATAGGAATCTAGTAATAGAGCTCCAAGAGAACAAACTTGCGAAGTCCTGTCCCAGCCATCTGAGCAGTGCACTAACACACTTGCACTCTCAACTGCTATAGCCTGCAAAATAATTATTTCTTTAATGAATGCTCTCTTGTTTAGATTGTTCAGTCAGATTTTAGTAAATGCATACAAAAGCTACGTTTATCCAAAACCCACGTTTATCCAAAACCCAGAGTATAGTCTATTTAATATAAGAAAAATATTATGGGAAAGTATATTAGATACTACCAGAAATCTAGGGATTTCTCTCCACTGAAATGCAGAAAATTCTCTATTAACAAAAGGAAATTCCATTATCTCCTTCACAAAAGGTAGACTTCTACAGCAGTTCCCATTTCTGTTTCTACCCCTTGTAAAACTAGAAATGCCGTCACAATGAACACTAAGGAAGAAGCAGACTACATATTACAAACCAAATAGGTTTATTAGCTTTCTATTTGGTTGTTTTATAACACCCATTCTCTACTCATTATATTACTCAAAAGTTAAGGACCAGGAAATAGTCTTTAGCTTCAGCTAAGAATTCAAATCTATTCAAATTTAACTTTGTTAACCCAAATATTTGAGGATCATCTGATCTTTAAAAGCATCCACTTTTAACTAAAGTATTTTCCTACTTCAGCTACTGAAAAGGCAGTTTTCTTCTTTACTTCCCTTCCCCCCCAAGCCTCTTTCATGTTAAGCCCATAACATCATAGGCACCTGGTAAATGCAACTGTGCTTTTGAATTCCTTATAAACTGTCCTGTTTGCTTGGTAAATGAAATAGCCAATTTATCTTCTCTGATATTAGTGTCCTATAAATTCCTTTTTTCAGTGTATAGTAAATAATAGTTGGCTTCATCTACCTTCAAACTGGTTACATCTTTCACAAATATCCAAAGAAATCAAGAATCATAACAATCTCTTCAAGGTGACCAAACAACATTCAAAGAAAATTATAAAGTATCAGCTGGCACATTCAATATCTCCAACCACAGAGAAACACATAAGGCTTAAAGCAACATATCAGATGTGTCTGTGTATTTCAGACATCTCCCTTTCTGCAAAAAAGGGAGGAAGCAAAGAAGAGAAACCATTTACAGAGTTTTATGCTTTATGCAACATTAAGCGTAATTTTGCCTGATAGCACAAGCTACCCTCAAAGAGGCAGCATGCAAATTACCTTGACTAGGAAAACAGCAGCATCCAACACAGCTTTGATATGACGCAGCCATCCGGAACTCTCCAAACCAGACAAGAAGTCATTGACAGACAAACCCTTTGTGCCGCTGACTGAAAGAAACAGTTAGAAAGCCCTAAGCAGTTATAGCTACCTATAATACCCTACAACAGAGAAAGTGCATTATAAACAGCGTAGAATTACTCTTCATTGTTGTAAGTTGATTTGAAACCTCTTTGAGGAAACCAGCACACTCAAGTGGTTAAGAGATAGGGACTACAAAAGGTTCTCTGGCCAGAACTCAGCTCTGCAGAATTACAGAAACCTTGAGTGACAAGATTAAGATGCATCTTTGTGACAAGAAATTTGAATTACACCTGTTACACGCAGTTATAAACCTTGTCTTACCAAGAAGGGACAAAAATGCCAAAAAGCTTACTAGAAATACTTACCAATTACAATTATTACTAACAAACTAGCTGCATGCAGACAACATTGGCAGTCTGACTGCTTGGACCTAACTATGAGAGTTTCATCACCTTTTCCACCCTGCCTAGTAGAATAAAGCAAGTGCAGTACAAGGAGAAAATGATGAACTGAAGACCACGCAGATTTTGTCTACCTCCAGAACTAATATATAGTGTAATACTGACTGATCTCTACCATTCTTCCCCCATGTACTTTGATCTCATAACAATTGAGGGGACAGAAGAGGACTCAAATTAAAGGGAAGTTGTCATGCAGCATAGCAGCAACAGGTATAGAGGTGAAAATTGGCTAATAAAAAACAGTTATTTTAATGCAGGATTTTGAGCACCAGCTCTCAGTAGCATTATTGTTTAAACACAAGGAACTGAAAGGGAGCTGGGGGAAGATCAGTAACTGATCTACCTTCCTCTGCACGTGATTCTTAGATACACCTGAAGTTGCGATCTACAAAAATACCTGTCCCTGCCACATGAGAAAACTATTTTCTGCCAAGTTAGTGGGTCCCAGATAAAAACAAGGTGACATCAGAGCTGGAAGTTAGTAGTAGAGATACTCATACAGCAGCTGCAAAATAACCTTTATCTCTGACTATGGGAGGAGACGAGCTCCTACAGCTTTCCTGTATCCACAGGACACATTGCTCAGCTTTCAGCCATACAAATTTTGGTATACTCCCTATTGCTCAGGAAGACTCATAGCACTGGTTGCTGCTGAATGCTGTAACAAAGATAGGCTTCCAGCTTCCAAGTCCTGCAGTACTTTTTTCTAGAGTCCATAGATTTTTAACTAGAAAAAGCACTAGCAAGCCACTGCACAATGAAATAAACCACTTAGAAACCCCTGGAAGCAAGACCTGATATTAAAGGGCAGCCTGTAAATATCAGGAAAATCAGCAAAAGTTATGCTAGTTTCTTCTAGTATTTGGATAAAAAACAGCAATTATTGTTAAGCAAAAGTTCTGCTTCCAAAAGGTCTACAAAATAGAAGAGATCAAGAACCACCTGATCTCCTCAAATCATTCAGTCTTCCACACATTTACTCTCTCTCCACCTGTTGCTCCATAACACTTGTTAAATCACAACAGTACATAAGCAGGTCCACCACTAGGATAAAGGAAAAACTGAAAAATATCCTCCCAGTACTTAGTGGTGAAACACAGAAATTGCATGAAAACTTCTCTGGACACTTCTGTGCTGAATAATCACTCTAGTCCCTCATGTTACTCAAAAAGATCAAAGATAACTTGGCACCATTGAGTTGTTTAGCTACTTCACAAAAACTATCCTTTAAGATAGTTTTGACTATATGGATCATAAATACATACACGCGAGCCCAAATGACTCACTGCCCCATTGCTGATTGTCCTTATACACCAGCAATGCCTCAGGCAGCAGCTGTTGCATAAAAAGGTGACTGCAACCAGAACCTAGAGACTGAAGGAAGCATGGTAGGTTGGGGGCACAGGTCACTTTTAAGCAAAAATCCCCACACAAACGAACTCCAAATACAACTCACAAAAAACTGTTAATACACTTCCACCACAACAGCAGCTATTATTGAGCCTTTTCCTTCAAGTATTTCCTACAGAAGTGCTCCTTCCTGATTTAAGCAATACACTTTTGCTTATCAGAATTCAGTCTTTTCAGACACTTAATGCTATATTTTTAAATGTATAATAAATGGGATTTTCTATATTCAACCCCACAGCCAAAAATTCAGATGTGAAGATTCTTCAATTAGTGTTGTACAGATGGACAGTAAGCCCATCAGGGGCACAGAGTCATCATGTCTACACTGAAGAAGACTATTTTAAACAAGTTCTATTTCACCGCATGTGAGACTTTAAAAAAAACAGCTGAATAAGAATAGATTACAAAGCCCCCCAACATCCTGCATTAGTGAAAGATGTTGGGAAGGACTATGTCTTATATTCAATTTGCAAACAAATGTCTTCTGAAGCCTTTCATTAGGGTATGAAGGAAGCCAGGCAGATAGACAAAGAGCCTAAGATCAGAAACAGGCTGAAGAATAGCAGTTGTTATAAATAAATCTGAGTACAGTCCCAGTTACAAAGACTCTTGAAAGAATAGGGTCATTGGTATCCTATCACTGATTAGAGAGCTTTCAGTTCAGCACATCTAGGAGGAAGGTGGCGCACAGAAGTTAAGTGGCATTTTCCTCAACTTAAAACACAATTTTCACAGCATCTCCTTCCAGGGTCAATCCTTCACACAAGGGAAAAATGGATAGGTGTTCCATCTGTAAGGAAAGCCGTTATGAAAAATACGTGATAGCATCCCACCAACAGATGCTTATGTCAAATTAAAAGGTTATGAAGTCCAAAGTTTAACTGTGATGTATATACTTCTGCATCAGACATTACTACACAAAACAGGTGACAAAAAAATAAGTCAAGATGCATAAGCTAGTTCTCTGGAACTGAAGAAGAGATTAGAAAAAACAGGGATTACCCCAAACTTCAAAAAAAAAGTTCATGGTCATGTTGCTAGTCTTTTTCTTCAATAAAGTATCTTGTTGCTATTCCTGCACATACATATAACCGTAACTCAAGTACTATCACCTCAAGGCAGGTGATTCTTCCTCTCTACTCTGCTCTCATGAAACCCCACCTGGAATGCTATATTCAATTCATCTCTGGGGTCCCCAGCACAAGGTGATGTGGACCAGTTAGAGCAAGTCCAGAGGAGGGACACGAGGGTGATCAAGAGCCTGGAGCACCTCTCCCATGAAAGACCGGCCAAGAGAGATGGGGTTGTTCAGACTGAAGAAAAAATTCCAAACAGATCACATTACAGCCTTCTAGTACTTATAGGGGGCCTAGAGGAAAGCTGGGCAGGGACTCTTTGTCAGGAAGTGGAGTGACAGGACAAGAGGGAATGGATTTAAACTAAAGAGTACATTTAGAACAGGTATTAAGAAGAAGTTCTCAACTATGAGGATGGTGAGGCCCCGGCACAGGCTGCCCAGAGAAACTGTGGATGCCCCATCCCTGGAGGTGCCCAAGGCCAGGCTGGATGGGGCTTTGGGCAACCTGGTGTGGTGGGAGGTGTCCCTGCCCATGGCAGGGGGCTGGCACTTGATGATCTTCAAGGTTCCTTCCAACCCAAGCCATTCTACGTTAACAGGGTGCCTGAGCAATTGGTTAACAGCAGATATGGGTTCAATAAAAACTAATTAAGACTACACCGCTGATCTGTAAAGCTTCTTGACCAACATAGCTAGAATGTCTTCAAAAGGAGACTTCCCTACAGGTGCAAGCCTTCCCAATAACTGGAAATAATAGAAGAGAAACATATGTAACTAGGAGTACATGTAGAAACCTGACTTCTGTCACCATACTTTAATCACAGCATTAATGCTCCCAAGTGTCTTAAGTTTTTCATCTGTTTACCTAAATGAAATATTAAGAGAACTAATTAAAAAAACATTAAAATAGAAGACTTCTGCCTCATCAATTTCACAACACTATGTCAAGTAGTGGTGCTATGAACTGGCTCACTTCCCCCCTCATCCCCAAACATAAATACTCTACAAGATGCATCTACAACCATAGGAGTGGTTTGCCAAGACAGAGTTCAAGTTTTGTATAGACCATTAGATCATGCAGTTACAATGAGTTCTGTGCAAACAAGTGCTCCTTGAGGAATGTTCTACATGTGAAGATGCATGTATATACATGTTATTTTATGTATTCACATACACAAATACATGTATGTATACGTGTATACTTGGAAAACTCATCTTTCCCACAAGCCACTGACATACTAACCAAGTTAACCCCTAACATGTGCTGTTCAGTTTTCTTCAGAATAACTCACATCACTGAGTTAACGGTTTAAAAGTAAACTTTTTTTTACAGTTTAAAAGTTTACAGTTTGCTTTTAAACTGTAAACTGTTAAGATTAATGGTTGTTCATTACCACAATGGATGAGCACAGCAAACTGGTACTAGGTGCAAAGCTTGGATAAAACACAGATGTCATAATGCAGTTTAAGCTGTTATTAAATACTTCAGCAGAACATTTCTTATTTTCATATATGCTGTTGTAATACAGTTAGAACATACCTTCCAAGAGTTTTTGTAAGCTGGATCTCATTACATGAATGTTTTCAATTCCAACAAACTGGAACCTAATGTTAGAGTAGTTGTCTTCATTTTCATAGCCCTTCCCAGCAGCTCTGTTTGCCATTGCATTAAGCTTTAAAGAGCAAAAATCAAAATACCGTAAACCAGCACTTCAAATGAAATGTCAGATTAAGAAATAAAAATAAGCAATTTCAGTGAAATACATTAGGAAAAAAACAAAAGCACATACTATAGATTCTAATAAATCAACAGTTTAAACATTCAAGTATGAGAAAGGCATGGTTCACAGAAAGCAACAGATGGCCTATATTCAGCACTGACACATCTGAATAATGCATTTAATAAGTTTCCTATTCTCTCCTCTGTGTACCCACCAACAATCCATTACATGTTTCATAACATTTCTGAGAAAAGACACCGCAAGGCGATTACCCTAAAAAGGAGTAAATAAAACACAGACTCGACCATACATATGCTTTCTAGGTATCCTACAAAAGTTTGCTTGCAGCTGTAAAACGTACAACTACAAAAACCCACAGTTGGCTCAATTTTTTACTTGTCAACCAGACCTACTGAAGCCTGCTCAAAGTAAATTCTACAATGCAGTATTTTTGCTTTACAACCTTGTTTTCTAGCTCCTGCATTTGGAGATTTAGATGAAACAAATATCAATCTAAATGCAGATCGCTTAAAAAAGGGAAGTTACTCCCATATGCCAACACAGGTCAAAAACCCAACATAATTTAACTTAATGTTCAGGTGTGACCTCAAAATGCTTTGACAAAATTTCTCCTACCTCTTCCTGTTTAATACAGACAGCACTAATAGTTTTCACGCAACATTTACACAAGCCACTGTCCTTCCTTCTGTTCTAGAACAACCTCCAGCACAGCTCACTACTTCATAAACTTAATTCCTAACAGTAAAAAGTGCTTGGATCTCACTCTGACTATTCACTTCTTAGCTGTGTTTTACATATATTTTTAAATGTACCTACCCAGAAGTTTACTAACATTCAGTGAATTACAGAATCATTTAGGTTGGAAAAGACCTTCAAGATCAAATCCAACCATCAGCCTGACCTTAGATTTGTCTTGATAGTTGTTCAACTTCTTCAAGAAAGCAAGCACTTGACCACTTGAATAGTGATACCTATAGTTCTACCTTTATAGAATGTTTATATTGGGCCAAAATATTTAACATGTAATTTGGAAATATTAAGAGTTATCTCAGTCTTTTGATGTTCAGGAAGAGAGACTAGTCTGAAAAACCTGTAGAAGTACATACCTTTGGCCTGGTGTCCATGACATACATGTAGCGATTTGAGGGATTTGCTTTACTGATTGCTTGCAACATGTGCTCATCTTCCAGGCACCTGGCACTGAAACCTGAGAGAGGCTGACTGCATCTGCAAATCGCAGCCTATGATAGAATACAAAAGACAAGTTAACATCAGTTTAGTATCTATAAAGCACCTTCCATAATTTTAAGACACCTACATAATTCATTTCATTTGACACATCACTTCAACTCAAAAAAGCATAAGTGTTCCAACTTTTTAAGCACGATTGCTTAGACTAAGATAGTGCCTACAACTTTTTCAGGCTTATCTACAATGACAAGGTAGTTCACAATTTTCTTAAGTATAAAAACGCAAAGTACAGGCAGAAAAAAAAATTCACTTAACTTTTCAGTTAAAAGCAAATTGCTCCTGATGAAAAATAAATTATGCTTAGTTTTACTATTTTTAGGTGTAATATGTTACAGCCTGAAGTAGTTTTTGCCATGTTATTTTCAATGATGTATTACATTTGAGAGGGTGTCAGGTACATTTTCTAATTAGGAGTTATCTTCAAATGCATCTACTAGTTTAATATTCATCCTTCAAAAATTCTTCAACTCAGCAAGATGACAATCCTGCTTTCCCTTCAGTGATGGAAGAGACAGGGTGAAGTTGCTTCACACCACTGTTTATCAAACCTTGCAAAATCTATTTTTATTCACTAGTTCTTTACACCTTGCAAATTCCTCCTCAGTCAATGAGTTATTTTGAGTGTTTTTTATTTTACACCCCCCCACACACACACTTTGACAGATTTTATTTTTCATTTATCAAGATAGATTTTTGTCAACTGACATTTCATCTTGATCTTGATAAGGTCAGTTTCTGAAAGCTTTAAGAGATTCAACTGATTACTTGAGGATTTCTTTTAAACCGGCTTAGCTTTATTCAGCATCTTGTTAGACACTGCTACTGTGAGCTGTATTTAGGGTTATCGTGGGTTATAGATACTGTTTTCATTCAAGTTAGTGTACTTAAATTGTACACCTCACATTGTAAGGCATACAATTACCTCATGCACCCTGAGCTACCAGCAAATGTTGAAAAATTTCAGCCCATTTGCAGGAAGAAAAACAATACCTTTTTTTCCTTATGATAATAGGACAACACCGGGAATCTTCCTTTGCTTCTGAACTTGGAGCTACCAACAATTATGGGCTTGCTTGCAGTTCTGGGAACATAAAGATCTCTAGGATAGGTTTCACAAATCTGAAAGACACATACACATAGATACATATATGCACAAAGGGTACAAACCTAGCATGAGATACATAACCCTACACTATTTTTATAAGGAAATAAAAGACAAAGGGTAAACACCAACATAACTCTATATATACATAAAAATATCTCAGAGATAAACCATGAATAAAAAAGTACAAATTGGTGTCAAAGTGATGCAACCAATTACTGCTGGAAAGCACCACTGTAGTAGCATTCACCTTAAGAAAAAGTTTTCAGTAGAACTGCTGAGCATATGTTTCAAGTAAAATAGTCTCAGTATTTCCATCACTTTTTTTATTTGCAGACTACAAAGATGAAATCTTATCTGGAAATCAGCTGCACCACCACAGCCATCATCTTTCTCAGTCAGCACTACAGAATGTAATGCAGAATCCCTCTCAGTTAAGAGAGGAGAGCAAAGCAGCAGAGCATCAGAATTGTTGGGACTGGGTTTCAAGTAGGTAGGTATACCCAAAAAGAAAATTCAATGCACATACACCCTCAGTGAAGCATGGAAGAAAAGCTTCCATTCGAAAGTTGTGAGACTGTCTGATTAAGGAGTTAATTCTCTCCACCTGCAAGTTTTGCTTATGCTGCAAGCCAAGTGATTTCATAGCATCAGACTGCTTTCTGTAGGGCTAGAGCCAGAGGATAAAGCAAAAACAGATGTAGAGTAGAACATTTCTCCACTACAGCCCTTACCTTATAATCACGATTTGCATCAGACAACTGCCAGTAATCATTTGGCACTCCCATTCTCTTATATTCTTCTGCTAGATCAATAAGCTGCCAACCTTTGACTTGCTCAGATTCATTTTGCTTTGGATTATAAGAGAAGGCATACAGTTCTTCATATTTTGCTAAAAAGGTAAAGAAAAATAAGACTATATAATGAACTGCCTCCAAAAATGCATTGGTGGAAGAGGTAGCACAGTTGACAAACCTTAAAGTTGCCTGAACCACAGAAGTTTCAGGCTTTAAGATTCTCAGAGTGATTAGATACTTGGCATTCTTAAAATATTTATTCTGCAACTGCAGATATTTAAAGGTAGGTTATAAAATCTTTCAGGGAAGAGAGCCTGACCTCTTGTACCAGGAAAGACATTTAAGTCATTAGGGCAAAGCAAAGGTCACAAAACTAAGACTGACAAAATAGCAAGTTATTAAAAGAGATTCACAAGAACCAAAAGAACAGATATCTTTAAAAGTAAGAAGAGAAATATAAGTCTACTGATTATTCAAAGCAAGGTAAAAGTTTCCTTCAAACCAAAAAAGCCTTCAAAATATTCTCTTATTTTTTCTAATACTTCTCACATGACAGATGACAACATTTTACAGTGGTCTAGACACAAAAGAATGCAAGAGGCCACATTAGATTTACAAGAAAATTCTGTCACTTAAGTTAGTGTTGTTTTAGCATCAAAGCTTCAGCTTGTTTTTTGGAATTGCATGAAAACAGTAACAAATTAGTACTTGTTTAATAGCATTTTAAATATGGAACACATCATTAAAATGATAATACACACTTCAATTCACAATTCTGAGGCTAATGCTCAAAATGCTGAATCTATAGGAACCTTGCACTCTTAAACAAGATCAGTGAACTACAAAAGCCAGACATTTTCTGAATCTACATATAGATTAATACTCCATTATTAATAAAATTCTTTGACACATCTAACCCATTGAAAAGGCTTTTACATAATGTACATTTCACAAAAAAATACAGCATGCAGTTTCTCACCAACTTAGTACCCAGATACATAGTACAAAGCCTTTTCCAGTTTGAAGTCTCACCTGTTCTCGACAGCTGAAGCAAAGAGTTATAAACATCATGACAATCTCTCTCTCTGGGAACAACAAAGTGAACTATCCTGAAGTTCTTGCACTGGATGACAAGGGGGCAGCCAGAAGTAGTCAAAGGAAGTTTTTCCACTGCAGCAATGTGATGATGTAATATCTACGGCATACAAGAACTCAGTGTAAGCATGAAGATGAAAAAATGAGAAAAACGCACCATATACAACATCTGACATAAGACAGATTAGCCTGTACTGAATATGGATTTTGACTGATTTTCTCATAAAAAATAAGAAATCCAAGTTTTGGTCAAGATACCATGATCTGTTAAAGTTTAAAATATGAGGGAAAAAAATAAACTGTCACCTAATCTTTATAAAAAAGATGAGTATACTTTTAAATGCAGAAATCAAGAAATAGAACTCCACTGGGGTCATTCTGATCCTTTTCCACAGCTTTGCTAACTGACCAGCCTACATGCTATTAGGCAGGGTCCAAATAAGTTGTCTTTTTTTTTTTTTTTAAAAAAGGATCTACAGGAGCAGAATTTTATCAGGCAAAAGAGAGTGAGTCAGGGAAAGCAAGTAGTGAAAATTTAAGAATTACATTTTCTTTTTCCTATCAGAGAAGCTCACATTAAATATTTTATGCATCAGTCATTTATTTTAATCAGTCTGCTAGTATTCGAGCCAAGAGTACAACTTGAGACAACTCAGACTGCTCACAGGGATATAGAATGAACAGGAGATAACAAAAACCTCTCCTGTGTTATCCATTGTGCTGATGTAGACATCACAGTCATAGCTAAGTGCCTTTCAACCACTTTAACAAAAGACTGTCACAGTAATGGACATCTGTGGCAAATCTACACAAAGTTTGGGAAAATGCAGGAGAAAGTAACAGCTGTTCAACCACAGGAAGAAAGCCACTGATACATTACCTCAGCTGAACAAGATGCTCTCAAAAGCATTTCAATTACCTCACTGAAGCAATCATCTCCTCTTAAATATTGATCAGAATTAGGCATCTGAAAACTATGCTGCCAAATATGCATTTACAGAGAGACTATATCCTGAAGAGAGACGTTATCATAATTATACTCACTACTTGTGCTATCGCCACAAATGCAGTATTCAAAATACAGGTTTGATATCACTGAAGTACAATCTTTTAAAGCAGCACACTGGGAGATACAAATAATGCTTCTGAATCGCATTCTCCTCAATAGTTCCTCCCATGTGAGAGGATAGCTGTTTTGCACAAAGTTGTAGACTGTATCCGAATCACTGAAAAAATATTTTATTGTAAGCACCACAAGACATCTCATCAGACAACCAGGGTATAAGATTAAGTGCAAGAAGTTTCACCTACAGAAAAAAAATTAAGCCCAAATGAGATTTAATCCTAGAGAAGCACAGCACCCTTGAAGGCACTGCACTCAGACAGACAGCTGTGCTACAATGGAAGCCAGAACTTCATGTACACCAGGGAATGGGGCAAAAAAAAAAAGAAGGTGTTAGTGTTGTACAAGTGAAGTTGGCTGGTACAATGGTCACAGTCATCAAGAATCTGCAGCCCCTTCTGAACTCTTTTGTTCTAAAGTACGTATCTTCAGAATAAAGCCATTTACCACTCTAAAAAAGTGCATGGAATCACCAAGCCTAGATCTTTGGATTTTGTCATCTCATTTAACTTCGGCAAGACATAAATGGAAGGCAAAGCTAAGCTCTAGGTTGAATATTTCTGCATTAAATTATCTAACAATCTCCCGTTCCTTCCTCTGAACTGCAGTGCAAGTCAGATGTTAAAAAAAGCATTTGTTCAGGAAAACAAGCAATAGAAGAAATAACAGCAACTCAGAAAAGTGGAAGTTATTTTCAACATTATCCAATTTCAATGGCAAAGGTGTCATACAAGAGCAGGAGCTGTGAGTCATTAACTTATTATATCACAAACAAGCAGATAACAGGGAATAACTTTTACATTAAACATTTTAGCAAACAAATTCAACCTCAGATCAGGAAGAACAAATGTATCTGAAGAACCTGTGCTTTTGAGCCACAAGCATTTGATATGCTTACCCAAGTCTCCCTCCTGCTTGAATCTATGAATAACAGATGAGTTGCTGTAAGGTACAGAGTTCCTGTCAGAGACTTGTTGCTGGTGCTGAACCTATCCAGTAATTTCACTTGCTCTACCTGTAAGAAAGAAGTGGGAGAAAGCAAAATTTATTTTTTTTTTCCTTAAACACAAAGTAAAAATCACAACTCCAGAAAAAGCTGTCAGTTTGCACAGTAATTTAAAAAATGATAGAACATAATACAGCACACAAGGCTATTCTGTCCGAACTATTAAGAACACACTTGTGGTCACATAAGCTTGTGCAGAATGACCATTAAAAATATCCTGTATCAATAGGAAAGCACACAATGAAGTGACAAGACTAGGTTCAGCAGACTGCTTAGTCCGTATTCATAATATGGTTATTTAATAGTAAAAGAGACCAAGGTATTAGGCTTTAAAGAAAAAGTTGAGTTACTAAAAACTTTCAGACTGCTGCCCCAAAGCACAGCAAGCACACGCACTAACAGTTTCCTGTTATTTACATGCCAGCATTGAATTAACAACTCATCTGATAGCTGTTTGGAGAAGAACCTATCTGTATCCTCACCACAGACATAAAGATTAACTCTCCTGACTTTACTTTTAGATATCTACTGCTATTTGTGTCATCCCCAATCTTAAATCTGCATTATAACAACCTTGCCTCACCATTAAAATCAACTTTGATGAAATGCGAGCACTACAGTAATAATTAGAAACAATCTCCTTTAAATTCAAGGACTGTGCTGGCATTTGAAACATCAAGATTTCAAGCTTGAGTCTTCCAAGGGCAGATTTTCTCCTCTATTCTCTCCTGTTCCATCAACATTATTATCTCAATCCTATGGAAAAGCATTTCAGGATCAAGCAGTTTCTAGATAGCCTGCATTTTATCTGGTGCTCATAACATTAGAGGCTCCACAGTTTACTTTATTTGAGGCAAACATTACATGACTCAGTGTGTGCAACAACAGGAAAGGACCGTGGTGAATGGCTTATCTCTGTGCATTCCTGTATTTCTTGGCAGCACGGGCTCATTAGTGCCAATTTAAAGCCGTTTTGCTGGAAGCTTGATGCTACCACCATTATATTCACAGCTGAACTCCAGAAACTTTCCCACCAGCAAGGCCAGCACCCAAATCTGAGTCCACGTTTGCAGTGCTGATGTTAGACTGGCTTTAATTAATATGTACAAACCTATTTATCTGGTGAAAGTATAGATAAAACACTACAAAATTATCCTTTCAGTTTAGGTATTTCTCACAATCTGGCAAGGCCTAACTTTGTTTTTGAAAATTAGAAAAGCAATGTAAGGCATCCAAACAGAATGGAGGAAATGTAAGAATCTACTAGCAGCCAGTGCTGCTATAATATTCTGGATTTCAGTTTGGAAAGGAGAAAAATGAAGTTACATGTATTTGTACCTCAAAATGATACCTTGCTGATTACAGGGTAACAGTGCTCATATACAAAGCACCATAACCAATACAGCACTGTCAAAATCTGGAGTTTGTTTTGGGCAGTTCTGCCTGCACCTCCCTGCAAACTGAGAAGTGCACAGAACTGCAGGTTTCTTACAGAAATACAGCCCACAAAATCCAGGCATTCAAACTCCTGTTGCCCTCCATGCAACAAAATAGTTATTCTCAAGGCTGTATTTCTATGTTCAGGAGAGGAATTAGCACATTTCAAGACTCCTATTAGAGCCTTATAAGATATCCCTTTAAATCAGAAGGAGCTGTCCCCTTCCCCATCTAATCCTCAGCCTGGCAGACTCACATTTGACTGAGCTTGACTACTGAATCCCAAACTTCCACCTCCACTGGAAAACCCATCAGCATTTCCACTAACAGATGACCTCAAGTTTACAAACAGATTTGACCGAAGAAATCCCAGTCTTATCTACCACATTTTTCTTTAAAATATTTTTAAGGATGCTTCACTTCTAAAGTTCCATCACAGAAGCAATTTTTTCTCATTTGTAACCTCCCACCCCCCCAATTTATGATATTGTGACACAGTTTTCAGTATCTGTTACTACTTCAGTATAAAAATCACTTTATCACTTATGAATTTCACATTGACCTTACTTCTTTGTTCAACATAAGTTTGTTGGACAGTTTAATTTCATAAGCAGCTAAACTCTTCAGGTAGCCGTGCCAACAGTTCTACAACTTCAACGTTTCCATCAAATGGAGTTAGAGAAAAAATAAAATCTATTTCAACACCTTCTGTGGGATGACAGCTTCCTTGCACAGCAGTCAATTTGTGCAAGATTGCACTGCTTGTTTCATGCTTGTTTCAATATTTCTTCAGTAAAATAAATTGAAAAACTGTCAAGAGCAGACAGATTAGAAAACATGCATGTCTCCTGCCAGTCCGAATGGGGTCCAATTCAAACCTACACATGCAGGGATCTTGCATGGTACCTAGCACAGGCTGTGCTTTAGTTATCCTGCTTCCTATAACTGCGATATTCGAAGTTATTACAAACTAGCATATATGCATTTTAATCTACCTGGATATCCAATAACCTATAAGCTTTAAAAAAAATAAGCATCATGATTCTAATGAAGATCTCAGGTTATTTTTAGCCATTAATCCATCACTTTAAACAGATTTGTTGGGGGTATGATTTATATTACTTGAAGCAATTTGAAGTCCTTGCCCTGGTTTCAGCTAGGATAGAGTTAATTTTCCTCCTAGTAGCTGGTGTGGTGCAAATTAACTCTATCCTAGCTGAAACCAGGACAGGACCAAGACCTTAAAACTTGGCTGCAGTGCTTGTTTTTCCCTTCAGAGAGTTCTATTGCTACATGAAGGGTTTTCTTAGCAGGTGCCCAAAGCCATGCACAAGCACAACATAAAGACGTCAGCAACCTGTCAATATTTATGGTCTCAATTTCAGTTTTGAAACTTAAGTATCTATTCAGATTATGAAGATATTTTGCATTTAGTTTAGTTTTTAATTCTGATACCAATGATTGACTGTAATAATGTTGTTTACAAATAAGGAGTTCCAGGTTTCTAAGTGGGCTGATAAAGAAACCTTATCCCTAATCTGTCACCTTAGTACAAGATAATTCCATCCAATACACCAAAATGGCACTCAGAACATCTTTGAGAGAGACCTTCCTCTAGCATTACTTATGCATGTAAATATATATTTTAAAAAAATAGCTAAACTATACAAAAGAATTATATAAAGGTATTTTCCAAAATCCTAAGAGCCAGTTCCTTTATTTAATTATTGATTGTAAGTTTATCGGAATCTAACTACTCCTCTCCTCCACACATCTATAAAACTTGATTGCAGTCAGGCTGCCAGGTCATGGAACTAATTGCTCGGTCATTTCCAAGGCACAACAAATAGAGGAACGGCCTTTTCAGCAGCCTTTGCCATCAGGACTGACAAGAGAAATACTGTTAAAACATGATTATGTAAGAGCTGAAACTTTAAAAAAAATCTTATATAAGTGATTTACAGAAGGGAGTTGACAAGACTTGTACTTTTTTCATTATAAAAGAAAGAAGCTAATAAGCTAAAAATAAAGTAGAGGAGTCTAGAACATCAATTGCAGCTTGACTAATTTTTCAGAATACCCTAACAAACCACGTATCTACTGATGGCTTGTATTAATGACCCTACAAATCAATCGTTAATTAAAAAAAAAAAAAGCACTTTTCACAGAGGTTCTGCCCCCAAAGCCAGGGCAACACCCGAGCACAGCACAGCCGCGGCCCCCAAATTGCTCAGGCCCCCCTCTTTATGCTCAGCCCCTGCCTTCCCCCCAAGCCCTGTCACCCCAGGAGGAACCGAACCGGGCCCCATAGAGCTGACAGCGCCCAAGGGGAACCCTAAGCCTGAGGGGAACCCCGAAACCCCCCCGTGGCACGCAGCCACCCCCAAGGGGACGCCCCGAGCGGCGCCGCCCGCCTCAGAGCCCCTCAGGAGGGGCAGTCAGAAGGCACCGGCGGCGGAGCCGGCCGCAACGCCCTCACCCGCGGCTGGCAGCGGCAGAACAGAACCACAACGGGCCCCAACACCCCCACAGCGACCGCCCCAAGGCCGGCAGCGCCACCACCCCGTCCCCCGTCGGCTGCCCCCCGTACCTTGGTGGTGCGGATGTGCTCCATGACGGCGCAGCGTAGCCCCGTCCGCCACCACCCGCCGCCCTCCCCCAACTGCCGCCGCCGGGCCGGGCGTCGCCTTAGAAACGCTTCCGGGGCGGGGCCGCGGCAGCGCGAGCTCCCTGCGGCGCCCCCTATTGGTCAGCGGGGGGGGGGGCAGAGCCCGCAGCGCGCATGCGCCGCCAGGGGGCGGCGCCATTTTGGGGTGGCCGCCAGGGGCGGCGCCATTTTGGGGAGGCTGAGGGGGGAGCGGAGGGGCGCAGGCGGGGATCCCAGTGAAGCAGTAATTTGTTCGCGATTGCAATGGCGGGCGCCCCACAGGCAGGAGAGCGCGCCTACTAGTTCCAAAACACAGCTTAGTTTATATACTTTGTGATAACAGGGCCCTCCCCTGTTTCCCCACTGAGCGGGTAATCCAGGTTCACAATCCATCTGATGCTTCACAAACAATGCATGGCGCTCAATACATTCCCTCCTCAATACATTCCCCCCCAATACATTCCCTCCTTCTAAACAACGTAACTGCAAAAACAACGCTTATATTCCCACAGGGGAACTCCCTTGTAGTCACAGAATCACAGAATTTCTAGGTTGGAAGAGACCTCAAGATCATCGAGTCCAACCTCTGACCTAACACTAACAGTCCCCACTAAACCATATCCCTAAGCTCTACATCTAAACGTCTTTTAAAGACCTCCAGGGATGGTGACTCCACCACCTCCCTGGGCAGCCTGTTCCAATGTACTCCTCCTTGGCAGAAGGGGACTGTAAAGAGTTTGGGGCTGATCCTTGACTTTGTAGAGTTATGATTATTATATATTATTTAATTCAAACATCTTTATGTGGATTCTGACTCGCGCGTGGTTGTCGGTGAGGCACAGCAGGCAGGAACCTATGGGCAACAGCAACAGAACGAAATAACACGCAACACAGAGCAGCAGTTATACAATAAATAACTAAAAAACTCGCTAAAGCAGCTTAAAAGCTGTAGTAAACGCTATACACATCGCGCTTCTTATTCGGTTATTTCCTAAATTAGGGGATAACTGGGGGAGGGGGGGGGGGCTCTCCGCGGCCGGGCGCCGCCGCTTTAAGGGCGGCCGTGGCCGGACGCTGTTTCCCGTGGTGCCTTGCGGCGGGCGCGCGGAGGGAGCGTGGCCGTTGCAGCCGCTGCCGGGCTCGGGCCCCGCCGCCGCTCCCCCCCGCCATGTCCGCGGGGTTCTCCTTCGGCGCCGGCACCTTGGGCTCCGCCACGGCCGCCGCAGCCGGGGCAGGAGGAGCTGGAGGAGGAGGTGGGGGGTTTTCCTTCGGAGCCGCCACGCCGAGGTAACGCGGAGCCCCCTCCGCGTCCCTGTGGGGTAACGGGTGGGGCGCATGGGGTGGGGGGGGGGGTATGGGGGGTACAGGGGGTGGGGGGCAGCCTGTGGGGGCTGGGGGAGGGGGTCGGGGGGAGCGCGGTGCTCCCTGCAACTGCCTGAAAGGAAGCTGTGGGGAGCTGGGGGTCGGCCTCTGCTCACAGGTAACCAGTGATAGGACCAGAGGGAATGGCCTCAAGCTGTGCCAGGGGAGGCTCAGGTTGGCAATGAGGAGACATTTCTGCTCAGAAAGAGCAGTCAGGCACTGGGACGGGTTGCCCAGGGAGGTGGTGGAGTCACCGTCCCTGGGGGCGTTCAAGGAGAGGTTGGACGTGGTGCTTGGGGACGTGGGTTAGTGGGTGACAGTGGTAGGGGGATGGCTGGACCAGATTTGTGTTTGTTTGTTTTTTTTTTATCCTGAACGCAAAAGATGAATCCCACACGTGCCTAGCTGTAAGCAAGCGGCCTGAGGAGGTGTGTGTGGCACAGTCTGAGTGTGTGATGTTCAAACGCCAAGTTCCGGGTCTGTTTCTAAGTTATTTCCAAGTTCCCTTCTGTCACAGTCCTCCATTTGGTGCTTGTGTCTTGTAGTAGAAAGGAAACTGTGGTGCTGGGCTTTAATCTACACGTGATATAGCAGGCTCTGTGCTAAAAGCAATATTCATGTTTTACAGAATAATAGTGTTGTGTTTTCTTTCTTCACACACCTGCACTAGCCCATATTCTTCCTGACCTGCTTGTTGTTATGCCTGTGTTGAAGATTAGGATGCTTACAATGGAGCTTTGGGGCACTTTACAAATTTTTGGAGGTCTACCAAATCTTATCAGGCAAAAATCACAGTAATGTAAACGGAATGGGCAGGGCTGCTACTTCACCTGAAGTAGGTACATTTCAAAATACCTATCTGTAGGATTTGGCAGGAACTAGTGGGAAGGGAGCTACATCTGGATCAGAGAGTATCTCTGGATTAAAGGGCAGCATTGCCTTTTGGAAGCCCATATGGGAGGGGGCAAGTCTTCTGAGTTTCTTCTGATACTCTTAATAGTCCAGTCAGGAAAGGTTAATGATATTTTTGTTTCCTGCGTGCATTTTTTCTTCCCCACAGTGAAGCTTTTACGTAAACTCTGAAAAGAACTTAAGTTGCTTTTGTCTCATGCCTGTTAAAAAGAAAAAACTTTAATTTTAATCATAGGAAACCTGCATTATTCAGAAGCACTATTTTAAATATACTGCTTGAAACAAGATAATTTCTTTCGGGGTGTTGATTTGCACGTGGTACACACCACCCATGGAATTTGATTTTTTTTTTTATTTTTTTCTCTCTTTTGGCTGCCTTTTTTAATCCATAAAAAGTAAGTTAAAATGTAATAGAAGCTAATTAATAGCAAATATGGTACTCCACATTTTTATTCATATATTTATTTCTACAAGTAGGATGAGTCTTCAGGGCTGTTGATCAAGGAGTATCATAGAGGAAGAGGCCTTGTCACTGCTGGATGGTTTGTAAAAGAATCCGAAGCATCCCTGGGGGATGGTTTGCTTGAGAACCAGTTTGAGACTGTAAGCAGAAGCTGGGCCTCTTCTCAGCTGAGGCAGCATTGCCAGGTGCTGGAAGAAAGGGGGCTTTGCTCTTCAGTCCAAGCATGAGCATTGTTGATCAGTGTGGCCTGTCAGTTTATATTCCGATGGTTTAACACCTATGTGGTATGGCAGCCTATGTAATTCTGGCGTTAAACCACTAGAAGTTGAGGTTTTTAAGGTCTTTCTTGTTTGTCGGTATTCTCTATAGCATGCGTTAGCCTGGTGAAGTGCGTTGTTCTAGCTCTGAAGTTAGAGTTGAGACTTAAGTGAGCTGAATTCCTCATCCTCCCAGCTGTAGGGAGTAAATAATACTCTGGTCTGTGATTTCTCATACTGCCACTGGTTTACTGCTGGTTTAGTATGCTGAGAGTAAAGAAAGCTGAAATACTTTGGCTCCTATGGAGTTGGACAGTTGATTGGTTTTGTCCTTCTGACCTTCTTGGTGCCTGTTTCCTGAATTATTTACCTTTAAGGATCACTCAACACCAAGATTTAGAACTTGCACAAACTTTTACTGGACTTACCAGGTTGCCACGGTGTAGATACTGCCAACTTTTAATGTAGAAGCCTATGATAGCTTTCTTTTTCTTAAAGATCAGCTCTTGTGATTAATTTGTTATGAAGAGGAGCTGCATTCATACAGAAAGAAAAGAGGGAACAGTATTGAACATCTGAAACCTCAAGTAGTTTGTAACAACTGCTGCGCTGAAACCTAAATTAGGTTTTATTTCAGTGCTACTGCTGTAGTCTATACAAAATGTCTAAATTTAAGAAAACTTCTCAAGCTTCCTAAGGGGTTCAAAATGGAAGCCAGAAGTTACTACAAATAAATGACTCACCTCATCTTTCATCAGTCTAAGAATTCAAGTTCTTAAGCCTTAGACACGTCTGGCTCGTAGTACCTGTGATTTCACGGGTTACAGATAACTGTAATCCCCCACGTGTTTTGTGGTATAACTTAATGCATTCTCTGCAAAACATGGCTTGGCCTGTATTTGCCATGAAGTTTCTATTAAAAAAGAAAAAAAGAAAAAAGCAGCTGTTAATTTTCCTTGTGATCGCTGGGCTCTGAGTTTCTCCTCTTTCTTCCCATTCTCTTCTTCTTAATCTGCGCAAATAGTTCTGGAAGTTTATTTCACTGGTTGGATTGGATTGCACAGTGTGTTTTCAGAAAAGAAAGTGTGCAAAACATTGGTATGGATCACCTGCCCTTTGCGTGTGTGGAAGAGGAGAGCGTTTTGGTTAGAAAACTAATTCTTGCATCTGTGTTTCTCGGTGATAAGACAGACCCAAGTTGTGCTGTTGATGTGATCAGATGCCTGTCTACGTGCTTATTGCTTCAGAGTGAAGTAGCTTTGGTTGATGTTTCTGGGCAGAGGGATTGAACTGGGTTTGCAAGTTGCTTTGAAAGGATGTTCCTGATGGTTTGTCGTCTTTGGTCTGGCTCTAGCATTTGTTCTCCGCTTCCAGTAGTTCAGAGGAAATAATAGGAAACTAAATAGCAAGTTTTTGGCTGGTTTATCAGGATGTATCAGGCAGGTAGCAACGAGTTCAACAGATGCTGGAGTCAGCATCATGGAAGCAGTAGAAGCTAGATAGCCGAAGGAGAGGGAGGGAGGTGGATTCCTCCTTGGTGATAGTGAGCTCTGACTCTGTCCTGCTCTGCTGTGTTCTGACTGATCAGGACAATGATGGTATGGGAAAGAAACAGAAATAAGGGGAGGTTGGATTTTTCTTTCGAAAAACTAATTGCTAACAGTCTTGTTCTGTAATAGCTCAACAGGTGGACTTAATTTTGGAACTCTGGGTTCTTCCACTGCTACAGCAACTACGTCAGCTCCGTCAGTGGGCTTTGGGAGTGGACTTTTTGGATCAAAGCCAACCACTGGCTTTACGCTAGGAGGCACCAGCACAGGTAGAAAAAGTTCTTGTACAGCACAAATTTGAGTCAACAGTGAATAAATTTACCATGTGTATGTACCACACATTTTGTACATGTACCACATGAATGTTACTTATGGCACACAGAATTTTACTTATGTCACAGAATGCCACACTCAGAATATTACTTATGTCATTTTGTGTTTCTTTTCTTAAAAAATTTTCACAGACTGTTTTAAAAGGTTGTTATTTGAGAAGTATGCAGCACCAATGATGCAAGAACACAAATGCGGTTGCCAGAAAATTGTATCTGGGCGTATGTGTAAATTGTGCCAGAATTTGAATCTGATGTTTTCTGGAATAGAATACTCAAAATTATCATTTAAATTTGAACTTTTTGGATGTAGAAATTATAGAAATTCTCTAGTTATAGATGCAGAAATTCTTACAGAAGTCCTAAAAATTGGAGTATAAAATAATGAACCTTTTCAGACTTGAGTTGTTTTTCAGACATCATACACGCATAACTTAATTAATTTTATTTTAGCTCCAATTTATTTGGAGAAAATTGTATTTTTTTCTACTTCTGCATGAACAGATTGGTTCTTAAATTCCCTTATAATAAATAAATCCTTATTATTTCTAATAATTATTATTACTGTGTATTATTGTGTTTGTCTGTGTTAGGGTGATTTATTTCTTGATGCTGTCTTTTGAACTTTTAATCATATTTTTTAAATCTGAAATGGCATAGCACTGTTCAAAATTGTCTCTTTAAATTACAAGTGGGAATAAAAACCCTGAGCCAAGATACAACAATTTGCAAAAGCTTGCTCCCCATATTCTTTATCATATTGTAAATCTGTTATGTGTGTCAGTGTTACGTACAGCCATATGGCTAAAAAAATACTTGAGAGCATTATCAGTCTCCATAGATCTTGTTTACTTTCATTTATTTGAAATCTAAACAAGTTGGTGTGCTGCAGTGTTAATGTCAGCTTCACTCTTAACATGTTCTCATAAAGAGAAGTTTGTTTTTAAAAGGCAGTTATGCTTTGTTGTATGCTGCTGGTGCTCACAAACAGTGATTGCTATGTTATGTTTTTTCTTTTTTCAAGATAATATGTAAAAGTTTGTATAATGGTCTACATATGTTACATTATTTCCATGGTTTTTATTAGGATAACTGCTCGGTGGTTCTCAGTTACTGTTCTGACTCTGTTTTCTTTATTAAAGCAGGAACAGCAACAACCATTGCTACAGCACTGACGCTAGGTAAGGACCTAATTTGGATGTTAATGATATACAGCAGCGAAAAAAAGCTGTGTTCATATACTGTAGAAAGTTAGCTGTTGTGTGAGGTTTTTCCTTGCTGTTAATTGTGGTCGGCTGCAAGCCGGGGTAGAGCTAAAGGATTATTCCGTTCCTGCACAACAGTAAGAGTGGTCATAGTGAAAAGCTAGACTTGTGTTTGTCCCCTAATCATCAGTGTCATCCTTCAGCAGAGAAGTGGAATCCATTATCAAAGAATTCTTCATACAGAGCTTCTTGTTCTTACGAACTTTGAGTGAACAGCTCGGCTTGTTAGTTCCCCTAGCAGAAGGGCAGAGTTGAACTGGGAAGGGACTTGAGGAATACATTGCTCTTGTTTCTCTGGTATGACTTTAATCTCTATTTTTCAGCTGTCATGAGAATTATAGAAATATGCGGGTGTTTTTAGATTTTTTTTTTTTGAAACATCAGAATTGACCTTGAATTTGAACAGCCATAATTGTTGAGGGGGGAGAGAGGAAAGGAGGACGGGACGAGGGGGTAGTGCTACCAGACAGACTGGTGTCAAAGAACTTTGGAAACCTTGTTGCGAATAAGTAGGGAAAAATGGTAGTGGTTAAAGAAGTGAATGAAATGGGTAGGAGAAGGGAAGAGCAGCTGACCCAGAGCATGATGTGTAATCATATGTGGCAGTCAGTATTATGCAGGCAAATGTCAGTTCTTTTGAGTTGCTGAATGAAATGTCACTGAAAACAGACACACAGCAGTTATTGAGAATACAATGTTTTTATTAGCCTTGTTACTCTGGTTTGTGTATCACACTTCTCTTTGAATGCAGGTTCCAGAATATAAGATGTATTCTTACCTTGAAAGTAGCAGGAAGTAGAAGCTTTATTTGCTTTACTTTGCAAGTGTTCAAAAGCAAAATCTGAGGAAATAACGTAATTTTCTTGTTCATAAATTGAAGGGGTATGTGTGTTCCCGCTGGCTTGCACATTATCTCTATCTTTGTCCCAAGATTTAAGCCCCTTAGATTGTTCAGAATTTGAGGAAGCATACCTTTTTGAAATTAATGTAAACTTTGAAATTTATCTGACGTGCAATGGAAACATTATATCGCAAGTGATCTTGCCTGCTGGGGTGCTAGTGGCAATTAAATGGGATTAGCCTAGAAGATGAGACTGAGTATTTGTTCTCAAACAAAATATCCAAAAAGCGTTTTCTGCTTTTCTTCTAGGCACACCTGCTACCACATCAGCAGCTACCACAGGCTTTAGTTTAGGTTTCAACAAACCTGCGGGTTCAGCCACACCGTTTGCTTTATCTATTACTTCTACCTCAGCGGGTGGCCTATCGCTGTCGTCTGCTCTTACATCGACTCCCGCAGCAGGTAAGAAAATGTTTTGGTTTGTCTTTTTACAGTATAACTTTATTGTAAAACTGTACTATGCTCTATTTTATTCTAGCATTTGCATAATGCTGTGGTACTTCAGTAAGAAGGTTCATTGGCCTTTACTAGTTCTAAGTTGGGTGTCCCAATTCAGATGTTTATTTTACATAGAGGGCAGTACACCTTGTAATTTAGGCAGCATATAATTAGAAGGGTAGCAGTAGATGATTTGTCACATGAAACAATCATTTTAATTATTGTTAACCCCACTGGATGTTGAAAGTTTACTACTTACGCAGCTGAAAAGTTACATCTACCTGTTATAGACAGCATGAAATGGTTTACTAGTAGTGTAAATGAGATTTTTTTTTCTAGTGTAGATCTTGTACTGGCAAATACATGCCATCATACTTTACTCAGCTGAACTGCACCATATGTGATGATGATTAAGAGTGGAGCTCGTTTTTCTTAACCATAGGAGTCTGCATGTGAGCCCAGTTGTTCGTGCCTTCTGTGCTCTGTCACTATGCCTTTGGTCCTTCTCTACTTTAGTCCTCTCCATTCTGCCAGAAGCTGCAGTACTTAATTTCAGTAGAAGACTCAAACTATCTATAAGAAATTTTTTATTTTCCTTGTGTTAAATATTTTAATGCTTAACGTAAAACATTAGCATTTCAGCATTTAAAGATTAAAAAGTCAATCACACTTGTTAGATCCATTATTTTGTAAAATAAATCCTGTGCCAGATCCTAGATTCTCTGGCATTCTGGGAGAGTCTCAGAAGTTTGCAATCTTCATTAGTCTAAATCTATAGCAATAACATGGAACAAAATGACTTACATTTTGAAAAATTCTAGTGGTTTTTGGAAATTGCAGGGAAAAAAGATTGGGTTTATTATTTAGTTACAATAAAGATGCTGTTTGCATGCTTCAGTTATTTCAGATTGTCTGTGGATGTATTTGAATGCAGTGTCTGCATGAAGCTGGTTTGTTTTCTCTGCAGGTACTACTGGCTTTACATTAAATTTGGGTGGTACAACTGCTCCGACTACAACTGCTTCCACAGGCCTCTCCTTAGGAGGAGCCCTAGCAGGTTTAGGAGGGTCGCTCTTCCAGAATACAAGCACAGCAGCAACAGGTGAACTTTTTTTTCCCCTTCTATCTTAAAATGTTGAAATTCAATGTTTGATTGTATTAAGTTATAAGGTAAGATTTACTTTATATGAAACTTAATACTGTGAAAATTATTCTTGTTTTACAGTTTGGGACAGCATTGCTATTCATAGCCAATAAAAATGAAAACTGAAGTCATTCATGTCCCTCATTCTTAAGTTACTCGTACTTAGTACAAGTACTTATTTTCTTGTGTTCTCATTTAGAAAGGTTTTGTTGTGACAATTGACTCAAGAAAGTTGATCGTAAATGGGAGAAGGAAATATTGCATGAGTATCTCCTCTAAATGTGAAGTTAAAACTTTTTATTCAGATCAAAAGCCAGCAAAATAAGAATTTTAACCATTACTGTTGTCATTTCAATTATTTACTGACTTCCTGTCTTTAGTTCTAGAGGAAAAATTAATGTATTGTGGTCTTGGTAACATGCTGCTCTTAAACTGCAGATGAAACAAAGATACTTAAAATGCTGATGACTAAAGTTGGCTAATTATCAAATAATATGAAGCAGTTACATAAAATACTTTCACAGAGTTGTGTGAAACTTCATACAATCTATTTTGCATGCTTTAATCCAAATGTAGTAAATGAACTGAAATTACAAACAAGGTAATCTTTGGGCTTAGTTTAAAATAAGTTGTGATTTTAAATGCAAAAATTCTGTCTGTGTTTCTTGCAGGGCTGGGGCAGAATGCCCTGAGCTTGACTCTGGGGACAACTGCGGCTCCTTCAAGTACTGCTAATGAAGGTCTTGGTGGCATTGATTTTAGTAGTTCTTCAGACAAAAAAAGTGAGTTTGTTTTAAAATGTTTATAGCTGATAATGCACACCATAATTTGTTACTGACAAAATTATCAGAGTACTACAAAAGAGACACTACTTCATTGTTAGGGATGTGGAATTAAAGCTATCAATTTTAACTTCTTCCTTTTACAAAGCATTTTAATTCTTAGATGTTGTACTTCTATAGAAGAAAAGAAATTTGGTTGCAAATGCAATGTCGTGAATTTATTTACTTAAAATAAGTATAACCAAGTATCTTACCTGGGAACCAGGGATCTAAAGCCTGGTTTCCTGCCTTCCAGGCATAAAAGCCTCGTAGGGCTGTTTCCTGAAAAGCTATGGCAGATTTCCTAACAGCTGTGTCAAATGACCACTAGAGGGGGAATCAGAGCTATGCTTCAGAAATACATTGCAGATACAGAAAGTACTCGTTTGGAAATAGTTTCCTTAAGTTGTAACAGTTCTTAAACACATGAGGTGTGTTTTTTTTTTCCTTTTAATACCCACAGCATGAAGAATAAGAGGTAAAAAATGGGATATTTTTAAAGCTGTATTTCTGGTTGTGGGTACTGCTATCTGGTACGTTCCATCAGGTTGCTAAAACCAGTTACTAAAACCTACCTCTGTGGTATCTCTGAAATACTTAATGGAATATTGAGCATAGACAGATAAGCACTTACTAATTTATCTTGGTTTTATACATCCAGAGTAACCTTAACTAAAGCTGGTTATAAAATGTGCATTTGCTCTGAGGAATCAAAACTTAATCTCTTGGTTTCATTCAGGAGCCAAATTTGAAATGAGGTATTCTGATAACTAAAAGAGAGGGAAATATAGAAACTACATACAGAGGAAATGACACGTTGACTGTCCAAACTGGAGTATTCTGCACGATGTAGATATTTTTGGATATTATTGCTGCAACTGATGAAAAAGCTTTAAGTTCTAGGTTCCCCATGTGGGGGTATTAGTAATACTATGGTAATAGTATTAGGATTGCACAACACTTCCATGATGTACAAGTATCTTAAAGTGAAGCCTAGAGAACCTCAGACAACTTCTGTCTGATATCGCTTAGCATTGTTTTGCACAGCTCTCAGGTTGTAATTCCAAATGATTTAAGCACCTGAATTCCCCATATGTTGCAAAGTGGAACTAGGAACAAAGTGGACTGCTGTCAGGATGAGGAGCGAAGAGGTCCCTCAGCAAAGCACCTGGAAGTGCTAAAGGGGACTGTTTGAGTTTTCACTTTTCAGAATTTAGGATTTATTTATGAGTGTTTCTCATAACGGATGGCATTGACTAAGTCCTACCTTTGCACTACTCTTCAGTTGTGACAGTACAATTGTCTGTACAACTGTGAGGAACGGTAGTAAAGTATGGTGGTGATGATTTTGTGGCTTTCATTTTATTTTTTTTCTTTATGAAGATAAGGAAGGAGGGGATATGGCTATTTAAAAAGAAAAAAAAGTGCTTATGAAATTGCTGCCCTAGAAGGTCCAGGACAGATAGGCATTGGCACCTTTATGCTGTCTTCTGGAATTGGTTATAAAGAGTTTTTCTTCTTGAGACTGGAGGCTAAAGACTGAGTGCTTAGTGTTTCTTTAAAATATTTCTCTGTGGCAAGCAAATAACTTTATATAAGTTTTCCTTGTGTTATTAAAAACCAGGGCAGTTGCCCAGAAAGTTAACAAGGTCTAATTTCAAATCTTTCACCTTTTAGATATTGTTGAGGTGATATACAGCAAGAAAAAAAAGTGACTGGAGAGAGAAAGCAAAATAAATTTAGTCCTAATTGTGGCCTCTCTCAGTTCTGGTCTGTCTTCAGTTTTCATGCAGTTGCTCTTTGGTAGTTGTTTTTGTTGGGACTGAGGGTGGTGGTGGTTGTTTGGTGTTTTGTTTGTTTGCAAAAGGGATAGGGAATGGATGCTGGTACTGGCTGACAGTCTGCAGACAACTTAAGCATTTCTTGCTTCTAAAACAAGCAGCTTCTTCTGGCAGGAGCACTGCCTTGTGCAGCCTAAATTGGTTGTGGTACTAGCGTCAGCTTCAGCTACCTTCTAGCTTGTTGGCACTGAGAGGAAGTAAGGATTTGAGTGGCATCCAGCTGAAAAAGATGAGGCCTATTTTTTGGCCTGAACTTTCTTCCTAACAGACTGCTACAGTATTGTTACTGCTCCTGGCCACAACTAGAAATAATCATGGCTTGTCTATATATATATGATATTGCTTTCAGCTCCTCTCTGTTGCTCAAGAGAGTTAGTTGGTATCTTGGATCCACCTTCTCATCTAGATACGCAGACGTCTAGTCTGAATTGTGTAGATACTAAGCAAGCAGTAACATCTTCAGTTCTCTAAAACCTCATTTTTTCCTCGACAACATGCAATAGCAGAATTCTTAAGGAAGTCCAGTGAGCAAACTCTAATTGCCTTTTTATATGAGAAGAGACTGCCATTGCAGAATTCAAAACACTTTGGTGTTCTGTGGGTGCAGGTTTGAGTAAACTACGGTTGTGTAAGCAGGGACAGATTTTTTATGCAACTCCAATTGTTCATGCATTTGTAGTGATTGGTGTAGGGACACAAGATGCTCGATGTTACTTTTTGTGCCAAGAAACTAGCACCTGACCTGGTGAATATCTTGAAAAGACACTTGTCTGTGAAGGGAGAATAAATTAAAACCTTTCTTTTATGGCTAACCTAGTGTATTATTAATAAGAGAAATCAAGCGGATTGCACTCATTAGTTCTTCCTTAAAATCTCATTAAAGTTGTTTTGTCAGTTCCTCAAAGTTTTATTTCTGACCTACTTCTTTTTTTTCTAGGTGACAAAACAGGAACAAGACCAGAGTAAGTGTTCAGATTGTCTTTGTGTTCAGTATCTTACTAAGCTTAGTTGTTTTCTGACATAATGGACTTTTCTACTACTTTGCTCTTGGAAAAGCCTTACTTTTGTAAATAACCAATTTTTGCAGTATGGGTATTTAGTAATGATGGTTCATCATTTTAAATGTTGCATTTTATGGGAAAATTGCAATGCCTGCTGCTCATCTGACTTCTGCTATTGACTAATCACATATTCTCAAAAATTTTCTGCAAAATGTGTGCAATACTCACACCACAGGATTGGACGCTATAGTCTCTGATGGTGCATTAATTGAAATCCTTTTAGTTGCAGCATACATACAAGAGGTGTAGAAGTGCGTAATCAATCATTGAGAGTGTTTGTGATACTTAGTAATCATGTAAAAAAAAATGCTTGCCATTTTCCAAGCACGGTGTAAACATGCATTGTCTCTTGCAGAGATAGCAAAGCACTAAAGGATGAAAATCTACCTCCGGTAATCTGTCAAGATGTAGAAAATCTACAGTAAGTAGTGCTTTATTTAGTATAGTTGCATAGCTGAAGTATTGTTTTGTTAGTGTTTTGGTATGTAACAAATGCACTTGACTGCAGGCTGCTTGCAGGATAATTTGCTAGCCCAAGACTATCACGTATTAATATTGGGATCAGAGTAGGTGGATAATTCTTAGTAGCTGAAGTCTTAGGCTGTCCTTTTCAGCCTTGCTTTTAAATAGCATTTCCACAAACCGATAAACATGCTTCTAGAAGCTGAACCTGCTCTCCCTGGGAGCAGTAAGCCTATTGTACATGCATAATAAATATTGAATCTTATTTGCATGTGCATTGTGGATCTTGCATGGAGTTGAGAGAACTACAAAACAGTCTTCACTCAAACAGGAAGGAGGCAGGTTGTAGACTAATCAGTCTGTCTGTTACTGTATTGGTGAATTCAATGTGGTAATAGCTTTATGTGGATAGATATTATATATTTTAAAAAAATGTGTAGCTTAGTTTGTCAGAGTACAGCATAACGTGCTTATACAATTGCTATTGAAGTCTTGGTGGGTTTTGCTGTTTTCTACGCTATTAGTGTCCTAGCTAAACAATAATTTTACTATTCAGTACTAGATTTTGGAAAAACTAAAATTCCTTAATTTCTATTTAATAGTGCAAGTGGGGTAAACGCTCGGGTATTTCAGGTTAAATATATTGTGTCTTTTCCTACTATTCTCTTTTTCCCTTCTCCAGGAAATTTGTGAAAGAACAAAAACAAGTTCAGGAAGAAATTAGTAGAATGTCATCTAAAGCAATGCTTAAAGTACAGGAAGACATCAAAGCTCTGAAACAACTTCTCTCTGTAGTTGCCAGTGGATTACAGAGAAACACTCTTAATATTGACAAGCTGAAAATGGAAACTGCACAGGTATAACTTAATAAAACTTTGTTATGTAAAGTTCGCATGTTTATTTCCTATAGGATAAATAACTTTATTTATCAGACAAGTTAGCACGTTGAAACTATATGATATCCAAACTGAAACAGTTGTAAACAAAGTGAAAAGCTTAATCCATTCTGACCCGCCTGAAATTATCTGAGGAGACTGAAATCAGTGCTGCCGATGTCTTTATGCTGTTGTACGTATCTGAAAACATCTATCTTGAGGAGAGCATCCTTTTACGTTGCTCATACAATGGAGGGAGTATATACCCCCCTCTAGTTCCATTTCAGTTGCATATGCAGCTGGCAGTGCATATCAGTTTGTAACCACATGGTGGACTCTGGGGCAGCAGAGATGCAAGTATATTTTCTTAAGTTGACTAATTAAGAAAAATTAAGTATCCAAAGATACCAAAGTATCAAATGTTTTTTTAAGTGAAGGAGTCACAGCTCTGGTCACCAGTCTGCATTTTAACTGTGTCACCAGTTTGAGCTCAAGTTAAGTTTTGAAGTTAAGATCTTGTCACTTTTTCTTTCATCTGGCATGTCAAGACTATTTACTTCATAAATCAGTGTATTTTATTATCAAGTAAAAAAATAAAATGATGCTCCTTATATCTTGAAAGGAAACACTCTGTAGTTATACTTGGGCAATTGCTTCCTATGAAAGCAAGAAGTTGTTAGTGATATTCTTGCATTTCCTTAAACAATGCAGTTAAGAATAGTGACCGAACCAGGCATTGAGAAAGGATTAATGATGGTTATTGGAAAGTATTAGACAGAAGTCTGCTGTAATTACCATGCTTAAAAAGATCCCTTCCATAGAAAAAGGCACTTTTTTTTCCACTGCAAGTGCAAAATACTTCTTCTAGATATGTTACTTTCCTGCATTTGACTGTTCTTTTCCAATAGTCCTCAATAAATGTAACGGGATTTCTGAAGTACAGTAGAAATTAAATCTTACCTGTGACAGTCCCTGCCCATGTCAGGGGTTGGACTAGATGATCTTTAAAGGTCACTTCTGACCCAAAACCATTCTGCAATCTTCAAAGAGTTCAGTATGTTTTCAGGGCATACCATTGTTTGTTTGTTGTCCAAACCTCTTCTGGTATTTGCAGTTCTTTAACTTCCTACCAGTGTGTTCTTTGAAGAACTTCTGGTCAGATTCTGTAATAGTTTTATATACAGGAAGAAAACATTTTATATGAATGAACAGTAGAATTGTAGCTATTTTTCTTTTTGAGCACTTCATTCAGAACCTTATATTTTATTAATTTTCCTTATTTAGGAGCTGAAGAATGCAGAAATAGCATTAAGAACGCAGAAAACTCCTCCCGGTCTCCAGCATGAAAATACAGCCCCAGCAGAGTGAGTTACTGTTACAAAGTTGTATTATTGACTATTTTTATTTATAAGTTGACTTATTTCTGCTTCTTGTAATGGATGTATCAAGTGCTTCATAGAATCGGTGTTTTATTTCTACACTTACGTTACACCAAAGACATGAGAAATACTGTCCATGCTCTTTTTACTTGTCGAAGAAGTCATAAAACATATAACTGCTGCAAGTAGCAAAATGGAAAATGGCAGCTGATGTTTTTTTTCTTTAAATAGTAGCACATTAATGAAACTGTATGATTAAACTTCACTGTTTTATTCATCTAGCTACTTCAGAATCTTGGTAGAGCAGTTTGAAGTACAACTGCAGCAATACAGGCAACAAATAGAAGAACTGGAAAATCATCTTGCTACTCAAGCAAACAATTCACACATAACTCCACAAGGTGAATGTTTCAATTTTAATGGTTCATACAAAAAAAAAAAAAGTCTTATATCTATGAGAAAGACTTAGTAATTTATCTCTTCATTACAGTTTTTCCTTATTCAATATACAGAAGCAAGTGTTCAGGTTCTGCAGTTGTTTAATTCATAACGGTTCTGGAGCTGTTTAATATGGATCCAGTTCCTGAGGTGCAACTTATATGCTTGGTTTGTGTTTGGAAACTTTGGGTGTCCAGGAGTAGAAATCACAATTTCTAAACTTCTGAAAGCTAGGAAGCAAAGAAGCATGGTATGTTTTACACTCGTGTTCTGACTTCTGTTCTTCTACAAGGATGGTTCCTGAATGTTTTCTAGATTTAGCTAAGGCACTTGTGTAGGAACTGGGAATGGAAATTAAGGACTCTTAACAGGGCCAGGGCACATCTCAGACATCACTTTGAAAATTCTTAAACTGATTTTTCAGGCTCTCCTTTCTTGCAGCATCTGTAGAATCTATCTGCATTTTCCTTGCTTACATTCCTAATGAGCTCATAAAGACATCAGAGAAAGCTCCATACTCTTCAGTCTTTTACTGACTCATCTCATGGTTCCTTGGTCTGTTGACTCTGTTCTGCTTTGAGACCACTGTTATTTCTTCTGTCTTTGTGTGGTGTTCTTAGGGGTTTGTGTATAATGAGAGAACCTATTTTCCTTTCATCTCTGTTTCTGCCTACCTGCCTTTCTTTCTCCATCTCCATGAATGAGACTTCTGTGGCCACCTGCTATTTTAAGGAGAAGTATTCGTGCAGCAGAGATGCTTATCTGTGGAAAATACTAAAGTGCCTTATTGTAGAGGAGTTGTTTTGCCTTCAACTCAGAGAAAATTTATTCTTTTTTTGCTGCCATCATTTTATCTTGGGAGAATCTCCTGTTAGAGATCTCTTTGGTTTGTTACCCTCCTGTGATCATAGTAATTTTAATCTTTTGTGTCATTTTAGGTACAGGTCCTGAGATAAGTAGTGATTTCAAGTGCACGTTTTTTGTGCCAACTGATACTTGACCATCTTGCCGTTATAGGACGGTGCTTAGGCTTTGGACTTTGTATGTCAAAACTGAGAGAACTACAGGATCCTCATGGTCCTCTCTTCTTTCTGCATGACATCACTGTGCAGAGTATGAGAGAGGATGCCTTCACAGCATCCTCTTCACAGCATCCACTTCATTTTCCTCAGCTTTTTCAGCAGTGTCCTGCTTGCAATTTTAAAGTTCCTTTGCTTGTGTGGGCAAGGATCAGTCAGCTGTACCAGTGTACCTAGACTGTCAACAAATCTAGTCAGCGCTGTGTTGCATATATAGCCAGTTTACCTTTAGCATATGGGGAAAAACTCATAAATTATGACCCAGAATGTCTTGAATTTTGAAATGTCGTGTGTTCCGTATCAGTAAATTGCTTTCAGACTCTTATGGGAACTTGAGGCCAGTCTTCCTAGATACTACTGGCTCTACATTCCTGCAGGATAACATGAGATTTACTCCTTTTTCAGAAAGAAACACAACTTATAATGGAAAAATTCCTCTATGAAGAGGCAACCATTTTCAGTTCTTAAATCGTCTTATCTTCAAGAACTTGATGGCTACTCTGCGTTTCAGTGACTTATATGCCTCCTTCAGAGGAAATGAAGCTGATGTAATTGCACTGAAAGACCACTTCAGTGCTTTTTTATCCTTCATTTTGGCAAATTGTTTCAGTGCTTCTTTTAGAAAAGATTTTTTTTTTTGGTCAGCAGCCCACCTCATTTTGCCCAAACATTTGAGATTTCCTCTTAAATCCTAACGTTTTGCATTAGTTGAGTGGGTACACTGAAAACAATTTAATATCTGTGTGGGAAGCAGGCTATCCTAAATCTAAGACTTTACGTAGGCAACAAAGCTCCCTATTGTGTCTCTCTCTCAGTTTATGATGTGCTTGTGGGTAGAATAAGAGAGTTCCTGTGATCCTTGTTAGTCATGTTTTTAAAATGCAAGTAGAGTTTCTGTTCTGCTGTTATCTCTTTGCAAAATCAACTGAACACTGAATTGTGCATTAACTCAGAGCGGAAAATATATACAAATGCAAGAAAATCTGATCTAACTCCATGTAATAAACCAGTGAGGTAAAATGTTCCTGTGTAATTAAAAAACATTAAATAGAATAATATTTTCATAGCTTTGCTGAGTGACAGAATTGTGGAAAACAGATTACCATGCGTATAAGAATTAATTGGAGAAAAGAGTTGTTTTTTCCCCAAAAATAAAGTTTGAAACACTGAGAAATAATGCTTCAGGAAGTAGTTCTGTGTGCAGGTCTTGTATCACCTAATTACTCTCAAATTCTGGATTTCTTACAAACAATTTCTTCTCATGCAATTTTCTTATGCTTCATGCTGTATGGGTTTTGGGTGGGCTTCTTGCTGTAATATAAACACTAAAGCTTTTCTTCTGGAAGTAAGATTGTAACTTACATATGCTTTATATACCTCTTACAGATTTGTCCATGGCTATGCAGAAAATCTATCAAACATTTGTAGCCTTAGCTGCACAACTTCAGTCAATACATGAAAATGTAAAGGTATGTTGTTTTGTTGTGTTCCTGCACATTTAGCTATCAACAAGCGTCTATTTCTTTCACTAATAATATATCTTCAGGTATTCTTTTTTTGTTAAATTACTGTTTTTAAAAATTATGTAACAGCTATCCAAGGAGTACTTTGATTAAAAGGGCAACTTTTGTTCAACTGAGGTCTAATTTGAAATGTTCGTTTACAGTGATGTTGTCAACTGACCACAGTCATTTAGGTTACAAAATGCTTTTTAATTGTTGATCAGTTCTTGAAATTTCTGTATTGGATCTCATGCATGTATGTTTTAGTCTTTACCCAGTGACCTGCTGATCTCAAGGAAAGATAATCTAAATATGCTCTTACTCAAATAAGTAACAACAAAAAAAAAACGGTACTCACTAGTAAGAGTTTTAAAAATAATTTCGTGAAAAGTGAGTTCTGGCTTGCTTGATTTATATTTTTTTCTCCAATCTGGCTTTCAAGGAAAGTTGTATATACAAAAAGACTACTATGGGGGAAAAAAAAACAAAACTAATGAAGTAGTATGCCAGAGGAGCCTAGTTAGACTTGTTTTTTTCTTCATGGACTCCAGCTCAAGTTTCTCACAACAGTTCTGGATAATGGGCAAAATCTCAACATTCTACAATCTGTAGTTTTTCTTGATCTTCAGAACTCTTCTTAATAACAGGGGGAAGAAGAAGAAAAAAAACTTGGAGAAAGTACAAATATTTGGGGTTGTTCTTGCTAAGTGACTTTTTAATTGGGAATACCTCTGCTTTTTTTTCCCTTTCAGAGTTTCTTCTGCATGGTATTGCTAGTTTTGTAAACATCTGAAACTGTTTACTTTTCCTTAATAACGTTCAAGAATGCAGATGCTCTTGTAGGAACAGATTATTTGCATTACATTGCTTCTGTCATCACGGATATTCACTGGATTACAGCTACCTACCATCAGATATTTGTGCTGCTCTTAGATAACTGATTTTAGGTACCAGATAAAGCATATATCAGCTCTCCTCTAACTTTAGCGGAATGGAACAAAAAGGATAAGGAACATCTTCTGGGCTTTTCACTCCTGAGATCTGAGTGTAGCCCTTGCTTGTGCTGTGGTCTGTGTGGTGATACTTTTGTTATTTAATGCGAAGAGCAGGATTAGTATGCAAGTATAAGCAATAACAACTTCAAGTACCTTGTCAGCCTGATTCAGTGTGAAAGATGTTACTTTTTGAGAAGTATATTATCTGAAAACAAGGGGTTGGTTTGGGGACTTTCTTTTGGGATGTATTTTGAAGTTCAATCTAGTGGGCATGATGACTTGTATTTTGGAAGACACAATTGCAACTTCAAAAATCAGAGAAATGAACATACTCTTTAATTGGATCTTTCATTCTGGCAGTTTATCAACTGTTAGAAGCTAGGAGAGGAGAGCAGTTTTGAAACTACTTTTTTTCTCTGCCTTATTTCATGGTTGTAATATGATTTGTGAAGGCAGAGCTGTGACCCCAATTCATTCCTTTGTCTGAAGTAGGCTTTCTGCCTTGCACATATACTTCATTTCAAAGGTTTGAAGTTGTAGTAAAATGTAACTTGGAACTTCTTTGTACAGGGTTACTTGATAAAATGTATTCATATTATAGGTGAGTATATAGGTACATTCTGTATCCAGGTTCAGTAGAGAGTAAAATGTGCTTGGGCACAATTTAAGTAGAAAACTATTAAATTCTGTGTAGATTAGTATTAAGACCTTGTTCTACAGAATCTCAGAATCTAATGACATTTCTGTCAGCTGCAGTCAAGATGGCATCTTATTAAACCTCCAAGTTCTATAAATGCCTTTTCTTGCCAAGGAAAGCAGTCCTCATATGATAAAGAGAGAAATCTTTGTGTTCCCTGCTATTTCTGATAGACTTGGGCTTACAGCTGTTAAAATCCTGAGTCAGAATTCTTGGACCGGAATTAAATGTGCTCCTCAGAGACAAGCACTTAGCCAGGAACACGGGAGATAGTACATCTTCCATAAAATCCAGTTGAATCTGTTGGGTTTTGTTTTTAATAAATGTATTGTATTTAAAGATGCTCTCTAGATGGAAATAGCTCGTACCAGCTCATTAAATGAAGCCATTAGCCATAATGTCCATAGACATTAGTCCATGTTACCTAATATTATCTATATTTCCCTCCCTTGTGACAGAGGTCACTCACAGAAATTGCTTATGATGGAAAGGCCAAGCCAGTTATTGCCACAGAAGGTGAGGTTTTGAGGGCATGGGAAGGGCAAGTCAGGAAAGAAGAGCAAACTTGGGCTACATGGAAGCCTAAAGCAAGAATAATTTATTGCATTTGCACTGTATTACCTAGCTGATGAAATGAATCAGCAATGATAGTGGATCCTAAAATCTGGATGCCTCCTTTGAGTTTGCTCTAAGAAAGAGGGAAAGGACAAGAGGGAAAAGGACAGAGATACGTACATGAAACGAAGCAAAACAAGAGCAAATGAAGATATGCAGAAAGGGTAACATTGAAGAGTTGTTACATTGTGCAGTGAGCTGGTAGTGTGGCTATATTTTGCCTCAGATGTCAGCTAGTACACCGACAAACAAAATGGTTCTTGTTTACACCAACTTTGAAAGATTTTGGTATCGTGCAGAATGTTGATCTGTTACGCTTGACCACTTTGCAGCATTTAAGTAAAGGACAACCTGTGGCTGTAGCTGATGCAAAATAGTTCTATCCAGTTAATAACTTGACTAGATCTTTTCATGTCTTTTTAAGGAAATGTTATTTATAACCTGGTTTCTTTTTTTCCTTATGAAGTAAAGGTTTTATGTCTAATATACTGAACTAAAATGGCTTCCCCCCACCCCCCTTCAGATGCTCAAAGACCAATACCTTGGCTACAGGAAAACCTTTCTGGGAGATGCCATGGATGTGTTTGAGGCGAGACGAACAGAAGCTAAGAAGTGGCAGAGCGCGCCACGTGTTACCACTGGACCGACCCCTTTCAGCAACATACCAAATGCAGCAGCCGTTGCGATGGCTGCAACACTTACTCAGCAGCAACAGCCTGCTACAGGTCTGAGTGCATTCAAGTTATAGATTATTAGTGTTAGAGCAGTAGTAAACTTGTGTAAACTTTTCTATGAAGTCTTCCTTTGTGTTAGACTAAAAATCTAAACGTTGTGATGAGTAAAGTTACTGATACATAGCCAATAGAAAAAAAAAAAGCAGGGTAGACTTAGCAATAATTATACAACAGATACTTAATCTTGTGAATTTACTTGTATTAGTGATATTTACTGTACTGTTCTAATTTACCCCCTTGGAATGTGAGTCTTCACTCTTCAGTAACATCTCCGAATACTTTTAGTATAGCCTCTTTCCAGAGTTGTGTGGTTATAGTAAATTATTTTAGAATCAGTGAGGAGAGAATATCTAAAGGCGTATTACCTTTTTCATATGTAAAACGATTAATGCATTTTTATATAGCACTTTGGAACTGTAAAATGAAAAATGCTGTTGAACAGGAAGGATAGTCAAAAATCTGTAGAATAGGAAGGTGGATGTCTGGCTTATTATTTTAGAGCCAACTCCTTCATCATGGTGATTTGGGGCAGTTTTTGCTGCCTGTTCTGCTGTTGTGAATATTAGTAGAGAAAGTAGAAGGGATCAGTGATTCTGTGTATGCATGTATGTTTAAGAGAAAGACCAAAGCAGAGGAAATACCTGATCTACTGCTAAGGACAAAAGAATATGTATGGCAAAGGAAGTAACTTACGCACCTTAATTGACATTATTATACTAACCATCACTTTTCAGAGAAGGGGTCCTGAATATCGGGAGTTGAATTGATATCTAATCGTTTAGCAGAAATAATAGCCTCTGTTTAATTTTACTTGAACGTGGGTGGATATGTGTGTCAGCAAATTATGGAAAAGCTTAGGTAACTGTGTTCTACGGTTTATTTTCTAAGATGTATGCCCGTGTGTACTGGAAGTTAAATTAGCACCTTTTCCCTTCCTTGTCTCATAAACAGCAGTCATATTTTGAATTAGTTTAATTAAAGACTTATTCAGCAACCACCTTAGTGAGTTTGACAAATTATTAGGCTGTCCTTGCCTTCTCCATAGAAGGAAACAGAAAGGTGCTTCCAGCCCTGACTCTTATAAACAGCAAGGAGATGTGTTTAAAGGACAAGTATGACGAAATACTGAACCCAACAGAAAGTGAAGTGATTATGAAATATTTCTATTTTAAATTTCTTTTGTAGTCCTGTGTCTTCCTCTTTTTACTGCTGTCTTAATCCATGGAAATTCAGTGGAAGTGACATCAGTAAAAGATTACATTTTTTAAACTGCCACACCAGCTTTGTGGCAGTTTAAGAACATAATCTTTTGTGCAGCCTAATGTTGCCAAAATAGTTCCTTCTCCCCCTGTCTTTCCTCCTTGTCTTTTTTTTTTTTTTTTAAACACTCATCATGATCATTATGGGATTAGTTGTGGTTACAAGTCATATACTTGAGATTCAAAGTTTTACTTGTGTTTTCATGAATTGTGGTGAGGGATTCAGATCTTTTCTTCCTGGTCCAGATTCTACAGAGCTGCCAATAACTTCACTAAATTGATGCCACTTATGGCATGACTTCTCTAGTGTTTTCTTAGGGGTTAGGAGTGGAAAAAAATGCAAATTTAACCTGTACCAGCTTGCATGAGGTAAGGTGACTTTATACCTCAAGTTATGTTGTAACATTTTGTAGTGGAAAGAGTGAAGTCATCTTTTGTTTCTTTGTTTTTGTGTTTTCTTTTATTATTTTTTTTGTTTTGTTTTAAATTAGGTTAGTGGCTTTGGCAGAGTATTTTAAAAGCCAAAAATGTGCCAACTTCAGGAGTGGTGCAGAGAGAACAAAGCCATTAACTTATTTCGCACATGCCAACAGAAGTAGGCAAGAACTTGAGTTTACTGCTTATTCAGCTGAAATACTGTTGTCCTCCATGAAACTTGCTTGATCACCTGGAGACTAGAGATAGATTTAAGTGCCACTCAAAACATCAAGAATATAAAAAAAAAAAAAAAAATTAAAAAAATAGAAAATAGGCTTAGAAATTGAAGTCATGTTACCTATGTCTGTGGCTCAAAAGAAGGATTAGTCAGGCCTTAGTTAGGCCTGAACTCTTTCAGAGAGAAACAGTCTTAAAAGCTTACTATGAAGGAACGTTTCACAGCTTTCCTAGATTACTGATTTCAGTGCTTGACTTGTTCTCAACATCTTACCCAAAACTATAGCTTCAAATTTAGTCCACTACTTTTGGTTTTATTCTCAGTGGAAAAGAAGAATAATAATCTACTCTTTCAGTTTTGCAGGAATCTTTAAATGTTTGAAGATTGCCTCCTCATAGTTTTGTTTTTGTTGTTTGAGGAAAAGATTTCAGATGGCCATTTACTGCAGTAATACTTCAAATATTTGCTTGTTTTAACTTTGTAGTGTTACAAGTTTCATAACTTATTTCAGAATGGTTTAGGTTGGAAGGGACCTTAAAGCTCACCCAGTTCCAGCCCCCTGCCATGGGCAGGGACACCTCCCACCACACCAGGTTGCCCAAAGCCCCATCCAGCCTGGCCTTGAGCACCTCCAGGGATGGGGCATCCACAGCTTCTCTGGGCAGCCTGTGCCAGGGCCTCACCACCCTCTGAGGGAAGAATTTCCTCCTAATATCTGATCTAAATCTCCCCTCTTGTTTTAAACCATTCCCCCTTGTCCTGTCATTATCTGCTCAAGTGATAAATCTTTATCTTGTTATAACCCCTTTTAAGTATTGAAAAACTGCAGTGAGGTCTCCCTGGAGCCTTCATCTCTCCAGGCTGAACATCCCCAGCTCTCTCAGCCTTTCTTCCTCGGAGAGGTGTTCCAGCCCTCTGATCATCCTTGTGGCCCTCCCCACGTCCTTCTGGTGCTGGGGGCCTCAGCCCTGGACACAGCACTCCAGGTGGGGCCTCACCAGGGCAGAGCAGAGGGGCACAATCCCCTCCCTCCACCTGCTGCCCACCCCTCTGTTGGTGCGGCCCAGGACCCAGTTGGCCTTCTGGGCTGCAGGCACGCACTGCTGGCTCGTGTTGGGCCTTTCATCCACCAGATCCCCCAGGTCCTTCTCTGCAGGGCTCCTCCCAGTGAGTTCTTCTCCCAGTCTGTGCTCCTGTCTGGGATTGCCCTGGCCCAGATGCAGCACCTTGCATTTGATAAACTGTCCACTGGAAGTTAATCACGTGTATTTCTTTGCAATCTCTAGATCCATACGAGTGGGATAGAGGGGTAGGATATTAGAAGGTTATGAGAGAAAAGATGAGGAAATAAGGTATATGAAAGGGGTCTGTGTAATACCTGACCTGCTGTTGTTGTTCTTGAAGAGAAGAATAAAATGAGAAAATTAATCTGGGCTTTAATGTTTTTTTGACTAAAATCTAATGTATGGTACTCTAATATTGGGGGATCAGGATGGTTAGTCTCTTAAAAAAATATTTGATGTTTACATGGTGAAGTCTATTTCATCAGGTTAAATTAGTTACTATTCTTTCTCTGAAAAGGTAATTTATTCTAAATTTGTTTTCAGAAGTCAAAGGTTTAGTAGCTACGTCTAAACTGTGGGATCAGGGAATGTTTCCCCAGTTCCTGGGTGTAGATAGGCACCCCATTTATGTTTTCTCTTTATACCAAGGCATGTCTGGCTTCCACTGAAACAAGGCCAGTGGATCCTGGGCGTAGTGGAAGAAAGGGAGCAAAGATAAGGCTCCACTGGTATCCTGGGGTGGATCATCAGGACACCAGCATTGTGTTGTGCACAGTGAAGCACAATTTCTGTGCGGTTTTATTGAAGCTAGAGTTATTAAAATTGTTCGTCTTGTCTGCATGCAGCTTTTCTCCCTGGTTTAGCACCTTTGCTCTGAGCACAGCTTTATGGGTAGCAGTGGGGCTGGTTATGCTTTTGTGCAGCAGTAGCTAGTGTTAACCACTGCCTCACTTGCACCTTCCCTGAGCAATTTTTAACAGCGTGGAAGTTCAAATGTTGGGGGCTGGTCTGCCTATCACTATTGATGGGTTTAAAGTGAAAGATTTTAAAGGAAATTAAAGCCAAATGAATTAAGAGCAGTAAATGCACGAGACTGAAACAGATCTTTTCCTGGTGAGACTAAGTTGTCTTAAATAATTTTCAAGCTCACCTTTCCTCTGCTTTAAAAATAAATAAATAAAATTCCCCTATGTGCCCCCAAGAACTTAGCTACTCTCTCCTTAACTGGTGAAGTGCAGAGTTAGTCGAGGCATTATCAAGCTATTAGCACACTTCATTATGTTTTGGCTTGACTCTTGAGATTAAAGAGCTAATAGAAAATGATACTGGATTTTTTTATAGCACTTAAATTACACAAATTTTAAAAAATAAATGATACTAATCTTGGTTAAAACTAGTCAATGTATTACTTTGTCAGAATCAGATTGAAGCTGTGACACTAAATTTGTTCACTGTCAGGACCAGCTGTGCTACAAAAATTGCACACTGTCACTTTGGGAAATCTTGCTGCCCTGTCTGGACTCTGTAGTGGGTCCTGTTCTTTAACTGAAATGCTCCACAGGGCAACATAGCAAGGTATAAAAGTGTTAAAAAGCTTGTTATAAAGAACTTGTCTCGTACCTGTAATAGCCAGAAGTGCCAATTTTTGCTAGTACTTTTGGCATTGAAGAACCTTTTATTACTAATTTTTTTGCTATTGAAAATTATGTTTACTTACAAGAGCTATAACTAGCGATGATGCCTTCAGAACATTATGGTACAAAATCAACAAATATCCTATGCTGTTGCTCAATGAAAAGCTTGTTAGCCTAAGGTATGTGATCCTGTTTTATATAATCTGAGGTGTTTTAGAATAATGTTTTTTACTGGCTCTGAAAAGCATGTTGCATTGGGGTGGGGGGGAGCTTTGCCTGGAGGACTGTAGTGTTTTTGTTTAAGGTCTTCCACTAACAGTGCCTCCTACTGAGATAGCAAACCTGTGCACTCCCTTTAGTGGACAAGGAACTGGATATGTGTTTGGGGCTTCTTTTAGTTTATTAGATGACTGACTTGTGTAGGGTTTCTTGTTTTTTAATGATAAAAAATAAATCTTATTTTATAAGAGCTGCTAGGTAGATGTGTCAGTATTTAAACTGGATGTAAACAAGTTTAGTTTGGAATTTATGTGAACATTTGCAATTAAAACATCTGGTATACTTTCTTTAGTTGAAAAACTAGCTTGGGTTTTCCAACTATTCCTGCTAAGCAGAGACTGAAAGCTAACAACTTTTAGTTGCCCTTAAAATTTAGCTTAACACTACTTGGAGTATGCAGATGTCATTCAGCTTGGATCACAGGAATTTTGTGTTCCTTGCAAAAATGTTACTTTTCAACGTACAGTGCCTTTCACTTGATTCAAAAGGTTTTTCCATTTAAAGCTTCAAAAACTGAACTGATTTTAAAAAGCTTGAAACGCTTACGTTTTAAAACTTCAGATAAATGTTAGTTACAGGAAGCTTTCTAGTATGAAGGATGGTGCTTTGAATGAAATTAAACCCAAATTTTAATAACTCTTTAGGAAAATGGCTGAAATCACTGGAGCTTTATGGTGATATTTGAGTAAATAATGACTTTCACACATATAATACATAAAGTATGTTCAAAGGTGGAGAAGCTTGTGTTAAGGAAAGATGCAAATGTCTGTGGATTAAGAGTTTGGCACTGTATTTTGTATTCAATGATGAAACTTTTTAACTAGTGCACTGAAAACTGTGCTTGAAAAAGACAGGAATATGATTGTACTGTGAAAACTGTCAAAATATATTATTTATCAGAATTAAGTATTTTAAAACGTGCTAGTAACAGGCTAGCAAGTTGATTCTCATTCCCCAAGGTTTAAAAAGAAAAAAAGGAAAGAAAAAAAAAGGAACTGAGGCTGTAAATTTTATCTTGGCAGACTGAAAATGTTTATTGACAGTCCTGCATCTTAGTGGGGATATGCAGGGAAACTGTCAGCTTTTTTAGTTATGGGACAAACTCTTGACTCTGAAATTTTGAATGTATCTAATTCATTAAGGTACACAGAATTGTGCCTTTTGTAAATGTTTATTTAAACAGGTGGTTTGACTAGTTTACCTTATTGAATGGTGTAATGTAGCAGAGCTCAACAGAACTCAGTTATCACTTGTGTGGAAAAAATCGAATTGTCATGTTACTGTGTAATTGACTTGCTTAAAAATGAACAATAAATTTAATAAAATAAAGTCATTGTCTTGTTTTTTATCATAGTGTTCTGTTTAAATTTGGATGGAATATTTTAAAATTCCTATTTATTAAATTAACATAGCTTTAGAGTAGTGTCAGTTCTTACATTTTTAATTTGAAGTTTATCCCTTTGCTGGTTCCATTAATACAGGTGGCTACATGTTACCTACAGTTCTGTCAAGATTTTGATTAATGATTAATGCATTAAGTTTAAGGTGAAACTGCTCAAGTTTTAAAAATACTAAATGGTGTTTTTGATTTTATTAGTTTTGGGAAAGTTTCACCTTTTTGCAGTCAGTGTTCTCTTAGGTTTTTATCAGGTGGATGTAGAGGCAGATAAGTGAGGAATTTTGAGGTAAAGCTTGGGGTCTTAATGGGATTTAATGAAAGCAATGATGTTCACGTGATCGAGTACTTGAATAAATAAATAAAGGACCTCTTTACTATGAAAGAGTAAGGCAAGTTTGTTCTCATTTTTTTTATACCAGGGCCACAGCCATCTCTGGGAGTTAGTTTTGGAACGCCATTCGGCTCAGGTATTGGCACTGGCTTGCAATCAAGTGGCTTAGGTTCTTCAAGCCTTGGAGGTACACTTTAACTTTTCTAATGTTTCCTTGAATTATTATACCGCACATCTGAATCTCTTGTAAACCTTAAACTCCACTAAGAGGGTGATTTGTTTCAGGGCAAGACCTGTTACAGTTGGCAGTCTACACTTTCCAAACTTCTCCATGCCTTGCAGAAAGTTACTAAGGTTAATAGAGTATTGTAGTGAAAACCCCATGATGAACAAGATGAAGTTTTCACAAAGGAGTTGATCCTTTAGCTAGGGAAGTGCATCAAGAACATCCTTCTGTAACTATAGCTTGCATTAATTTGTTGCATAATTGAAAGTTGGGCACATGGGAACATGCTATGACTAATTCACCGAAGTTCTTCACCTGTTATATACAGCTACAGTTTTGGGATCCTGCTTGGTGCAACATTTGCTCTATCTGTCACTGTTCATCAGTGCTGAGGTTGGGAGGGGAAAAAAGGTCTTTTTCAAGCTCCAAAACAAAACAATGTTTGAAAGTGAGGGAGAAAATACCAAAATACTGATTAATAGTGCTTATGGGGGACATATACCAAGAGGACTCATGATTGTTTCAGAGTAGGTGGTAATAAGAAAATAAAATTTAAATGCACGTCTACATTTTTAATTTGTATGAAATGAATTTTCAGAAGTAGAACTAAAAGTGGGAAAGTGATTATCTGCATGTAAATTTCTTGTCTTATATCAGTGGGGTTCCTACAGGGCAAATCAACAGACACTAGTGTCTTCTCTCCTGTGTAAGATCTGTGAAGACAATTGTTATATCTGAGCAGAAACAATGCGTTGTGTTACACCTGGTCCACGTTTCAGCCACAGTCTGCAGCTGTGCATTTGGATCGTTGAGCATAATATGAAAATCGCTGTTGTAACATCTCAAATGCTATCACCAGCTGTTGGAAAGATGTAACTGCTGTGATGCATAATGCTTGAAGATTGCATCAGTTTTATCTTAAACGATGATCTTGAAATAATCTTTGTCTACCAATGTGCCTTCTCATCAGTTTTTAAGCTTTCTCAGATTAAAAAAAAGAATAAAGCAAAAAAAGCCCCTACACCAAACAGGAAAAATAACTGACAATAGTGGGCTGAATGGAGAATGCTTGTGGTTTATCAGGTTATTCCCACAATGTTTTAGATGCCTTAAACATAAAATTTTCTTTTCAACCAAAGAAACTATAGGTTAAGACTGGCAAAATTGATAAACACAGATAAACAATATAAACTAAAGAACATTTTATTTTAAATTGATGGACATCTGCTTCTAGTTTTGTCTTAGAGGCCTAACTTGTATTCTTCACAAGATCTTTGATTAGGAAGGCACTTGCATGTCATCTCTTGTATATAAATTTATATGAAGTTTTGGTCTTTTGACAAATCAAGGAAACTTAATGGAAGCAAGTGTAGAATACAGAAGTGCCTGCAGAATACCCTGCAGTGGTGCTCATGGAATCCAATGAGCAGAATGAATACTTCAGCCGTTCAGATTTTTATTTTTTTAAACAGTACAATTCTTAACATCTATTGTTGAAACTGCATTTTAGCTAGGAAATGTGCTGTCTTGCTATGATAAATAATCTGCAAATTTTATCAGTAACAATTGTATAAGCTTTTGCACTCGAGGATATAAGATAAGTAGCGTATTGATCCTATGCTTCATGAAGTGCTGATACAGGTACTTGTCTGACTATTGGTAATTCATTTCCAACTAGATAGGAGAAAAAAGTGTATCTTTCAAAATATCTTGCATTCAAATGATACTTGCTATTACACAAAAATTAAAACTCTTACAAGTATTTTCCCTTACACTTCAAACAAAAGATAGGGGCATAATTTCATTGAATATAAATATTGTTCTTATTTTGATAACTTCTTCAGATAGAGGAAAAAAAAGTCTCTTACCTCACCTCTATCTCAAACTGCAAATATCAACTTGCTTTTCTTTTTCTTTGAAGCCACTTCACGCTAATAACACACATCAAAATTCTAAAATATTTACAGTGTGAAGTTATAAATAATAATTGCAAAATGAACAAAATGAGTTTTATTACAGCTATACAGTTATCACTGTGCATTTTATATTTTTCCATTTAAAAAAATCTAGAAATTGTATTTCTATTCCAGGTTCTATCTTATTTTGTCACGTCTTAGGTAAAGCTGATCACCAGTAAGCTTGGAATTAGGGTGGAGTAAGCCCTGAAATGAACCAGATGTAAACTCAAGATAAAGCTTGCTTTCTTTAAGTGTAGTTTTTTTTTTCTTGGAGTTCTTCTTTTTGATGAAGATTATGGCTTTCTCTAGAAGTCCTGTAACTTGTGTCTGAATTTTCTTAGTTTCGGCCCATTTCATATAGTGTATTCTTGACAATTTAACAAATGGCTAAATTGCTGTTAAACTCAGCTGATTGCAGTTAAACGCAGATTCTCCACCTGCAATCACTTATAGTTTGATCTTCTACTCAGTTTTGTATTTGGAAAGAAATAATTTTCTTTTTCATGTTTGCACTGCTTTTTTCAAGAAAGCAATGCTATGTTGAGATTAAGATACACTTGATGCAGTAGCCTTGGGAATATTTGTTTACCAAATAATGCTTAGAATTATGTTTAGTTTTAGAACATTTGTCCCAAACCTATATATCTTTAATTGTTGTGTCTGTAATTTTTTGTTGTGTGTCTTTACTATTATTCTACTAGGATTTGGAAGTAGCTCTGCCTTTGGAAGTAGTGCCACAGGAGCATCATCGTTTGGGTTTGGAACTACAAGTAAACCATCAGGAAGTCTAAGTGCAGGTTGGTTTATTTTTCTTGAATTCCCATTTATCTTAAAGCAAAAGTTCTATAATCAAACTACTACTATACAGTCTTTAAAAAGCTCCTGACACAAGTATGCTTAAAATTGCATGTATAAGTAACAATGAGAGTAACCGTTTACTTGCTAAATGTGTTTTCAGAAAAGTTTTTTTGGCTTTATTAAAGGTCTTGGCAGTATCAACCAAGTATTATTTTTCATTCAAAGGTCTTTATCTAGTTAAGCAGGAGAACACACATCAGATTGGATCGGTTGCAACCTGAGGCACAGAAATGCAGTTGGTACTTGACTGCATAGGCCATAGTGTTACTGAGCTATTGAAATTAGTGCATAAATCTGTGATAAACATACCTGTAATTTAACTTTAAATAAAGAAATTGAAATTATTTTTGTGGATGTTGGGAAGGCTTCCTTAAAACTCTTTTTTTCTTATCCTTGATGTCCTAAATAGCAGGTTATAGGTAGCATATCCTTGTAGATATCTAGAATTCATGTGTTAACTAGTTTGAAAACTCTTCTGTGGCAATTGAGTTAACTATCTCAGTATCATTTCACTTCTTTGGTTTTATTTTCTTGGTAGTGAGAAGATATTGATGTAGTTTCTCCATAACTCAGATGTCTGAAACCTTAGTCACTTCTGCAGCTTACATCTATTCTACAGCTTGCATCTATTTATTTACTTTTTAAATAGGAGCTTGTTTCTGAAGCTTGTAGCTTACTGTGGTCTGTCACAGTCTTCAGAGACAGATTGAAGGAGTATCATGTCTCCTGGGATTAGCTTTTGGTAGCATGTTTGTTAAAGAAGTTTATCTTATAAAAATGCTGTTATAACCATAGTAAATGGTTGTTTATTAGCCAGCACCCAGAACGTTACCTTGGTCCAGTACCTTGTTAGTTTCTGTGCCTTTTTTTTCCTTGGTTACTGTTAGGTACTTTACAGGCCTAGTTTGACAGAATAACCGTAAGCTTTGTGTTATAAGGTGGAAATACACAGCCAGCTTAGTGAGCTATTTAGCATCATGAACACCCTAGTAAATTTTTGATGGAACATCTCTGATTTTTCAGTATGCAGTTTCTAAGCATCAACCTTTTTTTGCTTATTTTTAATACCAGAAACAAGTCAAAACTTGCACTGCTTGAATTTTTATTCTTTCTTTATATTATTTCAAATAATACTACAGAATTTCAAGCTGCTGGGTTGCAGAGTATATAGCTTAATTTTCAGTGTATTTAAAAATATAAGAATAAAATTAGTTTTATGGATCAGTTGTCCACCACTAATGAGGTATCAAGCCAAAGTAAACAAATAGTTTTACTATCTTGGTGGTGAGCAAAGACAATTTAGAGGTCACTTCACAGCATTCCTCAAACCAGGCTCTGCTATGGTGGCAGCGCTCCCAGTCTCTGTTTAGCAGTGCAGATGAGTTGGATCCAATTAAATAAGGATTGTTTTCAGTTAACTCAAGAGTCACAGACCCACAAAGTGATAATCAGGAACATAAACAACTAAATGTAATTCCCAACATTTCGTGCTTATAAAATAGCGTTCATGAAAATCTTCACCTAGACTGGGACTACGCATTAAAAACCTCCGTAAAGGTTTGGTAGTCCTGAAGCATGTTAACTTTCACGTCCAAAATCCTATGCTGCATAGTTTCCGAATAGCATATGATCTGTAGTCAGACTTTAATATGTATGTATAAATGGGTTTAAATGATGCCTAAATGATAAGGCTAGCAACATTTTTTTTTTCTAATTTTTGTGTCCTATTTCTTAAATAACACTTATAAAACAAGCTTGTTTCTGGATCCTATATTACTTACGATAATTGTATCTTATTTTTGAATCTTTCTTGAAATAGTTGGGAGATCGTGGGAATTGGGATGCATGGATATACGGATGTATAATTAATTTAAAAAAATAATTTATAGGACGTGTACTGTCATCCTTTCTCTCTGAAACACAGACAAAGCTTTCTTCCATTGTGGAAAGCCAACTCTTAAGAAAAGTCCCTCTTAATTCCCAATTCCTTATTCATCTGATGGCAATCAAAAAGGTTGCGTTGAGGGGGGATGTTGTAAAGAGCCTTAATCCCTAAAGTCATGGGAAAAGGGGGGGGAAAAAATAAACAGAATTTATAGAGATGATGTTGGGGGAGACATAGAGGGTGTCACATTATTTTGATGAAAACTGAGATGCTAGACATGCTTTGAAGAGCTGAGTTGGGAATTTGGGTTGGAGAGCTGTTGTTATTGAAGAATAGCTATGACCAGGTTCTAAATATGGGGCATTTAGTAAATCAATTAGGGTTGTGCTGGAAATCCCTTTACATTTAGAGCACCTATTGTGGAGTGGAGATAGGAGAAGGGAATAGATTGCCTTTGAGATCTGCTGTTTATCCCTGTAGCATTAAAGCAAACAAAAACTGTTATTGGGAAAGTTTGTATGATTTATTTGGCTTGCCTACTTGAAGGGCTTGTCTGAAATTTATTGAATTGCTTGAATGTGTGTAGAGAAGAGCAATGAAGCTGGTGAGGGGACTGGGAAACGAGACGGGAGCAGCTGAGGGAATTGGGGTTGCTTAGTCTGGAGAAAAGGAGGCTGAGGGGAGACCTTATCATACCTCTGTGAGAGGAGGGTGTGGGTCTCTTTTTTCAGATGGCAAGTGATAGGATGTGAGGAAACAGTCTCTAGTTGTGCCAGAGAATGTTTAGATTGGATATTAGAATTTCTTCACAGAGAAGGGTGATAGCATTGGGATGGGGTGTCCAGGAAAGCGGTGGAGTCCCCTTCCCTGGAGATATTGAAGAGAGGTGTGGACACAGTGCTTTGGGGCTTGGAGGAAGCAGAGGTGTGAATGCCCAATGAGCGAGGTGTACTCTGAGGTCCTTAAGGGAGATGCTAAGTGTGTGCCTTCAAAGGGCAGGTGGTCACTTACTTTCTGAAAATATTTGTTTAAACCGAAGTAATACTTATTTCAACAAAGAAATTGTTGATCATCTTGTAGCTGTGGTTCAAGACTGTGCAAACACTCCTAGAACCGAGCTATTCCATAGCTGATCCTTCCTTGCAACGGGAACAAGACTGAATGTATATCTTGTTCAAAGTTTATTCCTAAAGATTTTTGTTTGAGTATTCTGTGTAAGAGTTGGTTTTCTTTTTCTTAAAAAGAATTTATGGGACAAAGCCATTTAGATGAATTTCCCTTTTGCTTTTTTACACTTTTGTGGCTGCCCTAAATGGTACTTGTATCCTATCAGCTATTATTTCCAGGTCATATCTAAATTAACAAACACATTTTCAGTCTTCTGTCACGCAGCTTATGCATCTCTTTCTTTCTAACACTACTCAAAGTTCGTACAGCCTTCCCTGCATTCTTCAAAATAACCCCTGCAAGCAGAAGCAGCTATATGGAGGTAGTTCACGTGCACTTTAGCCTTGCCTTTCGAACTCCTGGCACCATAGATCACATACAGCTTTACTGTGAATTGTATTTATGATCTTTTCTATAGAAAGCAGTGCTTATGTGCAACCTCAGGTACATTCTTGAAGTAATAAGTTAATTTAGGAAGAACAGCTGAAGTTATTAAAGATTTTTTCATCCATGAGACTTCCAGGTGAAAGATTTCTTCTTTTAAAATCCTACTTAGTATTCTGAGTTAGCAGGAAAATGGAGGAATGCACACAAGGCTGGGGGCTGTTCACAGCTTTGCCATGAACCTGCTGTGAGGCAAGGAGTGCAGGCCATGGTCTGCTTGTACTTCTGCCTTCCCTCCCAGCCTGCTCTATGCACGTTACACATCTAAATATACTCTGCATACTTAGACTGAGAGCTTGAGGAGAGGGTTATGGTTCTTCTGTTGTACTATTTCAGATTGGTATTGGTAAATACTGGTAATACAGTAGCTGGTGTTCACAGCTTCAAGGAGAACAGAATTGCTATCCTGATGTAACTTATGTTTTAAAATATTTTTGCCTCCCTCACAAGGCTTTGGCAGCTCGACTACATCTGGGTTTAACTTCAGCAATCCTGGCATCACAGCATCAGCTGGTCTGACGTTCGGGGTGTCTAATCCTGCATCTGCAGGCTTTGGGACAGGAGGGCAACTTCTTCAGCTGAAGAAACCTCCAGCTGGAAACAAGCGAGGGAAAAGATAGGCACCCCTTTTAGGGAAGTGGAAGTGAATCAACTTTGTTCATCTGAAAAGTCTATTTTTCTAGATTGATGCATTAATTCAGTTGCATCCCGTGAGATTTATAAAAAATAAAATTAAAAAAAAAAATTTGCTACTTTTCCCTAGTCTGAAATACGAAATGAATCATATTGAACAGCTATTTTCTTGTGAATAGAATCTCGTTTATGTATTTTTATTTTTGGCCCTAGTTTTAGAAATGTTCTATACTGCATTATTAAAGAATCTTGTAAAACCATCTATTTAACCTAATGTTAGTAGCAGAATATTTTTTGTTAATAAGCTTTATACCATATGAATATATGCATATTTGTTTTTTGTACAGATAAAATATATTCTAGTACAAATACTAGAGTTCATATCTTCTGTTCCTGGATATGGCCTTTAAATCTACTTCAGGGTGTTTTTGTGTATATGGATGTAAATATATACAGTACAGTGCACACATCTGTGTGTATGTCTGTGTATATATATATGTATAAAATAAAAACAGATGTGCAAACCTTGCCCCACAGACAGGTCTCCTCTTCTTTGTGTGTTCTGTTTCTCCATGTTACTCTCTGGTTCCACATTTTGAGGTTCTTCTGAATTTCAGGTAGTGGGTCCCAGGCTGTGTCACCTGCTTCTTGTGTTCTGTTGTTTAAGACCAGCTGAAGTACAATGTTTACTATTTCATGAAGCTTGTTGTGTATGTATAGTGTTTAGGAGCTGTGGTTTTTGAACCCTTTACTTTTACCCATTTAGCAGCCAACTCGAAAGAAGAATCTGATACTGACACAGACACTTCATAGGTAACGTTCCCAAACTCTTTCATTTTATTTTTTCTCCTGAGCTGCACAGTGAGATGTTGCAGGATTTCAACGGAAAGCTCAGGGTTCCACAAGGCTTGCTTGCAAGCAGAGAGCTGTCAAGCTGGATGAGCTTTTCCCTGCAGTTGGAGGGGATAAGGATATACTATTGTAGTGAAAACCTGAATTAAATGCTATAAAACAGTTGATTCACCAGCTTCTTCTAGTCAGTGCTACCTGCATTGACATAAGAGCTATTGCGTATCTGTTTTCAATACGAGGTATAGTACAGTAAGTTGCTGCTAAAGAATTGAAAAAAATGATGTGATTTGAAGGTTAAGCTACTGCAACAGTAGAGTCTGAATCTAGCATCCTACATCTTAGCTGCTTGTGCTGCGTTTCCAACTCTGTCCACAAGAAATAGCTGGAAAAGACCTTAAGGAGGTACCACCCTATGTGAGAGAAATAATAGATCCATTTAACCTTTGCAAATAGAGATACAGGCTGAAGTGTGAGTGAATGTGGAGCTTTGGAGTTGTGTTGCTGTTTCTAGATGATGTTTTGTATATAACATGCATCAAATTAATATTCACAATCGTTTTCACAAAAGCACCTTCTTTTTTAAAACAGTTACAGAGCGTAAGATTTTTTTTCTAGTACTGAGCGAGTTGTTTGCTTTCTCTTGTTGAAGTGTTATTACCATTTTGTATGTTTTGGAAACGTCTGTTTTGTATGTTTTGGAAACGTCTGCATTCAGTAGTGGTTGCTTTTTGACAAATGTTCGGTTTATCACTTGATCTGGTAAAACTGAGGGAAACTGAGCACAGAATTCTTCCCTTTTGTACACCTGTATGTTATTGCATCTTTGTGACCCTTCCCCTAGGAAGGGATATAATGTGTGTTTTTATTTTTATGTCTGGAAAAACTAAAAGTTTATTTTGATTTCGACCTTTTAAAAACTGCTTGGGCTGCAGTCAAAACCGTAAGGTTTTTATTCCTTTGTTATTGCTTTTTTGATAGTTAATATGTTAAACCACTGGACTTTTCTTGTAATGTATCGATTTGTGGAACTAATTCTAAGTGTGTACTGTTTGTCCATATGTGCAACAACTTACCATTGTGCAAACAATAAAACATTAATGCTGTGATCCTTGTAATACATATTTACCTATTTCAAAGATCGTTTCCTCTTGTCTTCCTCTGTTACAGGACAAACAAAACCATCACTGGCTAATACGTAGAATTGTTTTTCCCAGAACTTGGAGTAAAATTGTTCTTTCTGAAGTTAGGGCGCTGATCTCTGGATGGAAAGGGAGGGTTGGGGGGAAGGAATACGTTGAGGTTTTGTCTAGAATCTCTTAACGCTGGCTGTATAAACCTCGGTGGTGCTGTAATGTAATACAGCACGGGGTGTATTTTTTTTGTGAAGTCCAAGGCAGTCTGAGCCTCCTGTGTACCTGTGTTGTTTCTTTTCATGCCAAGGCAATAGTTTTTAGCCTAAGTAGAAAAATGATTATGTAATAAAATAATTGCATGCTGAAGTACAAACAAGTGGCCAAAATGGAATTTGAAGTAATTCTATTCCCAAAACATTACTTTGGTTGTTGAATTTAGCCATGGTTTTCATGGATCAGCATTGCATATATTATTCTTTTTTTTTCAATGCAATCTGATGCAGTACAATTAATGCACAAAACGTAGACACGTTCATAGTTGAATAAGTTTTCTACAAGGTGCGTCAAGAAGTTGACCTGTACTTAAGCACAGTGAAATGAAATAAAGTCTGGATTATTTGCTCTTTAAAGAAAGAAAAATATGTACGGGAGGAAGATTGAGGTGAGACATATGTGGGATGTGATTCTCTTTATTAAGACCTTGTTGTACAGCTGTGATGTAAACTTATTTGTAGCTTCTTTTACCAGAAGGATTTTTTTTTTGTTATTCTCACTACGTTATATGTAACAGGATGTGTGCCTTGGTTTGCTTTCTTCTTGAACCTCCTCCTGGTCCAGCATCTCCCAACTTTCTTTGCTCTCAAATTTGTCTGTTTCTGGCAAATTTGGCAAATGTTTTGTGTGCATTGATGGCTTTCTTGTTCATTGGGAGGGAGGATGTTAATAAGGGGAAGCTGGATAGAGTTCATGCATCTTCCTTACCATGAGCATCTGAAAGTCAAATCCTCGCATGTCCTTCCACCTGCATGTTCATAACATGACTGTTTTGAACCCTACTTGTCTTCTATTAAAAAAAAAATAAAAAAAAATAAAAAAAAGATATAAAGTTCAGGAATAGACACTGACATTTTTTTCCTCTTTAACATCAGTATCAAATAGGAAAATTCTTTCTGCCCTTTTTCCCCCCACTCCTCTACTTACATGTTAATAGTAGGAGTAATCCAAAATCTTATGTCAGCTCAGACCTGGTATTGGCTCTAGTACCTGTAATAGATAAAAAGAAGTAGCTTACAGGTTTTTCATGAGAAATTCTGAGTTCCATATAGGAAAATCTGTCCTTGATGTAGAATGTAAATCCATTATGCACTCTAAAAGTTTATTTTTCAAAAAACTCACAAGTTTATAAGGAAAAAAACTGGCATAGAACAAAATAGTAAGTTTAGACACTTAACTGTGTGGATCATGCTGTCTAGCACTTTCCATCTTCCCTTCTCCCTTCCCTTTTGAACGTGTATCTCTGGACGCTGCCACCTGCAAGTATCGTGGCAGTAGATCCACACAACCTCTGCTGAAAATCTCTGGCTGGGCTTGGGGAGGGGAGCGAGACCGAGGTGCTGCCTGCAGCGGTTCCCCGCTGCCTCACCCTGGAGCTTCAGCCCAGCTGTGGCACGCGGTCTCCCACCTCACGGACAGGTACGTTGCTGAAAGGAGGATGGAGGTGGTGAGTGGGGAGAGGAGAGGGTGTGGAGCACAGCCTTCATGCTGCCGATGGGATAAGTGGTTTTAATTTGCCTTGGGATCACCTCTTCTCAACTCAGCGTTGAATGCTTGCATGCTGATATCCTCGTAGTCCTAAATCAACTGGCCCTGTAACACAAATTTTGGCATTGGTTTAATGTGTAGTAGGTAGAAACACGTGATTGTAGAAGTTTCATTTTCTAGGTGGAAAAAAATCCAACCACCTCAAAAAAAAAATAAAAAATTAAGGATTTTGTATCAGGATTCCAACAGCTCTGTTAGTGAGCGCTGCTTTCACCAGGTGGCAGGAGACAACCACTTTTACACTGCTACTGCAAAGCCCTCACAGGCACCGTTGTGCACCTTTTGTTTCCAGGTCACTCGCATGTTCTTGCCCCTCTCTCTAAGGCTGTAGGGTTTTATTAAACTTCAGCATTTGATCAATCCCTGTGACTCACCTGGCTGCGTGGCTGCGAGCTTTATTATTTAATGCCTTTACTCAGCCTCGGGAGTTTAATCTTCACGGCCCATCACTGCAGTTGTGGAGTGCCACGATGAGGAAGCGAGTGTGCTGCTGAATCTAATGCAATACCTCGCTTTTTCCTAAGAGTAGTTCGCCTTTTGTTTCCTTACCTTTTAGAAGTAAGGCAATTCTAGCTTAGTCTAAACAGCTTGTGATTAAGTTTAGAAGCTTCTGAAAAAATTTAGAAAAGCTTTTGGGTTAATTTTACATCTGTTTGGGTATAGATGGCCCCTACTAGGATATCAGGTCAAGTCTGCTGAATGCTTGCATGGGAAACCTGGAATGCGTACTCCTGTCCTAACCAGGTCAATAGCTGAACCAGTGAAAGATGCCTCTACTTTGTTCAGCTAAGGTCCTAAAATGGATTTCCCTTTTTTTTGTCTCTTCAACACAGGTGTCACTGTACGGCGTGTACTCGGACAGCACAAGGACATCAGCTTGCTAGACAGTACTGTAATTGTTTCCAAAACCCTGCGCTGATCGGAGGCTGCTGTATGCCACCTGAGCAATAAATAGCGTGTTGGATCTGTGTGTTTGATGTGGTGTGTGGTGCCAGCGGGTTAGGCTTCTGTGCTGATCATCCCAGGCACAAAAGCAAGCTAGGATGATGAGGTTTTGGTTAGACACTGTGGTTGTGCTAATAGTAAAAAGGGTGAGAAGCACAGACTTGACGAATAATCAAAAGCAAGTAGCAGATTATTACCTGAAACTTAATTCTGAACTGTAATTTGGTACACTTAATAAGAGAAGTAAGTTCTTACAGGGAAAAAGTGGCAGGCAGCTTGAACAGACTTCTGTTTGGGTGAAACCTTGCAGGGGGGAGCACAAACTACATACAGCTGGGTAGCTAAAGCTAGTCTAACTCCATGGTTAGTGGAAGTAGAAGCTACTCCAAACATCAAAAATCTCGAATCCTGTTAATGATAGCATTTCTTGGTTGTCTGGACTTCGCATTCAGACCAGACAAAACTAGCAGAAGTGACAGCAGGAGGAAGGTGCTAGCTTTAACGCTATGTAAATGTCTCTTAGCAGTGTGCACTGTGTCACTTTCAAATAGGAAAATGTTCTTTTTAGTCCCTTATTTCGAGTGCTGCAGCCAGGGGCCGGCTGAAGGAGCTCCCTGCCACGAATGTCACCGCTGCCTGCCCCCGTGGTAGCGGTGTGCGGCTTAAATCCCACAAACAGCTCTGGGGGAGCAGGCAGGTGTTGGCATGCCCCCAGCAGCTGAAGCAGGAGTGAGCTTTGTCCCCAGGGAGGGTGAGACCTGCTTTGGCCATCAGCCGAGCTCACACAGTGCGGACCACGAGGGCGAAACTGCTTGCATCAGCAGGACCAAAGTGAGGTTGATGCTGAAGCTCTGTTGTAAGTCAGCTCTGAGAGTAAAGAGGGAAGGGTTTTAACGCTGTTTGTGTTGGCTTTGGGTATGGTAATGCCCTGAGTGTGGGGGAGAAAAACCTAAGGGTTCGTCCTGGTTGTAGTGGTTGGTTATAGCAGTAATAATTCAATTAGGAAATGCACTCTCAAGCTGAAGCCACTCACATCAGCTTTTACCCCAGGCCCAAGCCTGCTGTCACAGGATACGTGGGAGCTCCGAAAATCCATGTGCCGAGACTCAGGGGGAGGAAGATGACAGCTGTATTCACTTTGGCCGAGGAGTCAGGGAGCAAAAAGCCCCAAAGCCACCATGAGATGGGCGCTAGGCTCAGCACTGAACCTGGGGGACACTTTCTGACAAAAAGCAGTATCCATGATGTGTTGTGACATTGCCCCAGTGAATATGGGAGGTGTCCCCAAGCACTTACAGATGCCCACTCACCTCGCTACCTTCAGCCTACCTCCCTCAGCCCCCTTATCTCCAGCAGAGATGTGTTTTGGAGCCAGCCATGAGATAGGAGAGGTGTGCACGTCGCCTGTAACTGCGGGGTGCCGATGTCCCGTGTCGCTGCTGCGTGCACAGGGACACCAAGCACTGGGAGGAGAAGCCAAGTCCCTGCCCACTGGTGTGCTGGGTGCCTCTGAAGGGTCCCACCCAGGCCCCCAGGGAGCACTGAGCCTCGTGTCACTGCAGCCTAGGTCTTTTTTTTACAGCCCTTGACTTTCTGCAAGATGTTTCTTGGATCGTCTTGTTCTAATTATTTTCCAGGAAATGAGAGCCAATAAAAGAAAGCCTTTCTGTTATGAATAATTGTATTTTAAAATGTAGATATTAAATATGTTCCCTAAGCAGAAATAATAAAAAAAATAATCCAGCTCGTTCAAGCAATACCACAATGAGAGCAGCAGTTCGGGCTTTCCAACAATGCTGACGGTGTTGAAATGATACCATAGGTGTAGCCATGCTGCTATAAAAGATAGCTAATAACCAGGGCAAGAAGGGAAGGAAGCCCTGCTAATTAAGCTCATATATTCTGGCAACTATCCTCATCCCAGGAGTTACATCAGCACCGCCTGGCAGCAAGAGCCATGCTCTTAACCATGCTGGTTCTTGGTCCAAAATCTGTCTCTGTGGGGTTTCAGCGATGCTTCCCTTCCCGCTAACTTCGCATGGGGGCAGCAAGGCATTGCTCTACGGGCAGGGGGATACGGTCCTACTGAGCAGTCACTCTGCCAGGACAAATATACAGAGCGCAGGCATTTCTGACTCCAGCGTGGTTTGTTTATAATTAAAAAATAATTTTTATTATTATTATATATATACTTAATAACTAAACCCGTACACCTTCAAGCTGGCTTTCAGATGTGAATGGATTCCATTATTTTATATTGCCAGGAAGAGGAATCTGCTGGCGAAGTGTTAAGCTGTGATGCTGTGTGTACAAATCTAGCAGCACAAATCTGTCTGCTGCGATAAGCATGTCCTGGCTGTTATGTGCTGTGAGCTGAACATGAGAAACGTGGCAATTAGTGCTAGTTTTGTGGCAATTAGTGCTAGTTTTCCTCTGGGAGAAGGGAAGGGGGCGATTTCGGGTTCAGAGCTTTAACCCAGCAGCTGGGGTTGCGATGTTGTGGATCCAACTGCAGAACCGAGGAAGCTCCTGAATGCAGATTTTGAAGGTTTCTGAGGAGGGCGTGAAGCTGTTTGACAGGATGTGATGGCAGATACACCAGCTAAACACGATGAGGAAGGTAGGTAAATGTGCCTGCGCAGTGTCCAGGGCTGGGCAGCGGGGAGCTGTTAATCTCCCTTGTACCAAAGTGGATAAAATCCATTTACTGTTTAATAAGAACAAAACAAAAAACCCCAAAGGGACAGAGAAGGATGCGTCCATCAGCAGCCTGAAGTCCGTCTCCTCTGGGCCGAAAGGAAAACGGGACAGGAGCTGCTGCCATCGCTGTGCCCCTGTACCATAGAGGGAAAGCAGCAATTTGCAGAGCACGGGGCGGAAATGCAATAGGGGAAACAAAACATCCCAAAACATCACACGAGCAGCTTGTGGCAGCCCGGTGGGCTGCGTGGCGGAGTTGGCTGTCCTGTGGGCTCTTAAGGTTTCCAGCCAAAACAAAGCCTTCCCACCTCCATCTTGGGGAATTTGTGAGGTGAAAACCCAAGGGGGGGTTGTTGTTAGCTACTGGTATTGTTACAGCTTCCCCTAATCGGTCCTGCCCCTTCCTGCCCGCCTGCACCATGGTGGCTCCCTGGGGCCGAGCTGCCACCAGAGCAGGGCCTCGGCCTCCGCCTGACGCATGGTGGTTCTCCTGCTGGTGGTCATCTTACACCATCCCTAATTCTGATACAGTTTTTTTTTTTTCGTGGTTCATTTACAATAGAAAAGTAAAACTTGGTGTTTGCTCTCCTGCATTTGGTAAGAAAATTTGTGGTGAGCCAAAGGCCTCGGGAAGCTGTGACTGGTGGTAGTAAAATCTGGGAGAGTTTCAGAGCAAAATAAAGTTGGAGCAGGTAACAGAGACTTAACAGACTGAGGGATCAGCATTATCTCCAGGCTTTTGAGATCTTTGCCCACTCTAACGTGCCCGTGATGTTTCGGTTCCATCTGAAAGCTGGGAGATGCGCACTTTGATGGGAGCCGCTGAATTCAGTGCCTGTGGGATGTGGGGCTCTAGCAAAGCATTTGGCTTACTTTGAAGTAGATTGAGTTAATGTGAACTTGCTAGACACAGAAAAGTGAGTGGAAAAGTAGCGGAGCAGAAATGGCTGTTGCTGTACTTATGTATTTTCACTTTTTTGTGTGTGTGGAAGAGCTTCATACTTGAATAAATCATACAGATGTTACCCAACTGACTTCAAAATGCAGCTGGAAAAAAAATCTTTGCTAATTAGTCCATTGCTAAATGCATTCTGAAGCACTTCCCCAAGTGCCACATGTTTTAAGTTTCACAAAAGGATAATTATCTCTGGGTTCACAGAGACAAGTCGAGACGTACTCTGAGCTGCAATATATGAAATAGCTTTTGTGGGTAACCTCTGCAAGGGATCTGGTGCCGGTATTTTGTTGTGATCGAGGCTCGTCGCTGGGAATACGTATGGGTGAGACAGTGAGGTAAAAAGGAGAGTGATGTCTGATCCTCTGCTGTTGCTATTTAAAGGGCTGACCTTACCGAGTATCAGTGGCAGCAACTCATAAGGGCTGGGGAAGTAGTTTGCGTGCCGCATATAACCAGAAAGCTGTTTTTCTTATTACGAAAGCATCAGTTTGACCCGGGTTTAAGGGAAGTGATGCTGCTGGCTGATCTCTGCATTAAGGGCCTGGCAGAGGTTTCGGGCAGACCCCCTGGCTCCCACCTCTGTCTGCAGGCAGCTGCCTTCCCACACAGTGCTCCAGGACCGGGGCTGATGGCTGGAGCTGGCTGCCGCTTGCACCCCGAAACCTGGTGCTCCTCGCCCCGATACCACTGAAGCTGAAGGCTCAGGATCGCTCAGGACCATCAGATGTTGACATGGAGCATCTCAGACTTTCTCCTTCAGCTCCATGCCCACTTCACCACGTTCATTAGCACTGCCCAACCTGTTGCACCCTCACCATGTCGATAACCAGCTCCTACAGCCAAGGCCAGCACCCCTGGGCTTCTGCCCCCTTGGGGCTGTGGTGGAGGGGGTAGAGCTGCCTCTGCGTCCCCTGCTTGCAGCAGGGGGCTTGGGCCGGGGGCTGCAGCTGGGCTGGGGCTCACTGAAAGCAGCAAGGGGCTGAGGGACGGCTGCCCTGGGCGGGGGCATGCCCCCACCTCTGCCAAAGCTGCAGCTGGAAAAGGAGCTGAACCTTACAAACAGATTTCCCAAGCGGGCTCAGTCCGGGGAGCCCCCCCATTTTCAGCCCTTTTATTAAAAAATATTAATAATAATTATAATAAAAACCTACTTTCCACTTGTTCTCCCGTCTCGTGGGCGGGGCGGGGGCGGGCACCAGACCCACCTCTTGAGGAGAAGACCCCCACACACACCCCCAGCCCCTCGGGGGGTCGCCTCCTTCAGGACCCTATGGTGTGTGTGGGGTGGTCCCGGGGGTCCATCCCGGGGCTGGGGGGGGTGTGAGGGGGCCGGGGCCGCGCCGTCGGGGCGGGGGCCGGGGGCGGGCGCATGGGCGGGGTGTGGGATGTGAGGGGGGGGGGGCGGCTGCGGGCGGCGATATAAGGGAGGGGCGCGGGACCCCCGCCCAGCCCGGACGGGGCGCGCAGCGGCGGAGCGGAGCCATGGGGGCGGCGGGGACGGGGTAGCGCTGCCGCCCCCCCCCGCCCCGGCCGTCCCGGGGATGCGGCGCCGGGAGCCGCGGCCGGGGGCCGGGCGGCGCCGCCGCCGCCACCAGCAGCACCACCAGTACCACCAGTACCACCAGTACCACCAGTACCACCAGCACCACCAGCAGCAGCACCACCCAGGCTCGGGGGGCCGGCGAGCGGCCGCCCCCTCGGTGTGCGCCATGCGGGGCGGGGGCTGCTGCTGCCCGCTGCTGCTGGCGGCGCTGGGCTGGCTGCTGCCGGCGGGGGCGGCGGGCAGCGGGGAGTACTGCCACGGCTGGCTGGACGGCCAGGGCGGCTGGAGGGACGGCTTCCAGTGCCCCGAGCGCTTCGACGGAGGCGACGCCACCATCTGCTGCGGCAGCTGCGCCCTCCGCTACTGCTGCTCCAGCGCCGAGGCCAGGCTGGATCAAGGAGCCTGCGACAACGACCGCAGGCACGGAGCCGCCGAGCCCGGGCGGCCCGGCAAGGATGGCCCCGACGGGGCGGCAGGTGAGGAGGAGCCCCCCGGGGAGATGGGGGGGTCCCCGCGCCGGGGATCGGCGGCTCCGCGTGGTTTGGGGTCTGCCCCGAGTGGGAATGGGGGGCGGGGGTGGTGCTGCGGAGGGTAGAAGTGGGAGAGGCAGCCGGGCTGTGCGCCCCCTCCGCGCTGCTGCGGCTGCAGGGACCCGGCCCCGCCGTGCCCCGGAGCAGGGGACGCCGCTCGCCAGCGGTGTGGGGCGCAGAGAGCTGCCGGGGGTGTGCGCATCGCTGCTTCATCGCTCCCTCCCCACTGTGCTCCCAATTACACAGCGAAGAGAAAAAAAAAAAAAAAAAAAACACCAAACAGCCCGTACGTAGATTTAAAAAAAAAAAAAAAAAAAGTGACATGACATTTCTGAGTGACTCGTGGCCCGTCCCCGCTCTAATTGTGTGCGCTCGCCGAGCTCGGGTGCCACCAGTTCAGACGGCTCCTTCATGAGATTGAGTTTCAAGGGTGAACTCGAGTCTTTCTAGTGCTGTTTCAAAAAAAAAAAAAAGCCTCGGTGGCTTTCCAGCACATTTGCTGCCATCCACACATGGTGAGCACGCTAGAAGTAGCCTGAAGTGATGTTATAATTAGGGCAGATTTACTCTCGGAAAACTTGTGCGCTGCAGTCTGCAGCAAGTGTATGCACCTGCCGAAGAGCCGCTGTCTCGCGGGGTGCAGAAGGAGACACGATCCTTCGCGAGGCCTTTGTGTAGGGAGTGTTAAAATTACAGAAGAGAGGAGGGAAGAATGTGGCCTTTTGGCCCATAGCCCACTGCGTGTGTTCAGCTGTGCGGGGAGCTGCGCTGACTTCAGCGGGCCCATCGCCCCCTCAGCAGCTCTTGCACGAGATCATCTCGCGTGGTGAGGGGTGGCCCCGTCCCTTGGCCCCGTGTCTGGTGCCCACCATTAGTGGTGGCTTCCTTAGAGTGGGTCGGGAGGAGCTGCACAGGGCTCTGCAGCCCTGTCTGCATCCCCATGCTCATGGGTTTTGATGGCCGTGATGAAGCCCGGGCTCATTTGGAGCATTCAAAAGCACTGAAGGGAGATCCCATCCCCTCATCACTCCTGGATATGTCTGTAAAGATTTGTCACCGTGGCATAGGGAACACCTTTTTACCTGGGAGCAGGGGACTGTGTGCACCATCTGCCCGCTCCCACCCCTTGCCCCTGCTGCCCCCTTGTCCCCTCTAACAGCCTCGTGAGGAGGGATGCTGCCCCTCTGCAGGTAGCAAAGCCTGACCGCCCTCTGGTTTCTCCCCAGCCCCAGGGCTGGAGCAGGGAGCAGCCCCACAGTCAGCCATGGGGCTGCCCTGAGGGCTGACAGCAGATGGAGAGGGCTGGCGATGTGGAGGGATGCGATGTGAGGTCTGACCATCCCGTGATCCCAAGCCAGAGTCTTGGTCCCAAAGCATTTTGCTGTGGTACTGCTCAAACTGGGCGCTCTTCCTTAATTTTTCTGGTTGGGGAGGTGTAAGCTGTGGGGTTTAGCTCCCTGATAGTAATGTCTAAGATGCTTTGGAAGCTCCAGCCCTTGGTTTTAGCTGCCCTGTGTAAGCGTGCAGCTGAACGCTGAGCTTTCATCGCCCAGTGCACAGAGCTGAGCTGGTTTTGGTGCTGGGAAAGGGGGCAGAGGGGACCTCCTGCGGCTTGCCTGTGCTCCCAGCACCCACCTTCTCCTTGCCGTTGCAGTGCCCATCTACGTGCCGTTCCTCATCGTGGGCTCCGTCTTCATCGCCTTCATCATCCTGGGCTCGCTGGTGGCGGCGTGTTGCTGCCGGTGCCTGCGGCCCAAGCAGGAGCCCCAGCAGAGCCGTGCGCCTGGGGGCACCCGCCTGATGGAGACCATCCCTATGATCCCCAGCGCCAGCACCTCCCGCGGCTCCTCCTCCCGGCAGTCCAGCACCGCCGCCAGCTCCAGCTCCAGCGCCAACTCGGGGGCCAGAGCCCCCCCGACTAGGTCGCAGACCAACTGCTGCTTGCCCGAGGGGACCATGAACAATGTCTACGTCAACATGCCGACCAACTTCTCGGTGCTCAACTGCCAGCAGGCCACCCAGATCGTGCCGCACCAGGGGCAGTACCTGCACCCGCCCTACGTGGGCTACGCCGTCCAGCACGACTCGGTGCCGCTCGCCCCCGTGGCCCCCTTCCTGGACGGTTTGCAGGGTGGCTACAGGCAGATCCAGTCCCCGTTCCCGCACGCCGGTGGCGAGCAGAAGATGTACCCGGCCGTGACCGTGTAGCGCCGCCGTGTAGCTGCCTCCCCCTCCCAGCCCGACAGGTTTTTCATATCCCAGCCGAACAGAGGAGAAATACTTCCTTGGAACGTAGCTCCCAGAACATCGCTTGTAAATAATTTTGAAAGGCTCATGCATGTCAGACAGTGTTTATAAACCATTTATTTTCATCGGGGTCCGTTGCCAGAAACTGTAGGATGATATCGCTGAATTAACATTTCCAGATACGCTTTCATTCCAGTGCATGATTTACAGTGGCGAAGGATTATGCTTAAAAAGCATATGCATTGCAGATCACTGTGCTTGCGAGATAAATGCCGGAGCCATTAAGTGCCCTTCAGGTATGACATGGTCAGAAATATTTGCCTAATAATTCGTAGAAAGAGTTCCGTTCCACTGTACGAGACCACAGTGCTTAAGAAACCTCTCCTCTCCTCCAATTCCTTAGTGACGTTTCCCATTGCTTTACAGACAATCACCACTGAACCTGAGCAGGGCCGTCACTCTCTGCTCAGTTCCTGGTACCAGCTCCCATGGTTTTTTGGGCCCCGGGTGAGCTGCCACGTGGTGCTCAGTCTTGCAGAGAACAACTTTTCCTTGAACCTGGTATTTATGTAGGAACTTGGAGCAGATGAATTACTCGGCTCTTACTTCCAGCGCACTTGAAACCCTTCTTGATTTGATTTTTTGCCTCAAGATCAGGAACTGGTAGTGGTTTGCACAAACTCTGTCTCTTGGCGGACTTCCTACTATGAACAGGGTGCGAGGTACTTGCTCCTCCAGCCACCAGCACAAATTTTTGACTCCGTGACCGCTGTCGGAGCCGAAGCGATGCTTACAGAGGAAGGTTGTGCTGCGACTTCCAACACGCCTCATTTGACCTCGCCTCCTATTAAACACTCAACCCGTGTGCGTGGGCTTGATGGGCCCAGGCCCTGCTGCAGGCTCATGATGGATCCCACCCATGGGACCATGTGGGCCAGCCTGCCCTGGTCCCACTGAACCAGCAGGGGCTTGCAGAGCTTGGAAATCCATCCTGGATTATTCTTGGGAGCAGAAAGGCCCAGTGATGTTTAAAAACCTGCATGGAGGATGAGGGAAAAGGCCCAAGCAACGCATGAAAGGCTGCACCTGCGGAGGGGGCATTGCAGCCAGCACCGTGCGTTTGTTGGGTAAATGCCTCCCGAGTTTGGCCAGGCAACAGCACACAGGAAATGATCAGACCGTGCTAATTGTAATGTATCACCCCAGGCGTATTTAAACAAGCAAAACAGTCTTTAGGGCTGATTTTGTCTCTTAGAAAACCTGGTCTCTGCCTTTCAGTCCGTTTGTTCTTCAGACTAAATGCTGCAGCTGTGTGCTAAGGGCAAAGCCCAGACCGGGCAGTTGCTGTAAGCAGACCAGAGCTGGCAAAAGGGTTCTTGTTTCCGATACTGTATCAGTACGTAGCAATAACTGTGACACTACTATTTTTTGTATGTCTCTTTTAAAACCGCGCGTTCGCGTGGAAGCGTTGCCAAATCCGACGGTTTACTTGTAAACACGCCACACACACACAGGCAGCCTACAGAAAGGGAGAAATGTTTTTGACCACTGAAATAGGAAAAATGAATAGGTAATTTATACCCGATCTGCTGTTATTGGCCGGGATCTCCCCATTCAGCGTGTGTGACCTTTACAAAAACACCGGCTCGCAGGCCCGGCCTTCGCCTCCTGCCGCGCCGGGAGCAGCGGCCTGCAGGCCCCGCGGTGACAGTGACGGGGACAGTGGTGGTGACAGTGCCAATACTGGTGCCAGCAGCTCGTCCAGGAGCTGGAGATACTCGTCCCTGGGTGCCGAGGCGGTGGGCTGTCTTGACGAGCCCACTGATGTGGTGTCCCCGCCAGCCCCGATCACCATCGGCTCCGGCCGCTGCCCACTGCGCTCCTTGCGCGCCCCTCGACAAGGACACCTGCTCCCACCCGTGACGTTCAGGTGAACCTTTGTACATTGTTTACTTGTTTTTAAAAATAAATAAATAAATAAATATGAATAAGTTAAATTTAAAGTCTGTAGAAATTAATTTACAGCCGAAGGAAAAGAAACCTGAGTTGTAATAAAAGGAAGTTTGTGAGATGTGCTGTTTTTTTTTTTTTGTTTTTTTTTTTTTATGTCATGTATAATAATGTAAAACCAATGTTAACATTTGATATAGCTTTTAAATCTCTGAAAGGGTGCTTGGTTTAAAGTGTTTCTTACAGATGAAGAAAAAAGCCCCCTTTGTTTCTTAATAAATACTTTATGGTGTGACTTTTTGTTTGCTTTGTTGCTGTCATTGTTTTGTTCAGTTAATGCCTCACTTGCCTCTGTCCACAAGAGCGTGTCCGACCAGCCCAGCAAAAGCAAAGTCTGGATTTTTGGATGGGTTTTTAAAGAACAGCAGCACCAACACCCACCACCTGCATGGCCGAAAGCTGTGCCCCAGTGGGCTCTGTCCCCTGAGGGTGATGGGGCCATGGCGTGACAGGAGGAGCACCTTGCCCAAGGCCATGCCCAGGTGGCTCAGGTGCACCCCAAGCTGATGCTGTCCCTTTGGGGTTCAGGTCCTTGTTAGTGGCTTCTCCTGTGTGACAGGAGCCCTCAGCATTGCTGTTGAGAGACGCTACACTGCCCAATGCTGCTTACAGAGAGAAGACAATGGACCAGCAGTGAATGCATGGTGTCTGTAACACCAATTTGTCCACAAATTTAGATTTTGATTTCACCTTCAAGAAAAGCTTGTCTCTTCTATAAGTGCCCTTACCTCTGTACCTGCCCAAGCAGGGACACCCAGAGCAGGCTGCCCAGGCCCACGTCCAGGCGGCTTTTGGAGCTCCCCAAGGAGGAGACCCCACAGCCTCTCTGGGCAGCCTGTGCCAGGGCTCCGTCACCCGCCCAGCACAGCAGTGCTGCCTGGTGCTCAGAGGGAGCCTCCTGGGTGCCCGGCTGTGCCCATGGCCTCCTGTCCTGGCACTGGCACCACAGTTCCTGTGCCTGGTGGAGCTGAATTAATGATCCAAGGGGCTCAGTTTGGGAACGGGCAGCAGGGGGATGCTATCCAAATTCATAATTCACAGCCACGTCCTTCTAAGTGGGGATTTTTTCCATACTAGCAAAAAAAATGAAGTCTCACAAGGAAAACACAGCCCCGCTGTGCCAGCGAGGTCCAGCCCAGGCTCGCCAGCCTCCGGGATGAGGCCATGCAGCATTCCCAGCACTCAGCTGTTGAGAGGTCCCTGGGGTGGGGAGAGGAGTGCAGCAACTCTGAGCATTTGTTACCTAGGAGAGCCTGTTGTTCCCTCTTACCTCTTTTTTTATTTTTCCTTCTTCTGATTTTATTACTTATTAAGAGGCTAAAACCTGGAGATAAGGGAAGGAAAAAAAAAAAAAAGAAGCAGCAGCAGCAGCCACTCTTCTAAACCTGCTGCACAGCACGAAAATACTTTTTTAGCCGTAGAGGACTGCAAGAAGTGACGGAAGCTCTCTGCAGGCGTTTCACCCACCCTGCAGCCCCGGCTGAGCGCTCCCCGTGGGGCAGCTCGGTGCTCAGTGACTCCCTGCTCAGGAAACCCTCCCTGAAAGGCCATGTGCATTTTTTGCTTGCTCAGTTTCAGCCCATTACTCAGTTTCATCTTCCCAGACTGCCCGAAACAATCCTTCTTTTTTTTTTTTTTTTTTTTTTTTGTCCTGCTGTTTACACCTCTTAAATTTATGGTCTCACTTATTCAAAGTTTGAAGTGTACGGAGCTCTTTTTCAGTGCTTGTTGTTGAATACATTGCTACCGGTTTCAGGCTCTTTCCGCTGAAGTGGTCAGGAATTCGCCATGCCACAGGCTGTAAGGGGTACTAGTGGTGGGGAGCAAAATCCGTGAGTGCCGGACTGTCACCAACAGCCCACCAAGAGCACATGGTGCTCATCCAGGGAAGGCCAAAATCGTGTTTGTTCTCCCAGCTGTCCTCTCACTTGGGAAACCGCCCCAGTGTCACTCTGGAGAGGGAGCTGCTGGTCACTGGGGCTGTGGAGGTTGCACCCTGGGCTTGCCTCCTCTGGTGGGAGGGTGGTGGGTGAGGTGACCCCCAACGCAGCTGTGCACAACCTCACTGTGATCATTAATGCTCCTAAATCCCCCCCAAAGCCTCTTCCACCCCCTCAGGCCTCTGCTCTGCAGGTGCTGGTGCAGCACTGAGGGATGGCAGCAGGCCCCATGGCACCCAGAGCCACTGAGCTCTGCGGTCACAAGGGAGCAGCTCATGGGTTACAAAGGACCAGCACCAGACCAAACACCACCAACACAAGCTCAACACACCATGGAGAGCCACTTTGAGGCGGCTTCCTTATGATCTGGGCATTATCAGAAGAAGACAACCATCCCTCCCATGCTAGCAACACCTGAGCGCCCGTACAGCTGCCACCGGGCATTTTCACTTCAATACGTGGAGCTTGCTACCATCAGCGTCCTGTGCTTAAACTTGGAACACGATGCCTATGGGAGAGCAAGACAGATTTCAAGCCCCAGATCAGCACGTTAACCTCAGCACCTTCCTTCCAAAACATCTCATTTGCTGCTCACTTTTGGTCTTGCTGGAGCTCCTCTTTCCCCTCCAGATTTTCTGTTCTCCCGTTCTTTTCCTCCCGCTGCAGTTATTGCTACATATTATTCCCCACGTGTATTCCCTTGTATTTTTCCAAGCTGAATCTCATTTTATTGTTTCCTGCTCATATTTCTTGCTTCTCTGTAGGTCCCTTTGTATTATTTCTCTGTCCTCAGCGGGGCTTGCAACATTTTCCTGCCCAGGATCACGTGCAAATTGACTGAACGACTCACCTCAGCCCCTGCCAGCTGTTCTCCCTTTCTTTGTGCAAGCTGAAATGCCAGCTAACCCAGGTCAGTGGTGCTGCACCACCTGCCCACACCTCGGCAAGAGGAGCTGGGAGCAATGGGGTGATGCCCGCCACAGCTGGACCACATGGCACCAGATATCAGCATGGGCTTCACCCATGGAAAGAGTTCCCAACGGGTACCTGCAGCTCACCACGGATGTGTTTTCCTTTTCCTGTTTGAGTCTTCAGTAGTACATGAGGAAAACCATAAGAAAACTTACATTGAACTTTGAAGACAAGAATCTTGCCTGCTACTGCAGGCTCTTTTCACTCAGTAGGCTTATACTAGCAGAAGTATAATTCAAGCAGCCAAGAAAGAGTGGAAATAGCTTCCTTTCTCCTGAACATGATAATCCTTCACTTTCAGATAAGCAAACCCTTATTTGCTGTTATCAGCCCTTCAGAAAACCTCTGGCAAAATCGAGGCAAACAATGATACAGTGAGCTGAAAAATGTGGATTAATTCAAAAAAAATGAATTAGTTGCTTTCCATCAAGCTTTCCTCATGTTTAATGCCAAGGCACATCAGGGCACAGCCCAAACTAGTTTGTCTGTAGGTTAACTTGAAGACTAGAAAAAAGCAGGAAGGCGCCACTTTGGATTTAATCCATTAAGCCAGGGCAAGGTAAAATCAAGTCAGAGCTGTAACAACAGAACAATAAAATGAAACAACTCATCTCCCTCCTAAGACATTGGGTAACTTCAGCCACTCACGAGGGCAGGCTGGCAAAGTGTTCAATACTGCCAAGCCCAGAGCTACCTTTAGGAAGGCCTGAACCTTGACAGAGATCGATGGAGCTGTGTGCGGCCTCACCAGGGACGAGCCTGACCCTGCACAGGATGTCCCTCCTCTGAGATGAGGATACCGTCGTGTTGTGCAGTCTCTGCTATGATTTATTACCCTAAAGGTAAATATTGGTTCAGGCAGCTGTTAGTTCCCTCGGTATTTGTTTCTGAGAGCGAGAGGGAATCCTCCTGCCTTCACACACCAGACATTTTGCATGTTATTGTGAACGTCCCATTGTGGGGAAAAAAGTGATTCTCAGCTCACATCAGCACAAACCAAAAGCAGGGGCTGCAGACCTGGTGTACCACCAGAATCAGGCTCTTGGTTTAGGAGGTGCACTGCCACCCTCCGTACTTACAGGGAAATATGAACAGTTGCTATCAAACAGGGCTTAATTTAGGTAATGTATACAATACAGCTGTGTTGTTCAAGCTCAGATACAAGGCTCCACATTCAAATGAACTGACCATAAGAAAGCAGTATTTTATTTTATTTTATTTTTGCTGGCAATGTGCAAAAAGGCAGGAGGGAGCTGGACCAGCACTGTTACAAGTCCAGTGCATTACCCAACCCAACCCAACCCAACCCAGCCCAGCCCAGCCCAACCCAACCCAATCCAACCCAACCCAACATTCCCTTTCTTCCAGTCTCCTTTCTCCCCAGGGACTGTGTTCTGCTTACCAGGAGGTACCCCCAGCTCCATGGCATCTGTCAAGGCCAACACACCAGTTTTATTGCCTGTGACAATGGCACTGAGTGTTTGTCATCAGGCTGGGCCATCAAACACAAGACGTGACCGCTGAGGCTCCCACGCACTTCACTGCAGGCTTTAGGTCTCCTGAAAGCTTTCAGCTTTATGCCTTTGTCACGGAGGGACCCTGCCACCACAGCAGGGCCTCGCCAGCACGGCTCACCTCCCCGCCCCCGCTCTGCCCTACAGCCCCCCTCTGCACCAGCACGAAGAAACCGCGCTGGCTTTTGGCGACGTTTCCAAGCCTCATTTCTCTGAGGACCCATATTTCTGCTGAGGAGGAAGCCCATGGCTCTTCCCAAGCTTCTCAGGACCTGCTGCTGGGAGAGCTGTGGCTCAGGGCCGCGGCCGGGCTGAGGGAAGGGCAGAGCCTGGCGGCCAGGCGGTGCTGGAGCAGCGCTCACACAAAGGGATCGTATTTCTGAAATCTTCTTGCTTAACATTCCTCGAACCGGCCCTTTCTCAGTTACACTTTCATTTTTTAATGCTCCCATTTCAGACTCGAGCATTAATCTGAGGGTTTAGAGTCTTTGATTCTGTTTCGGCCCAGTATGAGGCACCGAGGACCGCCGGCAGCGGCCTCAGCAGCTGCTCCCGCACGGCTCCGGCCGCGGGACGTGAGCGCCAGGCGCCTTCACAGCCTCGCCTGTCAGACCATTAGAGGCAGAGTCTCAGAGGTGATTATTCAACTAATATATCTAATAAGGGGTTTAAGAAGCCATTCATTACATTTAACAATTCGGAGAATTATTTCACGTTTAGCGCACTGTAGGAAGAGGCGACAGCGCGGGGAGCCCTCAGTGGAGCATCACGTTCTTCCCACAGCCGACTGAATGAAGCTTGCTCAAGTTTATCATCAATTTTACTTTGGCGTAATTGATTGCCCAGATGTGTGAGCAGCCCTGCACTCAGCGAGGCTCCCGCTGCTGCAGGCTCACAGGCTGGAGCGCTGCTGCAGGGGGATACACGAGGACTTGGTCGCGGGCTTTTCATCTCTTTGCAAAGGGAAAGCAGGTACCAGGCCTGGCTTCGGGGGCAAGAGCGTTTTGAAGTGTGCTCAAGCAGTGACTTGTAAAGGGAAGAGGGGAAGTTTGGCTTACAACCCCTCTTTGTTTCCCAATTTGAAAAAAAATAAATAAAAAATCCAGAAGTAATTTGTTGTTTTAAACGAGTCTCTCCAGGCTCTTTAAAATGGTTCTGTCGGCAGTGTGACAATCCATAAGGAAAAAAACATTCATCGAGTTACAGCACCCCAAAGAGGGAAAGTTTTAGCCAGACTGCATATAAATATTCATTTTGTTCCCGGTAAAACCTATTTTAACACCAATACCTGATAATATCTGGACAAAAAAAAAGATCTCTTTGTTACAGCTCGTGCACTTTTATTTTCTGCGGGGATCTTACAATGCATTCCCTGAGGTCACCACGGACATGGAGAGGCTGATCTATAGTGCAGGGCCATAATTTGGGCATCCCTCCTGGCTTGGTGCATGGGGTGGATTATGCTCAGGAAGGAGGCTGCGGTGCCGCGGGCTGGCTCTGCCCTGGGGTCTCAGAGCCCGGCTGCTGAGGCTCTCCCAGGCTCAGCACGGGGGGCGAGGTGCTCACAGCTCGCTGTGCAAACATATTTGTTCAGCGGCAGGAACATGTTGTGTCGGAGAGGATCACAGCGCATCCCCCGGAGCCGATGGGCACAGAGCTCCCGGGGACAGGAGAGCCTTTGTGCGGCGCTGCACGCTCTCGGTCTTGCTCGAGGCAAGCGAGGGGCACTGCTCCGAGAGAGGCAATGCGAGTGAGCTTGGCAGCGTCGGCCCGGCACCACCGGCAGAGCTGGATGTGGAATTCTTGATCAGGCAGGAACAGGAAAAAATCCTCCCCCTGCTCTCGGGATGCTGTGCAGGACACCTCTCGTGTTGCTGCACCATCACTCGGCGTGATGCACAATCAGACCATTCCCTCCCAAACCACAGGTGTGTGCCCACTGAACGCAAAATCCCTCTTGTGAATTCCGCTGGGAGCGAAGGAGAGCGTAGCACTTTGTTTTTCCCTGCTGTGCCTGTGTCACTTAGACAAGGTAAAAGATCTCCAAGGCTCATTTTAGCGAAGCTTTGGTGATGTTGCATGCATCAGTTGTAGGAGAGATGTCTGCCCACTAAGTTTACAGGAAAAGATGGGTTTCCCCTGTGAGACACTATTAAAACATCAGGCACATGCTGTGAGCCTGCCGGTGCCATTCTTCCTCGGACACCAGTCTTGTGTTTGGGGCCTGAATCCAGCCTCATGGCAAGGAACCCGAGTCTTGTCCTTGGCACAACAGAAGCATCCCCTTAAAAACACACCCAGAAGGTAATGAAAAAAAAAAAATAAAAAAATCACCCCCACACCAGCTTTGCAGGCAAAATCTCAAGTACATTTATCACTGAACTCACTGCAAAACTTGGGGGGGGGGGGGGCGGGGAGGGGGGGAATAAAACAAACAAGCCTTGCTCCGCTGAGTTGCTTTAATAAAAGGTTTATTGGAAATATTTCTGTGCAGACATACGACAGTCAACACTGCTGTTCAAAGCTACAAATTTGCTAAGTTTTCTGAGCCCTCTAAAAAATACGAGTAAATGACCTTCATTTGTATTCAGTCCGGGAGGGAAATAAACCCCGCTGTAACGCTGCAGCACGGAAACTACCGGAGGACGTTAATAGGACGTGAAAATGGTAACACTTCTGCAGGAAAAAACCCACACACCACGGCTCTCGCTGCTCTGCTGGGAGCCAATTAAACATTCCCCCACAGCACTGCTCCGCTCTGCATACCCAGATTAAAACCTCCCCATCTGTAACAATATTTAAGCAATCCGAGCACAGATATGACAGGTGAGCGGGCACGGGGCCTGGCGCACTGATGAAACGAGACGCCGCCGAAGAGCCCGCCACTCAAAACAGCCGAATATTTGACCTCCCAGAAACACGGGCCACGTTTTGGGGGCAGGAGGAGGGGTTTTTGTGTCGAACGGCTCCTCCAGGACACACAGGCACACGTGGTCCCCAGAGGGCTCGGCTGCCCACAGCATCTGGAGCCCTGTTTGTAAGAGCCGAGAACCAACGTGGGGCAACTTTCCAGCCCCAAGAGGACAGCGAACACTTGCACGCGCCTCCTGAATGAAAACATCAGCCAGGAGGGAAAGTCAGGCAGACACGCCGCCTGTTACACTCCACGTTTTCGAAGAAACCCTGCAGATACTTTGAAGCAGATTAATTTATGCTGAGACAACATCTGGAACATCTTCTCAGGAAGCCACCCAGCAAGGTGGTGGGAATGTGAAATAATCACGGCTTTCTGTTCATGTTGGCTCTGTCTCCCCTGGCTCCACCACGCCGTAATTACAAGGGTGCTGACCTCACGGCTACGCGCAGTGACAGCCTGGCAAGAAATTTGGCTTTTCGTCATCGTTAGGTTTCTGCATGACTGCCCAGAGCTGGGGGCTCGCCCGCACGGAGCGTGCCCTTTACCCAGTTTGGTTTCCCTTCAGTATTTGTGTTTTGGCTGTGCCCGTAAGAGCTGCCCACAGGACAGCCCCGAGCTTTGCCCAGGGCAGGGCGCAGGGGCTGGGGCCTGGAGGAGGTGCTGGGCTGCAGCACAGGCACAGATGAGTCCAAGACTCTGTCCTGGAAGGTCAGAAAAGCTTTTGGGCAGCCTGTGTGGAGACTGCACAACATGCATGGTCGGTGCCATGTCTCAGAAGCAAACTGCCAGGCGGATCCATCGGGCACGGTGCAGGCACAGCCAAATTCCCCTCCAAGACACTGTAGCTGGAAATACCCATCATGATATTTCACATCATCTCTGAGTATCGTGAGGCTCAGCAAGAGACACAGAGCTCACCCTGCAAACCGACTGGAGTTTAAGGTATTGATAGTGTGCAATGATCCAAAACCGGGGTAAAACACCCTCAGTGCCTTAAAACGAGGTAAAAACCTGACACATCCGAAGTGCCTCTTGGAGGTGAACGCCTGCTCAAGGGCTGCTCCGCTTCAGACCTGAGCTGCGAGGCGCAGCAGCAGAGGCACAGCTGCTGGAGTATTTAACGCTGCCACGGAGTCGTCATTTATAAAACCACAGCAGAATGGGAACTGGGCATCGCGGCACCGATGGCTGCAGGCGATGCAAAACCACAGACGAGGTGCATTAGCCGAAATGGACACAAGAAGCCCGCGGGAGGGGACCAGGTGCCTCTCCCAAAGCCCTGGGGTTGCCCACAGAGGGCCAAGTTTCTCTGACCACGTAGCAGTCCCCACGTTTCACTCCTTCTGGTCCATCTGAGCTTTCTCCTCTTTATTTATGAGTGTATTTACGATCATCTCCCAGCACACACTTGAGCGCACGCTGCAAAAACAACATGCTCTGAGTACCAGGAGCCTTCCTGCAGCGCCTGCTGCTCGCTGCTGGCCTGTGCACCTCTGGCAGGCAGCAGAAGCGCGTGGTCCAGCAAAGTGCAGCTTCGTGAGGCTTGTCTGGTATCTTAATTTACAGCCCCTACAGCTCATGCTAACACCGCACACAATTCTAGGTGCATTAGCAGCTTGCTTTGACTCAGATCCTGTTATTGGTTATTCGCCATTTCTCCCTGACGAGCTGTTATTGAACTCCAGCTCCCTGCAGCAGGACCCGAAGCCCTGTCGAGGAACAACAAAGGCCAACAGGTTCCTCAGCAGGGCTCGGCTCTGCCTGCTCAGCACCTCCGACTTGGTACTGGGCGGCTGCTGAAGGAAGAGCAGCCTCTAGGAAAATAATGGGTATGGTGCTACAAAACCGAGCAACCAGACCCAGGTTTCATTTGGAAAATCACCACTTCTTCCTGAATACTGAAAGGAAAACAAAGCAGCAAACCCATAAAAGCCTCACCGCTGCGGTCAGTGCAGGGAGCTGCCAAAGAAACTTGCTCGTGATCAGCCCCAGGGAGTTAAATCCGGACAGGCAGGCAGAAAGCTCCCACTCCTGCTGCTCCCAGACCCTGTCTAGTTGATAATGCTTCCTAAAGTGCTTTCAGAGGTCGCTGTTACATGAAGTTGTGTTAATGACCAAGGCTTTCTGTTGGTGCTCTTCTCTTGCTGCAATGACACCAGGACACACCTCAGTGCTGCTCACAAGGGCCAGCCACTCCGACAGGGAGGCTGAAGCAAATTACGATGGATTAATTCCCGTAATGACTCCACTGAACAAGAAGAATGCCGGGTCCTGACCCGGGTGGGCTCCATGGGATGCAGTCAGACAGGGATCCAGGCCATACAGCGGGGACACAGCCTGCCCCCAGCCCCATGCCCACATTGCAGAGCCGTGAGACGAACCCCACGTGCGATTTCCATTGAGCTGACACCCAGCGCACGGAGCTCGGCCTCAGCCAGCATTCAGCCGAGGGAGGGGTTGTGTTTGGGACACTCGCTGACCTCAATTTACAGAGAGGTCAAAACGATGCAGCCCGTGGCCTGCACCAATAAAATAAATCAGGCCAGGTGACAGCCGCTCCTCCCCAGCACCTCTCATTATGCTCTGTAAAACTTTTGTGGCACTAAGTTAAGCACAGAAGAGACTCCAGGCTCCTTTCTGTTCCCCGCTCAATACATTTATTTGCCCTTCTTCATTATTCAGAGGTTTTAAAAGTTTTTTTTTCTTTTTCTTTTTCCTCCAGTATCCTCATGAAAAGCCTCCAAATTGTTTACATGCCAATGTTTAGTGTGTGGCTTAGAGCACAAAGACTGAGCTGATCGCACTTTGTCTCAGTGGGAAGTTAATTTTACTTGTGGTGTTACAAAAGGAAGAGGCAGTTAGCAGTTTCGAGGACACCATGCATGTCCTAAATAGATTTTGTTCCCCAATAAAAGAGGCTGTTTAAGAGGTTAGATCAGGATTAAGATTTAAAAGCTGCTGGGATCAGGTTTAGCCTCCCCGTATTTATTCTCTCCCCAAGTATCCCTGCCTTTAAACAAAAGTCACCTCCCAGAAAATCACACACACACACACACACACACACACGGCCCTTGACATTCACGCCTATGGCAAAATTATTTGTGATTTTCCTTTATTGCACAATTGTCTCAGCAGCAGCACAGAAAGAAGGTGATGACTTTTCCCTCCGTGCCATCAGCCTCACCCAAGAGCCATCCTGCCTGCCTGGAGATTTCTTTTTCACGTGGACGGGGACCCTGGGTGGCTCTGGGGACTGAACTGCCACACGCGAGTGCTGGCATTTACCTACACCCCTTCAGGGGGATGAAGCCAGTGGGCCAGGCTGGTTTGGGTTTGTTTTTGGTTTTCCCTCTCTCCTTGCTAAGCATAAATACTCACATTCAAATTGATTTCGGATATATTTAAATCAACAAAAGTTCTGGGTGATGGGCAATAGGGCAAAACACAGTGCCAACTTTTTAAACGCACAGATGTAGTCCATACATTAACCATGAAACCTGGCTAAAACACAGCACTATTTACTTTATGCTATTCAGAAACGTGGCTTGGCAACTAAAATTAATAGAACTTGTCTGGAGGACAGCGTAAGCTTTCTAAGGGCTCTTTCAGCCTTAACTTATGCCCCTGTTTTCTCTTTTTTTTTCCATAATTCCAATATATGCAGCAGCACGCTTGCCCCGCTCCCAGCGAGTGGGTGAAGCCAGCATTCCTTCCAGGGCTCCGAAGTGGAAGCATCAGAAGCCTGTCGATGGATCTGATCTGGAAAAGAGACTGCTCAGGCAGAACAAACAAACAGCACGTCTCCTCCTCACAAGGACCAGCTCTGTGTGTGCAGGCACGTGTGTGTGTGTGTGAACCTCTCCTGACTTCCCCCTGCCAGCCCGTCATACCCTGTCCAAGAGGATTGCCTCTTTGGGATGCACGTGTGCTCTTCTTCCAAACGATGTGAAAAGCTTCTACCTCTCTGTTCTGGTTTGTCCCATTGTTACGATGGGAATGGGATAACAAGAAGGAAATCCCAGGCTAAATCCAAATACAACCTGCAGAGTTACCTACTGGAGCTCATGTTGTGCAGAATGCTGTACGCTCAATGCAGCTGCGCTGGCGAGCCCTCCAACCTGCACATCCTGGCTTTGGGGGTAAGCTATTAATCGGTTTTCAGAAAGCTAAGATAGAGCCCTAATAAGTCTTGTAAGAGGGCGGGAAGTATTCTGTGTAATTCGTTGCTATTGTCTTATTCTGTCATGAGAAGGCAAATACGCACTTTTAGCTACTGATTGTGTTTCCATTGCAATAAATAAAATTTACGCCAAATTGTCTGTTAAAATTTTAAATGAAAATCTCGTAATCAGTGAATGTTACAGGGAATAATGTCTACATGCAGCCATGTGCTCCTGGTCTGGGTGTAACCCAACAGGAAGCCTCAGCACCCCGTTCCAATTAAGCAAAGGCTGATTTCTCATGGAACATAAATTTTCTGCTTTTCTCCCAGAACAACCTTCTGCTGATGCTTTAAATAGTGGTAAAACATTGGTTTTAATTTCACACCTCACAGAGCACAGTCAAATGCTTCGTAACAACATAAACAGAACTTTAGGCAGAGCTTCGCAACTGAATTTGAACGATGATTCCCCCCCACAATAAATATTCAAGGTTTGCAGGGCAAATACAGAAACTGGTTGGCTAAGGCCACAGAAATGAGTTCTCTGGTGTTTTGGCTGCTGTTGCCAGCCCTAGTCGAGAATGCATTAAGAGTGGATGCATCGACCCAAATCCCATCACGCCCACCGCCCACCAGGTGAGGAGCCATTTATTCTATTTCTGTTCTCCTTTTGGTGGTATCGTAGGATCGAACAACCTCCGACTGGGAGACAACGCCGTGTTCTTCCTGGGAAAATGCATACCCATCTGAAAAAAGCAAAGGAAGAGGAAAATAAATCACTGGAGTTCAGCTCAAAGGCACAGCCTGTTTTTACAAACACCTCTGGGCACCCCTGGTTACACAACAGGCCACAACGATCTTCATTTCCATGCTGCACTTCTGTCATTGACGGCGGCACCCACAGGGCACTGGAAGGACAGCTGCCAGCTCTGCCTTCCCAGGCACATTAGGATACGTGGTTGACTTTTCCCTCTGAACTAACCCAATAAATTTCAGATAGATTTTGGGTAACAGGTTAACTCCCGCAGTGGCAGAGCTTTAAGGACTTAACACACAGATTTGCATTTTTGGCTGACTCTGTTTGCTTGGCCTGAAGGAACATGGAAACGTTTATGCTACAACTGTCTCTGAGTTACATCTTAGCTCCATTCAGGATTTTTTTTATACACGCTTCTAGGTGCCATCCAACAAGTCACACCAAGAAACCCTCGATTCTCTTGGCCAGTAATCTACATCTTGAATAGGGTAAACTTCAACATACGCTGGAGGTCTCTGCTTTGCACAAGGGCATCCTGTTAGCTAGCACAGTCCTGTGGTCTCCCTAGAAATTACTCAGATGAAAAGAGCAACGAGTCTGACTTCTTTCAAAGTACTGTGGACAAGGTAAATGACATTTCGGACCTCATCTGCAAAACACTGCATTACAAAACAACCACGACAGCTAATGGGCTGAGATGGTGAAACACCACGCAATACTTAAACCAGACATGAGCCTGCAGACAAATTCTGAACAGGGAACGAGAGCAAAGTATAACAGTCCCTGTGACATCAAGGAAAAGCATTTTTCATTGAAAATGGGTAATCGGAATGGAAGAGAAGGGGAGATTTGAATAGCTTCAAAATACAGAGAAAAGGGAAAATCACAGGCTATGCAAAACCTGGTAAGGCTTTGTAGTAGGGACGAGCTAGTGGGTGTGAATTCTGCTTAGGAGAACCCAAGAACGACACCACGGCTCAGGGGTGGGGGCCTTGCCATCTCCCCCAGGCAGCCCTGGGAGTGGGAGCTGGTGAAATCTGCAGTCCTGCCCCAGCACTTTTGCTTTCCCAGGATAAGTGGAAGAGGGTTATCCCTGGAAAAGCCAGGGCCTTTGCTGTCCGTTTGAGCTCACAGGACAGACCGTGCACCCCCTTAGCAGAAGGGCACGCTAGCAGTTAGCTGACGTGACCCGCAAGCACAGCAAGAAACCTTCACCTCCAGCCGGGGGGGATTCCAGCAGAAACACAGCACCCAGAGCTAACTGCGGCCACATTCCCCTCCTGGAGCGACTGCAGCCCTGTCAGAGCTTTGATCCGATCGCAAGACTGATTGCAGCACTTTGTTTTGTTTTCCACGAGCAATTCCCTGCCAATACACATAGGGCTGCAGAGGTACAGGTTGGGTCTTCTTGCCTCTAGCTGAAGGTTCACGAAATGTATTCAGAAAATGCAAACACTTCTGGAAAAAAGTAGGCGCATGCTGGATAACTGCAAGGGAAATATTTACAAAACAGGCTTTCATTGAAAAAAGGGTGGGGTTCACACCTAAAGCAGTACCTCCAGTGGGCTTGTTCCACTCGAGGGGCCAGCACGCTGCTAGCTTTTGGGCAAAATTCTCCATGGAAAGTCAATCTCATAGTCTTTCACCAAATTAAGCCCTAAAAGACTGACAGCCGTGCCCCATAACCTGCTCTGCATCACAGTGGCTTTGCTGTACGTAGGTCATTCAGCACAAAACACCTTAGCCTGAATTTTTTTGCTGCATTAGATGACCAATGGTTAAGAACAGCAGTGGCATGCGTACACTCTCACGTCCTCGATCCACTCCGACATACCAGCAGGGAGAGTTTTGGGCACACATCATGGGAAAGGCTGCGACCCCCAGACTTGCACGTCGCCTCCATTCAGTCAAAGCTCGACACTTGGCAGCGTGCTGGAAGCTTTTAGTGTTGATCTCCAGGCAGGAAGATGATTTCATATTATGCTTTTTGATTTGTATTACAATTACGCTGGAGCTTCGGGCTGCTCAGGCAGCTCCCGTGCCTCGCAGGATCAGGACACGCTGGGACCGCTCAGCTCCCAGCCAGGCTCCCTGAGCAGCTTCTCCATTTCCACTGTTTTCAGACCCCATCCCAAAACAATGCAAGTTTCCATCTGCCAGTTACCAGGGAACTTTTTTCAGAAGCCTGAACTTTTCCCCCAACTCGGGTTTTAAAACCACACCTAGGAGCCTGCCCGGGGAACAAGGCCCTCATTGTTCCAGCCCGAGCAAGGAGCACGCTTCTTGGGGGCTTTGTGGGCACGACCCGCTCCCGGCCCTCGCAGAAGGAAGCAGCTTTGTACTCGGAGCCTTTCTGTTAGTGGGGAAAAGGAGCACTCACAGATATCTGTCAGTGGGGCTCACTCGTTCAGAGGAGATTCCCGTTCTCATCAGATCTAAGGTTTCACTGGTACCAGATATTATCGGGCAACCTGCTGAATTTTAAAAGCATCCTTTTTATTTTATTTAAGCTTTGATATTCTATTAGCAGATCAGAATCTGGTGTCCATCAGGTTTCTGATTGAACAGGATCCATTTCTGTTCCCTGCAATGCCTGTTCTGATCTGTGCAATGCTGGGTTACAGAAGCTGCCTCCCCGTGTACGCCCTGAGCACGCTGTGCCATCCCAACAGCTCGCTGCCAAGATCAAAAGATCCCAAAATCTCTCTGACAAAGTGAAAATCAACGTCAGGGAATTACCTGGCCAGCCAAATTCCTTCTCTGGCCCAACACTGGACTCTGCACTGTTTTTAAGGAGACTTAACGATGCCGCAGTTCACATCGACCAATTAAGCAGTAAATGCTAGCTCAGCTTTGCCTTCTCAGGGAACCCTCTCCCACTTATCCTGGGAAAGTGAGAGCTGCTTTAAATCTTGAATGCTCTGAGTAATGCTTACAGAAATCATTCATTTCCCTGCTGATAAACTATGCCCATGTTTTCGGAAGGACCCAAGAGGGATTCCTAACAAATGGTCCCATCTCTGTCCTCCCAGACGCTAATTTATGGGTGTTTCCTCGTAGCAAACACAGCTCGATGCCACGGCATTGATTCTAAGCTAATTATTCCAATTTATTTTTCAATCAATTTTAAAAGGTTGCAACTCCACTTGATATTCACCAAATACGTGGCTGTCTTGTAAAAAAAATACAGAACGTGTATTTCAAACACATGCAAGGTAAGAGGAAACGGAGTTTAAAAAGCATCTCAAGCTGCTACACTGTTGTTTTTCAAATCAAAATGCACCGGGAGAAAAGAGAGAGGAAGAAGGTGTCTGCTGGTGGAGAATAAATGGTGGGATTAGAGCCCTCAGCATGAACACATTATTATTATTTATTATTTGCCAGCCCCCATACTGCGAAACGAAGCTCAGCTGTCAGGTGCTTTCTCTCCATTGATTAATAAGGTGCAAACCATACGCTCTGCGTTCGGGCTTACCCTGTGCAATCACCGTGCTCTGTCAAGGGAAGGGGGATTTGCTTTGCTAGCCTAGGGAATCTGGGCCAAGCCCAGCAATCCTCGTCCAGGCACAGCTCTCGGCACTTCAGGGGGAGCTCTGCCAGAGCAGAGAGCGGGATTCAGCTCTGGTTTTAAGAGCGTGTGGAGACGCAGGATGACTGAACACTGCTGGTTGTTCTGAATTACAGGAGTGAAACCGCGCTGCAGGGATTGTATCAGGCATCCCTTAGGGCCAGCCAGGGAGCAAGTGGGAGAGCATCACCCTTCCTGTCCTGCTGCGAGGCTCTGGGGACACAGGTGACAGAGGCCAGTCATGTAAGGAGGTCAAGGGCTCAAGGACAGCCTCAGGTTTGTACTGGCTGTGGCTGGGATGGAGTTAACCTTCCCTGCAGCATCCCAAGATGTGCTGTGCTCTGCACTTGTAGCTAGACCAGCCCTGATATCCCACCAGTGTTGTGTCTGTCGCCCAGCAGAGCTGGCACAGCACCAAGACTCCCTGCAAGGCCCCAGAGCCCCAGGCTGGGGGTGGGAGAGAGGTGGGGAGGGGACACGGCCAGGGCAGGTGGCCTAAAGCAACCAGGGGGATATTGCACACCGTGTGGTGTCACACTCAGCCACAGAAGCTGGGAAAGGGGAAGGAGAAGGGGAGCTTTTACTGTGAAAACGTCTGTCCTCCCAAATCACCACCGTGTGTGTTGAGGCCCTGCTTCCCCAGACATGGCCAAGCATCGCTCATGGATGGGAAGCAGAAAATTAAGTTTTTTTTTTTTCCTTTTTGCTTCCTCATGGCCTTTGCTTGCTTTTTTTTGCTTGCTCTTTAAATGAATTATCCCTATCTCAGCCCTTGAGACTTTTCCTTTCCATCATACCTTCTTCTTCCCCTTTTCTTTTGAGGAGGGGAGTGAGAGAGCGGTTGTGGTGGCGTTCAGCTGTCAGGGTAAAACCACCCCAGGTATTCACAGATATTGCCTAAAGGAGATGCTACTTTCACAAAGTCAGAACAAAAAAAGGAAACATTAACTTGGATGGAGATTTGGAAAAGGTTTGCCTGGAGAAGAAGTCATTGCCATCACCACCACCACCAAGACTCCACTGCCAAGGTCTGGCCTCAGCACGTGGGCTGGACAACCATACACAATTCTTCCACTGAAAGCATCTTGACAATGCCATAAAGTCTCGTGTTGTGCTAACGCTTTTGGGTAGGGGATGGCTCCAACAGCAAGCCATGAGGCACACCGAGTGAGCTTCTATCCTCCGACACAGGGCTGCGCAGGCTTACCCCCACATTTTTCCCCTCGGACCCTGTAAACCACTAGAAGTAGCTCTGAAACTCCTTGTGATGTTTTTCTAGCACCTAACTAATCTCTACGTGATTGGAAATGAAGTTTTATAGGTGTCGCTTCCTCACCAAAATCCTGGAAACTGTTGTCGTCAACAGCAAAATGAAGTGAATCTCAAGCTAGTGCTGCATCTTTACAATCTGTGCTAGGAATTTTAACCTCATTTTTCTTCCTCACTGGGACCAAGGCAGTTGATTTGCTTAAGCCTTTGTCAGCTCTATCTAAACAAACCATTTTCATGTTTTATATGCAAGTGTCAGATTCTGAGTTGAAGTCACACAAGCAGTTCTTGGAAGAAGTGGCCTTCGCAGGCTGGGAACTTGGAGCCTGGTAATAACACACGAATGATTCAAGACTTCAAACAGAGTGCGTGTAGTGTGATTTAAGATATTGGCCCAGCAAGTCAAGGCAACTGCCCTATTCATCAATCCTTTGGCTTTGAAGATTTCTAGCATTTAGTAAACACTTTTACAATTTAGGGCTGTGAAAACAGCACACATGTTCCCTGAATTTCACATGGCCTTGCACATGCAGCAGCTATGCAACATTTGAAAATAGCATTTGACAAGAGATGACAGAAGCTTTAAAGAATCATGGATACACCATAAAAAGAGTCTTTCAAACCTAGCAGTTTCACAATCAGAATTTACATTCATGAGAAAAGCAGACGGCTGACGGTAACCCGTCCCGACTCATTTAGCACTTAATCATTTGCATTTAATAGGGAAGCTGGTTATCGAAATTAGGGCTTATTTTGATATCCCGTTTTTCTTTCCCAATAGCTATTCACTTACCTACAACCCGATGATGTGTTCTACCAAACTAAAAGCAGATATCAAGCCTGAGCTGTCACTACTGGTGCATCTCCTTTTTGCACTGTGCTAAGTCTCTACAGCAGACTTCCTCGACAGCAACTTACTTGTGTGTTTTACTGACTTGCTCTGCCAATCATCTCCTGTGGAATTTCCTCAAGGAACGTGCTTGTGTGCCCACAGCAGAGCTGCAGTCAACATCCCTGGCTCCTTGACACAAAGGATTAAAACCTGGAAGAAGCAGACGGTTCACAGGGCTGCTCTGCTCATCCATCACCTTTGCCAAGAGCAATGGGATTGATTACTAAAGACCCTATATCCCTCTGACAGTAACAGCCTTACAGCTGCTCTACAAAGGACAAAGACGAGCAGATCCGTCACTGTCCCACCCACTCTGGACTAATTCCCCATAGAAAAGAGGAACACCTCAGGCATCTGAGTTCTCAAATCCCAGCCCTGCTTCCATGACCGAACCACAACATTTCTGCCACAGAAAAGGACACAGCCAACAAGTGAGTGTGGACTCCAATTAGCTTCCTGGGATTCCTAAACAGTCAAAGGTGTAACTCATTGCAACAGTGATACAAAACCCAAATCCTGCGTGCCTGCCCCTTGCCCTGCGAGCAGCAGTGCTGCATGCTGGGGCTATTTCTTTAGTCAGCTGAGCAAAAAAAACCTCAGGTCTAGCAGGTAAAGGCCTGTCTTGTTCCTCCAGGATGATGAATAAATGGATGACCTCAACGTGCAATTTATTCCAAATAGCAGCAGTGAAAAGGTGTGAGGTTGCCTCTCTCCTCCCAAAGGATGACAAAGAGGGAGAGGAGCGAGGCAGCTCTGCATGCCATGGCTTTCCTCATCAGAAACATACACAGCTCCCAAGTGGCATCCCCGAAATATCCCTGTATTCTCAGCTAACCACAGCTAATGAGACTGGATTCATAAAGCAGCCATTTCTATGTAGGCAAGGCTCTATCACAACATTTATTTTATCCTGCAGAGTTTTTGGTTTTACAGCATTCTTGAGACCATCAGGATTTTACATGTCGAGAATCTGCATATTGGGATTTTGTCATTTGGGCCTGCTGATTGGATCCCAGGGAATTACCCGCATTTGAGCTCTGCTTGCCTAGGGCCAAATACACTAATTCCACTTCCAAATGCATGTCTCTTGGTTGGCAGCTCAGCCTCTGCACTAGATTATCTCTACCTACAATTTAATTAAAAAGTAATCACCCTTTGCTTCACTCATCTGGGACTGACTGCTGTGAAACACACACGCATACGCCAACCATTACTTACGTGAGACACTTTGCTGGACAGAATGAGCACGGAAAAGGCTCGGAGGAGTTTTCCTGCCGAGCCTTTTTAACAAATGATCACGTTCGTTCACACTGAGGGAGAGAAAAAATAAATACATCAGTGAGTAACCAGGTAATTTCAGGATAAAAGTCAAGTATATTCACAGTACTTGGCAGCTTCGACTTTGTCAGTATTTGAGATGGTTGCAGCATGATATATTTTTTGTAATTGCACACTACCAAGAGTACTCTCCAATAATGGAAACGCCTCCTTCCTAAGGCCACTTTTTAGAGTTTTTGTTTAGTTCGTCCATCCCTAATATCACGACCATGGTGATTTCTGAATGCGTGATGTTGGTGAAATGTTACAAGCCATATCAAATTGCTGACACACCAAGCAATATGGAACATTTAAAAGGAGGTCTCTGAGTATTATGTACACAAACCAAAGCACCCACAAATTGTCTTAGAGAGAAAAAACAATGAACTGGGGCTTAACACATGGTAAAAGGCTTCTATCACACCAACAAAACGTCCCCACACAAACAAAGGCGGCACCATTGTTAATTTTGACTTCTGAAGAATGTTTTCATTTCCATTTTCACCTCCAACACTGGAAAGAAAACCTTCTATCCAGTTTTTGGTTAAAAGCCCCCTTTGGTTTACACAGTTCATGTTAAAGGCCTGAATTTACCAAAAGTAAAAACATAAACTTTGGGTGAAAAATAGAATAAGCCTTTCAATCAGTTGAAAGAGAAAACTGACTGGATTTAACACACACATACAAGTCATTAGAGCTACCGTCCACTCTGTTTTTTACAAAAACTACTCATTTCAAGAACTTTAAGGCCAAAATAGATGGACAAGAGCTAAGGTTCTGACCTTTCAAAGCACATAACTACCTATGCAAGTGGCATAAAGTGCAATAGGGTTTTAAATAGTGCAGGTATCCAAACCTTTTTGAACTGGGGCCTCCAGTGACTGTCGTACATCAGATTACTAAGAAATGCATATTAGTCTATTTTAGTTCACAGTTTGAGGGACTGGGATGTTTTTTTCCCCCTGTCTCACACCTATTCCGAACACTGAGATGGACATAGTACACGGAAAGGATCTGCCTGCTAGTGCAGCCCCTGGCAGTGCCTCTATCCCATTCACACCACATTTACACTGCCCGCTTCCATTTCCAGAGTCTGCTTGTTCTTCTCATGCCTTCATTCACAACTAATTCCACTGGTTACGTGGCTCATGTAGATACACATCTGAAAGGTGTACGTTGGTTTCTTTTTTGGGTTAGATTACAAGTTCACATATATTTGGTATACGAAATGGAAATCCCAACAAGCACAGCTGCTGCTGCCAACAAGCTCACAACAGCTTTCCACAAACAGCTCCCTTTCATTGAAGCAATTTGCTGACTTCAAACAAGAAAGTAAGCAAAGAGTCTCCGAGACGTCTACAATGTGTAACCCAGCCACACAGGCTTATATGCCACTTAATATTCCATTAGGTTAATATCCAGACTTGCAGTACCATGCTCAGTGTGTAACTAGATGCCCATGAAAGAAAGGGAGGAATCCTCCAAGCCTCCCCCACCCCACTCTTTTTTTTTTTTTTTTTTTTGCTGTGGTCTCTAAGCCCAGCCACCCAGGTTAGGAAATTGTACATCCTACGGACCCTTCCTTGAAAATCTTTAAAAGCTGTCAGTATTTTCAGACACTTGGTCTCTCCTCCTTCCCTTGCCATAGTAGGATCACACCTACAACAGATACACCAGGCTGCTTTCCCTGTCTGAAGTCAGTAGTATTTCCTAGGTGGTGTTTTCCTTCAATAGAAGTTGATGACAGATTTGGAAACAAAACTACAGATACCTACTGAAAGCATCAAAAAAATTTTAAGAGCTCTTGGATTCTACGCTCTGCATGCACTCAAAGAAGAAAGGATTATAAGTTTCCACTAAAAACAGGGTTACATTGTGGAAGCTTCTGAAGATCTTGGAAGATCCAACTTAAAAAAGAAAAAGACTGTCAGAGTAAAAGAAAATCAAGCATATAAAGAAAAATCCAGTTGCTCTAAGCAGGCAGAATAGAAAGTGTACTACAGAGGACAGGGTCCATCAGGTAGGCACAAAGTGAGACATGAGGTTTCTCTAAACGTAGGCTTACAGGGCTGACCACCTCCAGAATCCAGTTACTGGTGCATGTACTAACCAGCAGTGCTCTGCTGAGCAACCTCCTGCTGACTGCAGAGGACTGCTGGTAGGTTGGAAGTGCACAGACGAAAGGTAGTGAAACAATCAAAATTGGCCTGTGAATGACACAAGTGGCATACTTGCCCATCTTCTGCAGGTAAAGGAGAACTCATAGGCTGGGTCCACCCATCTTAGCAGGAGAAACAGAGGCTACTTAAAACTGGGATCTTGCACTGATCAAAAATGGTAGCTCTAAGGGACAAATAAATAACATCTGCCACAAAATTCGGACACTGAGAATTGAGTTAACCAAGCCAACAAAAGGCATGATGGATAAATTTTTCTCAGCCCACCTACAGCACCAGCTGAAGCACCAGATGTTATCTGCTACAGCCCGTTCATGGTTAGCTCCTTGGGCTTCTACATACAACGTGGGGAGAAACACGTGCTGTCAGGGGACCTCTGAACATGAGTGACACGGTACAGCTCTAAGGAAGCCAAAGCCAGACTATCTTTGATATTGCTAATTACAAACAGCAATTTCAAAAACTCCAGTCACATCTGTTTTTCCCATTTGGGAAATTATATTGGATCTCATCTATGCAGAGGAAGAAAATCTCGAGGCAGAATTAGAGCATTTGTGGCTTAAGTGCAAGCGGTGATTAAACACGCTGCAAGTCAAGACCAGTCAAGCAATATCAAATGAGCTCTTAATACAAAGTAGTAAATGCAACACAGCTCTTCAGAAGCGGGTAAGTATTTGATTTATTAACCGATATTAGATCTCCCAATGCAAACCCTGAAAGGAAAAAAAAATAAAGTGAAGTTAAGTGGATTACTTAACCACACCAAAGTGTTTGCACTGATACCAGTCGAGTCCCTGCTTTCAGAAGAGGTTTTCTTCTTCTGCCATCAGGTTAACAAAAAATTAAGACTTCTCAGTCATCCCCCACTATGGTGCAAAACTAGTGACGACCTCAGAATCCCACAAAGGCACAAGATTAGTCCTTGCCCACAAAAATATTGCTTGTAAATCAATTCTGAGCACGAGCTGTGACTCTAAGTGTTAAATCTGCTCTCCAGTCACTGCGAGCCAGTGCCTAAGTCCTCCCGCCAGGGTCTAAGGGTGTCACCTTCAGACGCATCACAGCAAAAGAATAAAAGTTAACAGGATCACGTGCCGAATATTGGATGTAGTTGTGTTTATACTCAAGACCTAAAAATGGTGTCAGAGGGAAAGAAATCACAAACCCAGACATCCTGATGGGAGCCAGTGACCTGGAAAGTGACAGTGAAATATGCTGAAGTTGGCTGGCTGGTGACCTCGGAAGGGGTCTGGGACATCTATCTGTAATTACACAAAGGACATAGCACATGGACAAAACGCTTGGTACTAGAAAAAATAAACAGGAGTTCAGAACAAAAACTAGGAAAAATGGCCCAATTCTAAGGGTTACTATTAAAAATGATTAAAGAAGTAATTATTCAGGTAATCTAAAACCAGACAGTTATCATTAATAAAGAATACCTGGTGCAAGGAATATCTTTCAATGGCTTCCTCAGAGGGCCAAGATGACTTGAGCCCACAAATTCATTAAGTGGATAACAAATTAAAAGGTGAACTAAAAGCGCCATGTTAATTCAAAACAAACAGCATTTTCCATTCCATGAATAAAATAACTCTTCCATTTTGATATCTGAGTTGCTCTGAGGTGTCAACAGGGACTTTCATTTTATTTCTGTGTGTTCTCTTCCCGCTCCTCACAAAAGCTTAAATCCAGGCAACAAACATCTGGCTTTGCACATTCAAATGAGGAGCATCAAAACAAACAGAATAATTCAAAGCTGACCACAAGGTCCCGCTGGCTCATTTGCTCAAGTAATTAAAAAAAGATGAGCTTCACCACCAATTAACCTACTGAGCACTAATTAGTGTTAATGAGGATTTGCCATACTTGGTAGAGCTTGACCCAGAATGTCCTCCCCGGTTCACTAATTGGCTGGTGGCAAAAGCAGGACGCACAAAGAAGGGAAGGTTAAAGTGGATGCAGGTGTCTCTTAAAACTGGATCTTCCCTGAGAAAACATACGCAGAGCTTAGCTTAAAAATAAATAAACAAATAAAAAGTCAAGCCCTCCTCTTCTCTCACATGAACCAAACGCTTATGAAATGAGTTGTGGTTCTGTGATTCTGAGTTTGCATTTTTGCTATGATGGACTAGTGGAGATATATGGCACAGGCACGCCAAATGGGCAAAGATGCTTAGCTGCTGCTGTTTTTAACTTGCTGCCCTTCTGGATCATTCAGAATTCGGTCAGATACATCTGAAATGACCTGGTTTTGTTTCCTGCCTTTCCACTTTCTTGAAGGCAGACTTGAGGTATTACTGAAGCCTAGCTAGGGCTACTAAAAACTACACAAAACACAGAAATGCTTATAACCCAGCTGCTGTCCCTCCACCTTAACAGCACCCAATGAACCAGAGCAGAGGCACGGCTGTTCAGTTCAGCACACCCAGTGTTAGCTTCATGGGTAAGCCCACAAGACCAGAAAGGACGTGGAAGTTTTCCCCATCATTTCCATAGCTATAAATCCCCTTGCCCTGCTGCCTGCAGGTGCTGTACCACCTTTTCTTCTGTCCTATGCTCCTGCCCTGGCATTAGCAGCAGATAAATCTTTGTACAGCTTGGTTGAAACCAGAAAACCCTGCAAAGCTCAGGCTGAAATTCTGCCCTTAATTCCACAGCGTTCCTCCTACCCATATGCACCTTCAAATGGCACAGAAGACAAACCCTTATTTAGCAGCTTTCTTCCCCACTATCACATTCTGTTAAGCATCTTGTCGTCCAAGCAGCCCTAGCTGTTTGCATTCACCTCCTGGTGCAGGTGACGTCCTGGAACTTGCTGTCATTGCACTACAACAGCAGGGAGGAAGGGGAGAAGAAAAAAAAAAAAAAGCAACACATCCAGTGTGGCTGAACAAGTAAAAAGATCAGAAGTTTCTGTCCCTGACATCTTTAACTGGGGATTTCATTTTGAGGGGTGAAAAGGATGCTGCTCTCTCCCTTCTCAGAATTTAGAAATAAAACATAGTAATTAATTTCTTCCATACGTTCCGTACAGTAATTTACACGAGTTTGCTGTTTCTCTGTTGACACGCTTCTGTCTCTGAAAGCTGCATCACCGTAAAATATGAAGAGGAAGAAAAAAGGTCTGACGCAACCAGACTCCTCCAGCTTTGATCAATCAATCACCGAGCCATTTACAAGCAGATTGTTGATTTTCATTTCAATCTCTTGCTTCTCAAACTCCATTAAGGTTCTCCTAGAGGTTAATTAGAGGTTCAGGCGTGATGAATTTTACATCAGGATGACCTGGCACGGGGGGGGGGGGGGCCACAGACCCCTCCCCAGCTGCTAGAACATAGCAATTATTGCTGAGGATGCATTCACTTCTCACCAGTCCCTCACCTTTAGTGCTCCATAACACTGCTGAAGCAGTGTCAGTCACGGCTCTAATGGACAAAGAGCAATGTGAGCCAGGCAGAGGCTGTGCCTGGAGCTGTTAAACTGGAGTTATGCAGTGGGCAGAGAGATGACAACGAGCACAGACTTGGGAGAATGGAAAAAACAACTTGCTTACAGACCAGGAGCTCAAAATCGAGCAAGCGTGCAAGTATTCTCAAACATGAGTCACACCGAGCTGAGGATTTGGCAAAACTCTGTACACTCACATACCCAGAACAACCCCAAGGCTTTGGAAGAAAGGGCTGTGCACGTGGAAGTAGCATCCTGAGCAAAAAGGCCTCCAAAGCCCAGAGGATGGAGGTGTCACAAAAAGAAATCGCCCTCCAACAGAGTAGTCAAAGGAGCAACTGAAGTCTTCTGCTGGTTTCTCTGCCCTGATCCACAAAGGGGAGATGTTATTTTTGGTTATCTGTCATTGGATTGCAGGAATGTTTTACTATGAGGTCAATCAGGGTAGGAGGTCTTTTTAATTTACAAGGCAAACAGGCATTCCTGATAATGAAGCTGCAGTGTAATCAAAGGAAATCTCCGGAGCATTTCACCAGGAAGTGTCTGAGATTTATAAGTGGCAAAACAAAAATCAGCATTTTCTTTGCTGAGCCAGTGTCCGCACACACTGCTTTATCACTCAGGATGCAGTTGAAATAAGGAGACATCCAAATCCAAGCCCCTTCTGCCTTCTGTAAATACTTGGTGAGCCATCAACCAAAACCAGGCCGTGACTAGAAAACCAAAGGGTCTCCAAGACCAAGCACAGGGAAGCGCGGACTGTACCACTTGCAGGCCCAGAGGTGCCAGAAGTTACCTATCACAGGAGACTCCTGCACCAACACAGCCAGGCTCTAGGGAGTGCCGAGTCCTGGCTAAGGGTTCAGCAAGAGCTGACTGCCCAGGGAAGCTGCAGGCATTGCGTCCTGCCATGGGGTAACACCTCCAGGTGGTGTTACCTCAGCAGCTCTCCTCAGCTGCTTCCCAAGTACATGTCTGCCACAGGTGAGAACTCTCTTTCTTGAGACAGAAGGTGACTTTTTAAGGAGCTTGCCTTCTTTACGAGTTATTTTTGACATTATCCAGCCAAGCATTTAAGCATCAGATGTGTCTGGATGCACAGCTTCTCAAGGCCAACTCAGAGCAGCCAAGCAGTGGTGACTTCCCCAGGTCTGCAACGCGTGGCACTGAGCTCTGCTCACAGCCACTGCAAGCTGTCCATCCTGCCTGGGTGTGAGGAGGTTAAATAGTGTCAGACAGCTTCAGTGGAAGCTCCAAAGACATCCTTTCATCCGTTCATATGTCCTGTGGAGCCATGATCAGTTGAGATGATCCAGCTGAGGAGCTGTGGCAAGGATGGGACTGTATGACCATGGTTGGTGGAGAATGATTTGGGAACCACACCAGCCCTGCACCTGCAAGGGCACACGAACCCATAGCCCTCTCAAATGCCATCACAGCTGGTGGTTTGGTAGCGTGATACTCTACCAGAGCAGAAGCTTTCCTTTCCCATCATATCTCAGAGGTTTGCATACACAGAAGCCAGCCTGCAGCAGGCCCCCAGCCAGGTGCACATGGGTCTATCCATGGGTCAAACCCCCTTGTGCCAGCACAGAACCACCTCGCAGCAGCGGATGGGCCAAGACACATCGTGGATTTCAGCCAACCCCACGTGCAACACCAGGGCCGTGTGCTAAGTTCTGGGGCCAAATTCTCCACTCCAAGCCCACAAAATCCTCTTCAAATTGGTCCTTAGAGTCGTATGGCTAAAAGGAGAACAAAGCTTTCCTTTGGAGGGCAAGCAAGGATGATTTATATTTTCTTTTGTCATTACTGATGTCCTAATGGAGAAAAACCAAACAGATTCCTTCCTTGACTTCCGAAATCACTTGGACAATGCAGTCTAGCCTTCATTTTCAAGGCTGCTGTTCCTAAACTTTCCCAACCCTCCTACTTCAAACAGAAGGTGGTATTACCGAGCACATTTTAAAAGCACCATTAAAAAAACCATCAGACATAAAACATCACATGCCTCTCTGAAAATCAACAAGCCCAAGAAAATAATAAATGAGATCTCTCTCCTCAGAGTGCCTTCCATTTGGAAGCACTGGAAACATTTAGCACGTGTTTATGCATTTCATAACCTGGGGGTAGGGGCAGGCCTAGGCCTCACTGTCAACTGTCCCAAGGCAGTTAACATAAAGCTGAAGCTGCTCAATTTTGCCTTCAGCCTTTCCAAAATGTGGAAATTGACTCAATTTAAACCTCTGAAAAGCAAAAAAGGCTAAGTATGACTTGCTGCTTTTCGACTACCCTCCCTTCAGTATCAGTGCTGTTTACTTCTCGTCCTGAAGTGCCTCACTTTGCACTTACTCTAGTGGGTGCTCGGTCGTATCCTCTCCAGATAAGGTGGCAATACAGCTGCAATCGTAACATTCTTTTCCTCGTCACTCATATTTTTTCAGGAGTTGTCACCTTGGAGGTTGAAGTTTTCCATGCTTGATCTTTACACGCAGGTGTAGTGTTTTGATTCATTTTTAAAACACATTTTTAGTAAACATAAAATAACTTGTGTTCAAAAACTCTAAACCTTTTCCACTATTTCTATTTTTTTTTCCCCTAAAGAAAAGGAGAATAACAGCTTGCAGCAACAACAAAGACTGATGAGCTTTGAAACTGTCTGGATACAATTTAGAGCAAAGCCCAGGACATTAGGTGGATTTGGAAAAAAACAAAAAACCAAACACCAACCAAATTGTTTTTCTTTAAGCTTAAGTATTTTGAAATTGTCCACTAAGCATTCAATATCTAGTACAACTTTTTGTCTTCTCGTCCTTGCTAGAAGTAACTCGGCACTTTAATCTTTGCCACGACTGCCTGCCTTCAGAGGAGGCACGCTGCTGCCCTGCCTCTCCTCAGAGATGTGTCAGCCAGGGCAGGAGCCAGGGCAAGACTGCTGAAGCCATTACGCTGCAGTAGTTGTTATGGAGCACGTCTCCTGCTGTGCAGCCTAGAGGGAAGATTTCTTCTTCTCTCCCCTGCTGAGATCCCTGGTGCCCAACCCGGTAACTCAGGATTAGGCATCAGAGAGACTGGCCCCTTAATCAGTTTTAACTCGTCTTGTTATGTTCCTTTTTTTTTTTTTTTTTTTCTTTTTTTTCTAATCTTCCCTTTCAATTTACAGCTTCATTTTGGCCTTTGTGCTGATACTGTACCTCCGTCAACTTTGACTTTGCTAGCAGATTTGATCACAGCCCTAAATCCTTCTCCAGGTCACCAGGTTTTAACCTTATTTGTGCGCTGGATCTCCCTCACGGTTACGTGATAGGCACAATCAGGATGTGAAATAATTAATTGCACTGGAAAAGGGGCACGTCAGCTCCAACTGGTTTGTGCTAGCACTTGGGTCCCCGGTGCCAGCAGGAGCATGGTAATCCTTCCTTTATCCCCCCCACCAGATCCTGACATCTCCTCCCCATGCTCCCAGCCACCCCTGCCCCACTGCCCTGCTCAAAGCAGAACCAGTCCTGGTAACTTGTAAGTGCCTCGCACATATGAGGCTTAAAAATGCCAGAAATTATCAGTACTTATTAAAACGAGGAAGTAATGTGGCAATTCTTTACTGCCACGGGGCAGGCGGGAGAGGGGAAGGGACAAGTGTAAAATAAAACTAAATTAAGCATTTTCCATCTACCACACATGAACGTCTACCATATGGAATCAAAGAATTTAACAAAAAAGCACTGATATCATTTTATGTGTGTTTTGCTAGTAAAAGGAGTCTAATATCTTTTTACTAGTAAAGCTGCAAGGAAAAATCGTAAATATGCCAGTCACTTTGTTGCGTACGCTGGTGGAGAAATCTCGCCTTTCCTTTCCAGAAATGGTGTGAAGACCATCTGGAAAAATTGATAAAAAAGCCCCTGAAACCTCAAAAGCAAAACATACCTCTCCCCTCTTCAACCTCGTTTTACGCTCAGCTGCACTGATGGGCCCGATGCAGATCGCGGTCCTGCATACCCACACACCAAAGTCAGCGCACTCACGAAGCAAGGACGTGGCTCCAAACATCCAGTGCTGCTTACCCGGTTGAAAACGCAAGATTGAGTTTGTTTTAAGTAGGATTCGTTGTACCTGCTGATGCGAAGGGGCCTTGCTGGCACGGTCTCCCTGTTGGAGTGGATGTAATTTGGACTGCAGCACTGAAGAGACAAAGCGCTTTGAAATAGAACGAGCCCACGCCTCGTTCCTCTTGATTTGAATGAAAGCACTCGCCTCTTCCTCAGCAATGAGGAGATGAGGTCCTCAAGCTCATTCACAGGTTTGTTAAAAGAGGAAAAATAAGTCAATTTTAGCATTTCTGCTCCCGCTCAGGCAAGACTGGAGGCTCAATTGCCCTCAGCGGTGTGTGCAGCCCCAAACCCACACCAGGCTTCCCTTCTCCCCATGGACCCACGGGGTGGACAGCTCTCCACCACGAGCTCCTGTGCCAGCTGAGTGAGCAACTGCCCACCCCATCCCACCGCTACTGAAATGAGATAGGTGTCTGCCCTCACCCACCACATAAAACCTGGGCTGAGATCACTACAACAGCTTGCGCCCAGGGTGAGAGCCAGGCACACGCGTTTCACTCCAGCAACGGGCAGCTCTGGTGAAAAGCACTTCAGTGAAAGAGGATCTCCACCAAAGGGGACAAACAGCAGAAAAACTAGGAGGTGAACTGCAGTTTTGGGTACTCTGAAAACCAGCATTTGTTTTACAAAGTGGAAATAGAGGAAAGAGGTGGCGAGCTCTCGTCAGCACACTTCTCAAAGTAGATGAGTAAAAAGGCATCCTGTGAAAAATACTGTGCAAAAGCATGATGCTGGGTTTCCTTGTCAGCTGCAGCTCTACCAGTTAGTTCAGCTCTCTGTTAAATAAAAGACGTTGCCCCCAAAATTTCCAAATAATTTGAAGAAATTGCTCCCAATACTTTGCCGATGCAAGCACTTATCCACAACAGTGCAGACAGACCTTCAGCTCCTTGTAGAGCATGCTGCATCGCTCAAGTATCATCAATATCAAATACTCTCCTAATCCCAGCCACCAAATGATTACAAAATGGAACAGAAAAGCAACCAAAAAGCTACTTTCAAATGGGAGCCCAAGGCAGAGAAACCCTCCGCAACAGGAAAGCTACTGTCACAAAGATTGTGCTGCACAGCTTTGTTTGCTCGCCATTCGTGGGCCATCGGAGCACTGAAGTGATGTGGGTTTCCAAAATAAAGTTTGTTTTGGTCACTAATCGGGCTTTACTCCCCCTGAACTCCTGCTGACTTCAATGCGAGGTTAGATGGAGTGAAAAGTGAATGAAGATTTGGCCCTTTATGAGCCAAGACTTAGCTGTAAACTTACCTCAAGACACACAAAAAAAAATCCCTGCAGCTGAACTCAATGCCACTTTTGAACACAAATCTGTCGAAAACCTGTTTGTTTTCTTTGTGTAAATCTCGCATGTTAACATGATTAGCTCTGCTGGGCAGGTGTCTCCACATGTCCCTGTTTGCTTTGGCACAGGAGCTGCCCCTCTCACCTCTCTGAATTCATGTAAATTTGGTGCTAAATCCTGCCCTTTGTTACATGAGAGTGCCAGGCAGCCCTCTCCCCTCCTGCACCACGGCTCGCTCACGTTGCAGCCAGGCTGGGTGCCAGCCCCGCTCTCCTGGGTGCCAGGCTGGGGAGGACCAACGCGGGCACTCATCTTCCACAAGCTGGCATGTGAGTGTGGCACGGGGTCCCTCACTGCATGCTCCTTCCTCTGCTTCTCAAACAATTTCTGGAGTTGCTGGTTTTCAAGGGATTTTCCCCTGCTTAAATCCCCCGCTCCTGGAATCTTCTGATTTTGTGATCATTGCAGCTTCCAAGAAAAATAAAAGCAAGGTTTTAGGTGTCCAGATGCGATACAGAGAAAAAAATGAGATCATGACCCCACATCTCAGAACAATGCACTTAATATCATCCCTTCAAGCATCACACTAGTGTTATTTGCAAGGTATTTGGGACCCAGATGTAGCACTCAAGTTATCGATGCTCTTCCCTGCTAAAACCATCCCCCCTCTACCACTTGCTTCCTCACTTACCATTGGTAAGGCAAAAACGTGCACCTGCTTTTAGAGATCAATAAAAGCAAATACAAACTTTCAGAAACTGCTCAAAGTTATTACTAAGATTCAGGATATAACCAGCACTAAGAGTAATTTTTTTTTATTAACCTAGAAAAATGTCTCTAGCAAGAACAGTTGCCAGGGTGAAGACCTTCTGAAGCGGGATGTGGGTATTTGGGTACCAAGTGGCACCAGCAGATCTCCCAGCTCTCCTACCCAAATTGCAGGGAGGACCCAGGTGCTGTCCCCCTCCTGCTTTACAGAAATTTGGCTGAGCCACTTCAAGTGCTGGTGCCCTGCTGAGCACGTCTCCATGCACTCACTGCCTTCCGGGGTTCGTGAATCCCTTTTTGTTTAGCAGAATAATCCATCCCCATCTTGCACCTCATTTTTCCCCAAAGGTCTAGGCAATGATAAAAGCAATTAGCTCCCTAAATCCCTCTCTTATCTGTAATTGGGTGTGATTTTTTTTGTTGTTTGTGAAAAACACCGCGCAAAAATAGTGTCCACTACGTGTGACAGGAAACCAGGCCCTGACGACAGCCAGCTTATCTCCCACAGCTGCCTGAACAAACCAACACCTAATGGCTGTGGTTTCGGGAACACTTCCAGCCCAGAGCTAACGCTGGCACTTAGAGGTGACGGACAGACCTGTGCAGTTTTAGTACAGCTCTCCTCTTTCCATCAGAAGTGAGGGGACTGTGGTACCACCCCCTTCCTGCTGAATGTCACACCGCCAGAAATACCCTGAGAGCAGCGGGTCTGCAGGCAGCAGGGGAGAGCAGGGCACGCATCTTGGCACTCCTCCTTTCTACAAGGATGCTTGTAGAAAATATTACGAACCAGAGATGCTGTAAGTGTAGTAAGGTCCCTCTCTGCCTCTTTCCCACCCTCACCCGTCCCTTTGGACAAGCGCAGGATTTCAAGCAGGTGTGAAAGAGCCAGGAGACAAACAAAAGAGATAAAAGGCAGCGCGACTCTGAAGAGCACTCAGGAGGCCACATCACAAGCACAGCACAGCAGCTCCTAGCAGGCAGAAGCATTCTACCATTATCTAGTTCACAGATGGACCACCCAGAAAATCTGGGAGCAATTAGGAAGGAGAACAAACAAATGCGTGGAAAGAAGGGGGGAGGGAGAAGGGGAAGGAGGGCCAGAAGGGATTCCTTACATCATCTCCATGCAAGCGTTGCGAGAATGAAGTGAAGCTATATGGAGGAGGAATGCAGATGAAAGAGTTTGCAGTGAGAATGCAATAAAATAAAAGGCTATGAAAACACACGGGGTATGAATGAATTACAGCATGGCCATTAAACTCACAAAAAGTCAGGACAGTGTGTAAACAGAGCAGAATCCCATCAAGTTCTGGGGGACACGTACACGTGCTTACAGACAGATTAAATGCCAACTGTCTCTGTCACTGCTAACAGCGCATCAACCTGCCTTCCAGCCCACGGAGCCAGCGTGCCAAAAGCAGATTCGCTTTCCCACGTGGCTGTCAGCAGCTGGCACTTAACACCGGCAGGAAAACACAAACACAACTTTGTCCTAGACGTGGATAGGAACCACAGCAGCACCAAGGAGCTCCTGCCATCAGAACCACGTGTCTGGGAGCAGCCGGTGCTCAGCAGGAACAGATCCCACTTGCCTGGCATCTGAGTGGCCCAGCCATCAGCAAGTCTCAACACAAAGCTGCACTTTTTGTGCATTTTGGCTGGGAGGCTAACCTGGTCTTGGTAGCAAGCACTTCGGCTCCAACTGGCTTCACGGTGTCAGCTCAGGCCTCTAAAAGCAAGGCCCGTTTTTAATTAAATGGTGGATTTCAGGCAGCTTTGTTGCTTTTAACCGTGGCGTAGAACATTGTCTTTGTTGAGGAGCTCTGCAAAGATTGCTTTTTCTTTTTTTTAAATGATTTGATACACAGTTTGTGACTTCTGCAAGTGAGTACAACTTGAACACCTTGTTCTGCAGTACCCAAAAGTCACAGCAGAGAAATAATTTGAAATAAAACCTGAACACATCAAGCATTTTGAAGTGATTTTAATCAATAACACTGTGTTTACTTTGTCTTGGCTTGTGAGAAGCACACTCTGATCGCTATGGCCATCTTACAAACATACTGAAGTTCACAAAAGCATCTTTTTAAAACTTTTCAGTTTACCACAGTCTTGGTCAACTCACTCCCTGATAATTTTCCCTAAAAAAAGGGCTTATTAACTCAAAAGTTCAGTTGAAAAATCTACTATCCACTCATCTTAGCAGCAGCTACAATATGGCAATTAGTTTACCTTAGAATAGACATCAAAGGCTCAAAGGATGACCCTGCCCTGCAAGAACAAAATCTTTTAAAAGCTCCATTCCACTCAGTTTGCTAGTTTATAAGGTTTGCTAAAATCCAGTTTAATGATCATGTAGTTTCTTAGCAAGTCATGTGGTGCCATATTGTTTAGGGAACAGAAGACTTAGTTCTAAAACCTTTTTGAACTCGGGGAGCTTTTCCGACTAGCTGATGCAGAACCACATTCTACGATGGTAAATGAAACTGTTGGATGCAAAAGCCTCACTGTGATTTTCTTTGGCTTCTTTCACAAGAGACAAAAGTTCCCACACAACACAAACTCTCCCCTTACAATGAAGGATTCAATAATAGCAATATGTTCAAGTCCATATGGTGTGGCTACAAGGAAGAGGCACAACGAGAAACTGAGAACCCTGAATGCAGGGGCCTGTACACTGCGGCGAAAAAAAGCAAAAGCAGGAAAAAAAAAAAAACAACAAAAAAAAACACAATCCCAACCTTGAGGTGAGAATGAATGAAGTTGTAGGGAAACACCGGATTAGCCAGTTTTCCTTTTAGGTACAGTCTGACTCTCCTCATATCCTGTGTCACCAACAGTTCCCTCCCCTAACGTGGTGATCAGATTGACTTTTATTTTTTTTTGAAGGCAAGGAAAATACGTGCAATAAACTCCTTACAAAACCAGTCTAGCCCAGTGGCCAGGTAATAGCACTATGTGTCACCAGGCGAGAGACTGAGCTGCAGTTTCCAAATGCAGGCCCCCAGCAGTAACGCAGGAGAACTGAAACTGGAAGGGTTGGCTTTGGTGGGGGCAACAAGCAAATATGAAACAGAACAACAACAACTGAATAATATAGGACAGAAGCCTTTTTACCCTGGCTGCAATCAGATTTGAATGATGAATGAGAAACAGGCAGGGCGAGAATAGTAATTTTTTTTTAAACATCGGCATAGAATTGCCCTACCTCTTTCCATTACTGTCACGAAGCATGGCTTTTCCCAGCTCTCTCGTCTTCATCTCCAACTCCTGAACTTGCTCCAGCAATGTTTTATGGTAGGTGTGCTTTGCTCTGTACCACAAAGACAAGAGAAACATACAAAAAGCCACATGAACATTGTGTTGTTACAAAAGCCCAACTTTACTTCTCTGAAGACGGGAGCAGGGCTCTCCCTTCATAGGATTTTGGAAATAAGGCAGTGGATGCGTATGAACAGTCAGCCAAGGTTCACAGCAAGAAATATTATGTAAGAAATGAGAAATCAGAATGACTTCAAATTCAGCAGAGCTTGTCTGCTTCAACACAACTCTCACGACATAACCAGCTAGCAATGCTATCAGGCTACAGAGCGCTGACACCGCTGCTGTGGGACTGCTCAGGACCCGGGCTCTCAGACAAAAGGAGGGGGATTCATTGAATATTCATGGCAGTAAAGCCTGATTCCTCTCTGTCTTTTGAGCTATGCTTTGCACTGCTCTGAAAACCCGAGAAGAGTCTCAGATGATAATTGCCATTCAAGCCCCTTTATTTTCATTTATCAGTCTCACACGACTTGGAAAGGCACTGCTCTCCCCACTGAGCTTTCAAGATGACAGCACCAAGCCTGGCTGTGACCTATTTTCTCAGCCTGGGGATTCAAAGAGAAATGTATGTATAACATACGTAACCAAAATTTGGAAAGCAATGTTGCCCCTGTAGTGATTAGGACTCTTTTTTCAGTTTCACCTCCTACTCCAGTACTATTATTATTAAATTACACTGTTATAAGGAGAACCCAGTCCCCTCTGTCTTGACATTTACAAAGCACTAATACAAAACACAGGGATCTTTCTCCAATGGGTAGTTTTTGAACAGCTTCCTCTTTGTGCCACTTAAAGGAGGACAAGTATCCCATGAGATAATATTGATTTGCATGTGAGTGCACCATAAGCCTGGAAACAAGATGGAAACCAGTAGGCTAAGACACCCCATGCTTCACTTCATGGCACTAAAATTATATTCTTCCACTCTAGAGGTAGCAAAAATGTCTTTAACTTTTATAAATTCCTGCATGCAGATTCTATAACCCTTAACCAATGATGCAAAACACAAATGTCTACCTCCCTCTCGCAGGAAAGTAATAACTGGTGCATATGTAATTAAAATAGATCGAAGGTGCATTTATTTTTAAAAAGCTTGATTCTTATCACTCCTTCCATGGGGTATAAAAAACAAAGACCACAAAATCTTTTCTGAGTCTACTGTAGATGACAGTGGCTTGATCTTGAGTTATCCAAGTACTTTGGTCTTTGTGGTGCTGAATTAGGCCTCAAATGTCCCAAAATGACAAGCTAAATTGAAAGCCACTTTTCAAAACGTATGTAAATTTAAGAGGAAAAAAAGAGATGACAGCGAAAGATGAAGCATTGAAAAATCTGGAGGCAAAAGTGGTATCAAGGATGTACTTAGATGAGCACCCAGTTGAAACCACCAAAGGATTATAATTTGCAAGGGAATGCCAATAAATTATGGTAGGAGAAAACACAGCAGCAAGTATATTATAAAACTCATTCTCTCAAGAATGTGATTACCCACAGCTGCACAAAAATTACTTAGATTCGAGCTACTATAACTAGTTAGGCTAATGATTACTCTTTGAGAATGGGAAACTATAGGGATCTTTTCATTCTTACAGCCTTTACAGCTGGCTTCACTATCGCACTCACTCTTTGAGTCAATACATTAAAACATTGACCTTGAACACATCTTTTGCCTTTTAAAGAGGCCATATCTGCTAGTGTAAACTTGAAGACTGAGTATGTTTGGAACTTATAAAACCCTTCAAAACCTGTTCTCCCCATGGAGAAGAACGCAGAAACCTGCAAGTTATTCAGTCTCTCCTCCCCCAAAGTTTCTTGTTTATCTTGCCACCCAACAGAATTTGGGATGATTTTCTTTTCCCCTAGAGTGAATGCCAAATTCAAAATTTAACCAAATGGAAGTTGAGCAACAAAGCATAGCAAAAGCAGCCGTTGCATAGCCATTTCACAACACGGAAAAAATGTTGCCCTGAAGTCAGGGGTACTGAAGCATTTTATAAGCAATGTGAAATGGTGGAATACACGGACTGCCACGGCTGGGTATCCATATAGCAGCCATAAGCACCCAGGTAATTGTTATGCACTGAGTCACTCCTTCACTTGGAACAAGAACAGCCATGGCAGACTCAGTAATTAAGTATTTATAAAAGGGCCTGAGCTGACCTATCCACATGTTTCCCCAAGAACAAGGACTAAAATAAGGCATTACAATTGCCTCAGAGTTTGGGCTTGCTCCCATCAAAGTCAATTGCAAATATTCCATGGACTGCTGGCAACAGGACTGGATACTTCATGATTTTTTCATGATAGCACATTGTTAACTTTTGATACACAAAAATACAGGTAGAAGTCTTAGCTTTTATCTTGTACTTTACAAGTGGCCCTAGATACGTGATCAGCCCTCAATAAATTATGAGCTCTTGTATTCAACGTTACCGTTCATCTGAAATGTGATGTGTTACATAAAGACAGACTCACCTTTCCCTCACACGCTGTGGTATTAAGATCATAAGAACAGCTAAAGGGTTATCTCTGCATTTTGGGTGGCTCTCCTCCTTCCAAGCCAGGGAAGCACACAGCTTCACATCACAGCCCTAGCAGGCTATTTAGGGGGTTTGGAGACCAGAACTTGCCTGGGAGAAGTGTGTTTATATTGACAAGCTTTTCTCAAAGCATGATGTCACCTCTGTTGGGGCTCTTCATCATCATCATCATTTTAGGTATCTTGTGTTTCAGGGAATGCAAGCATGGGGAGAGCTCCTGTACCTTCTTATTTATTTATGCTGCTGGAAACAGCAAGTACAACATGCTTCTTTCCCCAACCTTACCCCACAGGCAAAGACGAGGCACATCAGGACTTTGGTTGGAATTGGAAGGCTCAGGAATTTCTCACTATAACACTAACTGTCGATACGCCATTTGTTAATGAATTCTTGCCCTCTTCCCTAATTTTGCTGGAATAAATTCTGCATTTTTATGATTCCCACATAGCTTCGTGGCTCAGACATTTCAAGATTTCCTAGCACCAGTGTATTCAAGTGATGTGCCAACTGCAAGGAAACACTCACCTTATAAAGCTCTGTTCATTTCAATGGTAAAATTTCAATTTCAAGTCCACAACTGGGACTTTTGTAAGGCAAAAAACAAATCCAAACAAAGCCACTGAATTTTGGGTAGTGGACCAAAATTAACAGTGAGGTATTGCAACCAAGTATTAATAATAAGTGTCCTTCCTTTTTTTTTTTTTTTAAGAAAAAAATTTCCACTGTTCCTTGATTCAATTTAAAAGAAATATATATATGTACACACACATATTGAAATAAAAAGCCTGGAGCTGCAGAGAACATGGGAGATAAGAGGTGTGTTGACAACTGTAGCCTGTGCAACAAAGGGAACATGTAAAACTAGCTCATGTTTGTCAGCATTACAAATTTTGACACTGGATACAGCACAGCAGTTTAGGAACAAATATTTGCATGGCTCTTAAACACACATTCTGATCCCTTTTAGCGTTCTTCCAGATGAAAAAAATAAAAAATAAAAAACAAAACACAAACACCTCTGTACTGTGTTTTTCTGGCAATATTTCGTGCTGAAATTAGGTGTGTATCTTTTGGGTCATGTGGATGCTCTTTCTGTGGACACGTGCCTCATGCCCAAAAGAAACTGAAAGGGACAAATGCCATGAGCATGAGAAGACAGAGCTGATGGAATTTTATGGCCAAAACCAGATTCTGCTGAATTACAGACAGCAATGTGGTGTAACCACTGCTGTGGAAATGTGCTGTCTGATTTCCAGAGGCCTTGGGCTCAAGTTTTGAATGGCAAGCCTCTTGGAAAGGAAACAGACCTTTACTCCTTCCATATGGCAGTGCTGATAGCTGTGTCATTTCATTTATCCTAGTTAAAATGCTAATGGTGTTAATTTTTCAGTGATAGGTTAAAAAAAGAAGTCCTGCTTAGAGAACAGATTTTTTACTTAATGTTGATAGGAGCCTCCTGTTTAAAATCTGCTGGGAAAATATCCAGCGTATCAATCACACACGTTTGTCTTGAGAGCTTCACAATCTTTGTACATTCTTGCTCTGAACCATTGAGAGGATTATGTTGCTGAGACTTCTCTAAGAAATATTAAAGAACAGGCTGAGTCAGTAACAGTTTTAAATGAGTAATAGCTGAGGATGAGCCTGCCATGGTCTGGCCTCTTTTTCAATTCTTTAGTCATTTTTGCCAAGAACTGATAAGAACTGAAGACAATTTCAGGACATTGAACATGAAAACATCAGAAAAAATAAAGCACAGTCTTGGGCACCTAAATACATATTTGATCTCTGATGCTGCGAACAGTTTAGCTCCTTTCTGGCTTTAATCACAGGAGCAGTCCCACTGACTTCTAAATATGTAATTTTAAATCATGCCTGACACAGGAGCAGAACCTGTTACTCTAAATGAATTCTAAGATTTTTTCGGAGCTTTCCAAAGCAGTTCAGTGACACAGCTAACTTAAGTATCCAAATTCAAACATTTTGGCCTCAGCTTTAGAATTTTTAAAATGATTTTCAATTGGAGAAGCTTAAGGAATGCAACAAAAACAAACAAACAACCAAAACCTGGTGTGCTAGACCATTAAATCAGAATTTGGCCTTCACAGATATTTTACATTATGATACCTAGCTTTAATTTTAGCTGTGTAGCTCATGAAAATTAAGCTGAGGAAGAAAATATGAAAGCATATAAGAAGTACTTAATGATGGGTAGATTTGCCTAACAGTTGCTTAATTTAACTGTGCTATCAGCCCCAAAGGAAGAAAAAAAGATGTATGTCTATTACCTGACTTACCCTTTTATGCTGATGTTTGAAATGTACCTGTGTTTGGCAAACATTCTGTTTTTATCAGTATTTGCTGTATTTCTCCCTAAATAAAAGAGGGATTTTCCTTGGCTAATTGACAGCTCATTCCTGGAGCTACGTGTTACATATTATTAAGTTTTCACTTCGGGCCTTCATGACAAGTGACACGCTAGCCTATATTCCCTCTTCACAGCAGCTGGGCTCTCTGTTTTGCCTGAGCTGGAATGGCCTGGGTCCTCCTTGTACGAGGTTATGAAGCATAGCACTGCCCATGGTTAAGAGAGCAAAATAAATGCTTTCTTTGCCTCTCTTCTAATGCAATGGGAATTTCTAGTCACTAGAAAATAATTTCAGCAAGACAGTAATTCCTTTAGCCTACAGAAAACCATTTCCATAAAGAAAAAATCTTGGTTGTAACACAGCCTTCCAAGGGAAAGGATGAATGCTTAAGGCGTTTAAAAAACAATCTAAACAAAACATTGACAATTCTATCTGCAAAGGATTCTTGTGCATTTTGAATTCCTGTGGTAGAGAGGGTATAAGTAGCCTCCCTTTACATCAAAGTTCTTGAAATTACTTATTTTCTGCAGTGGTTTGAAACTACAGAGTTTTGAGAAGCTTTGGGGATTATACAGGATTGTATTTCACAAGGTTTGTTCCTCCTCTCCAGGCAGGGAAGGAATCACTAAGACTGACTGTAGAGTCCAGTGAGTACTGCTCTCCTCACAGCTGAATCTTGGAAGACCCAGTTAGGTGAACTGAGAAAGCAGCTGACAAACTGGGAGCTCACAGGGTATGGACTGGAGAACCACCTTTTTTTTTTTTTTTTTTTTTCCTTGGGTCTCCCCACATAACCTTAATCTAACTGAACAAATTATTGGCTTCCCTTTAGGAATAAGAGATCTCATGTCTCAATTAAATTTGTCTTTACCTATAGAGTAAGCAATACATATAATCTAGATAGAAATCTTAATTACTAAAGGAAAACTGCCTCCTTCAGATTCAGGACTTGTTCCCTCACATTACTCATTGAATTGGCCATCAAGAAAAGGCTCCCACTTAACTTTGCTCAGAAGTCTTCCAAATGAGTATCACCATTTTGTATTCACTAGAAGGCTTCATAGTTCTTTACAGAATGACAGAGACTGAACTGGACAACACGTGCATGCAGAATAATTGCCACAACACGGAGAAGACTGGTTCGGGACTTACGCTGTCCATGCCACATCTTTAAGAAGGCACGCAGTGGGCACGAGAAACAAGCCAAACCAGAAGTATCCACATCTCAACACCATTCCAGCCTATGAAGAAAGCAAACAAATTGTGAGCATTTTCAAGCCATCACACACTAACTGGTTGTTTTCAAGGAAAAGGTGGACTGCTGGCATCAGGCACTGCATCCGTGATCTGGATGACATTGAAATCTGTGGGGGCAAGACAGAAGGGGAGTCTCATCAACTCTTAATATAAATTAGGCCTCTGACTGAGAAACAACAACAGAATTTCTCACTAGGATCATTCCTTATGATCCCATATTCCCTAGAATTTATGTTATGTTAATGTTAGGTTATTTATATCATGTTTCATGTTATGTTTCGACCATATCCTTCACTGATATCAACTTGTGGATCCAGGCAGACATAATTTCACTCATGGAGAATTGCACCATAAATGTTTAGCTTGCATTTTTTGGCTACCTTTTCTGCCCTTTGCTTGTTCTCTTTCTACCCCGCTGCTCCAGATCTCTGAGCAGCATCAAACTGACATGGAAAAGAAATGGATGTCTCATTAAAATGTTTCAGTCCCACTGCACTTAAACACAGGACTTCCTGCTCAAATTACTGCCGAGACCCAGGGTGGGAAAGATTCACTCTTGTCCTTGCAAACGGCTTCTTACAAACAAAGAGCTCAAAGTTTATGTTTGCATTTCATTCATTGTTGTAATGCTTGAAGAAAAACCTTGGTAGGATTTGAGAAGGAAGACATCCAAAAACCCTGCAGGTCCCAGCACACAGATACAGCTGCGGAACAAAGCTGAGACATGGCACTATTTACAGAAATGCTATTTTAGGTCATTTATTTAGAGGTCTCTTCAGACCTTTTAAAGCCAAATTAATGGTAAGAGCCGGTTTGCTACACAGAAGACTGGAAACAACCTCCCCACCTCTTGCATGAGCATGTGCGCACACACATATCCCATAAGAATCATTTAAGTTTTCTACTACACCAGAAGTAATATTTTTCTATAAACCATGTGCAGCACACAACTAAAAAATGGGCTGAAACCTGTCAACAGCATTCCCAGTGGCTGGCCACGCTTTGCTCTCTTGCCGGTGGATACTGCCACATCCCTTCCCCAAAACCTTGACTTCTCAGTAGCCTGTATGCCACACACAAGGCACATGAGTACCAAAAGTTGTCCACCTCTCGGTCCAGTCACATTCAGCTAGCAGCAACTTGCCCTCACATGGCTAAGTACTGAGTACTCCCCAAAACATTTTCCACTTCTGAATGTGCAACCCTCCACGCTGCTGCTGGACTGACAGAGCAGTGGTAAATCTTGTACCGAAACCGAGAGCAAACGAGACTGTGCTAAAACATTTATGGACGTTTTGCCACCCACACGGACAGTAAGCAAACAAATTCCAGTCTGAGAACCAGCTCGCAGTTATTTGGGATCCCTCACGCCTACTTTCACAGGAGGATGCCAGAAGCACGCAGTCAGTTTTGATACATGCTTCTTTAAAGGAAAGGATGGGCAGGAATTAGGGGGGAATCTTAACTTCATTGTTAGCCAAAGGACTGAACTGCAATAACACAGTGGCAAAGTACGATGAGATTTATACTGCTGCTTTGCTTTTCCTTGGCTGTGACCCTGAAAGCGCCAGCAGTTTAATCTCATCAGCATTCCCACTGCCCATCCTTCCACTGCATGTGCTAATGAAGGCTAAAACAGGCCCATCGTACCCTATATGCATTTTCTGGTACTAGAAGCAAAAATATTTTGCGTTCTCCTTTTTGCTTTCCTAGCTGAAAGAAACTCAAGGCACTTCTAATGCGCAGAACAATCCAAGTATGTGTTCAGTAGAAGATTAAATGCTTTTTTTTTTATTATAATGTTGTCAACTCAGCCAATAGCTACGGGCTTGGCTATTTCACACGTTCAGCTCTCTGCCCTGAAGAAGCTCAGGCCAAATACTTCTTGCCTGCAGCTACGCATTTTACTTCAGCGCTAGCCTGTCGGCAAACGGCACCACAACAGTGAACGCATTCATCTCAGCTCACCCTCTGCAGCCACTCACGGTGCTACCAGCAAGCCTTTTTCCACACAACCTGCTCCAAGTTTTGCTCCATTCCTGAGCTCATCTGGAAGGCTCCTTCCCTGCTCGTTTCTAGTTTCCTCCTGCAGTTATATGTCTGCTATGCTGCCTGGCAGCGAACTGGTTCGCCTTGCAGGCACAGAGCTGAGCTCTGCCTCCCCTCCGGCAGGGTTACGCCATCCCCTCGCCCAGCAGGAGGATCCCCTGGAAGCCACCTAACGTGGGGTGGGCACATCCATAGCCAGCGTTTTTGGGATGTTCCCCAACTGGGCTATGAAGAGAAGCGATGGTCAGGACACCTACAGATCACACCGAAGCCTTCACAGCCCTTCTCGTGTTCCCCTGCGAACAGGAAGGTCACGGCGAAGTTTGTTTTTTAAACACAATCAGAATTTGACTGCTTCTGTCATTACACAGGCCCCACGATAGGCAACCAAGTCATTTTTAGCCTGTCTGCTGGTGTAAACAGCAGTGCCTAGCACATCCGAAGGCAACTACCAGAAGCCATTTATCACACGGCACCCCCCCAACGCTCCATACCAATGCCTGTCTCCTGCTGGAGACCCTGAAGCTTAAGCTGCTGCCAAGCACTGCCGAGGCTTCTGTAGTAAAACATCTCATTTTAGAGAATGGTAACACTTGCGAAAATGAAAGAATGGGAACAAGAAAAGAAAGAAAAAGTTTAGCTCTGGTTATTTCGGCTGACGAGCAAATCATTTGGCAAATAATGCCTCTAACCAGTTGTAAACTTGCTTTTTAAGGATGGGTACCTTTTTAAATCTTTAAATCCAACAACAATAAAAGTGATAGCACTAGCTGGTAAGAACAACTAGGAAGATTTCCTCTATACCACTATTATTTCAGAAAGCACAGACTGAGTGGTTGGTTTTTTAACCAAGGACTACATAAGGATACCAAATAAGCAAACAGGTTGTTCAAAACAAACCTTATGTTGCAATGTGGAATACATTTCAATCTATTTTCTCCATTTTACTCTTTTTCTTGCTACGCAAACAAGCATTATTCATACTTTTACTTCTCTGCCAATAGGTGGTGCCACCAATTTCGACAATTCCTCCCAGCCAGAGAGCCACACCAGGAAGAGCTCAGGTGTGGGAAGGCGTTCAGACTGCTTTGGTACTCACAGCACGGCCGGGCAACAACCGGGGACCAGCAGAAGGTTCAGACAAACCAAACGAGGATCTCATCCACCTTCGGTTGCTCAAGAAAAGTGAGTTAAAATTTCATTTCACATTACGAATAATAAAAGCTTTTTATTGCTTCATTTCCTTGTATGCCCATGCATCCTAGTTCTGATTAAAACAGACAGCAAAAACATAAGTTCACTGTGAAAACAGCTGGCTTTGTATTTACAGTGCCACAAAAATTATTACTGAAAGTGTGCCTGGATCCTGTTCTTAACCGTCTCCACATGGCATGGATAAGGATCCAATAAGCCACTCGACTTTGGTTTCACATTCATTCAAGTGCCAGCATCCCACCGGGGATCCAAATCCAGTCTGCTGTCACCTGCACAGTGACAGTCAGATCACTTTGGTCCTCGCCAGTCAAATGAGGGTAATGGCACAGCCTTTGGCAGCACTTAGGAAAGGAGGAGGTGGGGAGAGAAAGGCCACGTGATGATTGTGAGGGGTTCACGTACCATGCTAATGGCATGAGAAATGGTCACCAACATCACTAAGATGCTACTGATCCACATGCCTATGGCACTAAAGGATCCAGCTGATGAGCTGCAGGTGCAATTCCAGAAGCATTGGCTCTACAGCTCCCATCTCATTGCCTCTGCAGCTAATGCAGCAGGCAGCCAAGCTCACCTTCAGGTCATCAACTGCATCGACATCTTTTTTTTTAATGCTTTCCATGAATAAATCTGAATCCTACCTTCAGTGGGAGAAGGAACAGATCCCATGTGTGAAAAAAAAATTAACTATCACAGATTATGAACAGTATCACTGTGCAAACTCTCCTGCAAACAACTGATACGTCTATACAGGTTGAGGACCATTGTCCAAACACACTTTCCCTTAGAGAACTGTTCCGTGAGGTCTCTGTGTGCTTTGGATCCTCTCAGGACTCAATGTTTCACTGCCAGCACTGGTTAGTTTTCTTTTTTCAAAAGACTTCATCTTGAAAGGGTAAAAATATTAAATGTTTATCCATCAAGTGGCTGAATTGGTCTTAAGAAGGCACAGGAGTTGCCACATGTTAACACTGCAAGCACATGCCATGCAAACAGCTGGGAGATTGTGGCATTTTCATAAATTATTCTGAAGACACAAAGTAGCAATGGCTTTCTCCTACTTCCATGACAGAAGAGCAATTGTTAGGTTCAGACAAAACCTTTTACTATTCCTATTAGCTCATGTGGAATGGGCAGCATCTCTACCACGTGCAGTTATATGGAACACAAAAATCACGTTGTAATTATTATACAGCAAGATCCTTAAAGTGCTACAAATAGCAGACCCGCTTTAAAGCCCATACACATTAAAAATCGAGTGCGGAGAGATGACATGGTTTGCTCATGGTCACACAAATCAATTGCAGAGCTGGGCAGACTGCCCAAGCCCCTCAATTAAATCATACTATGCAGAGACTGAGCCTACCGGAGCCTGAGTCTGAAATATAATCAATATCCAAGAATGCAGTCTCAAGGATTTTCCCTCTGCACGTTGGAACATAATCTAGCCTCAACATGAGTCGGCGCTTAAGAACAACCCCCCCAGCCCCCAGTATAAGTGTAGCCAGCTCCAGGCTGGACAGATTTACTGGATTCAGGGCTGACAGGTGTGATCAACAGATTTACCAACTCCCTCCTCAACAAGCATCTCGGCTGGAAGCGTGCCTAAAGAATAACCCCCTTTGGGTTAGTGGCAAAGTGTTAAAAATGAGGCAAAAGAATTTGCTTTCCCCTCCTTCTTACACCGCTGGGAGCCAGGAGTACCTCGAATGCAATCAGCGGAGCTCTCCTCCTGAAAGGCTGGCTGGATGTTTCCATGGCTGAACTAGAGATGTGCAATGTTTTCCATAATGTAAGAGGTCTCGTTCTGAAATGACTCAGATGAAAACAATGACCTCACTGGCTGGCTGGATTTAACACAATGACACATTGGTCCAGTCTCCAACCTATTTCCTCCCTCTCCCAGTCTCCGCTCATACAGCCACTTCCCCCTGAGAGCAGTAAAAGGAGCGAAGGAAAATCAGATACTTCTCTCAGACATTTTACCCCCTTTTCTTAATTTTGCCAGTCATACTTGAAACCATCTGGAAGACCAGAATAAGAAGCCTATCCACTGTCTAGCTTTCATGCCATAGTGATCAAGTTTATTGCTAGTTTCAATTTAAAGCCTGAAGAAAAACGTGTGGATAAAGGATAGGAGAAGTACTAGGATAGGAACAAAAAGGCCAACACTATCACAAAGTTTGGTACTCCTACTAAAGCCCAGAAGATTTTGATATACAGGCGTCAGAAAAGAATTTGTTAGCTTTGATGGTTAAAAGATAGTATAAAAATACAGGCTAAAGCACAGAAACCCCTGAAAATACAATCACAACAACAACAAATTGCTTGTTTGAGCAATGCACTGTCCTTTCACAGTTAGAAAATGCCAGGAGCTGGTGATACGATACCAAAGCTTTCACAAATACTCCTACCATTTTGGAGAAACTCGAGTTAAAACACCCTACGAGCACGGTGAAACCCTCAGATCTTCTACTCTCTTCCATTTTCTAGCTGGGAACTATCTTCCATAATGGAGGAATACCACCTTTTTTAGTTCTACTTTTTAATGTAATATACAGAAATTAATATTTGATACATAAATGAAATTGCCATGAATATTATTGGGCAAACACATCCCAAAAGGTGTTACTAAGCTGTTTTGTGTCAATTAAAACATAGTCTACATATGCAGCCTTGCCCAAGAGAAGTTACTATATCTCATTCCTTAATTAGTACACAACACTGCCAATTAAACAAGGAGCCTGCCCAAGTTACTTTTCATTATTACTCTGATAGTAGAGAATTAAGGAAATTAATCAGATGGTGTTTTAATTTGATTTTATGGTTCACTGGCAGCATAAACTCTGATGCAGTTTCATGCAGCCTATCATTTCTTTTTTCATGATTGGTTCTATTAAGCTAAAGAAATAATGTAAACGAATGTTTCGTCAGAGTTATTTGGAGAAATCTCTTGGTTAAAAATTGGTAGTAAAATCACGTTCCACATAAATCGATATCAGTGGATTGCTGAAATTTTATTAGAGAGCACACATCTCATTAACAAAAGGACCTTCTCCTCAAAGTGGATGAAATGCCTCAGTAAACCTTTAGGTAAATGGCACTAGGGGCTAATTATTCTTCCTGGTTAAAAAAAATATTAAAAAATAATAATTCTGTATAAATCTGAGCTCCCCAGCACAAATTAAAAGTCACTAATTAGAAGTCATTCCTTCCTTAACGTGAATTCTTGCGGGCCCTGAACACCTTGAAGAAAAAGAAAACAAAAACTGGTGCAGAGGATGCTGCGGATGGCATCCAAGCTTTACTTTCTCTTGTCTGAGTCAGGCATGATATTATCCTGAATCATAGCCCAGGCTGAGTTTTCTTAGATGCCTCCGATTACACAGCTGTGCAACACAACATAAGCTTCTTTTATTGCAGTTTAAGATGAGCTCACAGTTGAGGATGCTGTGTAGAGAGACCTGCCATGCTCCCGTAATTTCACTGAGCCCAAATGAAATCTGCATCAGTGTGCTTCCCAGTGTGAAGCCAAGCCACTCCTACATGTTTTTATTTTTTATTTTTTATTTTTCGGAGTACTTGCAATTCCTTTCCTTCTCCCCCCCCCCCCCCCAATTATATTCTCAGTATTTATGCCTGTGCTTAATGTAAATCTGAAACAGTGATTTTGATAGACCTGACAACAAAACGATCTGTCTTGTTCACTGTTCCATGCGTGTCAGTACAAATTTTTACTCTGCATATAAAAATAAATTTATACCTTACAATACATTTCTTCTTTTTGAAGTCATGTTCAGCATATAACCACTCTTGTTTGGTGCCTATAACTTTTTCTGTGCAGGTTTTAATAGTAACCACTCTTGTATAGTAGCTGCCCTTATTTAATAACTGTGCCTTTATCATGAAAGCTGCAGGGGAAAAAAATTAAATTTTACAGAACCCACCTTTGAATTTAAAACTCCAAGGGAATAATTATGTTTTAACAGAAGCCATTTCTTGCCAATGAAGATATAAGATATTTGTACTACCTGCCAAGTTACACCTACAAAAAAAGAGTCACAACCTTCAAATTTCCTGGCTTTGTGCACTGAAATTTTCCAACTCTGCTACTGCACCAACACTGGCTTCCTCGCACAAAATGCATTTGTTTCAAGATATGCCCCCATCCCCAGTACTAGCAAAGCAGCATCCCTGAGCAAAAAGATGATCTACCTAATGCACCAAAAAGATCACTTACAGGAACTTCAGTGTTATTCCACCTCTAACATGGTTTCATGGTATGAATTTGGGCACGTGTCCTAACCTCAGAGGAAAAGTAGAAAATGGTTTATCCCACTGAGTGTTTTGAAAATATTTTTTTAAACAAGTGTTCAAGTACTATTCGGGGAAAAAAAAAAAAAAAAAAAAAAAAAGCTTTTTATGTTAGCATCAAATAACACGTCCTCCATCTCACACGATTGTTTTACACACATTTTTAAAAATAATCTTTGAAGTCTGTGTTTATTCCTCTTCTATTTGTTTTGCCACTTTGTGGCAAGCATTTTTGTGCCTTTGCAGACCACCTCAAAAAGGTGTATTCAGAAAGAAAACTTAACTCATCAACATTAACTCAGCTACAAATTTAAATATTTCAGATAAGTGTAATTAGGCAACTATCCATTTTTCTGGATGATTTAAATAATTCTGTTTTCCAAGTGATGCTGTTGACCAAACCTCCAGTTCTCCAAACCCCAAGTTCTCCAGCACATACATAGCAAAGATCTGGAACAGTCAGTGGCAAAGCTTTCATCAGCATTAGTTAAAATTAGATTCTTCACCTTGTCCACACATTTGGCAAATAAGTTGATTTTAGCAAGACTGCTATTCTCCAGAGCCCTGATCCAGCAATTTAGATGGGGGACGCAGACACCTGAGCTTGCAGGCAGCATGTCAGAAAGTACTGTGACTCTGCACGTGGTTTGTTGCCTGTAGTGAGCTACAGCACTAGGACCCATGAATGGAAAGTTTTCTGATATTTTAACTTATTTCCTGATATAGCCCGAGATTCACTGGGATACCACTGTCCCCTGTGTCTTACATCTTGCAGATTTCTCAATAGCTCAGGAGCTCCAGAAAATGCCTGATAATACAGCCTGAATTAGCTCTAGTAACTACCAGGCCAGTAACAGAGCAGATCTCTCCCCGTTTTTCAAATTGGGGTCTAGGTTTATAAATCATTGAGCAGGCTGACTTCTTACTGAAGCCAATAGCAGCTGAAAGCACTTCACTTCCACAGAGAGGGCTCTGCAAAACTACATCCTGTAAATTTAATTTTATAGATCTTTTGTCTGTTTTCAATCTGTTATATCAATGCAGACTTGCATCAGATAAGCCATTACTTCCCCACACTGCATTTCTCCAGAAAGAGTAGTTTATTAGCTCAGTGACTAAATACTGACCTAGGATTTTATCTTCACTCAGTTACTATATTCAATGGCTCTTCTTGAAACACATCCCAAACACAGTTAGCTCCAAGTTTTCTTTACTGTCCCACTGTCTCTCTTCAAGGCCCTACAGACTTGGGTTGTTCCAGAATGACTGCAATTCGTCTCAGATCAATGGAGTCATACCACAAATGGGTACCACTTCCCATAAAACCTTGGTTTTCATTCCCGGAGCAATTTACTTCATTGCTTAAGCACATATGACCTCCTCCTACAGCCACCATATCTTTGTTTATTGTATTAGCACGTACTAAGTGCGTTTGCACTCATTCCCACCAGACCTTTGCCAAACCCTAGATTTTCATCCTGTCTCTCCCATATTCCTTTCACCCTTCACCAAGATCTTCGTAACAATAGAACAATAGGGAAGAGTAGTGATTTACATAAATTCTTTTTTCCACATCACGTAGTAAAACACAGCTACAGCTATCTGCTCTGAACCTATAAATACATGAACTGCAGCCAAAAGTTACCTTCGTGGCCTACAAAGATGCCTGACAAATTGTGCCACAATTTGTCACAGGCAAATTGTGCAATGTTCGATGTCTGCAGGAGACACCTACTGACGTGACACAAATCATCTCCACCACTCAGTCTTGGTCATCTCTTGCCACCCATTTTTCCACAGATGGCTGATTTCTGAGCATACAATACTCAAAACACAAGAGTCAGAGACAGATGGAACAGATGAAGACGAAGCTGTCCCACAGGAAACCATCTCTGATTTGTAACACATCTGCAAAATGACAGAGAAGGCCACAAGCTCTAGTTGGAGGTGAAGAGGCTCTCCTGCAATCCCAGTGCCAGGCTGGGCCATGCAGCTTCACCCCCTCCATGCCATGCGCCACCATGGAGCCCCTGGGGCCTCTGCCTCAGGAGTGAGCGAGGTACTACTACTCCACCGCCAACTTCTCTGTTAAGGCTGGAGAAATGTGACACCGCTTGGTGCATTGACTTTATTATATTGATTTATGCTTTCCCTTTAATTAAAAGGTACCAGGAAAACATTTGTTTTTGATTTGGATATTGAAATCCACCGAGGCCTATTCCAGCAAGCTCCTCAGCGCGGGTGCGGCGGGCCCTGTCTGCGTCTCCACAATGAATTACTTCCGCAACTGCACAGCCCTAAAGCCCCTCCGAATCCTTCCCCGTAATCCCCAACATCTGCTCCCTGTCCAGCCGAGGCCAACTGTGGGAATCGGCGAGGATCTGCTGTCAGCGCGGGCGCAGATGAGTAAACACGCGAGAGCCTGTGTCAGCCCGCCGTGTGATTTCAGCTGAGAGCTCCGGACATAAAGCAAGGTTCTCATTTAAGGCATTCGCAACGTCAAGGAAACACCTGTTAAGAAACTATCCAAAATAAATTTGCCATGAGCCTTTCAAGAAAGGGAAAAAAAAAAAGAAAAAAAAAGTGATTGACAGCAGCAGTACAAGGTCTGGCGGCAGCAGAATTCAAAGCCCCATTACAAACTCAGACCAATTGAATACACAAACAGCACTACTTCTCATTTTAGTACTAACAGTTACTATTTCATTTCTCATCTTCCACTTAAAATAGATACTCGTCTTACTGAGGTTTGACCTATTTTGCTATTTTGACCTGTTTTATTTTCTCCTGGGTGCAAAAGCCCTACAATGACATGCTGTGTAGCTCGAGAAGAAGCACTCCTCTAGCGTTACACTTGAAAATCACGTCAACAGCATATCATCATGAACAAGTTTTAAAATAGCTTCTGCTTGGCTAGTGAAAAAGGTGGACAGTGATACACTGCTTAAAGCACACAAGGCACAGTAAATGGAAAAAGAGTAACTTTGCAATTAACATTCAAATAGTAAAGGTATTGAGATTTACCAAAGCCATTTAAGTGACATCGGAAAGCAAAAACGCCAAAGTCTTTCAGGTTTGAATGTCAGGAACAACAGGAACTTTTGTAAAAGCTTATCAACAAACTTTTTCATTTAAATCAATGATTTTTGCCTTTGGGATCATAGAGGCCTACCCAGGCAAACTGTGGGGGCCCTTCCCTGCTTCCCCGCGTGCACACCTGACCAGCAGTCACACAGCGGGCTGCTCGCTAACAAGTTAGTTATTCCTGGTGTGACTATTGTGGGATTTGGCAAAAACTCTTAAATGATTTTGGAGCATAGGTCACACTAATGTTCAAGTACAACTAGATCAAATATTTGCAATATTTTGCATTTCTCGGCTTCTAGAAATCCAGGGCTCTCCAGCAAGAAGTATGCTGCTTACTGATTTGAACTCTACGCTATGCCTGTGAGATAGGAAGTTTTATTTCCCATACTATAAATATGGAAAATGAATGTAGCAATTAAGCAACTCTCCCAACACAAAACAGAAGTTCTGGGCCAAAGGCTAGTGAAGCCAGCTCCAGGTGATTTCCCTGGGAAGCAGAGTGCCAGGGACAGCAAATGCCTCCACAAAGGCAACCATGGCCCTGCTGCTGTGCCTACACCAGAGAAGAACTAGAAAAATCCTGGACTTGGCACAACAAGCAGCCAAAAATGTTTCTTTGCCTAAGTCAAACAGACTTTCTCCACCAGATAACCTCTATTTATTCAGATTTCCGTATTTTGGTTGGTACAACTTTACTGAACCCTTTATCAGAGCCTTAGAAACTAAGGTCCCAAAAAGAGAGAAGGTCTTTGCACAGTTGAGTAATGAGTTAGATAACAAAACCAACAGCCGGGCTAAAACACAGTGGTCTTAACAGAGATCAGCAGCAGAGTCCTACAGGCATCTGTGCTACAATTTGTGCCAATCTATAATTCACAGATAGTGCAGAGAACGGGTGAACAGCAAGGCATCAGTTTGATAGGATACCATCTCCCCTGCAGAGTATATGTATGAATGGCAAAAGGACTTTATGGGCAATAAAATAAAATTCAATATCCTTAAGTGAAGGCTGATAGACATAACGAAAAGTGATAGTAGTAACAGCTGAAGGCCTAAGGAATGTAATCTTCTTAATCAGTGGTCCAAAGACAGCAAATGAGTATTAGGACTTAACAGTAACAGGATAAAGAAAAACAGAATATTCAGCTGCTGTAAAAATCCGTGCTTCATCTACATTCTCCCTCCACTTGAAAATGGACACAGAAGCACTACAAAAAGTTGAATGAAAAGGTAGAAGTAATCAGAAAATGGCATGGTTTCACTAACAACTAATGTGATGACTTTCCATTTCTGGAAAAAAAGGGAAGAGAGAATATAAAAACTCGTACAGACAAGAATGGCAGAAAATATGTAAGCAGAATAATTGCTCCTTTCTTCTTCTAGTACAAGGACAGGGGACATAAGATCAGACAGCAGGTACAAGGTTCAAAACCGGTTATAGGTAATATGCTTTCACATCTATTGTGTAGGATTCCTTCGGGATGCTGTAGACCTGAGAGGTTTATATAATTTTAAAATCTTATCTTAAACTTAACATTACACAGCTTCCTGGAACAAAAACCCATTGACATTTAATAAACACAAATATATTGATTCTGGGTGTTGAAATCCCTAAGCTGCTTGCAGCTGGGAGGCTTTACCACAGAAATATCATTATAACCTTGTCTATTCTTACACTCTTCCTAACCATCTGCTACTGGGCACATCACTGTCAAGGTTAGTGGGTTGGATGCCTGTATCGGGACCAAATACACATCATTTAGATTGCATTGGCTGGGCTCTGCAAATAAAGGGGATAATGAGTGTCAGAAAGAAAACACTGATGCAATCAACTGGGCAAGACTGAGAGGATGCAGAACAGTGAGTGCTCCATTTCCTTGAAGCTACACTGATCCCTACGCATCTTCCTATCCTCACATCTCCAGTTTATCTGCTGATCCTCCCTGCTTCCTACACCTTCTTCTAGAACCCACTCTTCCATTATGTTCATTAAGCTTGGTGACCTTGTGTCTGGTCTTCAGGTGACAACACTCAGAGAGGCCTGGTGTGCTGGAAAAGCTGACCTGAGAAGGTGAACAGAGTTGAGGGTTCTCTGGGCTAGCCACCAACCATTATCAAGGCCACTGGTTTCCAAAGACAGACATTGAAAAATATAGCTGAGCTGTTTCTTCTAATCCACATAGCATATATAAGGTCTTCTGCATGGCTACTTAGAAATTTGAGTGAATAGCCCCATTATCTCAAAATGATGATCATCTGTTTCTTTCTCCCTCACTCTCAGATGATGGAAAAACTAAGGACTAGGCATGTAAGAGCTGGGATGTGACTAATTTGTCTCACTGCCAGGCTAGGTAGCTGCTTGTGTTATATAAATCCATTACAAGAGACCTTCAAAGCTTTTAGTTTTGCGTAACAGGCAAATAACAGTAAGCTAAACTGATGATGAAGCAACGTGTGCTTCAATTAAGAAATAAAAGGGAGAAAGGTACCTCAATGCAGACGTTAGTTATGCAGAGCTGTTTAAAGACTATTTTACCACAGGAAAGCAAACACCAGGCAGCCAGGCTCTCATGTTGAACTCCTTCACAAGTGACAAGCTTTCAGACCACAGAGCCCATGGTGTAGCCAGATTGCACCTTCCTAATGAACTTGCTCTGCAAACTGAGGCTCCGCAATCCTTCCCAGGTGGCTACTCCGTTTCCCAAGACACAGAAGAGAGAGCACGGCTGCAGAGAGAGAGCTTGTGGTGAACATCCAAAGCACTATCAGTGCATCACCTCCTCCTTGCAAACCACTTTCCAGCATTTCCACAACCAGCCTGACACCAAAATGGGTGACTTGGAGCACAGTCTCTAAATCAAATCCTGAAGTCCCTTCCTCTCCTCCTATGGAAACAGCCAAACGAAGGATGCTGAAAATCTGGGCTAAGCAGGAAAATGCTCACAAAACAAATCCCACAGCCATAAATAATTGAATAATCCATATTTTGGCTTACTCAGGTTTATGAGAACCAAAACAGCATTTGAAATGCTTATTTTTGCTCTCCTTTAAGTTTAATTAAGCTCGCCTTAGGCTCACAAGCCTATCGAATTTGAGACTTATTTTTAAGTAAGATAACTGTTTGACCTGAAGAGTTTTCTTACCTGTTCTTCCCTTAAAGTATGCCCCAAGCTCCTTCACTCTCTTTTACTGTCTTACCTTAGGCTTTACAGCAACATGGAAAGAACATCAGAGGAAAAGATTTTATTAGTTTTTCAAAGTAGCTGAAAAATGTTAGCTGCACCAAATGGTTTCCACAGTGTTTGTAGACTCAAGGTGTCCTCCTGTGAGGCTCCACATTAGGTGGGACAGGAGGCGTTTTCAAGCTATAGGTTGTGTTCTCCTGCTTCTCTCAGATCTGAAATTGAGGCTTCCTGAAAGGGTTTCTGGCTCCCACAATAAGCCCATTTGCTACAGGCAGCATAAGTATTATCAAAGGCCTCATTACAGTTGTCAAAAGCTGTAGCTATTTGGTGACTGACAGGAAAAACGTGGGTTTGCAACACCAAAAAATACATCCAATAGCTTTACTGAGTCTCCAAATGGTCCAGGAATTTGCCAGGAAGAAATAATCCAAAATATTTCTTAACCTCTCCTCTCCAAAAACCCATAAATCAGCAAGGTAGTATTGCAGTATTGCTGAAGCAGAAAAGATTGCTAAACTCAGTATAGCGACAAGGTAGCATCATGCTAATGAAGTCATTCAGCTATTGCATAGATAAAAAGGATTATAAACCTGTGCAGCAGTTAAAAAAAAAAAAAAAGAAAAAAAAGAGCTCTGAAGTCAAGTATTTCAAAGAGGGAGGATTCAAAAACTGTCCTTTGTGCTGTTATTACATTCTAGATCATTAATGAAACAACCCAAGAGAAAGAAAGAAATTCAAGGGCAGAGCAGGGTAGAAAGAAGGATATAGCTAGAGGAAGATTTAGAGTGCCAATTCCCTGCTAATGGTTCAGGTTCATTCAGACGGGATATGGTCCTAAAGCTCTAGGGATTCACACATCCCTGCCTCAATTCGAGGCACTAATAACCAATCAGTAGTTTGGATAAGACTCTATAAATATTTAAAATTTTTAATCTTCTGAGCGCCAAGAATAACATTTCCCATCATGTCCTTGCCTTTCCCACAGCAACAATGATGAGATTTCTCATCTGGCATTGCTGGCACCAGAATGATGTCAGGTGGTTTTAGTAGTGGCAGTCAATTAACTTAAAAAGTTACATCTAATTGATCCATTTCCTGCTCTGATAAACAACTGTAAACAAATACTTTTCTTCAAAGAGGGAGCTTTGTTCACAAATTAAAAAGGGAAAGGGACCATCTGAATTATGCTAGCCATGGCTGTGTCAGGGGTTTTATTATAAACACTATTTTTAGGACTCTAAATGAGTGATGTGACATTAAATATGAGCCAAATTCTTCTCCAGTTTAACATGACACTGGCGATTCCTCGCACAACAAATCTTTGCCTTTTTTTTTTAAACCTCTTCTATGTTACTGACAGCAGAGTGTATGTATATTTACATTATTTTGATCTTCCTAATCTCTGTGTAGCCTTTCTACTTCATGCTTATTTTTGGCACAGGAAGCTCACTACCCCACTTCGCTTATACTTTAGTAAGGTTCAGTGTCTGATTGCTGAGTCTCAGCAGAATAACAGCCCTAGGAGAAGAAAGCCAAATCACTTCTGTTTGTAATTCTCATTACATGCTCCCTCCCCCCATTTTTATAAGCATGCATTTTGTGGTGACTTTCCTAAACCTTTTAAAAGATACACAACTGCTGTATAAGCCTCTGTAACAAGAAATCCTGGCTAGTTGCAACTGTTCAGGGAAGAATTTTAGCATAAACTTCTTAGGCTTTCATGCTGATTTGAAAGAGGCTGTGACACGCTGTTACTTGTCAGCTCCTCCACAGCCTTCACTGGAAAGCTATGCTATGAGTTAAAATTTCAACCTGACTATTCTTCCCAGGGTAATTTTGTTCCCTTACCCACAGAATGGAAGTTTTGATATGCACAGCGATTGCAAAGATACTTGCTTGCCTCTCTAAATGCTTGCAGATCCACTGATACCGCACGCTACATAAATGCTTAAGCACTTTTGCTACTACTGTATCCTCCTCTGGCACACAGTCAGAAATTCTTAAATCTACAGGATTAAGATTGTCTCTGTCATTTCATTAGCAAAAGCATTTGTTGAACTAATTAGGAGATGGCAGTCTGTTGCATTTATTTTTAATTTGGATATGGACACACATCATGGTGCAGGAGCTCAAACCCAGTTCTGGTAAGACGCACAATTCACACATCGCTTGAGCAAAGCGATCAAGTGATTGATTTCCACACGCTGTCAGCTGCTATGTCTGTTTTGACAGATTCAGGATGCTTCCACATCCAATTGCCCTAACATGGTTATGTACAGTCTAACACAGCTATTAGCATGCCAGCGAAGTTTCTGAAACCGATCTTAGCCCCACATATTGGCTCCAGACACCCTATGTTTTACCTAACACAGTTTTAAAGACAGGAAATTAAGACCAAATGCAAATTGGCAAACTAAACAATATAACCTGACCCCGTGTGCCATTTTGCATTCAAGTCCCAGGACACGCTCACAGGAACAAGGTATTTCCTATAGGCCTGAAAAGACCATATCCAAGCTACTTTACCAAAACAGCGAAAAAAGCTGTATCTTATCTACCAACCAGAGGGCTTAAGGATGGTAATCTAAGACAAACATGCTGAAACTGCAAGCTCTAGACATTCAATACATAAGTCTGCAGAACCAGAACAGAATCACTGCTTACAGAAGAGCTTGAACAGGATTTAAACTAGTGTGTGGAGGAAGAAAGAAAGAAAAAAAAAAGCAGCCCAGTAAGTTGAACAGCCCAGAGTATGGCATTACTAATGATAACCTAGTTAGGTAACACACTACAAGAGTTGCTTCTCCGTATCTGGGCTTCTCAGTCAGTCTCAAATCTTCAGATCCAGTCAGAATCTTGCAGCACACTGGGATCCTCCTTTCCATACTCAGAGCCTCCTGCAAAACACATCTGCATTCTCCCATGTCTCTTCTACCTCTCATCCTGGAAGTTGTCATCTTGAATCTTCACACTAGCCAGTGCCTGATGTGGATTTCCAATTCACATCTCCACTAAAACCACTGTTTTGACCAGAGTACAACTACAGGTGTACCCTAATTGTTGCTGAGGTTTTCTGAGCAGGTATGTATTAAAGATATTTCAGAGGATGAGAAAAAGTAGCATGGTAACTCTGGTCAGAACTTCAGTAAGCACTAGGACTGCATCTCTGAAGGAAAAACAAGAGGAAATGTCCAGAGAACTACAACAGCTTAATTCCCACAATCATGGGAATTAAAAGATGAAAACAAAACACTGGTGGAAACAAGTTCAAGTTATAAATGGCAAAACGATACCAAAAACACAGGCCTGTTTCTGACCACGAGCATTATCCCTTCTGACTCAAGAAACTAGAAGCATTTGTAGATCTTTTTCACCAAACTCACAAAGAATGCAGACCAAAAGAGAAGACAGCCCAGCAACATTACTGCCAACATAAGAAGAACATTTAAAGGTGAAGAGGGACGTCTGATACTCTGTAGATTTTCAAATCCTTAGAAATATTGCTGACGGTGGCAGCCTCAAGTCACCAAGAATTGCCAGAACAATAAATACTCCACTTGATTCTTACAAAAAGGTGGAGTGGACATCCATGAAGATTTTCATGGACATGAGGTCAAAAGCAGATATACTTAAAGGAAAATTAGATCCAGAACTTTGGAGTCAGGGTTCCCTGCAGAGCACTAGAGTCTATTTAGGCGTAGTGAAATCAAAGAACCGCTGAAAATCAAAGAGCTGCATTTCTGTTGAGATTGAGGTAAATCTTCCTGTTCTAATTCTTTGGTTTTATGTAACAGACACAGTGAGAAAATTTTCCTAATGCAGGATTAAAGTTAATTTGGATACTGTTAAGCCAAAAAATATGTTCTATTTGACTGGCATGACAAAGACTGAAATTTAAAAACCACTGCCTCATACACACAGAATTGCTGTAAGGAAGACTAATCAATCTTGCTAACCCTGAGTGAAAAAAATACAAAAGGAAATGATAAAAGAAATTAACACAAACGATCAAGTAACTGGAAGTGCCACATAAAAGAACTGGTCTATGAGTATATTTATAAATTACTGTCCTTTCTGAGGGCAATGAAATACCATGCTTCTGAAAGAAATAAAAAAGCAATCAGATCCTAAAACAGATGTATTCTGAAGAGAGATAAAACTAATAAACTCTTCATCTACAGCTTAATGAAGCAGAAGGAAGCGAATTACAGGTATTAAAACTGCAAAACCAGAAGTTCAGTACGAGAGCCAGAGAAGCTGTTGGATAACTGGACAGCAGGGCTGGGGGAGTTCCAGGCAAGCCTGGATGCTTCCTGGTACAAAGATCCTGTGGAGAGATATCAGTGAGGCTAAGAGAGCCCACAGAGCTTGAAAGGCCAGCCGAGGAAGAGGGGTCAGAGAGGCAATTAAACTAATGCAAACACAAAAAGCCCCAAGACCACACAGGTTTTCAGCAGAGCTTTATAGGAGAAGACACCGCATACAAGGTATACAATCTCTGCCTGCTATGACATATCTAGAAAGTGCAGAGGTTCCCAAAAGCAAAAGTGAGGCCAATCTAGCAGCACAAAAATAAACAGTCTGCTTTGAGTCTTTCATAGGCCAATCTTGTCTGAGTGAAAAAAAATAAAATTCTTCCCCAGAAGAACAACAACCATCTTCATCTTATATCATTCAAGCAATCGGGCTTCCTATGGACAAACCATTGAGACTCAGATGTGGACAGCCAGGAGCTACATAAGCACAGACATGAACTGGTACCAAGGCAGAAACAGTAGTATATTTAGTAGTATATTTAGGTCCTTACTTAACATGTATAATCAGCCGTCAAAACCACAACTGCTCTACCCAACCATGCATACAATACAAGAAGTAGATTATTATCAAATTACATCTGTTCACTATCTATCAAAGGCTTCTTGATGCTTACACAGTGACCTGTGCAGATTTTTTTTTCTCAAAGAAGTGGGGGTGGGAGGGGCTAGAAACAACAAAGATTTGGGTAACCATACTAGACATTCCCATACACTAAAGTTAGCAGAGCAAATCCCAGAACAGCTAATCTACAGCAGGAAGACACAAGTATCCCTGATTACCTCTTGTTATTCACTTTTAATGAATTCCTGTTCCAAAACCTCAAAAACTGTAAACCCCAAACAAGAATACCTTCCCTCTCACTTAACCTCCCCCTGTCCACCCCTCCATGTAACAGAATGTATGCTAATAAAACACAATGCAATCATATGAAGTTTAACAAGAGCAAGTGCCGGATTCTTCACCTGGGAAGGGGCAAACCTGGATACACGTACAGACTGAGGCATGAAGGGCTGGAGATCAGCTCTGCAGAAAGGGATCGTAGAACCATCTTTCTTGTGCTGGGGACCCCAAACCTGGATGCAGTACTCTGGGTGGGGCCTCACACGGGCAGAGTAGAGGGGGACATTCACCTCCCTGCAGCTGCTGGTCACTCCTCTTTTGATGCAGCCCAGGATTCACTTGGCCTTCTGAGCTGCAGGCACACACTGCTGGCTCGTGTCGAGCTTTTTGTCCACCAGAACCCCCAAGTCTCACTCAGAAGGGGTTCTGGTTGATGACAAGTTGAATACAAGCCAGCAGTGTGCCTTGGCAGCCAAAAGGGTCAACTGTACCCTGGCAGCCAAAAGGGTCAACTGTACCCTGGGGTGCATCAGGACAGCACTGCCAGCTGGGCAAGGGAAAGGATTGTTCTGCTCTGCTCTGAGCTGCTGCAGCCTCACCTCAAGGACTGGGTGCAGTTCTGGGTGCCCACAATATAAAGAGGACATAAAACTATCAGAGAGTGTCCAAAGGAGGGCTACAAAGATGGTGAATGGTCTGGAGGGGAAGATGTATGAGGAGCAGCTGAGGTCCCTTGGTTTGCTCAGCCCCGAGCAGAGCAGGCTGAGGGGAGGCCTCATGGCGGCCTGCAGCTCCCTCATGAGGGGAGCGGAGGGGCAGGCGCTGAGCTCTGCTCTCTGGGGACAGCGACAGGACCCGAGGGAACGGCATGGAGCTGGGACAGGGGAGGGTCAGGCTGGGGGTTAGGGAAAGGGTCTGCACCCAGAGGGTGCTCGGGCACTGGGACAGGCTCCCCAGGGAAATGGTCAGAGCCTTGAGCCTGCTGGAGTTCAAGAAGTATTTGGACAGTGCTCTCAGAAACATGGTTTGGTTTTTGGGTGGTCCTGTGTGGAGCCAGGAGTTGGACTCAATGACCCTTGTGGGTCCCTTCCAACTTGGGATATTCTGTGATTCTGTAAGATTGCTCTATTCATATAATCTGATACTCAAGGTTATCAGTTAATGACCTCTATCAGTTATCTTTACTTCTATGACTCATATAATGAAAAATGGGGATGAATTTCAGTAATACATCAAGTTGTAAGGTTTTCAATTCTACTATTGTTTTAAGTACAAAGCTGAGGGAATCTAATTAAACAGCTCCAAGATAGGCTAGAGCTTGTGTGGTCTGAACTAATCAAGTATGTACTGCTCCTAACTTCAGTCAGATATATAAAACTAGTTTTCTATTTATTAAATGATTTGTAGATTAGAAAACAAAAACAGAAACAAAAACACACACAAAAAAAATACGTTAGTGGTTAAAGAAAAAGGACTGCTAGAAATTGCTCTTCTTATTTGGTACATATCAACACAATTACCAAAAAGCATTCTATACATTGCTTGATATGGAACAATCAGATTCTAACAGTAAAGAAGCTCCTAAGAACAATTATGTCTCCCAAAAGCTTCCTTTTGAAAGAAAGGACAACAATACCTACTTGACCAAAAGGCTACTGGCTGGCACAACTTTGATTACCATCACCTGCAAATCTTGCTGAACATGACAACTTCGAAGCAGAGGCTGAACAACAGGATATCACATACATATGCATTTCATTGTTTATGAGTTGATGCAAAAAGGGAATTATGAGGGAAATACATGTCCTTCACATGTAGGATTTTTTACAGAAAAGAGATAATGCCTTGGTTCTACTAAATACAGGAGACCTCGTTCTTGTCATCACACTACTCCAGCATATAATACACAGGAGGAGTGTAGAACCCTAAGTCAACAATTCTGAAGTAACAAAATATTAAAAAAAAAACAAATACCAAAGATATCAGAATATTAAAATGCTAATTCAGGCTTAGCAACAATTAAGGGCTTATGACAGATTAATAGGAAGCTATCTTGTGGGTCACTGAACTTACATTGGCCTCTCACGTTGACAGCAGCGCAAGGTGTCATTTCAAGTACACATTTACAACGCTTGCTCTAAAAGCAGCAAAGGGCACTTCTCTGATTTCTGCGGCTCCTGCTGTACCACTTCAAGTGCCAAAATCATCCATTTTTTCAATACAGTATTTCTGTCAGCTTGTCACTTCATGAACGTAAGTTCTTCCTTTACAAAGCAGTTTGTTTTTTTCCTCTCTTCCTCTATTATAACCCTGGACAGCTGTCCCGGAATTTCCTCACCCTAAAAAGCAGCTCTTCACAAGCACTTTTCAGCTAAGTTTATCCTTGTTTATGTCCATTTTCATCAATACTGTACTTCAGTATTAATAACACATTTCCTCATTTGGCACCTATCTCCACATATTTTTTTTTAAGTAGAACTATGTTCTACTTAAAAGCAGAGGGAATCTGCTTTTGCTCTTTCAATGTACAAGGCAAAATCTTAATCTTGTCTGCTTTCCCCAAGCATCTGAGTAGTAGCCCTTCAGGCTCATAGGTGACATTTTCATTCAGAAGGCAAGAGGCTTACTGGACAGTTTATCACAAAATGAAGAAATAAATCTGTAGCAAAAGCAATGATGCCCTTCAGTGGAAACCTACAGTTGCAAAAGAAACTACACTCCCTGTATTTCCCCTGTCAGCTTGGTTGAAAACCAGCAGGAGCACCACTTCTACGTCCTCTCTGTAAATGCAATGCAGACAAGCTAGTGGCTTGAACCGAGATACAAAATTCAACTCCAGTGAAAGGTGTTCAAGTCGGAGTGAAAATCCAGTCCACTCAGCTACCTAAATGTATCCAAGTAGAGCTTTTAGCTACCAATTAGAATATTCCAATTGACGAAGAACCTGAAACTTTCCCTCCCAACACCCATATAGCTGTCAACTTCATCACAAAATAATGGGAGATGAGGCTCAAGTGACAGACCTGGATGTGAATTCATCACCATGAGAGGGTCTGAGAACACAAGCAGGATCCCGATACTTTGTAAGCACTTCAAAGGTGTCCAAAACCAAAACTTGCTGATAATCAGCCTGCCTCATGCTTGGCAGGAGAAAAGAAAGGACAAGAGGCTGTGCAAGTCAAGGAGGGAGCAAGTTGGAAAGTGGTAATCCCTGCTGCAGAGCCTGAAGCTAGATCTCTTTGAAGCCAGTAACCTACCAAACCGGGGAGGAATCCTTTTCCCCCCACTGGCTCTGCTGGTATGATGCGGCATAGCAAGAGGGCACTGCCAGATTTCTTTCTGGAATGCACTGTGTAATTGGAGGGACTGCTTGAGGAGCGCAGCTTCTCCCGCCTGCAGCTCCAGGACAACTTCCTACAGCTACCCAGTTGCTTTCATGGCAGTGTAGTATTAGGAAAATATTTGATATATTTTTAGCTTTCTTTTATTGTAGCTTAGCAGCTGGATTCAAAGCCAGCCAACACTGTGTGATAGAGCTGACCTCTCTGTGGATCAGTAACACATGCTCCACCAACCACCTAAGAGTCTTTCCTGTAAGACATGACAAAAAGGGCCACATCAGGGAATACAGCTTTTAGGGTATAAATCCTCGTGGATCATGGCAGAAGGTGCTGCCCACTGCCATCCAGATTATTATGGTTAATCAGCAGCTCTTCATGCTTCAGTCAATCCCTGATGGTCTAGTTTCATTTTTTTGGAAAAAAATACAACTACTACTTGTAACATGAGAGAAGACAGAGGACTAACTGGATTAGTGACCTGATACAGCAACAATTTGTATGGCTTGGCTTGTCATAAATCCTGCTTAAACAGTATCCTCTCTTACAGCTGGACATCCAGTGACCCTCAGCCTGCTTGGCCTCTTATGGAAATGACCAGAGCAAACCAATTCTGATTAAATCAAATCCCCGCCTGCTGAACCGACATGCCTTCGCTTGGCAAGGTTGAGAAGGGCAGGGAAGAACATGGCTGTGCTTTACGTGGAAATTCAATCTGTGCTGGGGATATTACCAACTGTGGAAACATTTGACTTAAAGAGTTATGTGTTTCCATATATTAACATACTTCCCACACTTGCTCACATCTGCCCAAATAAGCTATGAAATAAATATTTTCCACACTGTAAATATAGCACATATTTCTAATGCTCAGTGATATATCACATAATCAATCCAGAATGGCATAAGCCAGCTTTTGCAACCATGCCATTCACGGTACACCTCGGCATGCAAGTAAACAAGTTAAACAAATTTCACAGACATTTACTTAACATTCGGTTTCTCTTTTGTATGGGTATAAAATTGGTTTCACTTTTTAGAAGTAACTAGTATCAAGGGCTTAACAGAGAAACAGGCAGAGCACTCCTCTAGAGGAGCACCTGTGACAAGAGCAACTTCCTTATGCCCGTCTGCTTTCTAAATATCAAATGAATGCCTGACACACAGAAATAGCGGGATGGGATATTAGTATCAAGGGTGACTCACAAAGCAGTAGGCCTCTTCATTTCACTATGCTTTGAAGATCTTGATTTATTCCTTAAAATAGTGCCTTTCTGTCATCAAAAGAGTTCAATCACTGCCACATGCACTCTCTTTACTTTTGTTAAATCTTTGAATATGTCAGAGATATTTTGTTTAGTGAATCTTTAACAAATATATCCTTCCTCCAAAACATTTAGTTATTTTTTAATCAAATCCAGCAATTTCTGTGTTTTACTTTCTGAATTGTACTTGTTTTAACCTCAGAAATACTAGGCATGCCACACACACGTTTTCCCAATTTCAGAAATTAATTGGGCATCTCTAGAACATTAGAGATTCACTGAGTGAAACCACAACACTGTTTCTCCTAAACGTTTAGTCAGACAACATAATAAAATGGAAGTTAATAAATGCAGATTAAAAAACTGTGATTAAAAGAACCAGCAATTGCTACTTTTACAGTTTTCTTTTCAGGATTTCAGTAGCCAGCATGTCTACCAAGGTAGCCAAACAGCGAAATGAGCATTTGAACAAATAATATAGAAAACCTTCAAACCTTTTGACATGGCAGAAAACCTGAATGATACTTCTAAAAGACAGAGTATGGAAAACACAAAAACAAAGAATGTCATCCAAACAATACCTCCATTAAGACAACCACAATAAGGAACAACTACAATCTGATGTTTTTTTTTCTGGCAGACTCAGCTTTATTAAATACTAATTTAGTAGTAAAAAATGTATTTGCTAGAAAATAAACTACTTGTAGAGAGCTGGAGGAGAATCTCCTCACTTTGCAAAGTTTGACCGAATGAGAAATACTTGCTCTGTGTTAAAAACAAACCAAACCAAACAAACCAACACATTCTCATCATGCTTTGCTGAAGACAGCCGCCACAAAAATTGCGGAAGCTTCAAGTCTGTTCAGGATATTGTCTAAAATAAGTACTGGAGTATTTGTGCAGCTTACAGGGAAGGAAAAGGAAAGGCTGAGGTAATGCCTTGCTTGGAAACTCGTCAAAGACTGAAAGGACTGATGGCTGGAGAATTCCTCCATTTGCTTAGGCAAGTTTAATTGCAGGACAGCCGTAGTCCAGGACTTGGCAAACTTGACCGTAATAGCTGTTACCACAATTGCCATACTGTAGGTACAGTTTGGCTAGCTTTGTTTACAAAGGAAGCAACAAAACAGCTAGCTCTTTTGCCAGTTTATGAAATGCATTCTTGAAAGTCTTCTTTTACATACAGACAAATATCCATTCTCAAGAATTTATTGACCGACCACATTTTCTGAGCCATGATAGTAAACACTATTTAAAAAATTAATCCCAGTTCACTGGAAATTTCAACACAGTAGGATTACATCCTAATGAACCAGTCTTCAAAAAGAAAAAAAAAAAAGCAACCAAAAAAACTAACAACAAAATGATGTCTTGCCAGCCAAGAAGTGACAATAGCTGTAGAGCTATTGCCTAGCATCCACACTGATTAGAAATCTTCACGAGAGGCATGGACTGTGTCTTTTGACAGCATCGCTTTTAGCATTTGATGAAGCAATGATACATTTGAGCCATCCTTCCTGGCTCATTTCCTCAGCAATTTTCAGTGTCAGCCCTATCTGAGGCAGGAGGCCAGCAACCCAGATAGAGCAGAGTGGCCAGGAGTTGCAAGAGATACTTCAAATTTCTGTCGAAGTCTAACGAGAACCTGAATGTTACCCTAAGCAGGCAAGAACCACACTCATGTTCACAGTTCTACAGCGTACAATGCAGTAGTGCTTAGACACGCTATTACATATGCCTTTTCATTTGTTTTTCTACATCTCTGAAGGCAGCATACTATTTTGGGAAAGCTTCACACTCTGCAGCAAGGGGGTCTTAAATCAGCATTTTAACCTCACCAAAAACCTCCACATTTTTGCAGGGTCAGATGGACGGAAGACTGGTCAATGTATCTCATATTACACGAAGTGGGATATTTATTTTCCAAATGCTGTGAAAACATTTCTTCTAGATCAAGTCATCTTAATCCTCCTAGCAATATCCAGTTCCTTGATTCAGATATTATTTTATAGTTCAATATTCAAGGTTAATCTGCCTGCAACCTGCCTGTTTCTTCTGTCCACGCGCCAACATCTGTTGTCCTTGACAGATCACTAGTCCATCTTCTCTCTACTCTTCACAGTTTCTCTGCCATACCGAGCTCATATGGCCAGTGAAATCTTTATTTCCCACCCCCCAATAAAGAAGTCAACCCCTCACTATTTTTTCCTCTGCACCATTCTCAAGAGAAGGGGATTCTATTTTAGAATCTCATTCATCAAGCTCCCTCCTCTCTGGATAAACTCAAGAAGTCTCCTCTCCCCTTTATCTACATCCTCCATGTTCTTTGCCTTCAAGCACGGCTGCTGGTTTAGGTCACTTCACCGACCTTGCCTCAGTCCTGCTTCTTATGGACTCACCTGTCTGAACAGTTTTTAACACACACCAGCACTTTACCCCGGATTACATAGCTATTTATTTTCCTCAATGGAATCTTAGGAGGGGTATTTTGGAAAGCTTGTAGGAAATCCAAGTAATTTGTCTCATCCAGGCTACCTTTTATCTTCTATCACCTTCTTCAATAATGCCGATAATTTAAAGAACTACGATTTCCTCGCTAAAGCCGTGTCATCTTGACGTAGGATACATTAACCTAATTTCCCCTTATGTTCTTTACATATCAATTCTCTGTGGGCCGAAGTCCATATTCACTTACAGGAAACCATATCAGAAAAAAAAAATTAAAAGAAAATTGATGAAGTTATCCATATCTATTGCTGTTCTAATAGGAAAATTCATTCCTCAACTTCATTTCCAGGAGCTAAAGCCAAATTAAGTTATATCTAATTCTTAGGCTCTCCCTTGAAGACAGACACAATTTGCATACCTTTAAGGGTTTTCAAAGAGTACTTGTTAAAAAAAAAAAAAAAAAAAAGAACAGAAAAGGATTTTGAAACTGCTTACTTTGTTCCATTCAGAAAATAACTGATCTATCAAGGAACTTATCGGGTACGGATTTACTGTTCTATCTTGTCATTATCTCCACTATAGTATTTGAGTGAATTTCTGCATTTGAATTTTCAATGGATCTCCAAACTTTCTTCTAAAACAATAAGATTTGCTAAGGTCACGGACTGATTTCCATAAAAAAATGCCCTTGGAATAATAATTTCTCCTTCATCTTCTATAATGAAAATAGATGTAAAATAATTCATAACTTCTCTGCTACCTCATCATCTACTTTAACTATCACTCAAGTCTTGGTGCTTTAGAGACTGTAGCCCTACAGTCACAGATAAAAGGAGGACAATGATCAGCTGATACTTCTGCCTACAGAACACATAGAAAAGAAGATAAGCTTTATAATTCTGATCTTCACTCATCACGAGTGCCACCTCATTCATGCATCAGAGTGGGCACATTCCTATCTCCCTTGCTCCTTCAAGCTCCACTGAAAGGGATTAAAAAAAAAAAAAAGGAGCTTGAGAGAGGTGGGGGGAAGGATACGAAAATCAAGAAAGAAAAAAAATCGTTGTAGAAAAGGGTGAAAATTAAGGCTGGTCTTCAAATAAAGGTTTCAACAACATCTGAAGATTTTACTCCTTGTAGACTTACCACTTTCAGCTAAACGTCCTCAGCTTCTTTGAAGCTGCTTCCTGGAAAACACCATCAAAGCTATTTCACAATCTCCCTTGACCGTCCCACCTCAAAGCTCTCCTCTCCTAAATCTGTGTACTCACCTCAGTAATGTATAGGTGCCTCTCATGTTGTGCAATATTGCCTGCTCACTTTGACTCTCCCCTTTCTCCAGTACTGAATAGATACAACACACTTCAGGAATAGTGACTTTTCCCAAACAAACCTAACTGCAGGACCACGATAAGGGCTCGTAGGAGCATCAACAGAACAAGCGCATAGTTGAGAGAAAAGACGGGCTGGAAGGGTCAGGATGATCTCAAGATTTCTTAGGTGTGCAGTATTAGCTCAAACTCTTTGAGAGAACACGCACAGACTCAGTAGGCATTTGATGACGTCTTAAAAGTAGAGCTTAAATTTGGTTCACTGCTCAAAAAATATTTATCTTGAGTCATCACTTGACGGGAAGTACAGCTAACTCCCAACATCACTCCTCCTGTGATGGTGCCAGCCCATCTCGATCAGAATGCCTTTTTAGAAGAGACAGAGTGCTCAGGAAGGATACAGTTGGGTTCACTGGTCAAAATTTATCCTCAGGCCTGCTCCTCTATCCTGCTCTGGCAACCTGAAAGCATTGATTCTGAGTGACAGGTAAGGACAGATTAGAAGGAACAGAAAAGACACATTTAAATCAAAATAGCTTAAGATGACTTGAGCATAATTAATCTACAACATTCATCTTCCATTCATACTCAGGTTACCAGCATTTCACTGAAGTATTTTTTCTGCTATGCTAAACCTCTGCTGGATGTCCATGCTGTCAAACACCAGGCAAAACAAGTAGCACCTACTTAAAGGAGCATCACATTTGTAACATCTTTGAACTCAAATGTATTTATTTCAGACTACTGATGTACTGTGCATCACAAATCTCATTCCCACAAGACAGAGCAGTGGATAAACTGAAATGAAATTCAGTACAAGGAGGCAATTCCACCACATCTTACTAGTGACCTTATAAACACAACAAAAAGTGCTATTCATATATCACCTAGCCAAGTCAATATTTATTTTCTTGCTTTACGCATGCTTTGCAGGAGTGACCTTAATCACAGAAGCAAGGCACTAAGAAGCATGGTTTGGTCCAAAACTCATTTTGGCAGACACGACGGAGATTTCCCCAAGTAGCTCCACCAACATATCTCAAGCCAAAGTTGCAATAGGCTGACCTAAAAGGACAAGAGCTCTGTCATAAATGAGACTACAAACATTTCCCTCGGGAGCATGGTGTGTGCACAGCCTCTTTCCATGTTTGCAAGGGGGAGGGGAAGGGATTTTCCATGCCTCTGTGTTTTCCATATACATTTGCCAATAGTTGCTAGATTATCCCCAGAGCCTGCTTTGAACACTGGGATAACTGCTCTACTGTAGACTGTATTTACTTTCTGAACATGAAGCAAAACATGTAGACTTCTGAATAGAAGGCCGAATCTTTAATTCTTAGTTTTTCTGGGCACGCCAACAAAATAAATCAACCTTGGATTTACTTCAGCGTCACTGAGAACAGACCTAACCCCCCAGTCTGCAGCACCCCTTGAGATTTAGGAGTTGAAGTGGAAGGCAAGTATGAGGACAGGAGACTGTGCAAAACCACTTTGGATTTGTTTCTTCGTAGAAAAGCCACAAGGTATTTTACATTTATCAATTGGTTATTTCAAATGATGACCCATTTTATCACAAATGAAGACACACTCTTAAAAAGTCGACAGTGTAAAACCAACTGCAGGATGCTTGACTGTCCGCCTCAGTGAGATTCCCTATTTGTCAGCTGCCAAACTACCAACCCAATCCTTTTTATTTCTTCCTTTGTCACCCAAAGGATAAGTCTAAAAGCTTTCAGCGCATTTCCTCTCAGTTAAACTCAAATTAGTCCCCTTCGCTGGACTCCTACTGGGATGCCTTGGTCTCGCCCAGAGCCCTTGCTGAGAAAAGCTCCTTTCAGTCGGGCAAATCACCCCGCTACCTGCTACTCTGACAAGGCCTGCACCATTATTTATTACATAATAAGCTCTCCCTGTTGAGGGTCAATTATTCCATTGACTGGGCATTACAATAATTCTTGGTAATTAAAAGAGGTACTTCTGTGAATCTGGATGCATACTGAAAGAAACATTAGTCCTTTTGTTATCTTGGCGAGCCCTTGTTCCTAGCCCGGCCCCAGCAATTAGCATCTCCTGCCAATCCCCGTCAGCTGGGGTTTGGGAAGCCTGAGCAGAGGGTCACTCAGATGCTAATTTAGATACAATTGTGACAGCAGAGTTTAGAAGGAGCTGCTCCAAAGGCGCCATCGGGGTTTAATAAAGCAAACAGCTTGGGTCCCAGTGACCCTGCAGGGGTAATTAAAAGGACTGCTCTATGTTGCTGTGCCAAATCGGAGAGTGGCATCGTGAAGCCCAGCCACAAAAACCATTTAAAAAGACATATAATCACCCATTTAATCTTCTCATTAAACAAGTCTCTCATGCGGACTTAACAAGAATTAGCACTTTCTAAAAGGCAAAAATTGACATAAAGCAGACGGTTCAAATGATTCGAAAGGTCACAATTCCTAAAGGTATTCCCATTATTATTATAAGCTCATTTAATGCTAATGTATGATATTTGGGAATATCAGTGTTTAAGACTAACCTTTAATGCTGCTTTTACAAGAAAAATATGAACATCCACCTCTCAAAGGCAACACGGGGTATTGACATCAACTTTAACAACAGCAGGAACCTCAATTCCCTGTTTACTTTGTGTAAATAATCCTGCATTCAATCCCACACCAAAGTCTGTAGGGGCTGGCACACTGTTCCCTTGCACACAGCTGCTGGTTCGATCTTTATACACTCGAGCAATATTCTGTATCTAGTATGAAATCCACCTCCGTGTTCCCCAAAGTTGGTAGGAGTTACAACCTTCACTACTGACAGTAAAGCAATCACCTCTTGTGGCTTTAGAAAGAAAAAAAAAAAAAAAAAAAAAGTTTTTCCTTTTTCAGCCTGAAAAATAAATCTAAAGTTTAAGAGCCTGTAGGGCACAGGACAAGGAGTATGGAAAGCATGGACTCTGGCTTGATAATGACCTAATATAAAATCATTTCCATGTAACTGCAAGATTTTTATTTCTGGGAAGCTATCCTGCTTTTGTTCAATAGATAATTAAAGTACCAGTCCCTCCAACAAGATGGAGTCACCCTACAACAAGAGAAGCCAAGAAAATTATAGGGGAGTAATTACATTGTTTCCTGGATATTTCACATTTCACCATATTGCTTTCACGTAGAGCCTCCCAAACACCAGTCCTCTTCAACCTCCTACTAATGAGGGAGCAAGATACCAGGAAAGACATTTTGCCCCCAGAAAAATAAAATAAAATAAAATAAAATCATATGGCACAGCAGCATGCTCAGCCCAGCTATTAAACCTTTTCTCAGACAAACGAGGCTCAATACTAAACCTGAGCTCATCACCTACAAGCTGATGTTTTAATGAAAGCTGTTAATGAAGACTGTAGAGATGGTGTCAGCATACTTTATACCTCTAGATGCACTTACGCACACATCTTTCATAAGACAAGAGAGCTGAGCTGGATATGACATCCTCAATTCCACAAAAGCTATAAAAAAGCAGTACCTACTTGGCATGTCCACTTTATTCGGAAATGAGAGGTCAAAGTCAGTTTGAATCCCTACATGCAGGTCATGCGTTTCTTATTTTGGGGTCTTTGAACTGGTGACAAATGCATGTAATTCCTTTTACTTTTTGCTTAGCACACCACAAACAAAATCCTTGCTGTAGAACAAGATACTAATTTATGTCTTCCTCCACGGTAACAACAGAACAGAGGTTGACAAACAAGGCAACAACTCAATCACCACTGTTCATTCGCAGAGTGGTGACCCACTCAAAGTGGACGATTGCAACATGAATTGTTCCCACTCTCTAGGATCAGCAGTGATCCCACTGCAGCTGTGTTTGGCCATCAGTATTCACCTACCACCACCTAAATGTGCCGAATTTTCCCTTCCCCAACCCTTGACCCTAGAAGATCACAAACAGGAAGGGGTATGAAAACGCAATACATAAAGATCCTCAGCATCATCAAGTGTCAGAGAATCTCTATATCATAGATCACTAGAGCTTTGGCCCCAAAACATCTCCAGTTCTCTTTAAGACAGGTAACAGAAGTAACATCCTACCTTAGAAACCTTACCTCTGTACAGAAATACTAATTCCACAACAGGACATATTTTTCCTACCTCCAAACTGCAGCATACAGTATGGACAATACATGCTAGAAATCCTAAAAGAGAACCCAGCCACCACCTACATTTTGGAGTACTTGCTGAAGTACAGCAGGAAAGCCTGTAACCTTTGGAAAAGAAGTTTTGATCTAAGTAGCTACAAAGGTCCATTACCTCCTGGGAAATCACCTAAGCAAATAATAGGGCATATTTCATAGGAATATGCCCAAGTTAATTAGGTCAAGGAGCAATGATAATGTGGGTGATAGTTTCACACACATTCCACCTAGATCTGTTGATATCGGATGACCAGAGCATGCTACTTACTTGCCTCAGGTTGATCCTAAAACAAGCCACCAATGGCAAGAGGAAAACTCTTCAGACTGAAGAGAACTTCCCTATCATGAAACAAAAGCTTAAATGGGTGCAGGATGGGAAACAAACCAAGAACAATCGGTTTTCAGAGAGAAAAAAAATACTTCTTTAGCCTCAAGGTGTTTTGTTTGTTTGTTTTAAAAAATCTTAATATGAAGAAGAGGGTGAGAGGAGGAAGAGAATGTGAGAAGGATGAGAGAACACATGGAACAGTAGGAGAAGCAAGATGGAGAAGGAAATAAATCATCAAAACATTTATTACCCTGGACTGCCTCATAGGGGAGCAGAGGTAAAAAATGAGACCATTCATCTACAGCCTGTTTGCTTATTATCTCTTGGGAGGGACTCAGATATAATAGTTGACACCATTATATGGATGTGCAGTTAACCGTGACATACACTATTGCTTTGTACTTTTGCAGTCTTATGCATGCACTCATGTCCTTTCTTGTACTGATAAACCATGTCCAGCTTCCCTTAGTGCTGTATAGAGAATAATTCCTACATAAAATGATTGCAACTCTTTGCATTAAAGTACACCACGGTGCTGACATTTGGCAAAGGCTCTGTCTAGCTCCAGTAACTAAACTACACTCGCTCTGTATTCCCCACCACCACGTATATTTCCTAACACACTTGAGAAAGTAATTTAATAGCCGAGCTAAACTACAACTAAACTTTTAGCTCTACTTAAAACTGCAAAAACAATGTGTTCTTTCTCCTGGGAGAGCTACGCTGCCATTTGGTCAGACAGCAACACATTTTGGACTCACTTCTAAAGTAGCTGCATGCATCGTGAAGATTTATGGCTGGGGAGGGATGAGAGAGGGGTGCAACTCCCTGGAAAAGGCTGAAATCTGTCCACAGATGAACCAGCATGGACAAAGTCACACATGCAATTTTCTGAGCAGTTCTGCTGTGCGGGGAGATGGGGAAATCCATGCAAGTACTCCATTTGTTCTTAAAATTAATCTTCATGTCACAAACGAGCACGCCGCTTTGCTGCAATATATTAACACCACTGGTAGTGTTTACCTCCGCTTCCCCACCAGCCATGTGTGATAGTCATTCCAGGCATTCCTGCTGCAGCTTTTTGTTTTCTTGGGGAACATTTAGAAGGCTTTTGTGTTAGCCATTAAAAAAATGAAATAAAAATCCTCTTTTAAAACAGCTCCTACCTCTCCGGAGAAATCATCTATACAAGACCTTCTAAAAGAATAAATACAGCTGCGTAACAGAGTAAGAGATTAAGGGAAAAGAAAGGGAAAAGGACTAGTAGATGCCAGCCCAATACTCTAAGTTATAAAGTTGAGTCTGTCCTTTGAATCTCTGAAGTTCTATTTTTTATTTTTTTTATCCAAAGGTTATTTTTCATAACAATGAGCAGCCAATGTTCCGATAGCAGGTATTTGTATTAATAAACATATAAACTACTAACATGAGCAAAAGCTGACTTATTAAAAGCATGCTTCAGAAAAGCAGCATTAGTTACGCTCCTTGCTCTTGAACGGAATTGAGAGATTGAAGACAATTTAGGAAGAAAAGCATACAGGTCAATTTATCCTCAACAATGAATATTCATTTATTTCTGGTCACTGGGTAAAAAATCTGCTTTTCTAATTCCTTTATTTAATTGTTGGAGATTATAAGGATATTCAACCCAGATCTTCATATTTTTAGGCACATGGTTAAAACATATGACAAATACAAGAGCGATGTAACTGGTTTAAAAGCCTGTGTTTGTTTCTCTTCAGTTAAACAACAGTGTCAACTGGAATTTGAAATGTTTTCTTTATTTAGACCTCGTAGGCTGAACAATAAGCCCTGACAGCTCCGTCTCAGCCCTCTCGAGGCCTGTACCAAATGAAGCCGAAACTCACCATTCAGCAACTGCACCGGCCATGGGATGTCTGGAATTTGTTGTGTGCACTCATCCTTAAAATGGAACAGCTGTTGTGAAAGGCTGTTACAAGACACCTAAAGGGGCAAAAGGCTCCAGTGACACCCTTATCTACAACCTGATATGAACAGCATTTGCTGCTACCCTGCTCCCATCTCTAGGTGTAAAGTTACATGATGCAAGGGTCCAGACGAGTCCGCTTCATCACGGGGAACTGGACGGTCTCTGTTCCTTTTCTTGCCATTAGCTGGGATTAAACTATCTATAAAATTTACTTACTTAGAGTGACACATCTGTACGCCCGTTTTAGAAACATGCATTTTCGTAATCTACATTTCCACTCCCACCCCTCCCACTGCTGTAAAAGCAGCCAGGCAGACTGCTCCTTGGGCCCTGCCGCGCTCCCCCTACCCTCCGGCTGACTACACAGCCTGTAACCCCATAGACTGGTCCTATAAGCCTGCAGACCAGTTTCACGAGAGGCTCAGCCAGGATTCAGCCGTTCAGGATCAGAAAGCAATAGCAATATAGCAAAAATAGCTCTCCGGGGAAATGTATCTTATTACTGCCAAAAAGAATATTTTTGTAAGAGAAGCATTTGTGTAATTCTTATTAGCTAAATAAAAGAGTGGAAATAACCAGAAGCATAAAAACCCAAGCGTCTGAGCTCCCATCGCAGTCAATGGCAGGTTTCCCACTGATTTCGCTGGATACACAATCAAGACCAAATGTGGAATACAAAGAGGAAATGATCAGAGCAAAGACTCCTACTCACAATCGCATCCTGCATCTGCAGCGTTTGTACCTGCAGCTGAGTTGTGTTCTCAAGTCAGACTGGTGCCTATCCACCAAATGACTGCGATAACTTGCTCACGTTCTGATGGGAACAGTGCAAGAACTATATTTTAAAAAGGGAAAAAAATCACTTCTTACCGATGCACAGCATTGGGAAATCACACTGTTGTCAGAAGTTGCACTTTGCACTGACCTCCTGCCAGCCTCTGCTCTCCTGCAGAGGCCCAGGTGACCCAGGGACCTGCCGAAGCTCTGCAATGAACCTACTCCCTCCACCAAAGGCAGGTACCATCTCTTGCTCAAGTTGCTTTGATACATCAAAGCTACTCTGAACTCTTTACATGGCAGAGATTAAAACAAGCCTGTAACCAGACAACAAATGCTTGCCTCTAAACATTTGTATGCCTACATAAACATTGTTAAATTGCAACAGACCATCAGCCCCACTTCGCTCAAAGCCCAGCGCTGGCTTTATACATTATTTTGACCAGATCACAACTCGTTACTGTGCCGGGTGGATGATGTCCCACTCTCTACCTCTCACACCCACCTTTGGGGCTTTAGTTCAGTTTCCTTTCACCGTTCTTATAAAATACAATTTTCAGCGGCACACTATCCCATCCTCTACTGATTCTCTGACCTGTGGACCATGTCCTGAGACGTGTTTCCTAATGAGACCCTGTGGGTTAGCAGTCCTACTTTTCCAAGCTCACGAAAAACCCTGCTCTATCCAGTGGAGCAACGAACCAGAGTCCCAATACAATCATCATACGTAAGGAAGTGAGGATGAAGAAAAGAAAGTAGGCAAAGATGGGACTAATGGACCAGTATTGTGTAAAGCATGGCCAAGCAAACGTAACAGCAGTTGTTGCAAAAGGGTTGAGGATGAAATGATGCTACTTTGCATGCCTCAAGACATATACATGCAGGCTGTAGACAATATTTAGCTGAGCTCTGCTCCAAAGCCTAGCATCACTCTCCATCTCACGGTGATTTACCTATAGCAAAAGAAAATCCCAACAGAAGAAAAATAAAAATCACTTGCCCTCATCAAAGGTCCTCTTGACAACCATGATGCTTGCCTCATTTCAGAGACATGCAGCTCATCTCGGTGTGAAGGGGGATGCATCAAAAGCCCTTTCTCATCAGCTACTAGCATAGGTACTGGTCATCAACCACCCACACAGCTTTGTTTCTAAGATCGCTGAGACAACCCTCTTCCTCCGCTGTCACGGACCTCTGAATTGTACATTTACTTCACATGTTTAGCTCTTGTTCCTTGATGCTCTTGATGTTACCTCAGCTTCTAACTCTATAGAACAAAGTGTTGCAGTTGGAAACAATGATAAAAACCATGATAAAAGCCATGATAAAAACCATCACAGTGAAGAGGAGCTCTTTGATCCTCCTGCTTGTCTCACAATACACTTTAGTGTGAATCATCTTTTTTAGTCCCCTGCGGATGAGCTTTGATTGTCCTGGCTATTTCTCCTGCTTCCATTGCTGTTCTAAGCACTCTATTAGATTCACTGTACTTCAGTTATCCTGGGGGAACATATATCACCCTAAAGAAAAATCCATCAGTATCCAGACATGTCGGTCTCTCATTTTTAGAGGTCTCCTGGAGATGCTTTCATGGTTCAGAATTGCCAAGCCCCAGGTTCAAAAAAGGAAAGCAACCAAAACAAACTACTCAGGGCTCTACCTGGTTGTTAACAAGAACGAATGACTTGGCTTCAGCAGTTCCTTCAGCCCTACCTCACTGACAACCCTACTCAAACAAAGCCTTGGGGGCAGATTGTACAGGCAGCCAGTTGCTCCCTATTCTGTATCTGAAGATTTTTAGTTTTGATTGTGCAATGTGACTGAAATCTGTCCCTTGGAGCCCCGCAGTCCATCTCATCCTCTCCTGTGCTCCAGCAACGCATTATTCAGTCATGACACTACCTTCAACTTGCACTGTATTTCCTTTTTCAGTATTAATCTCCCCCTTTTACTTTCTCCTGCACAGCTACATAGTTGTACGGTAAACCTCAATTCTGTGTCTGGTCAGTGAACATTGTGACTGTTCTGTTTAATATATTGTTTTTTTTTGTGGTTGCCACTAGACTCATTGTTTTACATCTGTTTGAATTAAAGTGTGTTTTCCATTGAATGACTCAGACACTTAAAAGACCCCAAATCCCTCTGAACAAGGTTGCATAAATTCTGAAGCGTTTGCTATTCCCTTCCTCTAATGTTGGTATCATAAGCTAACATTTTATATGATCTTACATCTGATATTCTCATTCAAATTATTTATATATGCATTATTAAAAAGAGCAGCCCCCTAGAGTATGCCACTCGTAACCTGTTTCCAGCTAGAAAAATTATCATTTGCCGGCACTATTTAACCAGTTTTGTGTCATTTTTCAAGCCAACAGGCTGTTTTTGCTTCTCAGATCACGACTCTGTGATTTAACCAGTAAGCTCCTGTATGAAACCTTATCAACTTTAAGTGTCATTAATTCTCTCAGTTCAATCCCCTTGGCATCTGTGCCAAGGAGTATTATTTATTCACAACATGGAAAAATACATGGAAAAAATATCATGCCACATTTGGAAATCCAGAATTGAGAGTTAAAAAAAAAAGTGCTTATTTCTGAAGATTCCCCGTTTTCCTTTTATAGCGTTTCTTCTTGTCTCTGAAAATAATAGCAAAAACACAGACAAGCCATTCAAGGGAATTTCAGAACTCTCAAATGTTAGTGTTACATTTGGTTCTTCAGTCCTGCTTATTCCAGTTCTCCTGAGTTGGTGTACTTTTAATTTTTCTTTTAAAACCATCAGCGTTTCTGTATCAGACAGTTGGCAAGTGGGAAAGGAAATGGTTTTAAAGATCAAATTAAGCAAACCTGATTGAATAGTTCAGATTTACCATGGGACTCAATTATTTCTATTAGAAACCCTGATTTTTCACAGGAATAAGAAGTTATTTTTTTTGGCATCCCAATAATTATTTCTTTTGATTTTGGAAATGTTGAAGTAGTAGTTTCCTGAGGGTTTACCTGTTAACTCTTTCCTTGCCAGAAACCACGACAGACACTCCAAGAGCAAGCATGTAGTAAAACAGATGATTTTCTCTTCACTGTGAGAAGCATGACATCAATGGATTTGCAAATTAAATATGCGACAGAATTTAAATAAACCTGTCAAAAATTTGGATGGGTTCTCTTACAATAGCGACACTTTTCCCACTTAGTCTAAGTGCCTTCATGGATACAATTAGCTCTGCTGCAGAAAGCCTACAACTGACGTACTGAACATCAACATGTCAACTAGCTGGGTGTTGCCACCCCCAGTATGTCTCCTGGAGCAGCAGACCAAGAATGACAACGTTGATAAACTGAAGCTGTGTCACACTTAACCACACAAACTCCAAGGCCATGGTAGCACAGAACCAGCCCACAGAACTCATCCATCATTGCACCACCGAAGAAATGCTCAGCCACACACAAATGGCTGAATTTCCTCAGTCCTGGGTCAACCTGCATGATCAATGACATCACGTGCTGGGATTCTGCTGCCTCAGCTCCAACTCTAAACTCAGTGATCCAGGAAAAGAAAAAGAAAAGCTATATGGGTCCATGTCCAGAGCATTATGCTGATGGGGGAGACACAATCAGAGAAAATACCTAAGAGCTTTGTAACTGAAGGCTTGTTACAAACCACAAATGGCACTGTGCAATGAGCAAACTACTTGGAAAAGGATTTCCAGTATCAAAGCTCACTGCAGACCAACTGTGCAGACTCAATAGCCCATTTCCCAGGTAGAAAATACACCTTATATTTTAAATCACCCATGAGGGAGGGTTCAGGAAACTTTCAGTGCAGAAGCCTGCTTGTGATGGTGGAAACACTCAGCTACTGCCTGTTCTCCTCACCCCACTTCTGTTTTTATTGTGTTCCCCTCCCTTCCTTTCCTTTTGTTTTAAGGCAAGACGTAGGTTGGATGGCATGAAAACTCTAGGAAGATACATAAAGCATAAGGTTTGGAGCTGAAGGGGTTACCTACTTTACACTCAATAGGCCTGTATCCTTTTACAGTAAGCCGGTTAAATCCTTTCACTCTTAGTTCTTTGCATTTATACCGAGGATTTTTTTTTAACGAGAATCTTCAGATGACTAATTATATCTTGCCTGCAGAAGCATCAGGCAGAAATAAGGCCCTGAGAGTTTTAATTTTTGAAGCAGGAACGTTATCACTTTCAAAGTATATTTGAAAGTATTCCCACTTTTTTCACAGAATGATAAAACTAAGCATTAAATATTTTTTTCCAAAAGAGATCTTCAAAATTAACGTAGACTATCGCAGAGTTAAATGTATTTCAAAAGGAACATCTGCAGCTACAGGAAAGCCTCTTGAAGAAACGGTGCCGTTAAATCACTACATCTACAAATTGTCAATGAAAACCTTACATGAAAAATTAAATGGCAAGATTGAGTCAAGATGAATCCCAGTAATTAACAAAAAGACATACTGCCCTGTACAGAGCAGTGCAGAACACATTTTCCTCCAGCAAACTGATCCTGCTGCTATTGGCATAAGATCCTACTTACTGTGATTGAAGAAGTGCTACAGAGATGGTTCAGGCTTGCTTTACCTGCTGCTCTTGGTACTCCGCCCCTGCTAGAACCATGGGAGAAAATTTTTCCTCACTTGCAGCACTAGCAGCAGACTCAGCAGCTACGTTGTGTTACACCTCTCACTGAGGAGTGAAGACCTCCACCTGAAGAACAACTCAACTAGGCGAAATACATCAAAGGAACAGGTAGGATCACTGTGCCAAATTGTGAAAACACCGTATGACTCTTAAAGACACCTGTGACTTTCAAGAGAAACTTCTATTTAGAGTTAATGGCTGTGTCTAAGCTGTGCAGGAAAAACAAGCTCAGCAATTCATGTAGCTCTGTTAAATTTGATTATCTGCATGTTCTCCTCCTCAACCACAGGCTACTGGCCTCGCTTTAAGTTTCTGCTCAGGCTGGAGCTGGAACTCTTAAATTTCATGCATCTCCCAGGAATCTGGGCTGTAACACATTCAGCCCAATCCAAAATCCATGCAAAAGAACCCGTTGAGGAAGATATATGCAATACAGTTACCATGAGATGTATCATCAACAAGATCTGGGGTATGCAGAAGTTGGCTATTTACATCCTTTGTAAACCCAGCCTAGAAAGATGATGAAAACATTAACAAGGCATGCTGAGGTCAGTAGCAGATCCTAGCATGGTAAAACAGATGATTAATCTCCAGGGATGCAGTACTGTTCTCTGTCAGACTCCTTACCATCTATCATGCTGTCCTGGTATAACAAAATGACTCAAACTGCGTTATCATCCGAGATCCAAATCATAACAGCAGATTTTTGTGCCAAACAATAACAGAAACGTCTTTTTAGCCTCTGTGTTAAGAATAAGGATTAGTTTATCATTCCTTGCTCTGTCTCTTTCTAAACTGTGAAATATATTGGATAAATTCAAACAAGTTTGGCAGAGGAGCCAGACTCTGTAGTAAAGTTCACAAAAATCTCACTTAACCATGAAGTCAGATAGAAGAGAGGCTCCAAGTCCCCTTAAGTGCTACGTGGTAGCTTAATATGCTGAACGAAGAGCCCACAGGAGAAGGCAACCCAGGTAAAAACCAGGGCTTGACCACAGTGGCAGTGGAAGTCACATTGCAGCAGGTGGCTGGGGCTTTCATTTGGTCTCTATTGCATCTCCTGTTCAAGTTATAGCTCCAGTAACCTATATATATGTGTGTGTGTATATATATGTATATATATGATAACAGTTGAGAACAGTCTATTGCTTTTCTACCTTTGGCCAACGGCTGGCCTGTGCTGGGCATTTTCTCCTCCTGCTCAGAGTTTCTGCAAAATGATGTGTTTAGGGATAGGAGAGAAAGACTTTTTGCATTCTGTCAGCTCCGGTATTTACTCATTCAAGATGAATCACAGAATCACAGATTTTCTAGGTTGGAAGAGACCTCAAGATCATCGAGTCCAACCTCTGACCTAATGCTAACAGTCCCCACTAAACCATATCCCTAAGCTCTACATCTAAACGTCTTTTAAAGACCTCCAGGGATGGTGACTCCGCCACTTTCCTGGGCAGCCTGTTCCAGTGTCTGAACAGACACATGAGGTCTGTTTTCCATGGTAGATTGAAGAAAATGTTTAAAAATCTAATTTGAAAACCAGGAAAAGGACTCCCATCCCATTGAAAAAGAGTTTCACAATATCAAAACTCATGCTGCGAACTGTACTAATGCACACACCTTGGCTACCAGTGCTTCCTAGGATTTTCAAAATAGCCCACCCTGGAAAGAAAATTTTACAGACAGTTTGAATGGCAGATTATTTGTCTTGAAAACATTTAAGCAACTGGCGACATGATAAGAACATGCACTAGCCTTTTCTACCTGCAAATAAGATGTCAGATCTCACATTGGTTTGACTTCACAGGAGCTGACTCTTGATTACTGGCATTCAAAGGTGCTGCTTTCTGAATTTAAATTGTTGCCAATTCAAAATCATTCCCATTATAATCAGACTCTCAACTACTTCATGCTAAATTTCATGGAGCATCTGAACATGAGGATGACCAAGGAAAAAAAAACACCTGTCAGAAGATGCCAAAATCAAAACCGAACAGTATTATTTAGGGGCAAGACGGAACTACACTGACAGAGAAAGAGGAGCTCACCTGATGCCTATATGCACTGAAACTGCAACACACAGTAGGGGCATAGGCAAAAGTAGAAACCGACATTCATGACTGTATTTTATTAAAATGTCTTTCATTTGGAAAGTTGGAAAGACCTAGAGTGACATTAAAGAAAAATCGGAGGTGTAATTAAGCGCTGCTGGACTGTTTTACAAAGTCTCATTTCCCCTGAGCACAGTAGGAGTGGAGCATCACAGGTCTGCTTCAATGCTTCCCCTTCCAACAAATGTGGCAAAGACAAGCTTCCACTGAACAAAGCAGGAAGCAATTTTATATAGATGGGCACACACAACCACCACCATTTCTTCAACCAGACAGGGGCCAAACATTCAACTGTTTATCACAATCTCCTTGAAAGAAAGGAGTGGTATTCAGTCTGTTACATATGCTCTGCATTTATTCCCTTCCTTCTTGCAGGATTATTCCTAATACAAAATTAAGCTCCAGAAAGGTTAGGGAGGGTTAGGATGGTCTGACTATTCGACTTCACAAGCTACAAGTGAATGTAAAATACTTCTGATCTTGGTGGTGAGCAGCAAGAAATAAAAGGGAAGCGTCATTGAAAGATCAGTTAGAAATTCATGAGTCAGTTCAAAGACAAACAGAAGTCTGTTCTCATTTTTAGCTCTCTCCTGGAAAAGCCTAAACAACAACAAATTGATTATACAGGGCAATATGCCGTGCCCTGCCGCAGAACTGCTGAGGAGACCTAACCAATGCCAGGACTCCAGAGTTCTGGAAGGGTAACACCAAACAGCCTCTGCTTTGAAGAACTGTCAGCCTTCTGCAATGCAAAAGGAAGAAAAAGCAATGGGAAGCAGGACCTAGCACAGTAATGGGTATGCCCCAGAAGGTTCAGCAGAAAATGCTTTGTCTATGCCATGAACTAACTCAAGATGGCAACAATTTTTAAGTACTTTCCTCCACTGTTCCTGTTGCTTAGCCTCACATCTCAGGTACACTGACATTTATTAGCTCAGGGTGTACAAGCAGAGTATTCTAGATTAACACTACCAGGTAGTAAACTCACATACAATAGCACTTGGCCTGGGATATAAGAGATGTGAAAGTGGGCTTCTATATTAGCACAGACCAGTGCTCATTTTGAACCATTTTATGTGCTGGGCTAATGCAAAGCATTAAAATATCGCTGTGGGTTAACGAAGCCTACACTATAGGTGTTTTGTTCATTAGGCCGTACAGCTAAGAACAACATTTTTTCCACCTCAGTTTCTACAAGCAGGTTCTGTTCCTAGTTTGGCTTGCAGGGACCCGTGTCACTCAGTTGTCTTTTATGTTAAATGGGTTAATTGCCTGAAGTAACAGCAAATAACAGAAAAGGATGAGACCAGGACATGTATTCACATCCAACACGGTGTGTTAGATGTGTATTCACATCTAAACTGGGAAAATATGGGAGGCTTGCCTAAAGAACAAAGCAATTTCCTTCATGCTCTAGTACATCAGACAGGGAGATTTCCTTGACTTCCAAAGCATATTGAAGTAGCAGCATACTGTAAGTGCTCTCCTGTTCCTACGGCCTTCTGAGCAGAGGCCAGGCTCACATTGCTTGGAATAAATTGGCAGGAGTTGGCAACACTAAACTAGAAACAGCTCATGAGGAGAAGCTTGAGGAGGAAGTTGAAAAAATGCATGGTCTGATTAATGGGCTGAAAAGAAAATTTTAGCTGCTGAAGCTTGGAAAGATTGAAAGTGTACGATTTGGGAATTTGGGATATCAAAACAGAGGAGTTTGGAGTAATCAGCAGTGGAGATAATTAGCACAGAGAGCACAGCTTTCAGCAACAGGGTACAAAAATAGTTTTAACTCTAAGATGCGATTACCTATCTGAATTAAAACCCAGTGTTTCCTCAGGGAAGAATACCCCGAATCCCACTCTAAAATTCATCCCTTCCATTCTATTTAAAGAAGAGTTGTGATCGAGTTGGTAAGTTACTTCAAGTTGACAGAGGCAGCTGGGTGGTTGCCTACATCCTTGGTTTTGACTGATTGTGGGTTGTTAGAGAAATTTTGGCACACAGGAGGCCAGCAGAGCTCAGCCCATGCGTGTGGGGGGCTGGGATGGTTCCAGGCAGACCAGCAAGTTGCTTTTGTACCTGTACTGGAAAGGGAAAGGGACTCTTTGCCAGGGCAAAAAACACTTGAGGAGGAGGATGGCGCCTCAGGTGGAGGCAGAGATTCTGGTTTCCCAGGACAGGAAGATGGTGTGAGCACCACATCCCCTTCCACAGTTCTCCTGAAGGCCCCTCAAGTTGCTAGATGTTCCTGATGTGGAGCCTTGGTGTCAAATGGGAATGAAAAGAAGCAGGATCAAGAAAACCATTGTCGACTCTTGGAAAAAATAATCATTATCTGGTCAGTGTTACAGTCTGATGTAAAACAATTAGTAGGACAGTTTCAGTAAAATTATTAGGGATTGACTAAAAGTGTGAAGTTGGCCTTCAGTTCCTTGCTCTCTAGCAGTGCTTCCCACATTACACTTGTCTGCACTAAGAGGCAGACCACGGTCCCCATGGAAGTTCAAGTGGGGCCTGCACGACTGAATAATGGGCTGGCCTCTGTGTGTACTTCTTACACCAGCTACTGTAATTCAAACACGATGGGAAATGGCACCCCATTTCCTGGTCTGTCCTGGTCTCAGGAATGCAGGCAATGAAGGATGCAGAGAGTCACCGGAATGGGCAGAAGGGAAGATGAGGGGTGGAGAAGGGCAGATCAAAAGGGGGAAGAGCGATTTTCAAAAAGAAAGCGCACGCCCCTTTAGGTGTTTGTACACACCTACGTCTGCCACCACCTGTATCTCTCAGCCAGTCTCATTGTGACAAGGCTAACGGCTGTACGAACACCACATTCTGCATCTACTGCTGCTGTGCTGGGCTCTGCACGCTGTCTGTAAGGGGCAGAAGTCCAAATGTCTGGTCAGGACACGCCACGCAAAGGGAGATGCAGTGAAACTCTATTAATGAGATTTGCTTCTTAAACAACAACAACAAAAAAGTGCTTAGTCAGATCAGAAGTCTCTCCTCTTAAGTTATTTACTGTCTTCTGGACTGGAGACTTATTCGTTATAAAACCCAGCGTTCCTCCTCCCCTGTCCTTCCTCTGCTCTGGTTCATCCTGTGGTTTGTAACAGTTTGGAAAACTTTCGGGGCATTCCTAAGTGGTTACAGATGTGTGAGGATGCACACTGCAGGCCACTTCATCAAGAAGATGACATAACCCTGCGTGCCAGCCTCAGAAGTTCATTTAATACTCAACTTGGAGACACGACTGTCCCAGGCTCACTGTGTGCCTGTTGAAAGTGATGGGATTATAACAGCAGCTGGCAGCGCTCCGTTCCAAGAAAGCTCACAGCATTATTCAGTCTTGAGTTCCCTCTTCCTCTGTGGAGGCATTTGATCCTTAATCTCTTCTATGGATTCTTAACCCTTTTCATGTACTTCTCCCCTCAGCAGTTTTTGCACACAAATCCTTTTACTGAAATATGGGTGAGTTTATTAATAAGGCATCACGGTTGCACACCTATTCTGAACACTATTTACAAGTCCTTGCTAAGCATGCATTTGCATGAAAAACTGTCCAGCAAGTACTTTACAAAATCCAGCACAGAGGAGTAATATTTTAGTTAAAATTAATTGCACTGCTTTTCCTGAATCCAAGCGTTACACTGGAGGTTAACCTGATGCTGCAGGGCACCTATAACCACAGACTAACACAAGTAGTCACCCGTACCTCAGTGGCATCTGCCACAGAAAGAGAAACAACTGTTGTTTTAAAAGGCTCAAAGCCAAGAGTTGTTAGGAGACTTCTGTTCTGTCCATCACTGTCACTGCTCTGCTGGGATGCTCCGGCCAGAACCCATTTTGCTTTCTCTCACCAGTGTCTTGTAAAACTGAAAGGTAACTGCGGCTTGCTGTGTACGATCAGAAACAGAGGTCCCATAGAAACAGAGGTGGTGAGACAAAAACGTCTTATCCTGGGACTAGAGGTGGCTTCTACAAGAAAGATGATACCAGCATTGTCAAAACAAACAAACAATCAAACAAACAAACAAACAAAAACAGATAGAAAAGACACTGGCTTGAGAATTAATCAAGGAAGTGACGGTCTGATAAGGAGAGGACAGAACTGGATTGAATATTGTCCCACTTGAAGAGGAGGGGTGGAAATTGCACAAAGGGTTGTTGACATTACGGGAACTGAGGGATGAGCAGGAAAAAAGGATGTGGGAGAGAGCACTCTGAGAGGCAAATAGGAAAATCAGTGTGATTTGAAAGTCATCAGAGGAACACGTTATTGAATAAAATAAAGGAAATGGATACAAGGGAGTTTAAAAGGCAACGAGTGATGCATTTTTTTGGGCAGCAGGGCTGCTGGAAGCAGCAGCAGCAAACAATACCGAGTGCTGCTGATGGCAGAAAAGGCAGCGGCTACAGATCTGCACAGGTACAGCAGATCTAGATCCTTCTTTCCTTTAAAGATCTTGCATAAATGTTAAGAGAATACATGGAAATCAACACTGACAAACAGGTAGACAGCAGATGGATGGGAAAATAACTGGGAATTGAAGGAGTAGTTCATGCTGCCTAGAAAATGGCATACATAGGGAAAAACAAATGTCTTCAACTAGCATTGCTGAAGTTCATCTACAGAAAGAGCACTACACAGCTCTTTACGTAGACGGCAGCTCTGTATTGCATCATTTCTTTGATGTCAGGGGATGATGCAGTGGGCTAAAAAGAGAATTTAGAGGAGCTTAAAATTACTGCCTTTTCACAATTAACTTTTATTCTACTATTCACTCGGTCACACTTTCTGCATGTGAATAGCTACTCTATTTTTTCCCCATATCAAAGATTTCAGTGAATGTATCGCCTCACACAGAGCACAGTAAGTAGGTGCTACCAAGCATGACACATGTGCCCGAGCCATAAAAGAAATTATATGGCATTATAACCTACGGTTTGAAGTCAAATATGCCATCATAACAGCAATCATACTGTAAGGCACACATATAAAGGCAGAGCTAAAGTTGCACATAAAAAACCATCTGAAGCTTAGAGGGACACTGCTCAAGTCCGCAGCAAGATTCCAGGGGAAAGCTGATGGCTATTTGGGATCTTTTCACCATAAAAATTCAACAATGGGAGATTTGGATTACCACAGTGGGGAAATCTCCAGCTTTCCGATGAGAGGCAGAGAAAGGTCACGAGCTATTAGTCTATAAAATCACAGCAATAATTACTTTAACATACTAACATTCCCCATCCTCTGAGCCTTCCAGCCTCAGGCTCCTAACAACAAAAGCATCCGGCTCCCCTGGAAGACATGAAAACCATCCTTAATGGCATTAGTTTGATTAAAAACATCTCTATCAGGTGTTTTAAGCAGCGTTATCTGGTAACTTTATATCGTAGAAAGTATACGTTGGCCCATGCATAAGACAAGAACGTGGGAATCTCTTCCTTCTCCATTGCTATAAATTTTTAGCTGCTTGCTTTATGACCTTAGGACAAGATTTCAAACCTATTGCTGGCCTAAGGCTAAGAGTCGCTTAATTTGAGATGCTGGCTCCAGCGTTGACTGGGAGGAGGAAGTCCCACACTTGGAAAAAAATCACGCAGAGGAAAACTCTGGGGATGTCTGGCTTAAAGGACAACCTGCCCCCCCAGACAAGGCAGACTACGAGAGGCCGGCTGGGCTTTGCAAGCTAAATCCTGATAGCAGAGGGCAGGCGCGGGGAGCAAATGGCTCTGCAAGCCTCTGTGATGACCACAGCAATGCAGGCAGAGTTTAGAGCAAATGGATTTTTCAGCTTAAGACAACACGAGCTGGTTTTCGTGCTTTAGAGCTGAGTTCTGGCAAAGACATTTTGAACTTTCCGAACTGCTGAACAGATTACAAAAGTGGCCAGCAGCAGCTAGGGAAGGGGCTGTAACTCGGTAATGTATTCTGCTGTGATAAAATTCCCTTTCAGTGAGGCCATGACTCCTGTCCTATTCGAGTCCCTTTGGTAGGGAAAGGAGAAATAAAAGGAATCAAACAAAAAGCAAGGAATGGGCTGAAATGACTCCTCAGAGCCTTCCCTGCAGTGTTGGCACTCAGAAGTTGTACCTGGGCTCCAGCTTCAGCCACGGCAACACTAATTAACGAGGGCGCTTTGGAAAATGCCCTTCGGTCCCCTGCTGTGACACTGCTCTGCTCACTAAATGCCTCCCTCAAGTCCTTTAGGCTCTTTTGAAGCTGGAACATGCGCTGCACAGTTTGGGGCGACAGAGCAGCTTTCCCCGGATGGGACTTGCCTTCAGGTTGTTAATGCAGCAGGTGCAGGGTGCACGGAGAATAGGCAGGAAGCGAGGCTGGGGCTGCCAGCCCCACAGGGCTCAGGGGCCCTACAAGGAGCTGGCTGAAGAGAAAAGAAGTCCAACTTCAAGCTGCAAAGGCCGCTCCTCAGCTGCCTCTGAGCAGCCAGAGCTGAGCAGTGCAAGTCCCAGAAAGAGAGAGAAAATCTCACCTACGAGGAGACAGCTGTGCATTAGCAGAAATTCAGTTTTGAAGCACTGCATGCCTCTGAGCCGACAAGAAAAGCCCACGGTGCTGGCAGCAGCGGCTGTGAGCTGAAATAAATGCAACTGCTCCCAGTGCAGCCACCTGGGGAGATGTGCCAGGGCACTGGGTGCACACACCTGGACAGCAGTGAGTGGAGAACCTGGAGGGAAGCGACCCGGAGGGAATGCTGTGTGGATTTTAATGCTGGATGCCTCTCCGGGCATCAGCAGAGAAACTCAGGCAAAACACAAATCACGACTGTTTTCATTCCAGCCAAAGTTAAGAGCATGCAGAGGCTGCCAGGGGACTTGCACATGGGTGTTCACACTGACTGTACTGAGACTGAGGAAAAAGAGCTCCTTACGCTGCTCTTGACAAGAGCAAAATGATTAAAATTCAACTTTCCCAAGAATGGCAGAGCCAGCCAGAGGCTACTGACCCAGAGGCAGCTATTGAAAGACAGCAGGTGTGAGAAGATCTTGCTGCTCTTCTACGGCTAAACCTGACATTAAATGATGTTTGAAGCTAGCAGTGCTGAGGGAGAGCTCGTCTGGGAGAAGGAAAAATAATATGGGATGTAAACAATAGCTTAAGAGAAGGGGAGCTAAAATAACATACTGAACTCTTAGCAGTTTGCTCTGAGTTCAGACCACAGCTCAGGAGGATCCTTCCCATACTAAAAGGAACAGATTTATGACAAGCTTGTAATTAAACTGTCTGAAGGACCAATAAACTTCTGCATGCTGTTGTTTTTATGCCACTTTAAACATAATTAATGCAAGCGTTGTGTGTGAATCTGTCTATCTTGGCTTGACTGGAGCGCTGCCTTTTTCCCCCAGTTCCCTGTTTGTATGACATGCATTGCCAGGTGTCCATCAGTGCTCCAACGTCAGCGGCACAAAATCTCTGGTCTGTTCATGTATCCTTCTTCCACAGAGCAATAAAACAAACAAAAACACACACATGACCTAAGCCATACTTAATACAACTTTCCTTTCCTTTCCTTTCCTTTCCTTTCCTTTCCTTTCCTTTCCTTTCCTTTCCTTTCCTTTCCTTCCTTTCCTTTCCTTTCCTTTCCTTTCCTTTCCTTTCCTTTCCTTTCCTTTCCTTTCCTTTCCTTTCCTTTCCTTTCCTTTCCTTTCCTTTCCTTTCCTTTCCTTTCCTTTCCTTTCCTTTCCTTTCCTTTCCTTTCCTTTCCTTTCCTTTCCTTTCCTTTCCTTTCCTCTCGATGAGACAAATATTTACCAAAATAGAAGTCAGTTCAACATTTGAACAATTTATCTACTCCATTGTGAAACCCACTGAGCACCTCCTGGTTTAATCCCCAGCCATCCCTGGCTACCTGTACTATTCTCAGGGAGAACAGAAGAAGACAGTGGTAAAGTCAGAACACCTCCAGATTTCAGAGAGTGATTTAGGAAACCTACTTCAGAATTTTAACTGCTATTGACATACTTCGTAATATTTTTAAAGCTGAAATTAAATACACGTGCACCTGTGTATGCATGATTTATATAATGCGCAAAGAAAATAAGCTACCCTAAAACTCAATGAAAATCCAAACACTTAGCATTATTCTTAGTGCTAGCGTCAAGTTTCCATCCACAGCTTTTGCTGTATAGCTTTGAACTTACTTGGTGTTGTTTTTAGATAGACTACCTTGCCAGCTTCCTACTTTAAGAAAGTTTCAGATATGCAAATATCTGAAGACAATGGGACTGAGATAAAATAAAATTTGTAGAACATGGAAGAAATTATGCTCAAGTTGTCCTCCTTTGAAGAAAAAAAAAATCTTTCTTTTTCATGCATCAGTAACGTAACTAAGAGATTTCAAGTCTTTGGTAAATCTAATCAATAATCACCTCAAATGCTGTTATGAAAATTAAAAATCAGACTGTTTTAGCTGTGGGTGATACTGTTACTTAAAACCGTACCTGAAAGCCAGCAAAACTAATAACCCTTTGTTGTTCAGGGACCATTGGCTTAGTTTTTATTTATTCTGTACATTGTTGATACACCAACCTGAGATCCAAAGCAGTGTCAGATAAATAATGACTGCTGCTAATAAAAACAAACACAACTGAAAAATCCACCGATCTGACAATCTGCCCATCACTGATTGCTGCAGATCCAGCTCCCACCTTCCCTCTTCAGCACCAAAGTATCCACTGAGATTTCTGTTCTCTGAATACTTCTGACAAAATACTTCTGGGCAAATTCTAGGACCACGTGAAGCGATGGAAATGCTCCTACAGGCCCTCGTATACATCCAGTATGAGGAAGAGGTCCAAAGACTGAACTCCTTGGGATGCAAACCATTTAACTTTATGTGGCCAATACATTTGACTTCATGCAGATAGCACAGTCAAACTACCTACAATCACCTGTGAAAACACAAACTCGGTTTACTCTGAAGATGCTGAATTGTACAGCTACAATTCTCGCACTCCACTTGGAGGCTGGACATTTGGGACGTGCATAATGCCATTAACCCAGGAGAATTAGGTAAGCCTCATGGTTCTTCAATGACTTCGTTTTTGTCTGCACTAATTTTACCTCCAAATCTGCATGTCTGAAACCCCACACTCTTTAAGTCTGCTTAAAGTGATTACGTCTTTTCAGTAAATCTTTGATTGTTCTTTCTCCCGGCTGCAGAGCTGTCTGCCTGCAATTTCTCAAAAGAGCGCCCGGATTTCATGTCCATTGGCCCCTGCATTCCTGCCAAAGCCCTGCAGAAATGAGAGCTGCTGCAGCTGCCAGGGTTTATTTACACACATTCCTGCCTCAAATTGAATTAATGAGCATAATTTAACTCAGGCAATGTCCTCTACAGCTCTTGTTTCCCTTTGCCCCTCTTGACATTTCTTTCTCTCACACAACCACTCTTGCAGTCTTTCTTAAAGTAGCATCTAAAGGGATTCTGATGTAAAAAGTAATTGCAAACACATAGTGAATCCCATCTGAGCTGATAAATTTGTACAGATCTGCTTAAAACCTACTTTATCAGAAGCTCGGGATCCCCTTGACAAGTATCCACAAAGTTAATTTGAGCTTATTTGCACCAATCAAGCCAACTTTGTCAGTTTAGCAATGACCTTCCAGATTAATCAGTCACAAAAGACCAAACCCTGGAAAGAGCTCAGAGGAGAACGAGAGCCAGGACAACAAGAACTGATGTCAAAACCTATCTACAGTTGCTTTGTGTTCATACATCGTATTTGGCAAACCTTTTGGACTCCAGTCCATTTCTGCCCTCAGATATGAAATTCTGCAGCCATGGCACAAGGGCTCTCAACATCAACGAGCCCCGTGGGTGCTGTATGGACACATCACAGACAGAGAGCCCTGTTACTCCACTAAGTAGGCCAGTGCAGTGTTTCCCACATGCTGTGTCAAATATAAAAAGCAAATATTTCTCCAAATAGTCACACTGATGTGATAATGAAGTCACTCATTCTCCCCTGCTATCACACTGTATGGTATCTCACACACTAGGGCTTGAAAGCCTTAGAACAAGAGCTGTGTAATTCTACAAGAAGTGCATGAAAGAAAGGGAACTAGGTCTATAACTATAAATTTGCTACATCAGCATATCACAGGCTACAAGCATCATGGACAAGAACATTCCAGCAGCACTTGAACCTCTAGATCCATAGGAAAAACAGACTGCTTGGCACACAACGATTCAGCCTTCTAGGATGACTGCTCTCTTGTGAAGCTCCCACAGACCTGTATCTGTCCAGTTATGCTGATTTCTGGAGAGGATTTTCCTTCCCCTAAAGGCTAACAAGATACTTCAGAATATTTCAGTGAGAAATCTGTATATTCCAGGACTTGGTGTTGAAATGACAAATTCTATGGACCTGAGTTTGCAACTGCCACAGATAGAAACTAAAAGGTCCCCAAATAAGTAACTGGTCTTGGAAAAGGTGTGATGGAGGAAGATAAGTGCTGGAAAAGAGGCAAAGATGCTGGCTGGAGAAAACATCCCAGAGAACTGGGATGTGCATGGAGGTGAGCGCTGGGGAAAGGCCAGGGACCTTGACCTTGAGGCTGCTCAACACCACAAGCAGTGGCCCAGCAGGGACCTTTCCAGCTCTCTGCCCAGATTTCACAGGCCAGCAGCGACCTCCCTGCAGAGGAGGGAATTTGAAACCTAGGGAACATAATGCTGTGGTGGGAGCGAGCAAGAATAATCAAGTAGGGTTAGCAGCAACAGTCCCTTTGGTTCTGAACTCAGCATCCAGACCCACTAAAGATGTCATTTACTTTGCCTTGCCTGTGACAGCCGACACTTGGCTGAATTTGAATCCTTCCAAACCACTTTCATTTTAGAAGCTGATGCAGATTACAAATGGCTTTAAAACAATTCTCCTTGTATGAACATGAGTTCAAGAATCACAGAGTCACAGAATTGTAGGGGTTGGAAGGGACCTCAAGAGATTGTTGGGTCAAACCCCCCTGCCAAAGCAGGTTCCTTACAGCAGGCTTTGCTCTAAGTTCATCATGTTTTTCTGACTGCTAACATCAAAAGACCAGAATGGACCTATTCTTCATGGTCCCAACTCTACATGTAGCCAGTAATTTCACTTAAAAGTTCTCTCTCAGCCCTCTCTCTGCCATTTCCAACTTCATTATTTTTCCACGCCCCTCAGCAATACTTTCTCCCTTACACACGCAGTTGAAATCAAACACACTTGTCCACAGATGTGGTCACTGGATCTTTAGAAATCATTTTAGATTTTATGGCTGCCTTTCATACATCTTTTGGTTTGCGTGGAGATGTCAGTAGTTCAAACATTCATTTGCTCTTCACATATATCCTCAGTGAACAGTAGTGGTTAGACCGATCAGCTTCAATAAGATTTTGCCCAGCTCCAAATGAAAACAGCACTTTTTATAAGCACCTAAGGAAAATGACTTGACAGAGCCTGATTTGTTGTCGCCTCCTGCCACCCCCACCAGATGTGTAACTTGTTACTCCATATGCGCGCTACTCCCTCCTCCAGTTTTGATTTTTCTTTGTATGTTGGCATGCAGTTGTATGAAAGCACAGCGAAAATCAATTGTATAACACTGTCAAAGAAATTCACCATGATTGCCTCTCACTTTTATGTCATTACAGCGGAGAAACTTCACTTGAATTTGGTAGGGCCTTCCCTGAATGCAACTTTTGTTAAAGCAAAGCTTGAAGTGGTTACCTTTCGTGCTTCTCTGAAATTATGGACACGGAAAAAGCCTGAAAATACCCCTTTTTGGTACATCTCTCTCAAATACTCTCAGAACTCCATAACAAGAATATTTCTTCCACATGTGAAAACAAAATGCCTAACATCAGGTCTTCTACTGTACATGCATACCCTATTGGATAAAACACGGCGAGCAACCACTGACAAAGATACAGAAACCATATGACTAATGAAAGAAACACAAAAATAAAACCCTTTATGTCTACCAAAACAGACGCTTACAAAAAATACTGCTCAAAAGAAGTTTTTGCAGAAGTGAGTGTCACTTTTTGTAGATTCTAAAATTACACTCTGCTAACCTTATTATCTTCTTCTCTTCTAGTAACTCACACATTTTACACACCACCTGTACAATGGCAAGCACTGACATCAATACAGAATTGAAACTTTGAAAGCCAACATTTCGTCATTTGATCCCTCATATTCCTTGCTCTCTCTCTAGATAGGAATCCTATTCCCTTAGCATCTCCCTGGCTCAGAGATGTGCACACCACACTACCACAGGTGGAGCTGATGGCAGGTAGGTGTTGATCCTCTTCTTTCCTAGGAACCTTCTGAAAACATCTAATGATCTGAACAGATTTCAACATAACTGAGTCCATTACTTTAGAGAATGAGATGAAGAAAGTAAGTTTATGTACAAAATTGTCATGGGTCTATTTCTCTGAAATGAATTGGCACCTTCCACTTGTTGAACAGGGACATCATAGTGGCAAGAAGTTTCACAGAAATAAGAAATTCTATTTGACACCATCAATTTGGGTTTCCCAATTTAATGAAAACAAATAGCCATCTTGGGTCAATTTTAACACGTACTCTACAGTGCAGCCACTGTACTAAATCCTGTCCTCTCCTCCTCCAGCATCATCCAAAATGCAATGCGTGCTATAGAGCAAGGACACTTACACTTGTCTTTTGTGCATGTACATGTCTAAGTGCATGTGTGTAACAACACTATTGTTCCTGAACCCTTGCTCCAGCCTTCTCTGCATTCATTGGCCTGCTGGAGTCTACAATAAGCATAAAATTGCTTAAGGCACTCGTATGTATGTATACTTGAAAAGGGTGATAAGTCTAGGGCTGTGCTCCCTGCAATGTTCTTGGCAAGAGACTGCAGCTCTTAGTGGTGGAAATAACTCTCTTCCCAACATCAAGCTACTGAGGATGGCCATTGCTGGGTTTTAGGCTACAAAGAACAAGGGTAGCATGAGTGGGTCCTTCACACTTCAGGCATTATGTTACAGACAACACTCCTCTGTCCTTCTTTCGTCTCAACCTCACTGAATCATGTATTTGCCTACAGAAAATATAGCCCACTGGAAGTGCATGCGAGTGTCTGCTTAGCACCGCTTTCATAATATTATTTTCTACAGGCCCCACCTAAGCCTTCTGATAAGATTACTATCATAGAAATACCAGCTCAATTGTTATACACAAATATGAGAAATTGTGCTCTACAAGACAAAGAGCTGCATTTTGACTACTACAGACATCCAAAGGCACTTCCAAAATTTACAGCTTTCAGGTTAGAAACGATTCTTATCTTTGCCATATCCACCAATGGAGAAGTAGCACAAGATACCAGCATTGCTGCAGGCTGCTGCATGAACAGGAAATCAGTAGGGGATAGACTGCCCCAAATGACCCATGGTCATACGTGGGATATTTGGGAAGGCTGTACTCCTTCCAGCCTCCCTGCTCACAAAGCCTGTGCACCCACGTCAGTCTTAGCACAATATAAGCGAGATCATTTCCACTCCTCAGGGCTTTTTGGATCAAATTTTGACATAACACAATTGGGAAAAAATGATCTCATGAAACATATACTGTAGGGAGGAAAGGGAATAAAGGTATGTTTCAAATTGATCTGGAAATATTTTTCCCATAGAAAATAGTTAGGTTTGTCTCTTCCAAAAATGCAACCCAAACAGCACAGGGAAAAAACAGTGGTGTGGAACACAAATGTAGTAAAACAAAGTCGTCGTCCCCCCCCCAGCAAACAAACAAACAAAAAACAACAAATTCCAATAAAGTAAATTCAAATAAAAACGTCACATGACCCTCCTGTCCCCAAGGACAGGAAACTTCCCAATAAAACTCCAAATATCTGCTATCTGGGCTCTCCTGAGTCCATCAGAAAACAAAATGACTTAAGTGTGACCAGAGCAAGCTATAAAATCACTAGTTCCAACTCAGAGTCACCTACTGCCCTTTGGAATAGATCCCATCTGTTATTCATGTTATTTTCTAAAGGAGTTACAACTTCGTTGATGGGAGCTTTAACTGCATGTTAAGAAATCATCTTACATCCACAATTGCTCTATGACCTTTTCTTCTTTCTCTCTGAGATTATAAGAACAGCAGCATATTGCTCTTTTATTACTTTCATATTCTCCCTCCCACCCACCATCATCAACACTAGGCCATTAAGGTAACAGACTCCATGTAGGAAGAGGTAATTGCTCAGTGCCTGCACAATGCCCTCACCAGGCCTGGAAGCATGGCTGCTTCCTACAGATAACAGCCACAGACAGGAGTGCTGAGTAATGATTCTGTGCAAGAGCAGACCCAAATTTCTTTCTATAGAGTTGCCCTCCAACTCACCCTACATCCCACAAGTAGCCCACTGTTAGCCTAAAAAACTGACTGGCAAAAGGTGTCACAGAGGCTGAGCACTTCTCAAGACACAAAAAAAACTGGTTGGCCACTCTCCAGTTATAATAATTTTAAATAATGTAATTAAAGATTAAAAGACTATTCTAGGATTAAAGATTTATCTAAGAGGTACTGAAAAATACTTGAAAGACAATGAAATCTTTGGGAATAGTCAGGACGGGTTCACAAGAGGAAGACCAGCCTCACTAATTTTCCTTTTATGACAAGGTTACCCATTTAATTAATTAAGACAATCCAGCAGATGTAATTTTTTTGGACTTCAGCAAAGCTTTCCATACTGCCTCTCACAGTACCCTTCTGGACAAAACGTCCAGCATACAGCTAGAGAAGTACATAATGCGATGGGCGAACAATCGGCTGATGGGTTGGACTGAAAAGGTTACAGGTAAATATGGTTATATCATGCTGGCATCCAGTTACTAGCGAGGTTGCCTGGGGCTCCATTTTAGGACCAGTTCTCTTTAACGTTTTCATAAATGACTTGGATGTAGGACTAGAAGGTGTTTTGAGTAAGTTTGAAGATGATACTAATTTAGGAGGAGCAGTTGACTCCATTGAAGGTAGAGAGGCCTTGCAGAGAGACCTTGACAACTTGAAGAGCTGGGCGATTGCCAACAGTGTGAAGTTTAACAAGTGCTGGATTCTGCACCTGGGAAGGGGCAACCCTGTATATATGTACAGAATGGGGGGATGAGAGGCTGGAGAGCTCATCACAGCACTGCCAGCTGGGTGAAGGAAGGGATTGTCCTGCTCTGCGCTGGTACAGCCTCACCTTGAGCACTGGGTGCAGTTTTGGGTGCCCACAATATAAGGAGGACATAAAACTATCAGAGAGTGTCCAAAGGAGGGCTACAAAGACTGTCAATGGTCTGGAGGGCAAGACATATGAGGAGCAGAAGAGGTCCCTTGGTTTGCTCAGCCCCGAGCAGAGCAGGCTGAGGGGAGGCCTCATGGCGGCCTGCAGCTCCCTCACGAGGGGAGCGGAGGGGCAGGCGCTGAGCTCTGCTCTCTGGGGACAGCGACAGGACCCGAGGGAATGGCATGGAGCTGGGACAGGGGAGGGTCAGGCAGGGGGTTAGGGAAAGGGTCTGCACCCAGAGGGTGGTTGGTCACAGGAACTGACTCCCCAAGGAAGTGGTCATGGCCTTGATCCTGCCAGAGTTCAAGAAGTGTTTGGACAGTGCTCTCAGACACGTGGTTTGGTTTTTGGGTGGTCCTGAGTGGAGCCATGAGTTGGACTCAATGATCCTTGTGGGTCCCTTCCAACATAGAATATTCTAGGAATCTAATTCTATGAAAAGAAAAAGTATTTTCTTCCACAGGGATGCACACAAACTCTTGTCATACATGTCAAACCCACACTGTAGAGCTATTTGTTTTTCCTCTGTTCCAATGCAGAATGCAGACTACATCTGAAATGCTCTGATCCACTATGGCAAGTCATGCATTTAGCCTCTCCCTGCTTGTCAACATGGCTCAAAATATAGTCTTTTTTTTTTTTTTTTTTTTTTTTTTTGAGACATGAATATTAGTGTTCACTGCCTCTGGTAAAATACAGTAGCTGCTTTTCTAAATTTAAAAGCCAGCTGTTTCTAATTAAGAAAATACTGAGTAGGACGTCTTCCAAACATCTTCCCACGAGCATGCAGCAAGTCTTTGCTACTTTTAAATCCAAGAAAAAGTGATTTAAGGGAAATTTCGAAGGACATTAAGCAATCCTGTACTCCACACTGAATCAAGACACAATTTTTGAAGCACAGTCAACTACCATGGGACTATAATTCTATCCCGAGTGAAGAAGTTTGTTCCTGTGTTCCTGGACACTGCCATACCCCACTCCAAAACAACAACAACAAAATCTAGATAATCTGCCGGTTACGCCTAAGTGTAAACGGCTTGTGTTGCACTGTATTTCAATTTAAGCTACTGAGTTGTGTTTAAACTTGTTAAAAGCTACCCGATCTCAAAACAGACGTTGGCCAGACAGCGTGGCTAGTGTCCAGCTTTCATTACAATACTGAAAGAAAAACAGCTGACAACTTATGCATGCTGTTTGTACAACCTGTGGGGAGCAACTTACCTACAGTCACTTTTGTATTACTCATCCATTGAACACACAAGCCCACCAGCCATAGACTAGGGCAGGAAAAAATGCCAAATGCAAGATGGGCCAAGAAGAAGAACCAAGAGAAATTTCAAGGCCAGCTGACTGCCCTGTTGTGCACTGCCAATTCCGTCAATTCTTGAACCAGAACGAGTTTTTTTGTCCGTGGCTTAATCCTATTTTTACATGGCACTATAAGGAAATGCCAACACAGTACTGGGCACGGCTGCACATACCATCCTGCTTTTATGAATTAATTTCAAAGGAGAAACAAGTCTAGGACATCTTTAGTAAGTACTTAGGAGAGATTTACCTCAGAGTTGACAAACACATGAAGTGGCATGTTTTTGGCGGGTTAGCCTCCAGAAAGCAAGCATGTTTAGTCTCCTCATTTCACAATCAGAAGTTATTAAAAATATCAATTTTATCCCTATCAATTGTTTCATCTCTTTTTGGTGTATCATACAGAACAACACCAGGGACCTAAAAATGACATTCATTTCTGAAATCCACATGTGGATCATAAAAACAACCAATCTACTCCTTCAACAGATGCTTAAAAATATATGCATGCTTCATTAGTCTAATTTGTCTACTCGGAGCATAGTCCAAAATTGCAGAGAAAGTTCCAAAACCACATCAAGTGCCATGGAGACCACTGTGCATAATAATAAAAACAAACACCATCAGCAGGCATTAAGAACCTCGACTGGCAGGCAAAGTCTGCTTTTTGAGTAACAGCTGAATGAAGAATTTCCACAGACCAAAACACTGACACCACAATGTAATGTGCAACTGATTGCAGACAAACCACAATCAAAGCGGCCAATTTTCTAATGAGCGCCAAACACCGCAGAAATATGAGAAGCCAAAGAGAACAACAACTGAGACCTCTGGAAAAAAAACACGTCTAGTGTAGAGAAAAAGGCAGAACTATTCTGGAAAGCATGAAAATTTACACTAAGCTGTCACTATTTCAGTACAGATTTGAAACAGCAGTAACATGAAACCTGTTTATTCTGTTGCAATAACGACTATCATCTTGTCTTCGTTTTATTTTGTTTTTGTTTGTTTTGTGTTATTTTTAAGTCTTTCCATGCAGGTTTCTCACAGGCTTTGTCAAGAACTGAATCAGCAAGATTTAAGAGAATTTCAGACTGGAGGCCAGCTAAAAAAACAGCTTTGCAAAGTAAATTAAACCCTCTAGATCACCTTCCCCTCTCCAAACCAAATATCTACTGCAATAGCTATGGTGTATCTGTTACGCTAATGGCACACCCATAGAAAAGAACAGGAAGGTTTCCTAAGAGAGAAGAGTTGTTTTCTTGATGAGCCACTAATTTCAATAAGCACTGCTACTGACATACTACATGGGATCAACTGGACATCTCCACTACAGGGATCTTTTAAAAAACACCCTGTCAAAGATGATGCACATCTTTCTTAAACTCTAAATAAGTAGTCAAATAACCTAGCAAGAATCTGACGACTCAGCTGTAGTTTAAAAAGTCTCCCGATAAAGGATTACATTAGAGTTAGAAAAGGATTAGAGTGACTCCTATGTTCAGCAGCTTCCACTACGCAGAAGCGGAGCTGTTGGCACAATTTATTCTCAACAGAGGTTGTAAAGAAGTAAAGGGAAAGTGCAGCAGCTCCATCTGCAACACCTCCAGCTGTGATGGGACTAGAAGGCTCCGATGAGGAACGGCCTTACGAATGTCGCTCCAAGATTGAGATGATGTGTTCCAAATTCAAAACGATTCTTAAATCCCAGCTCTGAGCTACGACCGTATACCTGTACATATAACACAACACGAGAATATAAAAATCTAGAAATTAATAATTTGCACGGTGGATTAGCCACCATCTATGACCCTCTCAAAAACAGATTAAAACCCCACTCTTCCTCCCCCTTACCCCTTTAAGGTTGAAAGAGTAATACTAGTTTTCCTGAAGACATGTCATTTATGATAACGACTAACAAAGCAAAGACAAAACACCGTGGAAATAAATAGCAAAACTTACAGCTCAGTAGTAGTCTTTTCTCCAACCAAGAGCCAACACCTGATGCTTCAGACAGGTGAAAGGAAGGACCCTCCCTTAAAACACTATACATAGTATTTGAGCTTGGGGAGGGGAAGGAGGAGATCTGTTGCTCTTCATCTTAGATAATGTATGGATCAAGAATAAAAGCTTTCATACACATATTACATCTTCATATATACGTGTACATACACATGCTTTCATAGCCTGGTATCTATGTATGTGCATGGGTGGGCCTATGTGCACACAAACTTTGATCCCATACAGTGTAATATTATTCTCAAAAACCCAAAGTATGCTGCAAGTCCTATGAAGAAACGTCCAAAAAATATGAGCAGCATTTCACACACACACCTGTATGACATATGGAAGAAATGTGACCAAAAAATTCTTTGATCTTGCATTACTCCTTCTGATACTAAAAAAAAAAGGAAAAAAAGGATACTAAAGGAAACTATTATTTGTGTATCTGAAAAGGTACTCCCCCAAAACAACCAGCATACCAGATGTATATGGAGACGTTCTACTAAAGACTTCTGAAATTTTTATCACTGCTTTGTCTTATTATGTTACTTGCATTCTGTTGTGAAGTACTGTAGCAGAAAAAGAAGAAATACGTTGACTCTTTGACAGCAGAGAATAACTAAGTTGCTTCCCTTTGCCCTCCAGGAGGGGAAAAAATGGTATTATTTTCCCTGTGAGAATGCTCAAGATATAATGGGCAAGAGAAAGAAATACTTAGTGAAAATGGTTTAATAAATCCCAGCAGAAACAAAGCGTCTTTTCACATACTTAAATGTCTGCAAGACTCCATGCTGACATTTGACAAATGGGCAGAGTAAAATGTTTTGCACATTCTATGCCTTTTACTCATGGCACAAAGTCCTGCCTGGCACAGATGCTAAAAATGTACTACAGTTAAAAACAGCTCCCTTCAAGTGCTATTGCATTTTTGTAGTATGAGTATCTAGCAGTTTCTGGAATTCAGTTTATTTAAAAATATAAACACACTAACAAGATGTTTAAAAACAAAAAGAAAGCTTTTTGACTCTCCCATTTAGCTTTTAACATATTTTGACTACTTGTAAATACAGAAAGACAGACAGCAGGAGCCAAAGAATACCTTGAGTCTGGGAAAAAGTAAAGAGATGCGTTTTACTGACTACAGGCTAACATGATCTCAGCTCATTTCACCATAAACTGGTATTATGACAGCACCCAATTATTCAAGAGCCTTTGTTTAAGTTACTGCAAACGGTAAGCAAATTTCTTTAACCTTAGAAGCTTTCACTGATTTTACAAAATCAAGAAAAATCCAGTAATCCACCAAAATATGTCATCTAAAACATTATCCAAAACCTTTTTTTTTTTTTTAACCTTAGCAAGTTATTAGTACCACTTCTTGAGTCATAGCCTCAGGAAAAAAAACAATTTAAAGTTTAAAGTTGAAAATTTTTAGAAGGTATTCAAGCAAAACTAAAACTTCATTAACGTGAAGCTTTTGTTTAAGGGCCTGCAATTTCTGTTGGAGCAAAAGATTACCAACACAATGAAAAAAATGGGAGCTAATTGTGGGAGGAAAAAAAGTGATAAAGCTAAAAGCTGATAGCCTGACCCTTCTCATAAAAAGGAATAGCTCACCTTATCATTTGTGTAGGAGAAGGCTGACACATTAATGGCAGCACTACAAGTCTGCTGTGGAGGACAAGCAGTTCATGGCTCTGTGTGATACTCAGTTGAATTTCTGCCTGATATATGGAAATACGAACTACAGCTGCTGATGCTGTATGTGCCATGAAACTCACATAGGACACCGTGAAATACTATCAAAGCAGTGAGTTTTTGTCTGTTAGCCACTTACCTGCTGATCGCAGCCTGTCAGCTTCCACTCCTTGCTGCAAAGAGCTGTCTGAAAACCTGTAATGGCCTCCGTTATCCCCAGTGCTTCAGCAGCATATTAAACACTATGTATTAGGCCACAGCAGGAACAAAATGATGACAGACTGCTCTTACTGAGTAGAAATGTGAGAGTAACTTCAAAAATCTCTAATTGATTTCTTTACAGTTGTATTTTTTTTTATAATTATGTCCTGGTACACAAGGGTGATGTAAGTTAAATACGCTTCAATTCTTTGCTAAAATTTTGTCTTCTTTCTGGATCATAAACAGCATCCTTGCTTTAAATACAACTCTAAACTTTTTATCAAACACTCTTTTCTGGTCATTTTGAAAGCAGTTCCACTCCTACAGAGTATTTTTTTGTTACTGTATACTTATTAAGTCCCTTGTTTTTACTGGAAGCCCGCTATTTTCAATATGCACGAGGCATACTTTTGACAGCCATGTGACTCAGTGCGCTCACCACAGGTTGAGATAATGACACCAAAGGGAAAATTTCATCACCTGGAATTCAGCTGACACTGGAAGACCAAATGAAACATTCCACTGGTGTTACACAGACCAGTAACGGATCAGCTTCCCTTCTGACCATCTCATGCTATCCTCAAGTCCATTCTGGTTCATTTTAAACAAATGCAGGAAAAAAGGATCAAACATGAAAATACATGGAAGACAGAAACCATGGTGAAAAAAATACAGAGCAAAACCACTAAGTTTGTACTTGTAATTTTGCAAAAGATGAAGCCTAACTAGGAAAAAAGTAAGGAAAGAGCCACTGCTTTTTAAGTGAACTGAGACTTGCATATTTGTATAGTATGTACAGTGCATATGATCACATCTGATGTCACCTTTTGAGAGAAAAAGGGCTCTTTTAATGAGGAGATGAAGTTAAATGAATGCAGGGCTTTTAAAACAAAAGTTGTTAAAATAGTGTAGTGAGTATAACACAATTCTTTACAAGCCTCTTGCATGCGTCCGACAGCAGGCCTGATGCTGAGCATCCCCGCGCCGCCGAGCCTTCGTACTGACCTGCCCGAGCATATCGGGTGCCATGGGGAACGTGGGCCAGATGGCCGAGTAGATGCCAAAGAAGACCAGCCAGAGCAGCATGCTTCCCCAGACCGCCAGGTGACTGAACTGTCAAGGAGCAGGGAGAGAAGGAGAGTCAGCACAGCGCGCTTCCCCCTCCCGCCTCACCCACAGACACTTTTCTGTTCAGGTCTCTGTCAGCCTCACGCAGGCCTGTCTGCTGCGCTTGGTTTCAGGCCAGTAGCACAGGTTGTTTAAACAGCATAAACCAGCTCTCCTCTTTAATCTCTGCCTCACGACAGGGCAGGCAGATAGTCTTCTCAGCCAATCTGTCTTACTCCCAGCTCCAAAAACTCACCAGATTTTCCTTAGTGCTCTGATTTCTCTCATCTAGCTCCTGGTTCCCACTGCACACATGCCAGGTTCAACACATACATCAAGGTAGAATTTTTCAAAAGGCACAGGTTAAAGTTCATCCTGACAAATCCCTCGTGTCAGATCCCCTGTGTGCACACAGGTCACGTGCACCACTCGCATACCTTTCCCTGAAGAAGATTCAGTGTTGTGTGATACACCGCCACTTAAATGATCAACATCTACTGATCACCTTTGCTTTTCTGCCTTGAAAGTGCTTTAGGTGATTTACAGATACGCAATGCAGTTTACACCTTTACTGGCTCTTTAATCTGCGGACTAAGAGTAAATAAAAGCGGTATCAAAGTGACCAAGAACACACCCAGTACATGTTTCATTTCAGTTGCATTAAGGAAAGTCATTTCTTCTACATACCCAAACTGTTCTGCCGTTCAGGATGATTTAAACTGTTTTACTTTTACATTGCAGTGGATGGAATCAGTAATTTTGGTTGTAACAAGCAACTGAGCTCACTATTGGCTCCAGCTTTTTTTGGATACCAACAACTCCCGCGGCTGATGACTTTGGCTCTAACTCAGCGAAGTACCTGCATAAATCTTAATTACTAAACACACGCGGATTTAGGAACACGGCAATGAATTCATGCACTGGTGGCTGTGGTGGACACACGGTCCGTTTGTTTAGCTCTCAGCTTTATGCTTTCTATTTGATGATTTCGTTTGCCTTTTTTTTTAAAAAGCAAGCCTGACAATCCAAGTGTCTAATACTGCATTTGTGAGACAAACACCGATTTCTAGAGGGAGGAGAAGAAATCGCTCCTTCCCTGGGAGCATCCTCAGAAAGGTGAGTCCTTCCTGAGCACAAGCAGCACAAACAAACAAGCGGGGAGAGCCTGCAGCACCAGTGCAGACTGGTGGATAGCTGGAAGCGACTGGAGGCTGGCTTACAGTGGAGGCATTCATCCGGCAGAAGTTAAGAGGCAATGGAAAGAACGCTCTTCGAGGCACTCTCGGAAAGCCGAAATGTTGTTCAACCCTGAAAGCTGCCGGACTAATGAGCAGGGCATGGGATAGGCCCCTTCCTGGAGAGACACTATGGGCAGGAAGATTACTTTTCCAACTTTCTCTATTTGCTCTTTTTCAGCGAGGAGATCTGACCGGTAACTGCTTAATGAAAAGTTATTCCAATCCAAATTTAAGGTGAATGAAACTAACACTAGGAGATTTTTTTTTATTGATGTTATTTTTTAAATTTGAAGGAAGCGAGGGGGATTTCACCTACTTGATGTGTTTGCTCTTCTGAAAACAAGGTCATTTCACCTCAGTATGAATCACTGGCCAGAATAAAGGCCTCCACAGTGCGGAACTGTGGTGCTCAGCTCCTCATAGAGCAGCACTGCAAGGCTGCTGCAAGAGCTCGCCTTAAAGAAGAGCCAGCCCCATGCAGTGGCCCAAGAACAGCACCAGCACTGCTCTCCCAAAAGGACCTTTCCCTCAGTCACAGTCTTCCTTTCGAACTAGTGGGCAGAAGGCCCAGGATAGCTTGGGCTGATGCTTCCAAACTGCTAACTCCTACAAACTTTACGAATAAAAAGAGTAAAGAAAAGCAAGCAGGGAAACCACTGTAAGATGTACTCCCACTTTGTAGTATTGTATTTCTGCTAGTGAGTTGTCATCTTCATTTTTAGTCTCACTACTCTCCGGTCTGTTGGTAGGACAGTTCTTGAGTTTTGCAGCTCTTTGTTTTGTCCTTTCCAGCTTAGCAAGGTCTTTGCTCATTTATTTTTCATCATCTTCTCATGGTAATCTCAATCATCCCTTGCCATGCGTCTCCCTTCCCACATCTCAGGCTTGTAACTTGGTGGAATTTATTCTCTACCTTTAAAAGGCCTTCTGCTTTCAGCAAGAGCCCTCCTTGTCCTGTTTGAAATCATTTCTTGAACACTAACCCTACCCACCAAGCTTTGCCCTGTTGGTTCTCCACTGATCTGTCATACATTTCTTAAGAAGTAGCAGGCAAAGCAGAAGCTGGTTTGTCAGATGTGTTAAATGGCATTCAGAAAAAGAAATCAAGTGCTCATGCATAAGAAATCAGACACACTGTGTATCTATCTTGTGCATCCAATTTATCTGAAGCAGCTTCAGTAGCATGGTAAAGTATTTAAGAAAGCTGAATTTTGGCACAAGCCTACCGCAGTATTGCAGACAGGCAACACATAACAAAGCTGCTCCACACAGCTCTAAAGTGCAAATTTTGTTATGCATGTGACTACTTCTACCAAAGCCTTTCTTTCCACACTACCTACTGGATCTACCAGACTCCCAACTACTCTGAATCTGAGTTATTTATTTAAAGCTTTCAGCTGAGCCCATCATGTTCTCCCAAGTGGCAGCGTCCCTCGTGTTCCCTCAAACAAATTGGATGTAACCAATCCAGTTGATGATGGAGGAGAGGCTTAACTCAATGTTGTACATTTAATACTCTTCAAGTAACCTCAAGATTCTTTGTGTGTTGATTCACTCACAGCTGAAATAATAATTGTACAACATCAGATTCCAAGATGATGAGAGTCCCTCGGTCCGAGCAATGAGACAGGAATTACAAGTAGATGTAGAAAAAGTTGATTCTGAACACAAACACTTTTCTGTGAAGAACAAAAATTTCCTGTACAAATGCCAGTGCTAAAGTATGTTGAGCTCTACTAAACATTATGGTGTCTTTTAAAATAAAGGTATGAAAGAGGGGATCATGATTATCCCTAGGTGACTGAAAAGACATCGTTTACTCAGGGAAGGGGAGAGAGGAGGAAGCATCAAATAATTCGTAATATAACAGGATCTAAACAGGCTCACAGGCGTCCACTGCAGATTTTAATATGTCCTCTTCTAGTGCATGGGGAATTAATTTATTTCTAAGTCCTTTTGCATTTTAAAAAATGAGTACACAACACAGAACTTGCACTTAATCAACAACAAAAAAGAATGGATTTTATTTTCAGATGACAGAATGAGGCAGAAAACATTAGCATTTCCCTAATAATTAAATAATCCATGCAGATAGCATTTCATAACATTCAGAGCAGACATCAGCTCATTAATCTTAACAATTCCTCTGTGAGGAATGAAAGGAAACATTTTACAGCTAATAGGGGAAATGAGGTTATGAGATTTAGCCAAGCCCCTCCAGGAAACTGACAGAATAAGAATATGGGGCTCTTCTAAACACCCTGGTCTTGAGGCAGTATGTCTTAGTATGTCACGCAAACTAGATTCCCATAAAGTACCACATGTAGGTGTGGAGACAAAGGGACTCTGCCAAAATCAAAAAGATTCGTGTTTTCAAGGGACTGGGGGAAGGAAGGGGTGAAAAGCGTTGAAGTGTCATCAACATAGGAGCCCTCTCTACTCCGCATATTCTTTGGAGGTCAGTGCCCTGGCAGATTCTGACACCTACCAGTAACAGAGCACTCTCTTACTGCAAGTAAATGACTCACATCTAGGAATCAACAAAAAGGGTTTGACAAACATGCCGTATTTCTTACTGAAAGTTTGCAAACAAAAAATCTCAGCCAATGTGAAGTCACTAGTGCTTTCTACTAGCTTCAAAGATCTTTACAAAGCCCATTTGTTTATCCCTGGGCAGACAACTTTTATTCACTGTTGCATTAACTTTTAAAGAAGCTACAGAGTAAAGAGATGTTGTTCTTAAACTGTTTTCGTAACCAGTTACAGTAGTATGTTAATTTGTAGAAAATATTCTAAATTTTCAATATTTAGAGACGTTTACAAAACACTTTTAGCCTTCTCCTCTTCCCACTTTTGATAGACTGACTGTTTTATCATGTCATTAGAATGTGTTCGTTCTCCTCTCCTCTCGTTAGGGAACTTACTTTATCCTTAAATCAAAGAACCAATTTAAACTCTGCAGCCTCAAATCATTTTTGGTACTTCTTTTCCATATTAATACTAATCAGGGAGAAAGGTACACTAATAAAGTAAGAGATACTGAAGAGCACTTACTCTTGTCCACGCAGTTGTTTCCAAACCAGCTTTCAGACAAACAGTGACTACAACATACTGCAAGGGAAAAAGAAAAAAAAGTGCAAATTAGCACTCTCAAATTCATAGGTGTTCACAGCCCAATCTCCCCTTCACACCTGAAAAAGGAACTACCATCTAGTAGCACCACCCCACCTCTTGGGGACTTGGCAGAATGGGGTGAGGGAAGGGCAGAGCAGAAGACACTGTTGGTACACACGTGAAAAAAATGAAAAGGGAGAAAATCATGGTCACAAAAAAGGCCTCATTTTATTTTACAGTTTCTTCTGCTTTACATCATTTTTGATGGTTAAAAAAAAAAAAAAGTAAAGATATTCTACCATTCAAAAATGTCTTGAATAGATAAACTTACAGTGTAAACTATGTTCCCAACAAATAAATAGTCAATTCCCTGTCCATTTGTGAATACAGCATCTGAAAAAGAGAAGCAATTACATTTGTTAATAATTTTATCAACAGAATGGAAGACACATCAAGGAGATTTTCAGGACACTAGACAATAACTGGTCTTAACCTCACTTTTTGGACTGTCTAAAGGCACTTTTAGAAGCCATGAGCTACTGGTAATGCAGCAGCTGTGCTAAACAAGACACAATGCTCAGACAGAGCATGTATACACAGTCCCAGTTGCCAGAAGCCATTAGCAGAAGGGGAAATGTAATTTGTCTGCAGGAGCTGAGGTACATCAGTATCACTTTTTCGGTGGCTATCTATTCTGTACTGCTCACTGACAGCTCGAGCAAATTCCATTATTTGCTGTGGCTGTGAAGAAAGCCTAAGATCTGTGGTGGAAGAAAGTTGCATTAAGAGAAAGATGCAAACGACTGATCTCCAAAGAACACATATAACTTCTAAACTATCTTACTGGAGGTTAATTTAGTAACTGAACAGCGTTTAGTCCTCCACACAAGCTTTCTCTTAGTCAAGTGTGCAGAAGGGTAAGTACACGTTAATCTATCATTTGGAAGTGCCAACCTTGGCAATGCTTCAAATGTCTGTTTAGTCTTTCTTAGCCCATGCTGAATGAAACCGGAACGCCATGAAAGCACACTCGACAGCCAGGCTGATGCCAGATGAACTCATACTCACAGGAACTTTCAAGCATTACTCAAGCATGATAAGTACCGGTATTTTCACAGGTTTTAAGACAACTGCTAAAGAAATACACAAACAGCAGGGATGAAAAAGGCTTAAGATAAACCCCTTGGACCTGTTCCTAAACACATACTGCCTATTACAGTGCTTCTACTATGAGGGCACCACTTTGCTAGGTTTATTTGCAAAACTGGATCTGACATTGTAAAACCAGGGTCATCTACTTTGTTAACAGCATTCCTGTAAAGCAGGTCTCCAGGATCAGCCAATTTTGATGTCTACAGAGAACAGTCCCTGATAGCCTGACCTCTGTGGCAAAGACTCTGCCCAGCATACTGGTAACAAGTGGTCTCTCTGGAGTCTTCTCTTCTCCAGGCTGAACCCCAGCTACGAAGAAACAGCATCAGATCTACTAATCAATAACAGTAGAACAGGATTTAAACCCTGAGCCAGTTTGCCTAGCAATAGTTTGGTCTGTGGCTACTGGCATCTCTACCAGCCCAACTTTTCTCCTGGTACTCTGGTCTCAGTCACCTACCACATCAATCACAAATACACAAAGATTTAGCAGTTTCTTTCAGCCTACTGTCAAAGAAAAAGGTAAAGAGCACTAAAGAATGGAAACTTCCTTACTGATGCCAGAAGTCTCAGTTTATTGAGAAAGAGGCATGTCTAAATACAGGATGTATTGGAAAGCTCTAGAATAAACTCATCTAATGACTCTGCCAATATATTGTTCTAGTACAACACCACAATGCACTTTTAAGTAAATAAAATAACTTTCGGTGCAAGCCCCATTCTTTTTAAGGTTATGTTTTAATACAATAATGTAATTCATTTTTTTTTTCAGGGCTTTCCATGACCTTCCACTTTGGGAGGCTAAGCAGTTCTGAAAGGATTGATATTTGCTAATGAGAACAGCAGGATGTCCAGTGAACACTCATTTCTAAAGCTATACAAGTGCCCATTCATTGCATATATGCACTTCACATTCTGAGGAACTCAAGAGGTTAAAAAACATCCCAGTGTGAATAGCTGAGTTTTGTCTGCAGCACCGAAATCTCTTTTTCACTTAGAAATACAAAGAAACTTGAAAATTAAATACTCATTCCTCTTTGGAAAGCAAGCTAAGCAACCTATTGAAATGATCTCAAAGAAAGTTACCATTTGGGCAGGTGAGTTTTCCAGTCTTACCATTGCAGTCATTTAAATCGTGTAATCTACTTAGGAATGGAACAGTCAAAAAAAAAAAAAAATTATGGAAGACTGAAGCAAAAACTGTAGCCTAACTGCTACAGACATCAGCCTACAATAGCTGACTTTGGATTGAAAAAGCAGCTATTCAGGACTAACATTTCCCATAAACATAGTGAAATAGTACAACTCCCTCCCCTCCGAAACAAAACAAAGACCAGTGAACCGAAAGCAACCTCTCTCCCCCAAAACTGAAACAGAGCTCCCAGCCCACATACAGAGGAGACAGGGAGATCCCCTTCTTGTATGTCTATCTCACAGTGCATGAAACTGTCACTAAGGGTATGACACAAGTTTTACTCAGCCAGGTAACGAGAAATACGAGCCTGCCTCCTCCTTATCTTTACCATCATTCCTCTTTCCTGTGAGCAGTCATCTTCCCTCCCTTTTTCTTTTCTTCTCCCTGCTCTGAAATTAAACCATCCTCAAGCTGAGGTTCTTGAAATCAGTGTTTACCAACAAAGAGCTTGTTTTGAAAAACTCGTATTTTTAGAAAAATACTACTCCCTTCCCCTAAATTCCTCATCTTATCTATTCCCATTTCTTAACAGAGTAAAACAACAGATTTCCCATGTTTTTTTCCTGCCCAGACAATTATACTGTAAAGCTAGGTAAGAACCAGTTGAGGTTTACCAGTCCCTGACATACCATGCAGTTGCACACCTTCCATAAAAACAAGACTTAGTAAACTTAGTTTGTACAAGAAAAAAATAAAATTGTTTTCCTAGTATCTGACTCATGATCTAGTCTTCTTCCATTCCAGTCAGTCCACTTCTTCCAATGACTTCAGCAGAAGTGAAATCTCTATTTTATTCTATATCTTACAGTACTGCATTATGGAATGGGAAAGATCCAACAAGATTTAAATCTAATGGCTGTAATACAGCTGCCGTTAGAAGATTAAAGAAGATTAAACAGTAAAAAGTTGAGAACTAAACTACACTACTGAAAAAAAATCAGATGTTGTATAGGACTCTTTTCAGAATTTAAGTAAGACTTTCACAAAGCAGTAGTTTAATTTTTCAAGCATTAAAGTTATTATATGAACAACAATTATGTTAAATATGAATCAACTCTGAAAGCCACAAGATAACCAGCCAAGAACAGCAGCTATAGTCTATTGAACTGTCTGTCAGCATTATTTTCTTGGAACTTGTCACGACCTCCAACTCTGCAAACACACTGGCTCTGTAAGACCGAACATCAGTTACTGACGTAAGAAATAATGAAGCAGTTACCATGCTCCAGCACTTTCATTGGAAACCAGAAGAGAATGATGGAATGGACCAGGGCATTGATGCAGTGACCCCAGAAAACCTGAGGGAAAACAAACCAAGTCGTCAGTGAAGTCCAAAACTCTTGACCTCTCTCTAACTCCCAACAAACGCTTCATTGTGTAGTTTAGAGTCAGACGATGTTTTTCCTGAAGTGAAATACCTAAACTTTGGTAGGATTCATTTCCTCCTACAATTTCTGCTCTGTCACAAGAAAACACTAGTCCACTTGGACGGTCTTATTCTAACAAGTTAAAATATAACAGGCGAGCAGACTTGCAATTTAAGATCTTTATCAAAATACAGCAAACAGATGGAGCCACCTTTTTTTAATTACCTCAAAGAAAGATTTTAAAAGACTAATTCAGTACCATGAAATGTTCTATTTTCTTTTAATGGGCAAAATACTTTCTACGCTTTGCGGTTTTTAAGCTTACAGATAACGCAGTTCTGCACAAACTAGAGCTTTACCTACTCTACAATTTCTTCCTCCCTCCTCTCTAATCAAAGGAATCTTACGGCTTCCCTGACTCAGAAGTACGTGTAAACGTTCCTGCTATGGAGTACACTCAAAATTCAAATTGCTAGCATTTTCTACCATACAAAATAGCAAAATTAAGCAAAATGTGTTTTTCAAACCTAAAAATCAAAAAAAAATGATTTTTTTTTTTTTTTATTTTCCAAAAGAGCTATACGAGTAGAGAAGAAAAGAATAATAATGAAAAGGTTCTATATTATTGAACATTTTGATAACAACCTCTACGTTAAATAAATCTGGGTGAGGTTACCCAGTTTCTATGAAAATGGTAAGATCACCACTTTTTAGTAGTTGTGAATTAGAAAGTCATATTCAGATACAAATGTTACTTGGAATCAAAGTTGATGGATATACCAGGACCAGTTTTTCTGTTGAAGCCAAACCTGAAAATCCTCAATTAAAAACAAGGAATTTTTTTTTTTTATTTAAAACAAAATATAATCCCTTGGAAAACAACAGTCTTGATCTCAGTGGCAGTACCCTAGTATAAAGCAGAAGTAACAGTGTGGAATAAGTTCTTTTGTGATGAAGGAGACCTAGAAAATAAAAATGCTCACGTTATTCTTAAAGAAACAGACTCCCCCCTTACCCTTGTGTTGAACCCATCTGCATTTTGAGTGGTTTTGTAAAGCTGTGGAAATCTAAGCATGCTATCTTGAGTACAGGATCGCTCAAAAATTCCCAGAGTGAAGGGTGGCAATGCTGTGAAAATCTGCAAAGCAAGCAAATGCTAATTAGAAGTAGCTATTGGTTTTTTAGATTTCTGATATTTCAGTATCTAGATAACAGCAAAATTCCCAGACACTTCAGTGAAGATGCATTACCAACCCGTTTGTTATTTGACACAATTTTCAAATGTCCAAACAAACCCAAACATGAATTTTAGCAATTCATAACTCTCAGATATTGACTTACAAAGAAAAGAAGCATAAAAGAAAATTCATACTATTAACCAATTAACTTAAACACAAGAAGTTAGCCATCAGTAATTTCTGACATACCAGCTTAAATAATGAGGGTAAAACAGATCACAAGCAAAGGAAAGACATACTTATTTGAGAAAGCCTTGCAGGAATGGGTTCACATATTTATGGCTACAATTGCAGCTATATTTAATGAAAGCTAAGTTTATAAACAAAGCAAATGTGGAAATCACATTAAGAATACACTGGAAAACAATGGCCATTCTCTACTGCAGTACTTTAGGAATTCTCCAGTCAGGCAAGAACTGATAGGATAAAATTAACCACACTGCATGTCTGTGCTACGAGTAGATGCTTAGATGATCAAGACTCAGAAGCTTTCCAGGAGAAGCAATAGAGCTCTCTTCCAGAAGCACAGCAAATTAGCCTCTGCTGAGTCCCACATTGCTCTTCTTACAGTGTTTCCAGGATCTGAGGCAGCTCACTCAAAGCCACCTCGGGTATCTCCGTTTCTTGCAGTCTGCAGTGCAGGCAGTGGAAATACCACCAGTGTGAACGTCTGAATGCTCAGCTTCAGGCACTGCCTTTTACATTAACAGTTTATACCTGAGAAACCATTTCTAATCCTATGTGCAGATATGTAACAGTTTGAGAAGTGTTCAGTTTCTAGCATGTGCTTCACGTTTGCAAAGCTGTGTTTCCTACCAGCAATGTCTTGGCAGTTGGAGAGCCAGCCACCAGTGAGAATCAGTCGTTACATCCCTAGATCCAACTTCTTTGCTCAGCAAGTGATAAACCAGACAGATAAACTGCCAACAGGCTTGGAAGAGATGGTAGGGGAGAACTAAAACTAAGACCATTCGCCCAATATATTCCAAAACATGACTTGTTCTTACATTGCTTTAAGATACTTCCCCAGGTTTCTTACATTTCCTGGGACAACTCCCATTTAATGTAAACCAGCCTTCTAGATGAGTTTTTGTTTGTTTGTTTGTTTTTGGTTTTAAATTAAGGTAAACCTCCAGAATGAACCAGTACAAATGATGGAATTGCAATGCTATTAAGTTTTCCTACACTCTGCATTTTAATAAGCCTACTCATGAAATGGAGGGTCAGTCAACATGGAAGGGAGTAGAAGAATTAAACCTCACTTAAAAACCTAACTCCTCCAAGTTACAGAAGCCCCTAATACCTTAACCAGTACTTGATTCTTTATGATTCTATGGAACCAGTTCTAATTTTAGAAAATACCAACCTTATAAAATAAGGGTTAATTTCTACTCCACTGATTCTCTAAGATGAGTCTCATCCTTGAGTTTTATATGCAGGTAGATCCATCAAATCAGGTTTAAAGATAATAGATGCAAATTACTAAATATGAATGACAGACTGTAACAGTCAGGAAATGAGGGTGAAGAGGGAGTGGAAAATCCTTGAATTAATATCTTCCAGGAAGAATATGAAATCGTAAGGCATATGAGGGTTTGTGCCATCATTTTTCAGATTAGAGCAACGTGACAGAAGTGCTTCCATTAATACTACTCAGTGATGGAGATAATTTGGTGGCTTTTTCTATATTTCCATATATTTGGAAAGAGTCTGATTAAAGAAAAAATTTAATTTCCTCCCTCCAAAGAGAAATGCAAAGGATTTTTCAACACTGACAAAATGTCATAATGGCTTATAAAACCAGACACCAGGCCAGCCACCAGTAACATTACAAATATAACACTCCAGTGAAAAGACCAGCAAAAGTCTAAGGTATGCAATTAAACTTGGCCCTAGAGCTCCCCCAGGTTTTAATCAATGTTATTGATTATAGGGATAAAACTGCATGGTACAGTGTGGGACCCTGCAAAGCACATCTAAAATTTGAAAGATCTTCTGGACTGACATATCCTGCACACGGTTCAGGTGAAGAACACAACTTTGCTTCTTCCAGTTCTGTCTCTAACTCAACACAGACTCAACCTGAAGCGTCTGCATGACGCTTCCCCGAGAATCTAATTGTCACAGGGTCTGAGAAGATGACTTCAGTATTTACTGACTATATAGGAGTAAATATTTAATATGTTGTTGCAGGGACCAGAATCACTGGGACAATAAGGTACTACAAAAAGATAAGAAAATAAAATCTCAAAGATTAAGACTCGATATCTATTTTGAACATGAGCAGTCAGTAAAATAGCTCAGTACAAGAGACCAAAGATGCTTTCAAAGAGAAAAGTAAATTCCATCCAAAAGGTGCAGAATGTTATGGAAGTTATATTACACCAAGCACGTATATATTCAAGGCATTTTTCAAAATTTTCAAAAATGTGATTACAAACACCATCCAAGATTTTTTTTTTCCTATGGCTTTTACAAATTAACTCATCTTTCATGACACATATTCAGATAGTTACTTAGGAGAAAAGGGGCACAACACATTAACATACAGGTCTTGAGTAGCATCAAGTCAAAACACGTAGCACTTACCACGTTATACAGACCAATGCACCATCGCTCAAATAAGATCTGCCCAGAAAATCCATTAACGAAAGCAAACCAAAGCTGAAACAAAGAAAGACAAGTTACAAGAAGCTTTAGATTACTACTGCAGTAAATGTTTCCATTTACAGGAGGCGAGGAGGATGTGGAACATAGACCACCATCTGGAGACAGCTGCTTGTCATGCTCTAAAAATAATCATCAGCAGTGCCAGACAGTTATTCTCTTCTTAAGTTTTACATGTTAAATACTGCCAGAGTACTGCTTGTTTAAAATAAAATACTCACGTGTTGGAGCAACTCGATGTATTTGAATCATTACTAAAAAAAATGTCCCCAAATTATTTTAAAAGTCTTATTGCTGGCGAATTAAAAATGCTTGAAGCAGAGCTAACCATGTGTCCATCACAGCCAAATACCTGAATTTTCATGCTAACTGTTCTGATGGACGCTGTGTTCAGCTTATATCCTGTTTTATTTATAGCCCTAGAATTAGAGATACTGATTTATCAGTTATGTTAGTTATTTTTATAATGTTCTTGTCTAAATGATGTAGCCATTATTTAACAAGCACTGATTTAAGAGTTAATGGAAGATGTTGCCTGAAGATGCTTGGGGAGTCTCCATCCTTTCCCCAGTGTACAAAACCCAACTGGACAAGCCCTGAGCAACCTGGTTTGAATTCGGCGTTGACCTTACTTCAGGCAAAAGGTTGGACGGGGTGGCCACTGAGCTCCCTTCCAACTGAGATGACCGTACTGCAGCAATCCTTAACTGCTGTAAGAAGCACTGAGTAAGTAAATTCCCTTTCCAGAATTTCATTGGACCTACTTCCTTTACCCTACTTCTTTTATTTTGTTTAAGCAGCTTTTTGAACTAAGAACTGCTTTACTACGTGGAACAAAGTTTCCTTCTCAGTCAGTGGGCACTGAAAGAGGCTTAGGAAAGAATAAGGGAAAGAATTATTTTCTTCCAGTGCATTTGAATCACTGCACTTAATATCTGCCAAAGGAGTACTGTGAATTTTTGTGACTACAGTCTCCTTCAAAGTCCACTTCTACATTTGGGTGCCATGGTGCACCAAGACACTTAGTTTAAAACTGTAGTTCAACACTGTGTGGGGGAACATCCCCTCTTCCCCACTTTTAACATATTTTGTCTTACATGTACTTGGCAATTTGAGATAGCATTGGACACATAAGTACTGTTAAGAGTCAAATGATGCCCATGGCTATGCCCTTTTTCACTGCGGGAGAGTCCATGGATGGATCTTTCCTGACACCATTCTATCAGTCGTGTACAGCAGCACTCCCATGCCAACATCATTTGTTCTCTGGCCCGTATGTAATTTGCAAAGTATTAGTGTCTGCCACAGCAAAATACCTCAGGCAGCAATTAGTTAACTGCACAGCAGTTGGTCTTTTCTTTGCTCTCATCCAAAACGGATAAAAAATAATTTGGAAAGAGGGTGAGAGAAGATACGACAACTGCATCAAGTCCTGCAACTGTTTTCATGGATATGGCATGTAAGCAGACTGGGACTCTTCAGCATGGGACAGAGAAAACGTAGGGGAAGACTAAAATATTTACAAGATTGACAAGGATAATGAATAACTATTCAAACAGGCACTGTGGCAAGAAATTATATTAGAAGGTTACACAAAAAAAGAAAGGCTGAAATGCTTTCATACAACACGTGGTTGATAGATGGAATTACCTGCTGGGCGATGCTGTGGTGGGTTTTTTGTTGTTGTTTTGGTTTTTTAAAGCATGGAAAAAGAAAAGCTAGAGAACAGATGAGTGTGTCAGGAAACTACCATTGCTCACAGTGGATCAGCCACCAGGTTAGACAAATCTTTGTTCTGACTCTCTGCAGCATTTCTTATATATTTATTATATCAACATTTTCATTTAAAATTAATCACTCGAATGCACTACCACTCTTCAGTGAAAGCCAGTAACAACTCATCTCAGCTTATTTGCTCTTATTGATGTGTCTTGCACCGTAGGCCAGACTTAACTCCTACAATTCTACCCTCTCCCCCCAATTTTCAGCTGTTCTTTCTAGCAGGGAGTTCCTGCCTCGTTCTGAAGTTTGAACTTTTCTGTACCTGCTGCCCTTCTTGCAGCCTGTAGTTTGCAAGTGCCCCTGTGACCCTTAAGGGCCGGCAGGCCCATTCCATTTCCAGTTAGTTGAAATGCATCAACCTTGTATAAACTACAAAAAATGTAGCCATTTCCTAAAAAACAAGTTCCTCTTTCATTCACATTGTCAATCATGCATGACTTGAAATTAAATAAGGTTAAGCAATCATGTCTCCAGTTCGGGCCAGAGAAAAGGGCAGAAGGAAGCCATACATGAATGCTATACCTGAACTCTTTTCCATCAGTTCTGCTTCCACCATCAGCACTTGCTGTGGTCGCAGTCTCCAAATCTCACTCTCTGGACCCCATTATCAGCCCCAAGTAGCGTGCTGGCCAGCCTCACTCAGACCTGGGGAGTTTCAACCAACTGCATACCTCAGCTCTTTAAATGAAAGCTATGAAAGATCTTGGGCACAAAGTGATGACATTAAGGTCCCGAAAAGAAACCACAATTCATTTGGGGCACTACAGTAAGGAACTTAAGGGCAGCTTCTCCTGGGAAGAAACCGAGCTTCAAAGAAGCAGACTCCCAGATATTTAGCAATTATGATCTAGGCATTTATCATCTCCAGGCTTCTTGCACTTAATTGCAACTCGAAGTGCACCAATCCTAAAAACCAAACAGCTCACAAATCAGAAGCCTGCCTGCCCAGCTGGCAGCCTGAGCTGTGCTCGGTTTTCTAAATCCCACTGCGCAAAACAAAACTTCAAAGGTCTGGTGGCAAATGTCGAGGCCTTTTATGATACTGGCTCATGCTACTTCAGAAACCTGCCTGATTTTCCATCGAGAGGGTAAAACAAAGCCATCAGATTTTCTGTAGCTGACCCATGGCTAGGAAAGAAGCCCCAAAACAGGCAAAGCTACTATCTTTGACTCACATTTCCCACAAAAATATTAGCAGTAATGAAGTGAATACACAATTACGAGTGAATATACACCCTTCTCAACCCCATTTTTTCTAATCAGCAAAGTAGCTGCCCTACCAAACTGGGTGGTGCAGAATTCGTTTAAGACCTTGCTAAAAGCCCCTTGAGATCAATTCAGTCAGTACAGGAGAACAGTGAGATGGATGTGCCTGACTGTGGTAGGTATTTAAGCATCAGAAGCTTTAGCATTTTGAAGTGTCTTCTAATCTTGAGGGAATCGTCTACAGAAACGCACTGCCCTTATTTCAAAGCAGCTATGATTTAGGTGGCTACCAGCTAACTTAAATGTTGCACTGATTCAAGATCTGAACTTGAACTAGTTTTCCTTTTGGCAGGATTCACACAGGTGGCAATCAGAAAGGAGCACACTCCAAATGCTCCCAGCAGACAGCTTGCACCGTGCTCTCAGCACCGGGCAGTAGCTGTCGTGGTTACGTTGCACCAAAAATAACAGCGATGCTCATCTTTTCCAGAGATTCACATTATGAAATGCCAATTGACAGAAAGAATGTCACGCGATTCCTTAATATCTTAATGTCAAGAACAACAAGTTATATTCTCTGCATAAAATACACATTTATTTGGCATTTAACACAAGCCATAAACTGTCATGCACAGTTTCAGCAGCAGCTGTTTGTAAAGAGAGCATGGTATTCTTTAAGGTCAGCAAAGAAAAAAAACAACACTCCACCTCAATATTCCTGTTAACAAAATACACCAAATATATTTGAAGTTGCAAGAACCCATGCTTGACTCAGACTTGGTAAGCTGGTAGGAGGATTTGCCAAGTCTGCCTGGCTTGCCAAGCTCCAGGGGTTTGCAGGGCTCAACTCTCAGCTACAGCACTGCTATGAACAAATGGACCCAAAGTCATTAAACTGCTTTTCTGGCTGGAAAAAAAGAAACTTGTTCACTTGAACTATTACCTGCCTGCCAAAAAGCTGGAAAAGCTTATTTGTAACTCAGCTACAAAATACATATTTTTCTCCCAAAGAACAAGAGGTCCAATTTAAATGTAAAGAAATTCAGACCTAGAGCTGAAAGCTGGGCTGATATATTACTGCACTTCATTATAGCTGATATTGCAAAGATCTGAAACCAGTAGGTATTGTACACAAAGAAAGTGGAACATGTTGCAAACTGAAAAACAGCCCACATTTCCTGCCTTGAAGTGTGCCTGCATTCTTTAAATATGAACCCCCACTGCCGCAGCACTCCGTGCCAGCTGTGATGTGGGCATTTTGCCACTAGAGAAAAAAAAAAAAAAAAAGAGTAGAAAAAAAATAAGTCAGCCTGCTGCCTCCTTCCAGAGGTCAACAAAAGCCAACAGATGGTAATACTTGGTTAATATTGACTTGAGCTGCAGGCAAACTGAGGATCTCGAGGTAAAACAGTCTCGCACCGCCATTATTTTGAGCCACAAAGGCCATCCACCTGCTCTGGAGTGTATTTTGAGAAAAAATCAAGTATTATTTTCAGAAAATATTCCCACTTGAGCAAGTTGGAAGGCAATTTTAATTGCATTATTGCTTCATGCATAATTACCGCAACATTAATGCTTGAAATAGTAGGAACTAATTTATTTAACTGCTCTAAGGCACTGGGATAGAAAATCATCTATTCTAAACGTGTATATTTATGATGTCTTGATAATAGGCAGCTTAACGAGTGCTAGGAATGTTTTCCCAATTCCGCTAAAGGGCACAGAAAGCTAATGTAGGCAGGGTATCAACAATTGCCACAGGCACCAATTATAGCCGGACTGGATGCCTTTACTATTCAGAAATTAGTTAGATTTTCAAAATATCCTCTCATAGCACACACACACACATTTTTGCATGTTCTTACCAAATAGGCTCATTTACAGTTTGCCTAATAAAGAAGGTTTGTGCATCTCCTGTGCAGTTCATTAATAATGTATCCTGATTAAAAAGCTCTCATTACAGATGTCTCTCTCAATGCAAGGCTCTTATTCCTGCTCAAATGCACATGGCCTTAAAATAATCCCTTCATTAGAGAAGGTACAGCACCAATTTCATAATATAGGTAGAGAGCCTTATTAATAAGATTTGACAGAGTAGGCATGTCTGCCCGAGACCTGGTCTGCCAAGGAATATTTCCCCCCATTAACTGTATGTGGAAAAACAGCCCTATATTTTTCAACTGGAAAGCATTTTCTCTGGGCCCGTGCAGCCCAAACAAGTGCACCCTTACCTTGAAAATTATCTCCCATCTTCCCTGCCAATCTTCACAATTATTTTAGAAGTTTCATGCTGCTCATTAAAATGCTCTCATTAAAAAAGAAAAAACAACAAAACCAAAAAAAACTATGCATTTACTGAAAAGCTTGGTCAGATAAACTGATATCAAAGCAACCAATACAACAGAGATTTCCTGATTTTAAACACTAATTTATTAAATAAGCCTGAACAGCTGTTATTTCTCCTACTGCTGACTACGAATACTTTTTTTTTTTTTTTTTTTAACTTTAGCATAATAAAGAGCACAGGTTTTTTTCAGTTTGATCTTTCCCCGCTTGTCCAAGAAGCATATGCAGAGAATTTGTTTTTCTTCCTCATATACGTTGGTTCCATGTTTCGCTTTACCGACTGACCAATTGTCAACATCCTTCCTAAAAAGCACGCCTAACATTCAGCCAGAGAAGTGAGCACGGGGCAGAACAGAAGGCAGAGGGCCATGGGAAACGTCTTAGAGCTCCTCAGAGTAATTCTTCAGATTTGAAAATAAAATAAAAATTAGCAAACCTCTCTAGGTACTTCTTCTCAGTGGTCACTGTTAGGTAACAGTCTTGTTTCTTGCCTCAAGAAACACACGTCAGCAGATGACTACACAGTACCTACCGGAGGAACAAGGCATTAAGACATGAGATCAGCTCTTCCAGCAATGTTTGGCCCTGATATATGGATTCATACGGTTAAAAAACAGCTAAACATAGCAGACCATGCAAACCTCTATTTTGTCACAGTGAGGTGGGTTTTTCATTGTGTTTTGTGTGTTGTGTGTGTTCTGTTAGTTACGTGGACATGTAATCAGAGTGCCAAATTGGGCATTTAATTATTCACATCACTGGCTAAATGAAGAGGCAGCCCATTACAGCTCTGAGCTAGATTTTGTTCTATTCTTTTTTTTTTTTAGCCTGATGGAATGGCGTATAGAAAGGGCAGGATATTTTCCCACCTCTTCGCATGAAGTCTTCTAGGGATTTCACATTTTTCCAGCACTAATTACTGCGGAAGCAAACCCAGGATAAGGCAATTAGAAATGGCCTGTGGTGTCAAAGGTCTGCTGCACTTGCCATAAGATGTGGTTAAGTGTAGCAGTTCCTCATAACATTTCCCTTTTACAAATAGAGTCGGCTCTATTCTGAACGTATTTTTCATCCTGCCTTACATTTCCTGGGGTATCGAGGAACCTGCTCCTGGGATCGTCTCATCATGTACAGACGTGACATCCTAGAGGTGACAGGACTCCCACGTTGACTTTTTAACAATCAGATGAGAAAAAAAAAGCACTGCCCAGGATAGGTCAGTTGAGCCCCATCGTGATACAGAGCCTGAGCATCCCTGCATGGTCAAGAGGATCTGAAGCCACAGTCAGCGCAAGACCATTAAAAGTGATGATGCTGGGAAGCTGCTCATCATTATCCCACAAAGCCAGTCCTACAAATCACAGAATTGTACGGGTTGGAAGGGACCTCAGGAGATCATCAAGTCCAACCCTCCTGCCGAAGCAGGTTCCCTAGAGCAGGCAGCCCAAGTAGGCATCCAGACGGGCCTTGAATATCTCCAGAGAAGGAGACTCCACAACCTCCCTGGGCAGCCTGTCCCAGTGCTCCGTCACCCTCACCGTGAAGAAGTTCTTTCGTGTGTTGGTGAAGAACTTCCTGGGCTCCATCTTGTGGCCATTGCCCCTTGTCCTGTCCCCACAAACCACTGAAGAGAGGTTGGCCCAATCCCTCTGTCTCCCACACTTAAGATATTTGTAAATATTGGTAAGATCCCCTCTCAGTCTTCTCTTCTCCAGGCTGAACAGGCCCAGGTTTCTCAGCCTTTCCTCACAGGGGAGATGCTCCAGGCCCTGTTTCATCTCTGTGGCCCTCCACTGGGCTCTTTCTAGGAGATCCCTGACTTTCTTGTACCAGGATGCACCTTGCACACAGCAGACATAGCCAATTCAGTAATGTAAGGTTCTCTCTTTTTTCCCCCACCTCCTGGATTTGCCTGATCAACTTCTTTACCTACCCCTGGCTCCTCGCACATCACCGTGGAACTGAGAAGTACAAGATCACTATTAATAGCTTGGCACGTATTAATGAGAATTTCCTGTATCTCCTCAGCATGTAATCACTCCAGCCTGGTCCTGATACAACTCTTGCAGCTGTGTAATTGACCCACATCTCGCATAAAAAGATAAGGACATGCTATTACATGGTTTTAAATGACCCGCTGGCTTTTCTGAAGCTAAGTGGGATCTTTAACCAGCGATAAAGCAATAGAAGTGCTTTCTGTTTCCTACTCTTAATTTGTTCTCTAGTGCTGAAATAAATGGATGATAAATGCAAGTTTAACTTGAATGTTAACTCAAGTGAAAGGAATGCCAACAAGGCACACCACTCCGTGAGTGAAGCCTGATAATGCCACGTGTCAAAAGCGAGGCTGAAGACACCCAGGTTCTGCACACCTGGGCTGTGCATGAGGGGCCTGCTGCAGCCTGAGCAAAGCAAATCATCCCAGAGCTGTGCACAACAAAACATTTCAGCACACCCCACAGAGCAACAAGAACATCCAAAGACCAGAAGCTCGAACACAACTGTGGCTCCAAAAAATCTCAAAAAAATAAATGTTTGAGAAGGGAAAAGAGGAGATGTCAAAAAAATAATGAAACAGCCATCTAAATATGCACATTGGGACCCAGTACCCTGGTGGAGCTGTATCTCAGGCACTGCTGGTATGGTCCTTACCCCCCTCAGGCTGGAGCTGCCCTTCACCTAGCACACATTTTCCCCCTCACACACATATATACAAGCCCTGAGGTGACTAACAAGCAACCTGTTTTTTGAACTCACAGTATCCATTTCTCACTTCCAGTTAACTAAACAAAACAACCCAGAGCAAGTGCTCACTCATGGAGTACCTCTGATGGCACTGCAAGAGCACAGGGACATGCAGTAAGGACAGCTTGGAATCTGGGAGCACTGCTTAGGTTAGCCAGCGGTTAGCAGGATGTTAAAGTAGAGAAAGAACTGCACAGAATGCTGTTATTAAGGAAATGTTACTACTACTCTGCTTAATCCTAGGTCCAGATGACAGACACTGTATGCAAAGGACGATTTATTGGTAACTGATGCTTTTACTGCGGCAGGGTGTTTGTGCAACAACACAATCAATACAGTACCTCAGGATTGTGAAGATACTGCACCAATAGCAGACCAAATCCAGTAACAGTAACGACCTGAGCAAAACAAAAGAATATACTAAGACTGATGATTTTATTTTCTCCTCTTATGTGCTTTCTTCTCTTTGCTGAGTTCTATGAGACCATCTAGATTCTTATATTCAGTCTTTCAAAAGTCTGTTTTAAGCTCTTATATTGTTCTTGTATTCCTGTGTTCTGTCTAGCAGGATTCTGGCACAGATGATGGTTTTAGGTCCCTGTTACTGGGTAAGTTTGCCTCTTCCTGTAGGACTGGGGAGTTGGCAGTTCCCTTTTAGCCTACGTGTACATTAATAAAGCTCAGAATTTCCCAATGCACGTACAAGTACATCCACTTACATCTGCATATAGCGCAAAGGACACTAGACTAAAAAGTGACAGGGAGATCAATATTCATTTCATGCAACAATACCATTGTGCACCCTTCTGTCTTCAATATGAACCTAGCCAATGACTTACAGTAATCAAAATGATTTTAAGATTTCCAAGGACCAAATGCATTTCCAGTACTCCTTCAACTGAGTGTCTGAATAAAGCTGATGGTGCCTGACACCTTACCTGTCACTCTCCAGCTCCCATTTTACAGGACACTTCACTTCAATCCCTTCCCTTCTTACTTTTATTTGCAGAAGTCCCTTATGTTACACTTACAAACGCAGGTTCACAGATCTTTCTTTTCTTGTCATCACAAAGGAATCCTTCTGCAGAGCTGCTGAATTAAGTGTATAGGAGCTGCTCTGTAGCAAGGTCATTTTAGGTCTGGAACCGCAGGCCCCTCAGGATTCCCTATTACAGCTACATGAACTGCCAATTTCCCCTTGCAAGTCTACGCTTCCCCCCTTTCTCCCTGTGAAATAAAATTCAGGCTCTGTAAGCCCTCGAATTAAGCTGCTTTTTCCAAGATGTTTACATAAAGTCTTCTGACAGCTTAGAACCCAAAGAAAACAGAAAAATTAGCAACAGAAACACCAGAGCACTACAGAAACTGCAGCTCATCTTCTGTCATACCAACAACAGCAAACTCCTGCCACACAGAGACTACCTTCTAGCCCCAAACTACCAGGACACACTAGTCTGGAAAGCTCCCCAGTACCCATCAGCTCACATTTATGCTATTTTTATTAATACAACCATTTTCTTGGTCAGTGTGACAACCTAAAACAGATAGGATTTACCATTTTATTTTTGAACATGCTACCTCGTCCTTAAAGTCTCCAAGACCAAGTAACAAAAGGCACCTCTCCTGCTCTCCTTGCCACATCTCTCCTGTCAAAAAATATATGCAACCTTGGTAAATTAAGACTAAATTTACTTCTTTGTGTGCTGGCTAAGGCTAAAAGCCTTAGATCCTACACATACATTTTGCCAAAATAAGCAGCACATGAAACACACGCAATCATTTCACGGGCAAATTACTTACTGATGTACTTCTCACTGCACAGAAATAATGTTTGAACTTGTTTTCAAACGCGGTTACATTTCTCTCACTGCTCCACATACGAAGAAATTCTTACTGTGCTCTTAAATCGTGTGCTATATCTTCTGATAGAACTGCATACAAAGAAAATGAAAGAAGCTAAAAACAAGATCGTAGGTGATTAAAACCTAGAAGTTCATACAATGTATTCATGTGTTTCTTGAGCTCGGTCCAAATCTACAAGATTTCAGTACGTGGCTTTGGGACAGCGTGGTATGCTACAATCCAATACGCCAAGCAAGCAGCAGAGAGCTGCTCTTTGTGAACAACTCTCCAAAAAAGAGACTTGATGGCAGACTGGCAATGTTTGCTACAAACCAACCATTAGTTTCAGTGTTTTTGCCAGTTATTTTTTAACCAGAGCAAGCTAACTTATGCACCGTCACCTGCCTGCTGGGAAAAGACTTCACCACAAATGAGCAACAAGTTGCCTCTGGATGTGGATACGAGAGGATATGTCCTCTGATTTGTGTGGCTTTTTACCAAGTTCCACAAAAACACACTGAGACTGAGTGATTACACTCAAAGAAAATCCGAGATGGCACCTAGCAGGACACAGGAATAAGGTCTACCAATGCTGGCACTGCCTAAGCTCAAACCTAAGTAGTAACTCTGAGAATGAAGTTGCATTTGTCACTTTTTTAAGCAACACAAAACAAAAATTTATAAAGAAAAAGAAGCCACGGGCAAGCTTACTTGAAAATTTGGCAGATACGTATAAACTGTGAAAATACTATTTGTACGTGACCCCCAAGATAGTACAAATACAATGGGAAATTCATGTCCTGAGTGGAATAGCTACAACAGTATAGGGCAGGGATATTGCTGGGTTTTAATGCAGGAGACAAGATGCAGCAGGGAAAGAGGCACAGAAAGCATCCATACTGTGATTCATTAATCTACACAGAACAACTCTAGTTACTCTGCAAGTACCTCCCAGGCCTCCAGAACTAGACTCATATGAAACACACTTCAGGCATGCAAGTGGGAATATGTATATGCTGCCCAGTTGCAAGCCAAATGAATTATATGCAGATGAGATGCATATTTACTCCTTCTTAATGAGCTCTTCAGAGGACAGCAGAGGCTCCAAATGACATTATTCTCTAAGAAAATTTGAAAATGTAAGTAAGTCATAGTTATAGTTTTATTCCTAATGCATTCGCCCTCATTTCTAGATAGGAACAGCATACATCTTTGCACATTGTGTAGATTGAAGGTAACCAGCCATTAATATGTAAGAAAATAAGAGTAGTCAGCCGCACGGGGACTTGTTCAGCCATCCACATTATCATTCCTTTTCTCCTTGGAAGCATGGAGCAGCCCTCCCTAAGATCTTGTTTATAAGAGAAAGTGCTCAGCTCCCTGAAGGAGCACCTCAGTTACCAAAGAAGCACAGCATGGCTCAGGTTGGAAGGGACGAAGAGCTACAGGTGCTAATTCTGCACATCAGGACAGTAAAACCCACTCAGGCTGGAGTCTCATCCGACCTAGTTAGCTATCTTCATCAGTCAGTGCACGCCAATACCTAGGGAAGAGCACAAAGCAGGCAGTTTCCAGGTACTCACCCAGAATTTGCAAATATCCAGCTCTGTGGATGTCCCAGCTCTCCTGTGCCTTGCCAGTGTAGTAACCTACAGCAGCTCTGCTTCTTTTTTGCTGTTTCCCCTTAAGCCCTTACAAACATCATGCAACACGACATCCTTTCAGAAGGAGTTTTAGGTAAGGTTCAAAACACCAAAGTTCAAGCCAGCCTTTACATGAGGTGGGAAGCTAATGTAGCAGTTGACAACCTATAGAGTTGAAGCTCTGATAATTTTTTAGGACCTATATGACTAGCGAGGAGAAGGAACATTATGAACAAGATCCCAATGAGTCACTAAGGTTAAAGAAATGTCTCTTCACAAATTGCAACAACCCTACCAGCTGGTTAATAAGCACTACTGAACACCTTGCTCACAGAAGATTTTACTGGCTCTATCTAGAAGGCAGGGCAGAGTGGCATCCCAAATCCCCTACAAATGTTTTCAGGCAAGGATGGAAAAAGATATTTTTTTTCTAAGGAATGCAATGTGGTAAGAGAGAGAGCCTTTTACTCTAGGCATCAGAAAGATTTCTCCCAAGGCAAAAGCATTTAAGCTATGAAAATGCTTTTTACTGCACATGGCCCACAGCTAGCCTGAAATTTGGTACCCTCATCCCATGCAACCCTTCAAGCTCTCTTGGCGGGCTTTGTACCCTGAAATATCCTCTCATCTTGCCCTATATCCATGACACGGGCTGTCGTCTAAACACTGACCTCATTCTTTATGGCATTTCCAAGCTCAAACAACAAACCAACAGAACCATACCTGGTCTACTCAGACCAAGCACAGAGGCCCACGGGACAGGCAGGTTGTGGCTCCTCGGGGTGCTAACAGCAGGACGGAGACAGCCAGCCCACGTCTGTAAGCCTGATGGTCAGTTCCCTATAAGAACTGAAAACACAGCGTATTTATTGGTCCTCCAAAAGACACTGGAGACCCACCTGGCATTAAACAAAGGAAACAAGTCTTTTACTGCATGTGGCTCTCCCGGCCTCCAGTCGCACAGGAGCGCTTTCTTGGGAAGAATCATTTCAGCTCCAAATCGGATATCGCAGCAGACACTGATTTAATGTTTCATTTTAGAGCATGTCTTCCATCCTGTGGCACAACAATCAGCCAAATTAACGTAAAATGCAGGTTTTAAGTCCGCAGAACAAGCTATCCGGACTACCATTTCAGTTCAAATCAGGCTTAGAGTGCTCACACAACATTTGGAACCAATTTAAGGGGATTTACAATCGCATCACAGTTAAACCACTGTAACTTCCTTGTGCAGGCGAGCTCGTATGGCAGGCAAGAGAACATTTGTTTATAGTTTGGATGGCTGCATGAGGAGAGAGAGGATGTCAGAAATAGCCTTTGCTTCACTGCTTGGGGATTTCACCACTGAAGGTTGAGAGGTGGGGAAAAAGCTTATTATTTCACTTGTACTACTCAAACACTAGAAGAAACCTTAAACCACTTTACACTGGGATCTGTCTCAGCTGCTCAATTCTAACAGCAGAGAATTTATCACCACGTACTGCCATGTCCAACTACTGCTATGGAATTATGTCCAGAATTTATATCTAGGCTCTTCTACCCTTAGCAACCCAGGATTTTTTTCAGGTGAATTATTTAATAAATGATTGCTTTTTAACCCCGAGCTTTTCTTTTAGTCTTTCTTAATATATCCTAATCCCCAGAAACTCTATACAACCCATCTTTCACTGCCACAGTGCTGGCTCTTCAGATAAATTGAGGATAGCAAGTGGTTACTCGCATCAGTCACCTTGCCATTCCAAGTTTTTTTCCACTGTCAACGCTGAAAATAACACTGAGGAAAAGCCCCAGCACACTGCCCACGTGTGATGCAGCCAATTCCTGGGCTGCACAAGCCTGCGAGTCCATTGCAAGGGGCTGGTGTTCAAAGGTTTGATCCTTGGCACCTTCAATCATCCCCAAAGAGCCGTTCTCTGCCCTGTCTGTGTTGTTAGTATCAGGTTCTATCGCGAACACGTGTTCCTTTTGCTGAGATACTACAATGTCCCATTTGAAGACCACTGAATAGTTTCTTCTTGAAGCAAAGAGGATTTGACAAGTTAGGAAACATTTTTTAACATAAAAGCTACAGCAGCTGGATTTTAATCATCTCAATTACCCTACAATCAGCTTGGCCTCTTTGGGATCAAAATATTTTTCATGCTGCTGAAACAGAGCACAAGTTATTTCAACCTTCAGCTAAAACCACCACCCTGCCCCTGGAACTACAGTGCAACCATTTTACTTGTTTCCAGACTTCGAGCTTGGATAGCAAGAAACAGACCACACAGAAGAAAGCAGGTCACCATAGAAGCTTTTACCTTCTGCCCAGTGTCAAATACGCAATGAGTATTGACAACCAGAGATTTTAAAAAGTGAGGAGTTGCCAAAGGCTGCTGTTGGATTATTTTTCATGAAAAATGGGGTGCTTCTCTGAAGAAATAGTTCCCTATGCTTGAGCATTGGGAACTTTGAGTTTCCCATGAAGAAAACAAACAAAAAAAAAAGATGATGAAGAAGAAAAAAAGCACCTGGGTCAAGGCAAGTAAAGAACGTGCATGTTCTATGGCAAGTTCACAGTATTGTGTACATCTGGGTATTATTCAACTCTAAAATCAACTTTTATCCATTCTGAGGGAAAAAATCTGCAGGTTAAGCCATAATTAAAACAAAATGTTCTCCAAACTGCTGGATTAATTTCCTCCAAAAATTAACAGATGAGGAAAAAGGACATTCATAGTTAGAGGCTTTAATTGCACTCAGCGTCAGTGTTGAGGTCTCTCAGATATGCCACAAAGCACAGCCCACAGAAGAGTTGCTTTGCTTGGTATGGAAATTCTGAAACCTTCCAAGGTTATTTCTAACCCAGCACAGTGAATCTAGTGCTGTGCTGAGAGAAGAGTAGCCAACAACTTCAGTGTTTTATAAAGATGAACAATACATCTTGAAGCAAATCCTGAGCTGCAAAATAAATCACCAGAAGTATTTCACAACAGCATAGTGCTAGCTATTCCTCATAGCTGGAAGTGTTCCTACCTGCCAGTAGCCACTGTAGAGGTATTTCTCTTCTAGCTTGCTCTGCATGCCTTGCAATCAGCTCACCAAAATTACAGATATTACAGGTGAGTTGTTAAACCCCAGTGTTACAAAGCCACAGAAGACACCTGTGTAAAAGCGGAGCAGGTAGCTCATCTTTTCACTTCTTAGTGATTCCTCCCACACTTCCAACTGAGCAAAAGCTGAGTTATATTTCTGGAATTCTTAAAATAACCAGTTAACTATAAACAACTTAGCTGCTGGTATTTGAAGACAAAACCTAACCTTCTTCAAAAAGGCCTTCTATAAAAGAAATTAATTGGATCGTTTCCTTGTGACTGAGACTTATTTATTTTTTTAATTAAGCTTCTAAAGAGTTACTAACATCACTTCTTTCCCATTACCATAAATATACAAAAGACAGGAAACTGACCACCAGCAAAGGACCTTCAACTCTTATAAGGTGTGTTATTCCCATGCTGGCATCCTTCTCGTACACAACGTCACCCGAGACAGAGGAACCAGCAAAGAGAAGGCACTTTCTCCCTACAGAACTAGAAGCAGAACACAGACTTCAAACCCGTACCTGGTGAGAACTTCAAGAAGCCAAAAGACAAGTGAAAAGTAGGAGGAGATGGGAGGGAAAGGTTAACACACTTCAAAAGCATAAAGGTCTCGCGGTCAGCACGGGTTGCCCAAGAGTGCACACAAACTTTTTGATAAATCTGACTTAAAAGGCTGCTGCAAGAAGTTCTGTAGTTTAATAATTTAGCCCATGGGTGATGCTTTATGAACGGCATGCATCAGAAGTTATCGCTGGAAAATTGGAGAGAAGCCCAGATGTCTGTTTAAGACCGCTTTTATGCCCTGCATTTTCAAAACATTGCATGGGGCTTTAGCTGCATGACTCAGATGAACTTAATGAGAGTCATGCAGCTCGGCCTGCGTACGCTGCTTTGAAAATGAAGAGGCACTGCTCTGGGTTCTCGCTTTATGAAGTTCTCCCTGGAGTGATTTAAAGCTGCTTTTTCCTCCCAGTCTTGTCTCTAAAGGTCTTGTGCACTTCCGATCACTGGCTCTGGCAGATAATAGCAGAGAACTCCGGACACCTCATTTTTCAGTCTTGCTCATTATACATCCAAAGACGGTGCTCAGAGCTCATGTGGCACCACAGAGCCCAGCAGCAAATGGCCAGGCAATTAAATTCAGCCAGTTGTGCACATGAGCTCCATCTGACAGACCCTGCAGAAAGTTTCTGCAACCCAGAACGCTGCTGTGGGCACCGAGCAGTTCTACCTGACTCCCAACACGTGCCATTTATTACGATTGATTACTACTTACTACAAGCTACTTTAATAAGCACACACGATCAAACTTCATATAGGTTATTCAGGTTCAAATAAAACTACCTGTGTATATATAGTGTGTTACACACCCTGATCTCCACTGGAAAGCCATACAGTAAGTCATAAATGAAGGAAAAAGAGAACCACACATGGTATGTATCAGATTATTGATTTACCAACTATTTACGTTTCATTTTGCTATATTTGTTGATAAGCTAACAGAATAATTTAGCTGTATTCTCACCTATATTTTAAAATGTTTAAAAAGATTTCCTCATTTTCTTCAAGCAGGAGGGCTAATTTTCCCCTTTCTAAGCCTATGACCTGCCTGTTTAAACACCAGCTCCTACAATCAGCCAGCAGTTCCCAAATCTACATGTACATACAGGTCCAAATGGACAAAGCCTGAGAAAGAGAACCTGGACTTCACTCTGCAGTGGTGTTACAGCAGAAGAGTAAAAGGGAATACAAAATGCTCACTTTTCCATTTTCAGTGCCTTTTAATGACCCAGGACACTACACAGTGCCTTGACTCCTATAAACGACTGTTGTGAGGAAGAGGAAGCTACACGAACAAGATGATTTCAAGGAAGGCATATCTGTACCAGAAAGCACATTAACAGGAAAAAGAGATCATCTGTGGTAGGCCAGTAAGAATAACTTCAGAGAAAGTCACCTACAGCACGAGAACATCTTTCCTTTGTGTTGGAAAGAAGGAAACAAATCGTGTACATCAATCAACACTACTGATGCATAAGCTCCAGGTCTGAGCAGTGCTCATAACCTTTACACAACAAGCCAGGACCTCCTGGAAAGCATCCTCCCAAAACTCAGAGACCCTTCTGATGCTGACTGACCAGGAGTGAAGTCATAGACACCATCAGAAACAACATGATTGCATGCATTTCCATAGGGTTTAGCCAGGACAACGGTTTCTTCTCAAGTTTCCCACATCTCATAAGACCCCTGGGCCCTAAAAAGGCTCATTCTAAGTGAAAATAAACACACACCGCATCCTGGGTCACCCTGGTGACAGCTTGTCTTCCTCCAGGCATTCCCCAGCTGCCAGTTTTGCACAGCATTGGTTAAATGCTTTGTGCACTGCAGCAATTACAGGAAATTACATCTATTCAGGTGCACTAGGTTTTTAAACTCTTTGCTACAGAGATTGTTTACAGGTAATCACTTGAAAAATATGACCTGAAAAAGTGAAAGAGCAACACCAGAAGTGAAAAGGCTTCGTAATTTCTGACAAATTACTGACAAAATTCAACCTGAACACTTAAAGCTGCACATCACTGCCAGCTGTATCCGAACGATGACAAAAAAAACTGAAACCTTGTTGAATTCCAGAGGCAAACATCTATCTGAAAGGCATCCCTGCCTTCCACGAATACGCTATTACCCCTGTGTGGATGCTGGGTCACATCCACAGAAGCTCACCTCCCAGACATCAGAGCAAACACGCTTTGATAACACACAGAGACGTGTCTAGCGAGCTGAGTACATCAGGGAGCAAAGCAGGCACCGCTCAGGATTCCTTTAGGGATCCAGAGCACACATCAGGAGGTCACTGTGCAGCCCTAATTGCCATGACCACAGCACAACCGTGGGGAATTTGCCCAGGTAAAAGAGCAAAGGCTGCATCCGAACTGTCAAAATCTCCGCTCCCTGGTCCAGTATGGATTGTTGGTCCTCAGTCACCCTCGTACACAGAGGGAAGCTCAGCATCCTTTCTTTTGGAAAGAAGTAATTTGCTCCCTTGACAGAAAAAGGGAGATATTTCCATGCATAATTTGCTTCAAGTATTGCTCTTTATAGGCCATACAAGAAAAACCCATGCGAAGTTCAGTTCCCTCAAACAGTGAGCCAGCAATTGTGGCACCCAACACCTCCTTCTCACCCCACTGCATCCATACCTGCTCTCATGCTAAAATCACAATGCTGACAACAGTGACACAGCCGTCAACTTATTTCAGGTATTTTTACCTAAAAATTACCCTAAAAATCATTTGGGGGACTTGCTAGATGCCTAGAAAAGATGTGAGCACAGACCTACGCACTATGGATACAGATGGTCTCTGCTAAGGAGTGCCTGTGAGTAATGTGACCACTTCATCTTTAACTTGGGAGCCAGGGATTCCCCTTCACAGCAAAAACTGTTCAGAACAAAGATAAAATCAAAGTCTAGAAGTAAATCATAGCTTCATTATACTCTGCAGGAAGCATCAAAGTGTGATTAAAGGTCAAAGTGTGACCAACAGCATCAGCAATTCAGCTACGGAACCACTGCCCACACTGGTGAAGTGTCCAGACTTGGTTGTTGCTTTCTCACAGTTTTAATTTCATGTCATCAGCCAGTGGATAGCTAACAATTCTTCCTCCATCAAAACAGATTATTTAAAAGAAACCCTGATAGCAGAACCGAAAGCTGCTCCACACACTCAGCATGTGTCAGTCGCCTGGGATGAGCGCACTGCAGAAGAGCCACAGGAGGTGGCTCACTGAAGCAGTTTTGCTTCGCTCTTTTGCAGCTGCTCCTCAAGCTGAGAAGAGTGAGACACAACCAGGATCACTCCAACCAAACCAGCTTTTCTGGTTTGACTTGTGAGGAGTAAGAAATGGCCATCATTACGATGCTGAAGTTTTCCTGTGTCTGAAACCAGACAGGTGCCTAAAGCCACGACTGACTGCTGTTGTCAGCGTGTGACCAACTGGGAGAAAAAGCAGGAAAGGGAGACTACAGAGGGGTGAGCCCCCAAGCTGGCATCCAGCTCTTCAGTGAAGAGCACCAATCTGCACAGCACCCAGGAAAGCCACACTGAACCTCTAGACGGGGCGAGCTCAAAGGTGTTAGCTCACTAGGCAGCATCTATTCAAGCTGGAGTTTTGTTCTGAAATAAATGGATTCGCGACCTCTGAGCAAGTGCTCTCAGCAGAAAGTAAAGGAAAAGACCTGCTCATGGTGAAAATGGACGGTAGTTAGTTAGCAGCTACTTCAGTCCATCCCATTTTAGCTAGATAAAAGCCTTGCTGCAGTGCAGACCTAGGGCTGTTGGCATTTGCCAGTGACATTTCTGAATGAGGTGGGAAACCTGAATGCCAGAGGTGGAAATGGAGGCAGAAAAGAATGATGTGAACACCCTCACGCTAAGTTTTGTCTTCCAAGCAGAAGTAGCACACCCTGCAGATTTCCTCAGGGGCAGCTCCAAGGGGAGTTTGAGTGATTACAGGAAAAAAATCACCTGGTGCTGAGGGCAGGATTTCTTGCGTGTAGCAAGGAGGTGGCCTTTCAACACAAAATTCATGTTAACCCACACCTTGCACTCACATGATATTTCCTAGAAATAAATGCAGTATCTTCAGGTTGCTGTCAACTTAAGAAAAAAAAAAGAAGACAGAAATTTACCTTAAACTTTACATTACTACATAAAGCGGATATCAGTACATTGGAGAAGGGGCCACAAATGACTTGTTGCTGCAAGAGAACTTCTCATTCTAGAGAAGGAGCAAATTGTGAAATGGTTTTAGTTTTTAGCCTTCACATTCAGTAGCAGCAAGTGAAAACATTCTACTTTCAGTAATTGGAACTGTGAAAGCAATCGACTTGGCTCCATCAGATTTATCTTCCTAAGGCTACAGATGGCCTTTCACAAAATTTTATTCACATCACAAAATAAATTTCAGTTAAAAATTGAATTCTTGTTTCAGATTTTTGGGAAACAGACACCACTAATTCAAATACCGAAAATATTTAACTGCATTACCTATGTTCTACTCTGCTCCTTTTAAACTTTCATGAGCAACTGGTTTGCTTGCAAGATGAGGGATATTGGGAATTACCAAGTCTGACACAGCGACTATCCAGCCTCCTGCTGTACGTACGGTGGGGATTTCAAAAGAATTTGGGAAACAGGTTTAGGCAAGAGTAATGCAAACACAGAAACAGCTCCTCTTTGAGAATACATCAAGGCCACAAAAGGATGTGCAAAGCGAGTCAATTCAAAATGCTTGTCAGGAGATAGGTGAAGCTCAAGGATCATTAACAGAGCATGGTAAGCTGATATTTCTCCAGTGGGGCTGCGCTGGACTTCTGTTTGAAATACTAAAGAAAGTCTGGAAGTCTGTTTTCCTTTCTGCAGGACTACTTTCTTTTCCTCTCCCTCCTCTTCTTCCCCAACATAGCGGAACAACTGTGACCGGCAGCTTTCAGAAACATGCCCGTTCTGCTTGCCAGCACACGGACATTCTTGCAGATGGTAATCCAAATACCTTAGGGTTGTACATATGCAACCACGAGAAAGCCACGAGCACTACAGAACAACATTGATAGGACAATCCCTTACAATCCCCAATTGTAACTAAACCAGAACAGAACTGATCACCCATTATGGAGCAGCAAGCACCTCAACATCACCAGTACTAACATGGGTGATTTTTCAGAAATGCAGCTTCCTACAACAGTTTGTCGGAACGGATTAATGATTTTGGGGAACATATTAAAACAAAAAACTTGGAATGTAAAAAGATACTTTTGCTTTCCATAATGATTGGTTTTCTGCTGATTAATTGATCGGTTAGAAAACATTCTGTCCATTGCTACAAAGCCAGTGTATTGAACACAAAATCCTGGAAGAAGCTATGGTAGCACTCCCCTGAGTGACACGAAAGCACCACTGACACTAAAAGAGTTTTTCTAAAACAAAACATCACATAAACATTTCCAGCATGTAAAATTTTACTTCTGCCTCTATTTGTCAAAGTTAAGGCTCGGTGGCAAGGCAGAGAAGTGGAATAATAAAGGAGTCTATATTTTACTGCTTATGCAATGTTTCAAGGGGGAAAAAAACCCACAGATTTAAGGAGTACTATCTGCTTTATGGTGTTGTTGCTCCTAGCACAGGAGCCAGACCTGGAATGGACTGAGCTTAAGGCTTCCAAAAGATGACACTGCTTGAGGAGCCAGGCACCCAGCGGAGGAAATGGCCAACCCTCTGAATTGACATCAGCTGCAGAAGTGCTGACAGGAGCTGACAGTATTTTTTATTATTTTGACATCTCAAAAGAGCTGTTCCTGGTAACAAAGCCTACAAAATCTGGCTAGGGGAACTTCATATTTGCAATGGAAACAAGAGCTATTTAAATGCAATACACAAGCCACTATGCTAATGGTGTATGAAGAATGATATACGACTAAGTAGACAGTCACTTGCCAAAATTGCTTTTTGGAGCAGGATACAAACTCGCTGGAGGAGTTTACTGTGACCGATGCCAGTAGGAGAGGAAAAAATACAGCAACAAAAACCCTTAAGCCAGGCAGTCAGGCAGGTGAAGGCCTATTCCTGCCTATTTACAAGAACTTTACAGCAATTACTTCTGTCCATACCAAAGAAACCACACATTTCCTGCCCACCAGCATGGATTCCAGCTCTGACTCCATATGGAGAAACATCATAATTAAAGTTCCAGAGCTCTTCATTATTTTTAATGTGACAGTAGATGCAGGAGTAATGCTAGATTTCACCTTGTGGATGTGTGTGCAGCAGCAATTTTCCAGGCAGGAATTTTCCTTGCAAATGGGAAATTTAATCAGACGTCTGAGCACAAACCCGAATACCTGAGCAGAGGATTTGCTGTGGATTTGCTTCAAACTTGCTGATCAACGTCAAACGAATACTGTTGTGGTTAAAGGAAGGACTGGAAACGTCTCATGAGCAGGACTCCCCAGCCACCCATCAGCAAAACAGGTAGAAAGACAGACTCAGTCAACACAAACAGAAGAAGCCAGCCACCAACACTCAGCTTACAGCAGTCAGCAACGCGAGGAGGGACAGGCAATAACCACAGGAACTGGGTTGAGTTTTTTAGTTGAACAATTTCTTGAGATGAATAGTTCTCACCGATGGTAGCCATCCTGACAGAAAGCAGAGGCAAGGCCGAGAAATAAGCATCACCCATGTAGATGCCAGCAATATATTTAAGTATCAAAACCAGTGTGCTGAAAGCTCCGTTATTTTGTGCATTAACCTTTGAAAAATCAAACCAGGTAAAGACATCACTGATGAAGAAACAACAGACTTTCTCCTCAAGGAGGGAGTGAATTTAAAAGGCGAGTTTTGTGCCTGTCCAAATGCCACCCCCCAACCAAAACACGCTTCACAAACCCCACCTCCCTTTTCCCCAGGCCCAAGTACGCAGGGCTTTCCAGGCTTACACCTATCTTTTCATGTAATCAAAAAGCAAACACAGATTTCCAATCCTAACCCATATTTTAGAGTTTTAACTCTTCTCTCCTACCTTCCCTAGGGAGTGCATCAAGCACGGCATCGCTAGTAGGTCAAGGGAGGTGATTGTCCCGCTCTACTCTGCGCTGGTGCGGCCTCACCTCGAGTACTGTGTGCAGTTCTGGGCACCACAGTATAAAAAGGACATGAAACTGTTGGAGAGTGTCCAGAGGAGGGCTACGAAGATGGTGAAAGGCCTGGAGGGGAAGACGTACGAGGAACGGCTGAGGGCACTGGGCCTGTTCAGCCTGGAGAAGAGGAGGCTGAGGGGAGACCTCATCGCAGTCTACAACTTCCTCGTAAGGGGGTGTCGAGAGGCAGGAGACCTTTTCTCCATTAACACCAGCGACAGGACTCGCGGGAACGGGGTTAAGCTGAGGCAGGGGAAGTTTAGACTTGACATCAGGAGGGGGTTCTACACAGAGAGAGTGGTTGCACACTGGAACAGGCTCCCCAGGGAAGTGGTCACTGCACCGAGCCTGACTGAATTTAAGAAGAGATTGGACTGTGCACTTAGTCACATGGTCTGAACTTTTGGGTAGACCTGTGCGGTGTCAAGAGTTGGACTTGATGATCCTTAAGGGTCCCTTCCAACTCAGGATATTCTATGATTCTATGATTCTATGCTCTTCCAACAATATCAGGCAACTTGGAGAGAATGGTAGCTCACAAGACATAACATGAGGTTATGTCTCACGTTCCTTGTAGCACTATTCTGCTTGCAGCTAGCATATTCCTGCTTCTTCCCCTATATTTCCTACCCCCACCTTCTTATTTAAACTCAGTATGAATTAAGAACTGCTCAAACAATAGTGAAGTCTGCCAGAAGTCTCACTACTATCATTTTATCACTCCTTCCCTGCAGGAATACCTTATATTTTAGCACAAGCCAGCTCCTCCTTGCTGCCCAGATGGCCTAATGCACACTCTTAAAGCTTTGTCCCCATCCCTCCATATCCCACAAATCACACGCCATAAAACCCAGTAATTCTACATACGTTCTGTTAAAATTACAGCCTCCAAATGTATTCTCAGTTTCTGAGAGATCCCAGCTTCTCTGAGCCATGCACAATGTGTGACAGGCCTACAAAATGGGTCCCCCAACCCCGGATGGCCCTCCGGGGCCAACTATCACTTCTCAACTTCCTTCCCTCTTTCCCAGCTCTGCAATTGGGATGCCTTTGAGTCAGATACCCAGACAGACCCTAAGGAAAGATCTGGTTCAATATAGGTCCCAAAGTAGTTATGGCACAATATTACTAGGAAAATAATGAACACCAACTCACCCCCTCACCTGCCTCTCAAGTTTTGGGCTGTTTCTGCAGATAGAGAAGCAAAAGGTCCTGCCTTTGCTTATTAAACTAATGGGTACACTTGTGTCTGAAAATACCTTCACTGTTTCTGATGAAAGACTAACAAATAAAACCAGAAGATCGTGGGATGTGTCACCAAGGAAGGACGGTAAGATCTTACATCAAAAAAAAAAAAAACAACAAAACCAACAGACAGCCAGACTTAGGCCTAGAAAGCAGGAAAGCACACTTGGCTACATGCCATTAAGATGCCCAAGTCAGCTAGATTGTGTCCTCAGCTCACTATAACACAGAAACCACACCGAAGGGAAGCCCTCTCCTCACATGAGCCCCCTCCTCACTTAAGACCACCCCACACAGCACAAGTGCAGCAGATTGAAATGTCACTGTCTCTTTACAAGCTAATTAGAAATTTAAAAACTAACTTCTATTTGCAGATTGCAATAATTAACTGATAATAAGGAAATAGAGCAGTATAAAGCAGCTGCAATGGGGACAATCGGTGTGCTAGCTTTGGGGAGTTACCACCTAGCACCCAGCTCTGTGACAAATACCTTGACTCTGTGTGTTCATCAGCTCCTTGCACACCTGGTAAAGAACCCAGATTTGGGACAACACTGCCAGAAGACTTGGTCCTAACCATTGTTCAAGAACTCCTGTTTGCATCAGGAACCTGATCTGGCTGAACCCTAAGCTGAAAAAGAGCATCCTGCAGCTGTGCAAACACTGCTGGATCCACGTTTGCTGCACGGTGTGGTGCCACCAGGAGACCGCAGCAGGCAAACATGCATTAATGGTGCTACTATGGAAATCACACCTCAAAATATCCTGCATCTCAGGCATTCACGTATTCATTCACAACACTATATATCTATGTATATATATATAAAAAGTAAAAACACAGAAAGGGGAAGTAAAGCAACTCAGTAGGCTGCCCCTATCTTGTCTGCAAACCAGGCTGCATTACTAGGCATAAACATATTTCCAAGCACAAAACCACTCGTAGTTTTTAACATTAATGAACGCCAGCTGACACAAAGCACAGGCTGACTGTCATATTGCTTAGCCACTCTAGACACCTGTCATTCCTTGGCAATGAAAGGGAGAAAAGGTCAAGACACTGTTAGTAAACCCAAAGGGGAGACTCGCTTTTCTACCAAAATTGAACTCGACAGGAACCATCATCACAAATAATGCCGAGAGGTTCAGGTGTTCCTGGTTATTGATGGCTTGCACTCCTGCTGCTACTGAGCTGTCTGCATATTTTAGGGAGTTAATATTAATAAAAGCAACCTACACTGCCATTTATTAAGACAGATAGCACTTTGTTTTTTGGATGAGAACATATAGTATTAGGTTTTTTTCTTTGCACACAATATTTATATGGTTTATAAATATCTATACTTGCATACCTATAGTTAGATATATGAACTTCCACTGAATCCCTGCAGAACTTGGACACAGCTAAGGCCAATATATTCCGTCTTCTCACTTTCCAAATCCTTAATTGCTTTTGCATGAATGCAGAAATCCAGCAAGAAGAGTGAAAGTAAAATAACAGCACATTTGAAAATTGGCAGACCAAGCTTTGACCTCCTTCACTCTTCTGACAGCATGAAGTTGTCAGTGTCTGACTCGATGGGGGCAGAACAGGGCTTTTGTAGCACACACAACGTACACACATCCAGACCACTTATCCCCTGCTTTTCCACAGCCTGGGCCTCCTGTGCCTTTTGTAGTGTAGTTCTGGGGATTTAGCTTAAGCCCATGATTAGTGCCTATAATGATGTTTACATTCAACGTGCAAGCACACACACAAGTTTGTGTTCAAATTCTGGAGGTCTCAGCCTTTACGTGTTGCTCCCAATTCTCTTCCCACTTGTCTGATGTAGTTTACAGTGACCTATCAATCCTGATTCAGAAATGCCAAAAACAATGCATTGGTCCAGGATGTTCTTCCTTCAGTGCAGTTGTATTCAAACTGAACAGGTCCAAGGAAAGGATCTGGTTCTGGGGAAGAGGAAAACGAGTGGAAAACATTAGGAGAATGACAGCAGTACATACTGGGGGAAAAAAGCAGCAACTGATTCACTTTTGACATCTTTTCAGAGAAGTACACTGTGTAACTTATAAGTTATGCTGTCACTAGGCAGCATGGCTTGCTAATTCTATTGCATTTTAGTATTTTCTAAACAATTTTGTTAAAAAGACTATGGAGGTGTAAGAGACAGACAATCACATGCTTTCTAGTGCATATAAATAACTAAAAGCTTATAAATAGTCAAAACTATCTGCACTGTGCTCAGCATCTCAACAAAGAATGCACAATCACAATGTGTTTGGGCCAGGTTACTCAAAGCTGTGGTGTTTGCTGGGTGCTATCCTCAGTCCAATGCATCCTAACACCAGCTCGAGTAACTGATGCAGGATGCCCTCACAGGAAAGCCACTTGGGGCACAGAGAAAATACAAATCCTATACTTCTGTCCCAGCCCAAAGATCCCTAGCTCCTTATAGGGAAAAACATCCCTAGGGTCACATACAGAGAACAGTGGCTCTTCAACAGAGGCTGAGAAAACACCATTGGAAGCGATGCTTATGCTCCTGCAGATTTGCACCATTGACTCATCATGGAGGATGAGAAGTATTTTCATTTATTTTTAAAATCTGCTCCTGACGTGCAAAAAAGATCTGGTTCATGACCTTGAACTCGTGGAAACAAAACCCCCAAGCCGACATTCTACAGTTTTTCTTTCACAAACGTAAGCCACATATTTTATCCTAAATCCTGTACATGTACTCAAACTAGGTTACAGATGCCTTTTATGAATCCCAAAATAATCTCTCTAGTGGTTAATTAGTGAAACTGGATGGAGTTGGTTTTTTCTTTCCTTTTTTTTTTTTTTTTTTTTAAATCATTACTGCTCATCCAAGTGAAATGGCAAAACTGTTTTCTAGCAGCATTTAAAACCAGCTTTTATTCACTTAAATTTGGTCTCTGCCCTAGCTTCTTCAGGTTAGGATCCTAAAAAAACAAAACAAAACAAAAACAAAAAACAAAAACACACACAAGAAGAAACCTCAAACAATCAGGACAAACTTAGTTCATTATGTAAATACTATAGAAAGAAGTTTTATATACATGGGTTATCAACTTGAGTCCTTTTCTTTCTCTAAAATACCGGTGACAACACATTTTTAAGCAAGTGTTTAGAAGGCTTTTGTAATCATCTGCAAAGCAATATTAAGACTGTAAAGGTTATGAATGCATGGATAGCATGCATTCATATAGTGGGATGCACTATAAAACACAGCAGTTGAAAACTGCTGGACTGCAGTGGTGCTTCTGAACACCCCAAGAAAGTTCATACATCAACAACTCAGAAGGAAAAGTTGACGCTGGTACTGATGTTTGACAAGAACTCGGGTAAGGGTATCACTTTTGGTTGGCTTCACAGAAATGAAGAGACAAAGTGCCTCTAAAAGGCTTCTGAAGATAAAACCCAACACCAACACAGGATGCTTTGGTGTTATCATAAACTTATCCATGCTACAGGAAGAGCAAGTAGTACAACCTGTTCATACCACTCAGGCACACAGATTGCAGTCAGACACAACTGGATTCATTTCAGACAAGTAAAATGCACCCCACACAGGCTAAAACACTTCATTCAAGGGCACATGGCAATAAACAACATATTTTCACAGGATTTGGGATACATTTTATTCCCTTTTATCCCAAAGATATGTCAGGAAAGCAGAAAATGTCCTCTACTGCTCTTCAGTGCCTTCAGTGGGACCTCTCCCAGCAACAAGCCCCACATTTCCAAAACCAGGCTCAAACCCAAATTTCAAAACACTTCATAAGTAAATAAATAAATAAATAAATAAATAAAAGATTTAGTGAATTTGCACAGAAGCATGACTTGCAAAGGGATTGCCTGCCACATCACAAATTCTCTGGCCCTAGTTAAAACAGCCTTTACTCAAGAAATTCAAACCTCTCTTCATGCCCAGGCTAAGCAGCGTTTTAAATCCCAACGTAGCACCTGTGTTTAACTGCAGCTGCTCGAGTAAAAGTTAATTTAGTCTTCCAGGGGAGAGAAAAGCAGAAATCATTAAGTTGCACCAAGCCACAGAGCCCTGATGCTGATAGGACTGTTGGGAACAGCGTCTCAAGGCTTCTAAACCAGAGAATTAATCCAATTGTTCCGATAAGTTGGACAGATATTTTAGGCAGGGCTACCACCAAGCTGTCTTTGGCAAAATGCAGCCTCATTTGTGTTACCATTTTCAAAAGGAAGTAAATTGCTGTAGAAATCCATTTTGAGCGTAGCTATTTATAATGCTGAGGTAGAGGTAAAAAGACGAGAAAACCTTGCACCTTCAACGTGCGAGCCCCATGGCTTCAGTCCAGCAGAAAGAAAAAACTTCATACATAAAATATGTACAGGACCTTACTCTGCTCTTCGTTATTCCCACATAAATCAGGAATGTCTCTAACTAAAGGAATTCTGTAGGGATATAGACCAGATATAAAGAAAACCAGTACAGGTCCAAGATATATTTGAAATAAGCTGCATTTTATCTATATATAGATATAAAAATAATATTTATATTACATATGTATTTTTTCATATATACACACGCACACACCAAAATATATACATATGGTGTTGGATTTTAAAATAGCTTTCTCAGAATTAGTCCCTTTAGTGCAGTAGGAAAAATATTGCTAATATCAGCTTGAATGTGTTGAGCACAAGTTATTCCCTCATAAGGCTTATTTGCCCTTGTTAACTTTGATATGAATTTACAGTTTGGCCATCTTTTTACCCACAAGTCATGTCATATACACTGAATTGCCCTAGCTGTGTAGGCAAGCACGATCACCTCCCCTTTATTTTTATTGAAACACAAAGCTATCCTATATTACTGAGCCGAGGAGGTCATATTTTTCAAGTAAATATTTAAAGTCATATGAGTTATATTTGATAGGAAAATTTGCAGCTTTTGGAAAGAAAGCAGGGTTGAAATCAAAACCAATAAACCTTCAAGTTTTAATGCTATATTTGCTTGAAAAAATAAAAAACTTTGGGTTTTCCAAATATATAAATTTCATTAAAAGTACATGCAAACTTTCTTGCTTTTTTTTTTTTTTTTTTGTTTTGTTTTGTTTAAATCAGTAACTTCAGTAATATAGTTTCAGATTCATTCTTAAATGCTTCCTCACATCAGGGTTACCTGGCCATTATGACTGGAACTCCCTTCTAGACATCAGCTTGCATTTTCACTGGTAACAAAGTTAAATTGGAAAATACATTTGTGGAGGACAGTTAGAGCATCGATGAACATATTGCTCAGGAGATTGCTAACGTTTCATATTTAACAGCCTCAAATGTAGAGAACAGCATTCTTATTGCTTTGTTATAAACCCTCCAATTAGAAAATTATTTTTTTTCAAAGCAAATCAGGCAAAAACTTCAGAGGAAAGGTATCACTGTGCCTTCACACCCCTTCTGCTTCAGGTATATGAATATACACCCAAAAATGGATCTAGTAGCTCTGAACTTATTACCTGCCAAAAAAATAATATCACAGGGGATTTCTTCTCAAAGTTGTCTATTGTAACACGTACTGGACCTTCCGCACAGGAGTTCTGAAACCAAGCCAGGGAACTTCACTTTATCATTTATAACCATAGTTGGAATCTTGAAAACTTACAAGTTGGGTTGGTTGCAAGGTGCAGCCAAGTTCGTAGGAAGGGTCATAGTGGTGCTGGTACACTTGTTTCATCACTTTTGAAAATGGTTGGAAAAAATTCAAACCCAGCCACCTAGTTGAGTCAATTTTGTTCTCAGTCAAGACAGACTGCTCTCTAATGATTCACCCTGCAATATATATTTTACTAAAAAACGAAAGGAAAATTAGCATGGATTTATCTTTGTGACTGATTCCTCGGAAACTCTCGAGATTAACATACTCAATTAGAAATCCAAAAACCGAGGAGTCAATCATGGATTAAAATTGATGAGACTAGCCTATAAACAATTCTGACTATTTCTTCACACAACAGGGGATTGAAGTATGGAATAAACTGTCAACAGCAGCAATATAAACTAGGAGCTGTAAATCAGCTGAGAAGGAATTAGGATGCATTTAAAAAAATAAAATGCATCTATAACCACTATCTAGACAGCTATCCCCCATGATATCCTTGTCTCTAAATAGGAGACATGGATTTGATGGACGGAACACTTGGTGGGTAAGGACTTGGCTGGGTGGTTGCACCCAAAGAGTTAAAGTCCATGACTCGATGTCCAAGTGGAGATCAGTGACAGGTGGTGTTCCTCAGGGATTAGTGTTGGGACCAGCGCTGTGTAACATCTTTGTTGGTGACACCGACAGTGAAACTGAGTGCACCCTCAGCAATTTTGGAGAAGTGATGGCTTTAAACTAAAAAAGGGTGTATTTAGAGTAGGTATTAGGAAGAAATTCTTCCCTCAGAGGGTGGTGAGGCCCTGGCACAGGCTGCCCAGAGAAGCTGTGGATGCCCCATCCCTGGAGGTGCTCAAGGCCAGGCTGGATGGGGCTTTGGGCAACCTGGGCTGGTGGGAGGTGTCCCTGCACATGGCAGGGGGGGCATTGGAATTAGATGATCTTTAAGGTCCATTCCAACCCAAACCGTTCTGTGATCCTATGAATTCTGGATTAGGTTGGCAGCTGCATTTTCTGGTATTTGAAGCAGTCTGGCAGGCTATTTCCAAGCTCTGTTTTCTGTAACTACTGCTACTAAAGAATGTTTTTTTGAATCGGAGCCTATGAATGGTTTTCGAGGGGTGGGAAGGGGATAATGTTCTGTGTTGCTCTAGGTCTTCTACTTCTGTGTGTTAAACCCATGTGTGAGGCTGAAACAGCTGAAAGAAAAGAAAAAAAGTACACAAGACCTGTTTCCTGTTTTTCCTAAAATTACAAAGGCAGTACTGAGTCTCACATGTACTGCTACTCACAGTGTGTCTATCTCTGTGCTTTCCAGGCCTAGAAGTTCAATACTACAACTTACATAGATTTTCTGCACTTTTTACATCGATTGATATTACCCAAGCTGGAAGGTTTGGATTCCTTTCTTTCTACAGGCTTCAAGAAACAAACAACAAGAAAAACAAACCCCGCTTTCTGACAAAATTCAGTTGCCTACCTATCATATATATAATAATTCAGTAACACCTCAGCTCTAGACAGGTGGAGATTGTATGGCACATCTGGCAGTCCTATACTGCTCCCTGTGACCCCTAAGCATCCTTAAATGCATCTAAATGAACACCAACCACAGAGGTCTCTTCTAGGCACCTAAATTTACACCTGCCGTCTATTTTAAGGATACTGAGTCCCAGCTTTTGAGTACCTGAAAGAACCTGTCCGTAGCGAATCACTTACTTACTAGGGGTATGATGCATTTGTGAGAATTCAAGAAGCCTGATTTTAAAATTGTTCCACAAATTGAAGTCATACACATTCCTGTTTTGTGTCATCATGAGACAGAACTGTGATAAGCTTACACCACAGCCTAGTATAAGCACATGGAAATAATGACTATTAAATGCCTACCCAAGTATTTTAACAGGCAACTGAATAATCTGAATGCATAATCATGACAAGACAACTAGCTGCCTGTATTACTGTTTCCTTGTTTAGGAATTTTACAGACAGATGTTCTTAATCTTAGCCTAACACTGGGGGAAAATACGATGCTGTTAACTTTTAACAAAGTTGATTTTTATGACAACAGTTATTGTACTTCAGTCCTCTACTCATTCCAAAAATCCCCATGCTTAGGGTTTTCTATTGTCTGGCTATACCCTCAGAGATGCAAAGCCAATTGGAAACAGAAAGCAAAGGGATCTAGGTAGAAGTCAGATGATATAAATCAGGGAATAAGCATGTAGAAGTGTTAGAGCTGTATATTTTTTAGTATCACATCAGATATGCTTGTTTCTGCATGCCATTTGGATAATAGGGCTAGAATCCCCATGCCTACATGCTGTATTTTTTAAAAAAGTGTTTGACAAGAAAGCACGAAAACAAGAAAAACAGGAGGATGAAGCAGGCCGAAAAGATCTCATGCAGCAACATTTCATATGCACTTTCACACCTTGTTCTATCAGCCAGTCTGAAGTGGTGACCACTACGAGCATGTAGGGCACTTCACAGCTCTCAGAATCAGACCTTGTTGGACTCACAAAGTCACCACTCACTTAAAAACATGTCTGCCTATGCACTGTGTTTACTTGGAATTTTTGGAAGATTTGAAAACTCAGCTCTAAAAGGGAAACTATGATCCCAGTGTTTTGTTCTCTAATACATGTATCTTGTTCAATACTGCTCATGTATAAGTTAAGACCTTACCTCTAAGCCTCCATAAAGAAACATCTTTCATATCTAGGCTTACAATTTATCTCTGGATACTTAAGGCAGAAAAGCAAATAATCCAGCTGCAACTTACGTGCACCATACACTCCCCCTCCCACTTCCCATTCACTTCTGCCTCTGTTCTAGTTGAGTCTCATGGCCCTGCACTGCCAGACCTTGACACAAGGACTTTTTTTCCCTGCAATATATAAAACAAGGGCATTTCATACTAAAGCAGGTTTCAGATGAACAACATGCTCCGGTGAAGTATTGATCACTTCTTTCCTGCACACCCTCTGTTGACCTAAAAGCTATCTTCCATGCTACTGTTTCCCCAGAACCATTCCCAAATGCCTTGAACTCTTACCTGGTATTTCTGATATCGCCTTTGATCTTGCTGTGTTTCTACTCCTCCAAGCATGACATGAAAGCAACATTCCTGTATTGTTTTACATTTGAAATGAGCTATATTTCAAAGCTCTGATGTCATCAGGACAACTTTATATCATCTCCAGTGAAATATATCTGCTCAACAGATGTGAAACAGATCTTTTGTTTCACTACTCAGTTTAAAGCCAGAAACATAAATAATTGAATGAGATGGTGTTTTGTAATGATGCCCAGGTATTTGCCTGTCAAGTCTTAAAAAGCCAAAACCTTGCTGTTGACCTCCTGTTTAAGGCTGACTCTGAACAACTGTCAATCCAACAGTTTTAGTGCACATTACTCCTCCAGCCACACGTGGAAATATAGGAATGAAAACCAAAAAGGGGGCTTTATATTTGCATTTCCTCCCTGCAGACGTCTTGTTAACTTTCTAAATAGATTCCCTTACTAGGGAAAGGAGGTGGAAGCTCGGTGGGTGGAAGGCTTGGTCCACAGGACCCACCACTCCATCCTCTGGTACAGAGACCCACCAGTACGTGCCTCTTCTGTTTTGAATTTGTATTAGATTGAGCTTCATATTTTCTAAAAAGCAAGCGGGCATATTAAGAGAATGTCAGGAGGACAACGATGAAGAAATGCAAAGGGGAAGAGAGAAAAGGTTGGACAAAGGAGAGCAACATGAAGTTTCCAGCTGTTATGCCAGACCAAATCTTCTAATCTTCTCCAATTTGACTGTCACTACTTCTCCACAAGTGTCTAAATTCACCTTTTAAAAAATATAATAAATCAGAAAGCCATTATTAGGAAGACAACACTCTAAATCAAACAAGGGAAAATGCAATCTTGCCTCCATTTCCCCTGTAATCCCAGACCACAAGGCCTGCCTTCCGTTATTATCTCTCTAGCTGCATGAAATTGTCCCGATGCAGACACATTTTAGTTATTGTCAAGGTAGCTGAAATATAGTTCACGGGGGCCCTCGTGTCTCCATAAAAAAGCAGTCATTGCCAGAAGGTAAAAAACAGCCTTAACCCAGGAGCATCTCTTAACAGTAAAGCCCATGATGTCAGTCACCTGCTCAGCTTTAATCTACTCTTGAACGTACATCTCTGCAACTTTTTCGTCCAGACATTATTCTGTCTGCTGAAGATTGAATACCACCTCTTATTTCTCTCTATGATATTTGTTAAGCCTCAAGAAAAAAAAAAAATAGTTATGATGAGCCCCAGTGCTTCACTGCTGCAAAGCTCATTTACATCAGTCTTACTACAGTTATTCCTCAGGTGTTAAAGCTTGGTGGAAACAGAACAGATACAGTACCAAAAGTGTAACTGACAGTCTGTCATATTGACCGGTGTGCTTTTTGATTCAGCTCTATAAATATTTACTCGGTACAATCCTTTAGAAGAGTAACTCAGAATGTAGTTCAAGTTCAAACCCCCGTTTCATTACAATGCTAAAAGAATATTCCCTGTACGCCACACATCAAAGCAGGAAGTACAGGTAAATATTAAGCTTGGCCACAGTACTGGGAAGCAATCAGGAACATGCTCTGTGCAGACACAACAGCACAACAGCGCTGGGCACTCAGCTGCTATTCCCTCAAAGTCGAAGGCTGGATTCCCTCGTGAAGCTTCCTTCACGAGCAGCACTCCGTACCACAAATTGATCAGCACTCCTGAGCCTCATGGCAGAAATACAAAACAACTCAGCTTGATTTATGTAAAGCTAAAAAGGGAATTAGAGACCTCTTCTCTCATTCCCCCAGACCTCTACGGCATTCCTTCAGTTTCCAGTCAATTCGGCTAGTTTTATACAGTGTTGGAGGTGAAGTTCCTTAAAGCCAGAAATAAAGCCAACTCACCACAGGAGCTACAAACAAACTGAGCTCTTCCCATTGCTGGGGGCCTAAAAGATTTGTTCTTTCTGTTGCTCCATTTCCTATAAGCCTTAACCTTGCTCCCAGCTTCTACACACCGAGTTACCGAGGAGTGGGGCTGAAGCAAGTCGTGCATTTCGCAGCACTCAAGCACTGGATGGAGCTGACTCCCACCCTTACGGGAGGAAGTCAAGACCCAGAAGCTCATGTGCCTCACTACAACGTGCAGGCAGAACTGAACACAAACCAATCAACACAGCACAGAAAACATCTGACCACATTCTCAGAGCAGACTTTCATCCTACATGTTTTACAGAGACTTCTTTGGCGAACAAATCACTCCCTACAGCAAGACGATTAAACTACCTCAGACTGGAGGCTCCACAGGCCTTGAGGTCTCTTCAACCCCTTGCACTGCTTTTGACACAGTAGAATATGATATAATTTAGTTAAATAACATTCGACACAGGACTTCTAATTTATCTGTCAGACCACAATAAATAAAACACAGACATCCTATGCTGTGATATGAGTGAAATATGTTTTTCAAAACTAATTTTCAAAGGGAAAAAGGAATTTCAGAAGGAAAATGCCAATCATGAAGCTGCTAAGCATTTTCTGAATAACTCAGGGAAACTATTACTCATGCTCAATAAAGAAATAAATAAATCACTAGACAAGTTCTTTTTACTTGTATTTCTCTTGCACAGTAATGAATACCATTGTCATCAACAACACTTGAAAAAGCCTGTGCTAAAAATCATGAGCTACTATCAGCCAAAATCAAGTTAAGGACTATTTCAGGAAGTTAAACAACCCAAACCTTAGTTATCATTGAAACTGTGGTAAATTTGCCTCAGAGCTGTAAAGGTGGCCTCTGCAGTAGGGTAAGAACACACCTGTGAAATCTCAGGAATGCGGATCTAAATCTGGCAGAAAATCCGGCTAAAGAAGTGGAATACAAACAAAAATTGGATGCTTAAAATATAGAAAAAAACATCTCCTCGTGTTATTTTTACAAATCCAGAACTACATGTATAGCATACAACCATCCTGTGCTCACGCACCACAGCAACCTGCCATTATTTTGACAGCACAGTTTAATCTGTATTGAAATTACAACAGCTGAGATGAGAACTAATTCAGAAATAGTTAACAGAGGATAAAATGAATGAGTTAATGGAGAATATCTGTTCTCTAAGAGCCTAACACCATGCATAAAAGATGATTGGACCCTGAGGGAGTCAGATATACACACACTGACCATGATATGATTCACTGAATAGTAAAACATTACTTAGCCACTATCTGCTATAATCTACATAACTGGCTGCCTAATTATAAGTATTTTGATTTTCTTACTATTAACCTCATTCATGCCTGTTTAATTCGAGAAAGAAGTAGAAACATGAATATATACACGCATGGCAACTTGTAAATAAAACTTCATTGAACAATGCAGAATTTGCTTTACCAGCAAACTTTACCAATAGTATTTTTTGCCTATTTTATTACTTGCCTAGTGAGTTCCTCCCAATTCTATTAAACAAACTTTTGATTTAACTTTATCCTCAAATGCAAGTTTTATGAATATAAACTCTATTTAATAATTCAAGTGTTTCCATGAATACAAAAAAACTTTCAAGAATAACACTTGCACAGCAGGGATAAACCTTTTCTTTGGCATCTCATATCCAAGGCTTCACTGTACTAAAGCCTTCACTTTTCCTTTTGCAAAGGCTAAATAATTCAAGTATACTAACTTGAAAACTGTTTCCTTTCCCAGATTAAGTTGTTAAATATCGAAACAGATGTCAGTCCTTTTAGCTCAATCTATTTGGATAAGATTTTCCTTTTAGAAAAAACAACTTGAGGAGTAAGTGCTGCTAAAGCCCATCCCTTTAGTTACTCCTACCTCAATAATATACAACACCACATTCTTGTAGAAGCAGTATAGTATGCACTTGGTAACTCGATTGTAACTCCAAGCTCCATGGACCAGCAACAGCTTCTCCAAGTAGGAAAACTGAAAGAAAGAAAACAAGTTTTTATATATACGAAGACAGTTTGAAAGAAAAGTTTAGAGTAACCTCTCCACCAAAATGTTCAGATCAGCTATGAAAGCAGTTCAAGCGCATTATTTCAATATTTTAGCAAAATGCTAGTGCTGACAAATAATATTTACAGAAAGTCTTTTTTAGAGCAAAACCTTAGAAATGTTCAAAGTGGTCTTCACTGGCTTTAAACAGCAAGAAGTCTTCAATTAGTATTAATATCCTAATAGTAAAATCAGGCAAGGTTAACATAATATAGCCATGTAAATTAAATACAAGTCTAAACTCTTAATTTCCTGGTCAAAGTTTACTGTATGAGGGCTTACAACATTCAGGACTTGAATTTCCTTCCTCTGTGTTACATTAATGGTCTCAAATTAGAACTGCCTTGAGCTGAAATACAACGTGCACAGGAAAACAAGTGCAAAATAGATGTATGCAATCTCTTATGGAGAACAAACACTTAAGTTATTGACCCACTAAATGTATTCAATCACATTATAGAAAGCACCTAAAATGCTTTACAAAGAAGTAGCATATGCCCAAAAGGACAAGTAAATGTACCTAGTGGCTGTAAAAACAGATACTTTGTAATGTTAGTCTTAACCACAGATACAGCTTAATTCAGCTTCTTCAGAATTCAGCAATTTTGAAAACTGATTTAATTTTTTGGTTGGTTGGTGGGTTTTCTTTTTTTTTTTTTCCTCTCAGAAGCAGTCTCACAATGTAACCTAGGAAATACATAATTTTCTAGTCTTGGCTTCATCAGGAAAACTTTTTATGGCTTGCAGCATTCTTCTTCTGTACAGAGGGCTCAAACCAGGGACTACATTCACCATTCAGCATGTATGTACCTGAAGGGTTCTTATACACTAATGTGAGACCATTATTTGCTTGGCTTCTTTTTCCATGAGGGGACTAAAAATTGACTTCTTAAATGTAGATTATAGCTCAGTTATTTTAACCAAAACCTACTTGAAACTTTCAAAGCTACAGTAATGAATTAGGACTGTCATGAGAGAGCTCTGCTCCCATGATTTCCAGCACTGAAGTCACTGAACCACAAATCCTGCAAGAACAGCCTTTCTTAAATGCATCAGCAACTCCGATTTGTTAGGATATGCTAGCAAGAAAGAGGGAGAGAAAATAAAAGTGAACCAAACCTCACAGTTCAGCTTCAGTCCAGCTTGAATCAGGACTGAAAGCAGGGCTCTCACGAGGGAGTAGTTAACCTCCTAGCTACCTACTGCCTCAGTTAATATGCACCACTATTGACCTTTACACGAAATTCACTAACAAAACACGTCAGTAGTGATAGGAACCTTCCCACTACAGCCTGACAAGTCACCCCAAACACCTGTAGAGAACATACGCACCCTTAAAATTCCCTAAAAATTCTCTGCTGAGTCTAAATAGTGACTGTCTTGGATATGGTTCTCTTTGCTGTTCAAGGCCAGAAGAGAAATGTTAGCATTAGCTCTGTAGTGTGTACAAGTATATTCATGAAAATGAAAGCACTACGGAGCACAGCATGTTAGTAACCTAAATAACGTAGCTCTAAGCCTGTATACACTGTGAAGAATCCTGCTAGGAGGTAGCAAGAAATTAAATTTGTTTTGATGCTGATGATTGAAACTGTGCAAATGCACAGCTACTGGCATACTCGAGCGATTGTGGGGACAGGGTTCTACTAAGACACTGCACTTGTTTGGGCACTGCTGCATTTCTGGATTTTTAAAACAGAAGAAAACTCGAATATTTATCTAAGAAACAACTGTTCCCTAGTTAACGCTCTCTAGACAGCAGACGCTCTCTGGATTAAGATGATAAAGCTTTTTACTGGAGAAAAAGTGATTCTGTTCAATTCTACTACTGTCTCTCTGAGCAGTTAGGTCATTTGATTTGGGAATTCTCTAAATATGGATCACTGGTGCAATATCAGTTCAAGGGAAAAGGATGATTCAAACAGATGCTCCTTGCACCTGTGGAAGCTATTTGGAGCAGAGTCAGACGCAAGTTGCCTTTTTATTTTTGTTTGGTTTATGCTTCAATTCCCCCTGGAATCCTGAATGAGTCTATATGGAGACTTTCTCTTCCATAAGTGCCTACTTCTGGCACTACTGTATTTGAAATATCATTTGAACATGAGATGCTACAGTGTAGTGGTCGTTTTAAATTACTCAATAAGAACATACTTTGCCTTCAAGGCATGCACACACAGTAACAATTCAGAGGGAGTTGTATGTCTTCGTTGAAAGAAATATACCCCGTGGAGATCAAGTTTTTCTTTTGAACACTTCCTTGAAACATTCCCTTACAGTACTAGTCCTTTTTATAAGAGGGATTCTTTTATATCTTTTCTAACTAGCGGAAACCTTTTCCGAATCATTAAAAAAAGATACAGTTTCATAGTGGTTTACTAATTTTTGAAAGTTTAAATTCTGTACTAGTGCAACCAGCTTCTATTTCAGATTGAACTAAGACAGTTCATTGCTATTGTTAGTAACTCCCAGATCAGGATATAAACAAAGAACAATTTCCCACATGCTAACATTAAGCCCAAATACACGTTTTGTTCTTGTTTTGTTTGGTTAGTTTTTGTTTTGCTTTCATTTTGGTAATTCAGAGGTAATACATGAATACAAAGGGACTTGAGATTTAATGTTACTCCAACTAATGAAGTAATTAAGAGTGTAGGACATGCTTTTTGTCTCTCTGCAGACAAAATTCTCACTGCTTATGCTTACTTATTAAAACGGAAGTAAGAAATTATCTGAGGAAGTAAAAGTAAAGAGCACTCAATTAAGTTCTACAGCAGAAACAATGTATAGTCTACAGAAGTTAAAAAGGACAAAATGATTGTGAGATACCAAAGACTATGGCAGTTCCAACAATGCTGCATATTTGGAATAAACTGTTCATGACAGAATGAGCCCTTGATGAAACAGCCTAAAATTTTCAAGGTGAGTTTGGTGGAAGGTCTTAGTTATTCAAGCCTGGAATCCAATGTGCTTCATCTGACTGCAGAACGCAATACAGCAGCAATGCAAGACTGACACTTTGCTTCACAGCAGGGTTGACACATCAACAGTTCTGTCTAAATAATAAAATTATCCACACATTTTGAAAACCTCATCTTCTACTGAAATTAGAAGAAGGTATCATTTCATATCAATTGGTAAAACAAATCTGCCTACGCCCTGGCAGAAGGGAACATTAGCTGATGCTCACATATCGCTGAAGAGACAGTGGATCGTCTCTGCTTTCTATCAGCTCCCATCTGTTCTTGCCCTGTGATCATTCTCAAACACGTGGCATAGGGAACCTTAGCTACAAACAGCATTCAGAAGATGTCTGGCAACCGAAGTATCTCCTTCCTTTCTTATGCTTTGCTTAAAGTCTTTATTCTACACCTTGGTCACTTAACTGAAAATAAAAAGGCTTGTCTTTAGGTCTCCTCTTTTACTCTCCTCTTTAGTTTGAGTAATCAGTGCAGAATTTTTTAAGATAGTTTGGGAGCACTCTCCAAAATAATGCGCCTAAAATTAAAATATTGCCCAACTCCTCAGGACTGTGAACAATTTTTGGACACATCATGGGGGTGGGGGAAATACAAAAAGGAAAACACAACCTCTAAATAAGAATTTCCAAACAAACTCTTAACACACCTGTTTGGAACGCCTATTCATGGTCAGGAAAAAGAACAAGGGAGATACAGTTACACTTAAAAGCACCTCAACATAAGCATGACAAAGTGCTTCTCCTCAATTATTGAACAGCCAAGCCACTGCACAGCTGGCAGGAACAAACTGAAGCTTTGAGGGTGGGCAGAGCTTTGTCACAAAGAATACAGAAGTCAGAACAATGGATCCCAAAAACGCATCCCAGGTATCTGGTTTAGATCCTGCCATGAAAAGAAAATGAGCAGAGATTCTCCTAGCATCAAGCACTACATGGGATGTCTGACAACACAGTATGGCAGTTGTACTTTTTTTGCCTCTGACCTGTGCAATAGCATAATCCGAGCAATTGGTTGCCTGCATGCCCTCGTTGCCACTGATCCCGACACCGACATGAGCTGTCTGGATCATTCCCACATCGTTGGCACCATCCCCAATGGCAAGTGTTATGGCATTCACGTGTTTCTTTACCATGTCTACTATTTCAGACTTCTGTAGAGGAGATACTCTGAAAAGGAAAGAAAAATGTGTCAGTTTCTCACATGCTGAGTTATGTGCCTTTTCCAAAAGGACAGCTGTCATCTACATTTAGAAATAATCAAAGGGCAGTTGCTGGAAATTTTTTTTTTATTCAACAGCTAAGCTTCAGAACCTGTGCCAAACCATTTCAGAAAGAGAAAGCATCTTTAAAAATAATTTTGCATTTGCATAAAAGATGAGGATGTTATGATTAAAAAAGACCAAGCAGACATGAAAGCCTTTCAAGCTTTTCTTCTGTCCCTCAGCCCCACCTGATACACTTTGGTGTACACCAGCAGTATTACACTGGGAACACTGGAGAAGGGAGTTTCATCTTCAGCTACCATGTTTAATGATTAATAGTGCAGGCTTCCCTACCTGCTGCCAACACCGCATCTCCATCCAGAAGGACGAAAACCACGAATATTCAGAGAACAAATCAATCTGAAGCATTTTCAGTTGCTGGGCAAACATGCTGCAGGCTTACCTTGTTCCCTCTTTCAGCTCATTTCCCCTCATGCAAACCCTTTTTTTCACCCTTTTCACTCAGTTTAGATCAGACAGAGTAAGGCCTTCTTCCATATGTCCCATACGTCCTGTGTGCTGGTGCAACCCAGGCTTACTCAAACCCAATTCCAAACCAAAAGACTGACCCCAAAACACCTGAATACTCTCGTAAGATTTTTTTGGTAGTTACTTAAACCTGATCCTTTTCTCATTTTGTATCAGTTTCAGTTTAATAAAAATTCATGGAATTCAATTTAGTTAAACTAACGTAAACCAGGGAGAAGTGGAAAAATACATAGGACTACATTACTAAATTGGAAGAGACACCCAAAATGCTTTTTTCATGACAAGGGGGATCGTGTTACCAAATCATATGAGGTATTCTGGAAATACCTACATGTAAATTAAATATTTCCATTCTAAGCCCATCTGTACAAACAACTTTAATTCCTTTCCCCTTCAGGTTTAGTTAAAGTTTCAAATTATTTTATATTCCCTTAAATAAAGCTTTAGAGAAACCTTCTCCATATCAAATCAGGCATATAACACTCAACAAAAAGAATATAATTGATACCTAAAAGCTTTACTGCGAAAATGGGGGGAGAAGGGGGAGCTTGGGGAATGGGGGAGAAAGAAGCTTTTTACAGGGCTTTTTTTCCCTTTTTTTCTTCCAGGGTTTAGATCCTGTGGGAGCAACTTGTACAGCCTTTTAATATGCCTGGCTGGATTACTGCTGATCTAAAAAAGCAACGTCCCCTCCGTATTGTTTTGTCCTGAGCACCTCTTAAGGTGAGGCTCGATACGCAATCAAGATGGGGGAGTTTCTAAGAAAAAAATTATTGTACTCACAATTCACACGTGCATTAAAACACCTGAAAAGTCTAGCAGCTGTCCTGTTCCTTAAAGCTGAAAAGGGAAAAAGTGGAGTGGGCCATAAAATTTCCTTAATACCGTTGGATAGATCTATTAAGCACTCAGCTGCCTGGCAGCAAAACCAGCACTTGGCACTGTCAGGGCCCAGTCATGACCCCCCCCACAAAACCCCAAAACTCCAACCAACCTACAGAGCATGAAGTGTGTCGGTTTGTAATTACAAGGCAGATCTGAATGCCCTCTGCACCAGTCTTTTAACTTCTCGCGTATATACATGCACACACACACCCTCCCAATCCTCATGTCATAAAACAGCAAAGCAGGGAGTCAGCCAGGACTTCAAACCATGAAATGAGTGCTCCAGAGGGATAGGATTCACGAGCGTGCATTGGTGTTTTGGCCCTGAGTTACCAGCCCCAGGGGCACCGCTGGTGCAGGGCCTTGGCAGCCCCCGCGGGTCGTTACTTCACCGCGGCTGAGCGCCGGGCCTAGCTGCTGGCTTCCTCCTCCAAGACAAAGATCTCTCCAAAGGCCCCTTGGCTTTCATTTAGTTTTCCGTTGTATGGCAATAGAAATAGCTAAGAAATATCCTGATTTTAAATACGCTTCAATCAGCAAGGGAATGGTTAAAAATATATGTATATATTGTGAGCAGTATCTGTGGTTTTGTAACTGAACTAGCAGCTTGTCTACAGGCACTTCGGACATAACCAGGATGGGGCAGAGAGGCTTGGGCTCGTGCTCATGCAGCTGGGCTATGTCATGGAGCCTGCATTCACCCCGTGCCTGCAGTGTATGGGGGGGGCTTTGGATGTTAAATGGACCTGGCCATTAGAGGCTGGTGAAGGGCCTGGAGCACAAGGCCTGTGAGGAGCGGCTGAGGGAGCTGGGGGTGTTTGGTCTGGGGAAGAGGAGGCTCAGGGGAGACCTCATTGCTCTCTGCAACTGCCTGAAAGGAAGGGGTGGGGAGCTGGGGGTCGGCCTCTGCTCACAGGTAACCAGTGATAGGACCAGAGGGAATGGCCTCAAGCTGTGCCAGGGGAGGCTCAGGTTGGCAATGAGGAGACATTTCTGCTCAGAAAGAGCAGTCAGGCACTGGGACGGGTTGCCCAGGGAGGTGGTGGAGTCACCGTCCCTGGGGGCGTTCAAGGAGAGGTTGGACGTGGTGCTTGGGGACATGGCTCAGTGGGTGACAGTGGTGGGAGGGGATGGTTGGACCAGGTGATCTTGGAGGGCTTTTCCAACCTTAGTGATTCTGTAATTAGTGACCCAGTAGTTGTCAAACCAATTGAACACCCACATACAAGTTTATGAACCATCACTGAATGTACACAGGGTATGCTTTTACCATCTAGACCTGATGAAGTTAAACGTACCCACAGTCAGGTAACACCCACAAGTAAAGACTAACATCTTCATATGCCTAATAAAAAATGACTAAAAGAGCTACAGTGAAAACTAGATATACGCTTGAAGCCCCCAAAAAATCTCTTTGCATTTGATATAAAATGAAACCTAAGAGAAGATTTCTACGAGAAGATTTCAGCACAAGGAGTTCCTTGATTATAATTACTTATTCTAAATTAAAGTTTGATAATAACCACCCTCTTTGCCCTGCCCCCCCTGCCACAGCCCCCTTCCATCAAGTCCATCCCCAAAGCGCCGGGAACACATTTTGCTGCACACAGCATTATGGCTACAAAAGCTGCAAATTGAGAGGGCTCCTGATTTCCTGAGGGGTTTCACACCCCTCCCACCTCCCTCTCAGCCTCCAAACCTCTTCTGTACTCCTTGTAATCTATTTGGTCCCACCACGCTGCGTGAGGCGACATTAATCCCCTCAGCACGATGATCAGAGCTGCGCTTCGCTTCCCCCCGGTCGATGGGCTGTCTACACGAGGAAGGGGAAGATTAGAGCACAGGACACTATTAACCCGAAGCTTCCCCCAGGTGATAGCTCGGGAGGGGAGGAGGAACAGCCAGGTTTACAAAGATTCCTGGACAAATGAGTAAGTTCAAAGTAAAAAGCACTGGGAAAGATCCAGCTACTTTGGAGAAAAATTTTGCAGTGCCACGCAGCTGTGGGTAATTCTCATTTGGGTGGAACATCCCCAGCTTTCAGTGCAGAGCTTACTGCAGCAGTATCAGGATGTAATATTGCCTGGATATACACCCAAATAAGAATTAAGATGTGAGCAGAACATCAGCTGCATCAAAATCTTCTGCTTACTCAGGCGCTAATTAAGTGGTCAGCCAGCAGCTTCCTAGGGCAAAATTTTAAAGGGTTCACTGGAAAAGTTTACACACAAGTTATTTTTATTGTCTCTACCCTCAAGTATCTTTAACAACAGAAATGATTGACATAGCCTAGGCCATTTCTCTCTTCTAAGCATATTCCTGGGAGGGAAAAAACAGGTCAGAGCTCAGATCCCATCACAGTGACAGGATCAAGTCCTGAGATTCCTGCTCAAACCACTTCCAGCAAATCTGCACGTAAGCTCTTTAGGCTGCAGGGAGCTGCGATCACAACTGAGCCTTTAGAAAGTTTTTAGTATACAATGTTTGGCTGTACAATATAAAGTGTTCACCAGAGGTGAAAGGGTGCACGAAGTCAGGTGTAAGCCACACAGGTCTGCTGTGTGCCCACCTCTGGGATCCCCTTTCCAGCAGCCTCGCTCTTGAGAGGGTAACATGGCAGGTTCTCAGGCTCAAAGCTGTCTTTTTTGGGTATCTTTAATGGATTAATGCAGAAAGCAGTCTCCTGAATGAAAGGACTGGTGCCTTGATGCCATGTTACCTCCCCATAATGGGATGGGTGGAGGCAACAGAGGGCACAAAGCCCCATGAATTGGGAAAAAACCTAGGAGAGAAACACATCCCAGAGCCAGAGAGCTTCAGAAAGACATGGACCTAATTATCCTCACATCTCTTAAACCTCTAACCAAACTGGAAAGAGATACATGTAAGTAGTTTTCAGGCAATGGGCTTCGATATTTTTACTCTCAGTAAATGCTTTTGTTCAGGTCCCTCTACTACTTAAAGGCAGCTCATGAGAAAGCAGCACCGTGCACTGCATGGAGCAGGGATGCAGCTGGTGCCCACAGAGCACTGCTAAGTGCCTTCTGCAGATCACCTCCTGACAGGTTTAAACCTTCAGTTTCTTCCTGAGGCTGGGTAGGCACATCCACGAGTAAGCTTTTTACATGATACACCTTGCCTTTTTAAAAAAAAAATGTTCTACTCAACATTTTGCTGGAAGATTTGCTCAGGTTTGCTTTATTTCTTGAAGAGACTTGAAGCACAGGTGAAGGATTTTCCAGTTCTATTTTTTTCACTAGGAGTATCTGTGAGACAACCAAAGCAATTCAAGAATTCCTAACAGTTCTGTCATCTTTCATTGAAAGATGACATCAAAAATGAAGTGGTGATATCTTAAAAATATTTATCTTAAAAACATTTTACTTAGAAGCCCATTTTGGTAACAATATTTTTAAAAACTTGATCGTTTCCAAACCACAGATGGAAAATAAACGTAGTCTCAATATTAATCAAGGCTATCAACTGTATATACAAAATGTTATTAATAAAGAAGAGGGTTAAATAATTCATAAGAGATGAGCTTATAATCAGACCGTGTTACAAGACCATCTGCCCACCTGAGCAAGGCACAGCTCGGTTCTGGTTCTCACTCTCCTTTGCTCCCTCTACACCTTTTTCTTTCCCCTCTTCCCACTCCCCCTTAAATCAAAGGGCCTGGAGCCTATTGCAAACTGCATACATCTCCCACCCCTAATGCGATGAAAGGTACACTTTTAAGGCATTCTTACTCAAACTGCTAATGTTAATTTGTGAAAAAAAAGAGGAAAGCACTGAAGGAAGCTGTTTCAAGTATTACCTCCTGCTTCCATGCTGTAACAGGGATTAAGCACAGACATTAATGTCTTTAACATGAAACATTAATTTGATATTCTGCTTCCTTGAAATGCCTCGTTAATGCAACACAAGAGGCTCTCAGGAGCCTACCTTTATTGCAGCGAACATGATTTTACCCTGTCCTATCGTAAAATGCACCAGTACTTCAAAATGCTCAGTGACCTCATCTTCAGGGAAGGCAGAGATGGGACGCAGCCCAGAAAAAGCTGAGAGCTATCAATAATATTGACATTTAAGTACATGTGCTGATCCTCAGAAAGAGGAGCAAGGTAAATTAAAGCACCACTAAGAGCAGCATTCAGAAAGCAAGGAATGTTACCGGGACGTCATACTTAGCGGCTTTTAATTAGCCTTTGATTTCTTCTGACACACACTGAGGTGTGCAGACCTCAGCCAGGTGTCATCCAAGCGAGGGCCGGTCTTGAATCACATCCACAAGGCTCTGAGACATCTTGCACAGACTTGAAGCAGTGATGAAGAAAAGCACGCACACGTCGTGTTGACTCAAAATGTGCCTTCCACCGACTGCTTTTCATTTACCAAGCACTTCAAAATCTACTTCGCCTGCTGACATCCAGGTTTCCCAGGGACTGGCTCTGGTGTAGTACTTACAGCTCTGGAGACAGCACTCAGTGAGCTGATGGATAGCCTGATGTTCATAAAAAGCACCAAAGGAATTCATCTGCCTAGGTGTAAGTGCCTCCAGAGGAGACATCTCTATCTGCTGCTCATGGCACACTCCTTTTAGAGTCAGTGGAGAAAAATAGGCACGTGTGGAGTGCAATCCATCTGGCCTGCTTTAGATGTGTACTTTAAGGGCACAGTTCATTTTCTCTTACAAGTTGCCCTTTCTCTCTCCACCCAGGTAAAGGGGCTGAAGCTGACTAGATCACGCTAAAATGCCTGCTACAGGCAGGATGAAACCCACCTTACACTACTGCAGTGCTAAATTCTCCCCAGGTGCAAGAGCTTTTCCCCTCTTGAACGCTTGTTTGGCAGGATTGAACACCCACTTGGTCCCTCCACAGGCACCTGGCATTGAACAAATTGATCTATGGTGCCCTCCTTCCCTTCTCTCGCAATTCCCACTTCCTCACTTTAATTCCTGCTCTTGCCAATTCTTTCCCACGGTATTTTCCTGGCTCAAGCTCTTTTGAAGAAACAGCTGAATGTGTTATCAAACCTCTACCAGCTTTTGTAAAAACCTCCACAGCTTCACCCCTCTTTGTCATTTCAGCTGCGACTGCATTTCTCCACACCCTGCTCATTTTTCCTGAGCATCATCCAAACTGCCTTCACTGATCAGACTGATTTCAAGACTATTTGCAAACATTAAAAAAGTTCTATATTATATTTTACTTACCAGGAGTCTCTTTTCACCTTGTTTTAACTGTAAAAAAGTCTTCCTTCAGTTCTTTAGCCTCACTGACGTGCTAGTTGCATACTTGACTTTCTGAACAAGTATTAACTCCAAATTTCAGGCTATCCAGAACAGTTTTTTAATGCTTTTAATGCTTAGAATAACTCTATATACCACAACACACACTTACACCTCTGCATACAAGCTTATAGAACACTTTGCAATTCTTTTTAGCTTACCAGGTACCAAATAGTTCCTTCTGCTTCACTTTAGGAATAATAGAAATGTCTTCTGAACATAAAGCTGTCTTGATAATTATAAAACCACTGAATCACGCAGAGTCTTCTGAAGAGGAAGGCTCAAACCCATTTATTACCTTTTTATCACAAAACCAGAGATGTTTGCTCTCAATATATACATTCCCTTTTCAGTATCACTGGAGAATTCCTCGCTTGCATTCCATTATCTCTGCAATTCATTTGTCACTCGCAGTTGCCACTGAAGTGATCTCCACAGGGCAAGGCCTATGAAATAATCTCCTTATAAGCTGGATTCAGTGTATTTAGCAGTGTGATATAATGCACGGTGCCCGAGTGAACGCAGGGTTAAGTTTCAAGTCAGCATCTTTGTGCTCTTTGATATCGCTCCTGCCTGTTTCAGCCTCGCTTGCCGTTCCCCCAGCCTGCTTTATGGGACAAAGATAAAACATGAAAAACCTACTTTGGAAAACGAAGCGTTTGGAAAGTGATGAGTTGGCATAAACACGGCGTTGAACAGGAAACTCTTTTGCATTTTTAACTATAATGGTCGCTAGTGGCAAAAGCTATAATAGGTTTTTTAAGTGAAACTAATGTATCAAATTAATTTTGAGCTTCCCTCACCCCAAGCTGATTAAGGCACTTTCATTTCCATGCTAATCAGGCTGAGCAGTTCATATGCAGGAGAGAAATCTCTCCTTTCCTAATGACAGAGCAAAAACATTTCATTCTGAAGCATACAGATGAGCGCTTTCATAACCTCCAGCACACGCACGGGGAGAGCGCACGCGTTTCACCCAGCACGGCTGCTCACAGAGGTTTGAAACACTTGGTGACATTAAGTGACAATGGAGACCATGGCCACTAATGAGCACTTCAGCCCATTGGGAGGGATTGTGCCCTGCGGTGAAGCCAGCCTAGATGGGGAGAGCCACGCTGGGCACCTGCCTCGAGGACCAGGAGCCCTGTTAGCCCCGACCATTGCCGCTGCACACCGCGGCCTCTTCCAGTACCAACCTTACACCTGGGAAATGAACCCCTAACACTGCTGCGGGAGGAAGATGAAGTGCAACATAGCTATTAGATTTCATATCTCTTTCTGACAGCTTCATTTTTTCCTTCTGATTTCTAGTACTGCAGCATGGCTCATTTTCCTCCCCCTCCGAAAAAAAGTCTCCTGGAATTTAAAACAATAACACATAAAAACGATCAACTTGCATCTACGCACTGCTTTTCAAAGACACGGGATCTCTGAATGAGTGCTCCTGGAAGAGGCTGTCCTGGAAGTCTCAAGCAGGTTGCCTTACCCAGCAATCATCATGAGAGGGCTGTAGCGTAACAGAATATCGTGCAGAGGGGTCACTAACCACAGTGCAAACACCACCCATTTAAGGAAAGGGAGACTTCCAATTTCAGAATTACCAGTACACCTCAGAGGTCAGAATGCTGCTGTACCTGTGAAAAAAGATGAGGGTACCTCCTGCCCCCAATTCCTTTCACGACAACACCAAGGTATTTCCCACCCTTCACTCAGTCAAGCCCCTATTTAACAAGAATAAAAGTAAAGTTCGAAGCTTGGAGTCAAGTCCCTAAACCTTTAAACATTAGAAAAGAGGTGATTTTCTGGGTTTTATAGCTTTCAACAGCTAGGGAAGTTGAGCACCAGTGTGCACACCAAGATTAAAAAAAAATCATGCCACTTTTAGACGGAAAAGATAGTGACACCTGGAAGTCTGACTGCAACCAGCTCCCTCTTATTTCTCCGTCTTGGTGAACTATTAAATCTGCACTCTGTTCAGAGGCAGGTTAAGTATTAACTTTGAGAAAACTATTCAAAGCATGCTTACTATGTGTGAGGGTGTTCAAACACTGGAATAGGCTTCCCAGTGAGGTGGGTGATGCCCCGTGCCTGCCTGTGCTCAACAGGGATTTGGACAGTGCCCTGAAGAACATGCTTCAATTTTTTGTGAGCCTTGCAGTTGTTGTGCAGTTGGACTTGATCTTTGAGGTCCCTTCCACATGAATTATTCTTTACTATTCCAGAATGAAGTAGGGAAGGTAAAGAGAAAAAAGAACTAATATTCCAGAGCAAAGTCAGATTACCATGAAGCATTAGAATATATTACATAGGGTAGAAAAGTTCTTTTGTTGTGCTCAGTCATTAACTACAGAAGTTTACACGACTGAATTTACACCAAGGAAGTTTAGTGATGGCATCTCTGCCCATGGCCGGTCACTAATGCTGCCACATTTCTGGGAGCCACGTGCCCCATGAACACAGTTTTGATGCATGACTGTCCCAGCAAGGACAAAGCGCCCTGTGCAGAGGCACCTCTGTGCCAGGGATGGATGCTACCATCTGGGAACTCTCTCAGGATGCTGGGGCAATGCTCCTCCAGGAACTCTGAATCCATCACCTCCAGCTTGCCACAATTCTCTCTTACTCAGTGATGAAGTTTTTCCTTCATTCATGCCTGCTTTCTCACAAAACTGACCATCTTTACATGTTTCCAACATATTCACATCTCAGGGAACATTTCAGAAATCAGGTTTAAGATGCAGAATCACTGTTGTTTGTGAACCAGACAGCAATGAACAGCAGCTACTTACGTAGCAGCAAAACAGAAGAGACAGCAGGGTGAACACAGCACGCACTGGTCCCCTACACCCCTCATTTTGAAGCTCCTTTCAAGCCTGAGGACTCTGCTGCAGAGCAGAGTGCATGGAACTGATACCCCACACCATGGGCATCACACGGGGCACCAGCACACAACCTGCTTTAACACAAAGGTAAAAGCCTAGCAAGCCTCCCCTGCCTCTGTTTTTTCCAGACTTGCACTGACTTCTGGATTATGCTTGTGGAATTATGCTGCTTTTTAAAGATTCAAGCTGGCCACCTCGCCATTATTAAAAGAAATCTTCAGGGATTTTTGAGAAAAATGTATCAAAGAAACTGCTGTTCTCATTTCCTGAATGTGTCTCAAATCTCAGAGCTGATTTTCGTTTGTACATATGATTTTTAGTTTTAGTCTCATCCGTGTTTCTGACCTACCAGTACAGACAGAGCTCCAGCAGCACAGAACAGTCAAGAAAGCGCAAGTATTTTGATTAAAAAACCCAAATTAGGCCAACAATTTTGCTTCTTAAGTTAGACTGCAGTGAAGTATGGAGCTAGGAGCCAGGTCTTCAAGATGTCAAACCTTTGCACCTTTATAAAAAGGCCACGAAATGCTGCAGTTAGTGCTAAGTAATAGATGCCAGGATACATTGTCCCTTCCACCACCCCTTTTACTTAAGGAAGAATAAAACCAGATTCCCGAACAGACATCACGAGGAGTTTTAGAGCAGGACAGAGAGGGTAGATGCATTAAAAGAAGTTAACCTGCTGAAAGCAGGCAGCGGGATATTGCCTGAAGGAGCTTCCTTCCTGGAGTTAAGGAATCAGCTTTGACAACTTTCAGCTGACATGATAATGAGCCCTTTTCTGTTACCTTGTGCTCTTCTGAGGGGAAACACTGGGCAGCTGAGAGGCAGCACAAAGAACCAGCCCATTACCAGGAGCAGAGGACAGGAGGTTTCCTGCACATTCCTTTTCATACCAGATTGGTCAGGAATAAAAGAGGATGGTGTCCTCTCACTGCTACAGAGATTTTAAGCACTGGACTGCTTCAGACCATTAGTGCCACGGTAACACTGAACTGGAGAAAGTCCAGCTTATTAGAGAAGTGAAGCATCAGACAGAGCTACCTTATTATTGCTAAGGTAAAACACGCGTAGCCTGGGCTACTACTGAGAGAGGTAAGCGAGCCAGACCATATGAAACAGCTCCTTGAAAAGTTCCCTGGGAAAACTTGGCGGGGAAGAACTGCGAGGAGTTGAACTGTATTCACAGCTACTCTGCACAACTGAAGCAAGATTAAAGGTAGAAAACCTATGAGAAAAAGAAATGACTTCCCAGTGCTGAAAATATTCACGGCCTTTAATAGGAAGCAGGAAAGGTGCTCTTGTGAATGAGACAGAATACTCTGCACATACACCAGAATGTGTCTGTACGGGTAAGCAGATGCCTTCTTTTTGTAAACCCAGCCACAAAAATTAAGTCAGCTCACAGTGCTTTCTGATTAAGAAAGTCTTTAGTAGAGCCTATGCTCATCTGATGATAACAACATGGATTCTGTAGCAGCATGCACTTTTTTTTTTTTAAGTTACATGCTGAGACTTGGACTTTACTCAGTTCATGTAAATCTGTCTACTGTATGTCAGATTGAGTTCACATATTTAACACTGACAAAATTCAAAACAACAACTCCTTTTCTAAACAGAACACAGTGAGAAAAACTCCACAGCCATCAGACCATCAGTGATCGAGGTAAAAGGCGAGCTCATTAAATACGACCGCTTCTGTACTCCTGGCAACTGGAAAGCTCTTGAGATAAGTTGCAGAAGCTGAACACAGAGCTGGTAATGTGCAAAGCTCTCATGTCTGAAAGATTCAGCAGATGTACAGCACTTTCTCTGAGCTCCTGCTAAGTCTGCAACTTAAGACTACAATGCAGGTTAGAAGGCACACTAAAACACAGACTGTATTTTAGACTGTGCCAAAAAGAGCCAAAGGAAGGGAGGAGGAGAAGAGGAGATATGCAGCAATAGGCAAGAAACTGATTACAAGCTTCCAAAAATCAGAGGTGCTGATTATTTTCGTGACAATCGAGTACGAGAATCACAGGGTCTACGTGGTGCAGACTGTAGGCTAACCACAGACAAAGGCAGCTGTCTTGCTGGGCTGCCAACACGCATCTTCGGGGCCCTAAATTTTCCTTGCAGTAAATTTTGAAAGGCAACTTCACCTTCTCTACATCCATACAGTTCTCTCCATCCCTGCCACAGCGTTTCACTTTCTCCTAGCAGGGTCAGAGTAGCATTGCTCGACGTTTGCTGGCAGTGATGTGCAAGGCAGAGTCAAGGGTTTCCACTGCAAAATTCCAGGAGGGCTCAGCAACTTCGAACATGAAAGTATCAAAACACTCAGTTCATGAAGATAGAAAGATATTACATGAACAGCTCTCCCATGGGTATAAGGGGAAAACATCAAGATTACAGTCTACAAATAGCCTTACAGTCACTCTTGATCATGACTAAAAAATCAAAGCTAACACTTAAGATTAAAAAAAACTTTAAAAACAGATTGAATGCCAAAAAAAGTAAATTACTACATCTTAGACGTAAAAGAAAAAATTAAAAAAACTACACGGAACAAAAAATCTGCTTAGTCTCTAAATGCATTTGGCTCTAATTGTACTGTAGATTCCTTCTTGTTTAATTTTTTAGGAATACAGCTTTTTGTTCTCATTTACACTTCTCATCCCCAGCACAAACAACCCGAACACAAGCCAACATGCTGGAACAGGGCAAAGCAATTAGCGCAAGTGAGAATCCAACTGCTTAAATGTTTTTGAGACACAGTGAATACATTATTTTTCATATAAAATATAATTCACTTGAGTAAGGTCAAGCTTACAGCGTCCAGCTGGTAATAGTTAGAGAAGCCTGAGGGTCCATTCTGCTCAACACCATCAGCGACCCAGATGGTGACAAAAAGGGTGCCCTCAGCAAGTCTGCAGATGACATTTGGGGCCTGGATGATGAGGAATCACGGCTTTGATTCACAGGGACCTTGAGAAAACTGGGGCCAAACCTCACGAAGCTCACATGGAGAAAGGCAAAGTCCACATCTGGGACAGAAGAACCCCATGCACTGGTGCAGGATGGGAAGATCGAGTAGCAGACTTGCTGGAAGGGACCTCGGGGTTATGGCAGGCAGCAGCTACAATGAGACAAAAGTGCACTTTTACCATGATTAATTCTGGGTACTGAGTACATTAGGAGTGTGACCAGGACACAGAAGGAAGTTACTACCATTCTCTCCTCAACACAGCTGAGGCAACATCCGGAAGACGCCCAGGTTTGGACCCTCAAGTTGCAAAGGGATGCTGAGAAACTGGAAAGAGTCCAGCAGAGAGTTACAAAGATCGTCAGGGGTCTAAAACGCATGACCTGTAAGCAGTTGTGGCACTTGAGCTCGTGCAGCCTGGTGAAGAGGCCAACGGGTAGAGAACAACTGCTCCAAGTGGAGTCACTCAACCTCATCCTGTCAAACAATGTAACAAGGGGCAACAGCCACAACGTAACAAGGGGCAACAGCCACAGATCACAAGTTGGGAGGTTGAGGTTGGATGTCAGGGATGTTTTCATGAAGGTATTGAGCAACAGAACAGATTTGGCAGAGAGACTGTGCCATCTCTGCTCCTAAGAGATTTTCGTGGTTCATCTGAAGAAAGTCGTGGCTGGCAGGACCTACTGGGGACGGCAATCCTGCCTTGAGCAAGAGGCTGACCAGGCCTCCAGAGGGCCCTTCCATCTAAACTGTTTTATCACTGAAGTCTCAATTTAATGACAATGCTGTGATTTCACTGAATCCCAGAATTGTAGGGGTTGGAAGGGACCTCAAGACATCATCAGGCCCAACCCCCCTGCCAAAGCAGGTTCCCTAGAGCTACCAGAGCTACCTGACTCCTAAAGAAGTGATACGGTCCCTAAAGCAAGTTCCCACCTGGTTCTGCCACACATGATGAGGCCTGAATTTCCTACAGGTACGTTTAGTCCACGTGCTGCATTGCCATGAAGCAGGTCTCAGTGAGAGACGGTGTAACCAGGAGCTGCAGCAGGGGAAAGGCAGCGTGGAGCCTCAGCATCTTCCCCTGCATGCAGTTAGCATCCTGAGCTATCGAAGCTTGTTCTCCAGGTAAACAATCTTCTCCCTCTGGCCTTGCCTTTCCTTCTCCATCAGCACTTCAGACTTCACATTGTCACACCGTCCCCTTTCTTCTGGCTGAATAAATCCACTGGTGTTGAAATTTACATAACTTTGTGCCTCTTTTCCTTAACTTTGGATTTCGGTACTTTAACAGTAGATATACATCAGATGGTAACGTGCATTAGACTTGGCAACTTTAAATAAGTTAATGTTGCTTTGGGATAGGCACTATAAAATTTCTTAATTATTTTTTACTCCACAGACTCTTCAGAAAAAAAAAAAAAAAACAAAACACATCTGGTATAAAAGCCAACCCATTGAAAGAAATAAACACGATCTCTTGGGAAAGCTAGACAGCCAGAAATTGCTCTGAGCCAGCGAGTAGCTGTTCCACATGGTAAAGATTCCTTCCAAAAGGGTCAGCTAACAAAAAGTTTGATTTTCATTTTGTCTTAAATAATCATTTTTCTCATTAGTGCATAATGCCTGATCATATCCCTGCTTTCAGAGAAGGTCGGATCGTGTGGTAACAGACATTTCCAGTTTCTTTCCCTCACCTTTACTGGAGAAAAAGAAAACTGAGGACTAGATCTAATTCTCCTAATTAAAGAGAACTGATCAGGAATAAACAGTAGAACAGTTTCAGGAAACTGCTCATTAGTCTCGTTCCTATGTAACAGCTGCTGCGAAGCTTTGGCATATATATTAGCATTTAGGAAGATTCCAGCTGTCACACCTATTTGTCTTTCAGTGTGAAAAAGAGATTTGACCGAAGAGCTGGAATATAGGTCGTCATACAAACAAAACCCCTTTCTGTTGCACTGTGCCATAAACATCACGGACAACATTACAATTTCCCAGCCTTTTATATCTGAGCCACATCTCAATTCCTGTCTCTTCCCATGTTTGAGTACATATCTACGGCATCTATAAAACGTTATAAATAAGACCACTATTAGGAAAGCCACAGATGCATTTTAGGTGGCTCTCTACTCCATTTAATAGCTAATTACTATGTGCCCAATCTCAAGTTTACTGAAATCAGAAATTCTTCCACTGATATTAATGTTGCTTGAATGAGGTCCAGATGATCAGTCAGACATTTGGAGAATCCAGGTCTGCAAAGAAGTCCATCTTAAGAGAAGTTTCCAAGGGAAGTCAGATCCAAGTGTCCTGCAGCAATTCTGAGTATTTAGCTTTAGCAACTGTCACTGCCTTCCTATTTCAGCACACGCAGAGAAAGAAATCAGCTCAGTCATGCTCGCTCATCAATGAACAGAGCAAACCATCCCAAGTGCCACTGAGCATCCTCTCTCCATTTGTAGCATTTGCCTCATTGCTAGAGATAAAGGAATTAAAATTAAGAAAGAAAAAAAAAAAAAGTGGAAGAGGGAGAACCTTTCACAAGTGTGTAATTTGAACTGGAATAATTGCTAGTCCAAGTAGGCTCATTTTCAAATATACGTGGGTCAGAAATAACAGCACACCTCAAAGCAGCTGTGGTCATACTGTTTACTCTCCTTTTTGACTTAAAAGCCTTTTCCTCTGTCAACAGTTCTTAATGCAGAACCATCTAAATGTATGCTAATGCCCAACACAGCAATAACTTCCTTTGATTGATTCAACAGTACTGAAGGCAAAAAAAGGAAAAAAAGATCAAACCAAGTATTATACAAACAACCAATGTCTTCAATATGGTACATGTCAGCATGAAAGCTGAAAGGAGTCGAACAAGCCAGCTAGTAATGTCTTACATGGTTCTGAAAGTGGCAGTGTTCTTAAGTGCTTGCAGATAAAAGTGTTTTCCTTCAGTTGTGACATCAATTTATAGAGCTCTGTAATATAATGAAAGTGCTTTGATTTAACATGATTTATGAAGGAAAAGCACTTCTCATGTCTTCAGAAAAAGCATAGGAGTTTACAATAAACACAAGATAATTAAGTAATTTTGCAGCCAGTTACTCTCCTGAAATCATAATTAGCAAAAACAAACATGACCTCCCCTCTTCCCTTTCCACGCCGCTTAACATTCCTTCTCCTGTCTTCCATTTCACTGCCTCACCTTTCTTTCAACGTCCTTTCACTGGAGAGCTTCCAGTGACAAACTCCTCTGGAATCACTTGAGTAAAGACATCCAGACTTTCGACTGTTCCCAAAACCCTGTTTTGCCGTCAGGCTGCTGTGGTGTTTACAGAAGAACACTAAGACACACACACAAACCTGAGCACTCTACAACTCCTTCAAATGTGTCCCGTGTAATACAAGCTCTGGCTGCAGCGTATTACATTTTACTCTCCCAGGGCTCAGCAAGATGCCTGCTGGTTCATCTTCATCTTCAGTCGAGATGCTTCATCTCTAACTGGAAGTTACTTAACTGCTAGGAGAAGCAACTTCTGTGGTCAGATTTAAATTATCATGTCCCAGACGTACAAAACAGGTAAGGAAAACTAAGTTGTTCCTTTGGATACAGAGAAATGCCTAAGTCTTCTTCAGGTGACAGGGATAAAGCCAGACGAGATGGAGGTGTTTTACTGCTGAGTAAGTGGCAGAATTACAGCAGGAACAGGGTTTGGTGATCAGGATCCACTGTCCTGCTCCTCTCACCTCCAAGAACTACCCTCAAGTGCTGCTTCTGCAGACTCGGGCTTCTTCTTGTTCTCTCCCACTCTGACACTGGCATCCCTTTCGGGAAGGGGAAAAAAAAAAGTGAAGAGGAGGGGGAAGGAGAAGAAGAAAAAAGGGGAAGGGGAACCCAACTACCAAAGCCAGCCCTTAAAGGCACTTACACACATGGTAGCCTGTTTTATGCATCTCAGACAAATCCAGGCACAATAGCGACCTGCTACAAACCAACAACCTTTTGTCTCAGTTGTTCTGTCCTTGACCAGCTAGAAGGCAGATGTCTGCAGACCTTCAGCACATCAGTTGTCAGGCAAAGCTTTGTAGCACATCATGTTTCTGGACTTAGGAATCTCAGCTCCTGCTAAGGAAACTGCTCAGTTATGTCCAAAAAGGAAGCAATTTTATAAATCTGTAAAGTATAAATGACCCAAAAAACCCTTATGCTACTGCATAAATCCATGGTGTATCCACTTTCTTAACAGGCAGCTCTTATCTCTCAAACTGATAAAAAGAAGTAGGTCTAAAAGAGGGAGGCGTGGAAGGCCATGTATGTGAAAGTACTTTTGAGCAAGGGCCTTTATCTGAAAAAGGCAACAAAGTCAATACGCTAGGGGTTCATTTGATGAGGTGGCTGCAGGGGAAAAGCAGTCAGGAAATGATTATTCATCAGTTCTTAAAATGCAGGAACTTGATGGCATCCAACAAATTTTACCGGACAGACTTAGAAGCAAAAGGAAGTACTTTCTCTGCACAGTATGTAGCACCCTCTGCTCAGGCTGTGGTTAGAGACCAATCTCTAATCAAGATTAGAGTTTAACACATCCAGGGGAAACAATTTTTTTAAAGTTTATGAAAATAATTAATCAAGGATCATGAAAACAAAATGCAGAGGCAGCTACTGGCAAAAGAGATCGCACATTCACTGATTACATAATTTTTCCAAATTAGATACCAATGGTCACTGAAACAAAACTGGACTAGATTGGTTCTGGCCCAGTAAAAATGTTCATACACAGAACTGTGCACAAGATTATTAGCTGACAAGTACAGCAAACTAGGTTTCTACACAGACATATCGCTAGCCAAAGAACAGCTACACTGCAGTACTGTCAGCTAATTGTGAACAAATCCTGCCGAAAAACCCTCAGAAGAGAAAAGCTGGGATCCAGCTCCCATTCTAGTTGTGGAATCGCCACAAATTTGATAGCTATTTGTGCAGTAAAACATAATGCTATGTCATGCCGGGGAACTGATCTCTCACTGCTTTGAACTGAAATCCCGAGAGCAGTACACCTGCTTTTCTACGTCTCTTTCTTCTAGGCAAAAAGAGATCGGTTATCACTAATTAACAATGTATGATCAGGTTTTTTCAACTTGTTAAAACTGCTGAAGTGCACAAAAGACTGCAAAATTACAGTACTTACGAACACAGAGAATTCAAGTTTCTTCTCATAGTTTCATTGTTTACTTCTTTCCGGGGAGAGGGGGAGCTCACAAAAGAGAAAAGCGAGCCTTTTCATGAACATCTTGGATTAATCTGCTTGGCCTGCTATCATCTCCTTGCCTCAGATTTGGCCTTTACGAAACCTGGCTGAGCTTACATCAGCTTGTATGTTCCCATGTGGCTGGGTCCCTTTTGCTTTTATGCTTTGAAAGATTTAAGTAAATGTTCATTATTTATTTACTTAACATCACACATCTGAAGGTCACACTAACCTTTACAAATCACCTCTTAGGATGCTATAATCTAGATCTTCACCAAAATATCCTACACTAACAATTCCTAAAGAAAACCATTTGCAAAGAATGATGAATTTAAGAATCTAACTACTTCTCATGGCACGTGTACCACAGCTCCTTTATTTTGGTACTAACAGGCAAAAATAAAAAGAATATGGAACAGCAATGGAAAGTTTTAAGAAGAATATTCAGAAGAATGAGAAGCGTAGGGAATAGCATGAAGAATGAGAGGCATAGGGAGAAATGAAGAAGGCACAGCTACCACTATTCCTCAAGTCAGAGAGCGAGCTGCAAGAATGAAATACTTCATCCACGTAATGTGGCAGTAACTGATATTTTGTTCCTTAATTTCTTTGGTGGCAGCTTTCTTACATACCTAATTCAGCTAAAACACTTCCAGAAGGCAAACCAAATGGGAAAAGCTCAGGGATACAGAACAGGATCCCAAGGAGCTCCCGCCTGGACAGGATGACAAATTGGGAGATTTCATTGCACTGAGATTTCCACCCTCAGGACTCCACCACAGCATACATGCAAAGCCTCGCTATATACTTCTCCTTAGCCATTCCCAAGTCATTCTTTAACACAGAAAGTGATCTTAAAAATGGCAAGAATATTAAACCAGTATTTTGCCAAAGTACCTTTACCTCAGGTGGTACCTCTATTCTTACTTTTAGCAAACAGGAGAAGCAAACACACTGCACAACCTGCATGCAGGTGTTCACCTGATCAGATGGGAAAGAGTCACCACTTAGAGGAGAGGAGCATTTCTCTTCCATGGCAAGAGGATGCTCACAGCAGAGACTGGAGACTGTAAATGTCTTGGTATAAGCTATATGACCTGTTCCACAAGATGTTAGGCACCACTGTGTACCTGAAAAATGAGAGTCCAGTCTAGATACTCTGGTTTGGACAATCAGCTCCACGCATGGCTCCATTTGAAGAAATGCCAGCGGGCTCTTCAATCCACAAGGAGTACTCCAGAATTTTCATCAGGCTGACTCAATTTTCCTGCTGCAGAAAATTTCCTGCTATTTGTATCCTTTGCTAGTGTTTTGCTTGACAGACATTTCTCAGCTTTGCTATCAACAGCACCTCCTAAACACAGAGTACTTGGTGGAAACAGCCAATTACTCCATTAAAGGATATTTTTCTTTCTGCTGTGCATATTTGCTAGAAGGGTAAACCTGGCCTGAAGGTTTGCTTTCAACTCAGCGCTACAGAAAGCAGACAAAAAGCTTACTGCTTCCTGAACATGGGAAATTAATACTTCTCCTAATGCTCCAGAACCATAAGGACATTTCCAGCTATGAATAGCAACTTCAAGACTTCTGCAAGCAACACACCAGCATGCTCCATATTTTAGAGAGCACACAGCAAGAAGCTGAGGATTAGTTTTGTCCAGACAGTTTTTCAACTGTTCCTGAACAACAACTATAAAGTTTCTTCAATCCAATTTGTTGTCCCAAATGAAGATTTCTTAAAAAGGCGGTACGGCACAGTGAGCCTGAAAACTGATCTGGCATACTCATATACCAGTGGCGTTTGCTGTGTGTGCTGAAATCTCATTCCACTCCCAATAAAAGTCTTCTCTGCTTCAGAAAACCAAAATTGATAGAAATCACAGTTTCTCTGAACAATTTAAGTAAAGAAAACCACACCAGCCCCCAAGGGGAATGAAATTCGGAGAGGTCAGTTTGATTCAAGAGAATTGAACAATCATAAAAGCAAGTGATTATTCCCATTGTAATATGTTTACACCACATTTTGGCCAGATTCCCACTCATATTTCTTTAATTATACCTCTATAAACAGAACGATTACACATCCGATCCTATATCTTCGATGGTTAGGCAAAGATGTCTGTAAAAAAAAATATTTCTCATTAATGAAACAGTATTTCACAAAGGGTCACTGAAAGAATGCGAAGTCATCTCCAGCAAGCAGCTGAATCTCACAGAGCTGCAGGGTTCGGTGAGAATGACCTAAGCCGCGAGCACGTTAATACACAGTCAGCTTCCTTCTCAGCATCCTGTCAATACCACCAGGGGCTGGTCTTATTTCATTTACATATGCCATAAAAATCTTTCCTGGAGAAGAATATTGCATTACCGTATGCAGATTTTCAACCAGGAAACTGAACTTGAGGACAGCACTCTGGAGACTCGGCTCTTTAAAAAAACATATCTTGTAGGCAAGGGAAAAGAAATAAAACAGCCGGCAAAAGCAAGCCCACATTTCTTCTGCACTTCTTTTTTTTTTTCCCCGACCGTTCATAGCCACACTAAATACCTGCACCAAAAGGAAAGAAAACACGCCGAAGTTTAAGGGTGCCAGCTGTTGATTCTGGTGCATGAGTGGATAAATTTACCAGCAGCATTCCTCGCTGCGCGGCGTCCCGTCAGACAGCTGCCCTGCCAGCAGCCTCCGCTCCCAGCGTCTGGGAAAGCCAGGCACAATATCCCGGCCAGTTGAGTTCTGGGGCCCCTCCTGGAAGATCCTGTTAATTATGCCAAGGTCTGTTAAAATTACGCACAGTGCTCGCTCAAGACGTGTCTGCTCAGCTAACGCTAACAGCCCTCCGATACTTTGGGTTTGTCAGGTCTCCAAACGCAACAAACGAAAAGCAGGGGAGAGATACTAAGTGTCCCCATACCCCTCCAGGAAGGGATTTAACACTATTGAATTACCGAGCAGAGTGCCACAAAGAAATATATGCTTTCCTTTTCCTAACGGGCAGTACCTTTGGATGGCTGCACTGCCTGTTTGGGCAGCAGGATTAGCCTCCCATATGATCCTACCTACTTGACGCTACTGTCCACAACGATGATTTATACAGCTGGGATGGAAAAGTTCATTATCCTGGCAGATGGAGCTGAGTTTTCAGGCTAACAGAAGCCTACAGCCCAGGGCTGAAGTGGCCGCGAGCAGAAGCTGAAGGGCTGGGAAAACCCAGAGCGATACTAGAGGGAAAGGGCAAAGAGACGGGAGGTGAGAAAGTCAGCGCTGAAGCCTGGAAAACACATGCACGTGAAGCAGGGAATGAAACATCCACGGTGCCAACAGTTCAGGAAAAAAAAAAAAAAAAAGAAAAAAAAAGACAGACTACGGGGCCTATGTGAAAAGAGAAAAGCAGGAGAAAGGGGGGGGAGAGCAAGCAAATACTGAAAGGTCACGACATGAGACATTGCAGGGTTTAAACACAGGCTGAAGCTATTTCCTGTTTTAAAACTGAGAGAAAGTATTGATTAATATCAAGGAGAATGATTTAGGATAATGTAAATCAAGCTTTTCAGGAGCTGAAATGCCAGGAATGTTCCAGCTTTTAGAGGAGGGTGAGGTTTTGTTGTTTTTATTTTTTTTTCCCCAGTTATAGCTTTGTTTGCACATTTAACCTAACACAGAACTAGATAGTGAAGCTTTTTTTTTTTTTCTCCTAAGAAGAAAAAAAAGATGTTGGTGTCAATGATAAGGAATTTTTGGATGCCGCTGAACCCAAAGACCGAAATGAGAACAAACAAAACACCCTACACACCTTTTCCTGGCAATCAGTGCTCCGTTTTTATGTTCAGTCTTGTTTAGTCGTTTATATATATATATAAGTTGATTTGTATATAAAAAAAATCAAAAAGCTTCACACTGGAAGTTTTCTGAGCACTTCTTTTCAGCACTGAATCCTTAAGGTTGTTTGCTTTGTCCCATACCTTAAGAGCTTTAAAAGAACGGGCTAGTGTCCACCTTGTATTTCATGCCAGCTCTCTCCATAAAAAAACTCCAGTACCCCATTTATTCCAGCATAAATGATTTCCTCTCAGTTAAGTGTGCAGGAGGACTACTTAGAAGTTCCTCCATCACTACAAGTCACCACTGTGTTTTTGACAACAGCATCCTTTTAGCCCCTTGCAGTGGGGGTGGTTTTCTTTGGCTGGGCATGAAGACTCCGTCCCTTCAGCTTGCCATGATGTGATCACATCATGAACTCTCATTTCTGATCATCCTAACTCCAAAGGAACTCAAGGTCTTGCTACATGACCTGCTAGTATCAAATCAAAGAGAGCAGTGAGTGCTACAAGAGGAAAAAAATAAAGTATGTTTCCATAATAGCTTTGTCTTCGGTGCGAGATGTGGCAGCAGTTAATTCCCATCAGACAAGCCTTTTCCCCATTATTTGCACAGGAAAGCACTGGCCTTGGGGCAAATTATCTCAACCTGTTCCCAGCCTCCCTGCAGCTGAAGCATCTTGGCTGCAGCTCAGGGCCTGACACCCAACGCTTTCATCAGCCCATCTGTGACCGTCTCAGTCTCCCAGTGCTTCAGCACCACACGCCTCAGGAAGCTGGTACCAGCCAACGCAAACCACCAGGCTGCACTCCAGCTAACGGGGCTGTAACTCAGCCTGTACGAACTCCTGAAGTCTCACTAAATGGAAACCACTTCCTGAGGGAGCTCTGCTTTTCCTTATCGCTGCTTGGCTTTGATAAGCCAAGTGACATGAACATCCTTGACAAGGAGCACATGGTCCCAGGGCTCCTGCCATTAATCCTCACCGCACAGCAACCCATTTGCAATGCCTTCTCCTGATCTACTGCACATACAAACATCTTGTGTCTTAGCTTTGCAGCAGAAGTAAGGGGAGACTTCATGGTAGAAGCAAGTCCTTGGATGCCTGACCTGAGTATCGCCTCTTCAGCCCTGCGGTCTGCTTTCCCTCTCGTCTGCCTCTAGGACTACTTGGTGTAAAAGCTTGAGCTCTGCAAGTTTGCCAGACCCAAATCAAGCCACATGTGAACATTTGTAACTTATGGATGCAATGGAGCAACACTTTTTAAATTGTGGCTCACTTGAGAAACCCTGTTTTCAAGGGCTTGAAGACTTGGATGAACTGGGGGAATGGCAGAAGTTTTGTGCAACTTCAATCTCCCTTGGCTAATATAAGTTCCGAGAGAACAGAAACATTACTAGTACTGGAAACCTGAAAAGTGCAAATTCCCAACTCCATAAAGACGTTTATGGTCACTGTCATCACATCCAGGCAGGGTTTAATTCCATTGTAGGCTCCTCATCAGAAACCACACTGAGACACAGCAGAGGTGAAGCCACAGCAGACCAAAACACAGACCACAGGAGCGGTGTGTGAAGGAAGGAAGTTTGGTCTGCAGTCAGCTGGAGGACTCAAGGCAAGACTTACTGCGATCAAATCGTCTCACACAGAACTTTGTCTTTGGATCCCATCAAGCTGAGATGTCACTTCACTCTGGTGTTCCTATCCTTCAACTGCATCCGGAGGAGACAGTTTGCATATGCTTCTGCACAAGCTACGAGTTGTTTTCTAGGCACTGGAGCGAAGCAAAAGAGCAGCCAAGATGCTGGGATGTGCGAGTAAGCCAGATCCTCCCTGGGGCAGAAATCTTCATAAGAGTTTAAGGACAGAGCAAAGGCAGAAGGGGAAGCACAAACTGGAAGATTTTAGCATAAGGAACGTGTAACTTCAGAAGGGCAAAGTGGCGACAGATTATGAAAGCTCCCTGGGAGAAAAACATATTGTTGCTGATTCCTAGGAAAACCAGGCTGCGGAGTTTGTTCGCCTCCGTCAGCCTTGGCAGCTCAGCTCTGACAAACTTTGTGTCACCCGCTTGGAGCCTCCACGAGACAGCCATGCAGTGGGTCAGATTGTCAAAGCCAACTTTGCAAACAGAAGGGGAAATTTTCGTTTTTTAGTTTAATGCTGAGAATCGAGAGAATGAGCAAAACCCATCTGTATGTGCTAATTCATGAGCCCGTAGCTGTTTCTGAGAACACAGATTCAGTTTCTGAAATGGAAAAGTATTGTCTTTCCTTTAATATTTCACACTCCATTCAAAACTGATAGCCATGCTCAAATAAAACAACTGGATCAAGTATGGCACGCTATGTTTGGAAGAATTTTTTCAACAACTCTAAGTAGCCAATTGGTAACGTCTTTCACTAAAAGCAAGAATAAACCAAAACATTACAAGACAACGTGAAATGTAGACTGATTTTTAATGCCTTCCCAGCTCAGAAGCATGTTATTTTTCCTTGGTGATGTCCCTGTCCTAATCTTCATTAATTCCATCTAATTATCATAACATAAAGCAAAACAGCTTTTTTTTTTTTTTTTTTTTTTTAAGCCTAATGAAAAATGAGCAAATTTATGCCAAGAGCTGTTGAACATTTGGGCTGGAAAGGGAAGAAATGCTGGGGGGTGGAACAAGCACGGTAATCAACCTGGAGCAAGGATCACAGAAGTAAAAGAGTTTGACCGTGCCCATACCAACAGTATCGATGAAATAAGGCAACTCCCCATACAGTTTAAGACAACATTAGGAAGAGAACCATAGGTAGCTTAACAAATTTATGTTAAAAGTAATTTTACGTCTTCTTTCCCTTCTGTGTTTTGACCCAGGCTTGGGTTGTCTTTTGTTAGCATTTTCAGGACTGCTGCCCATATTTGTAGCCAGCTGTTACTGTACCGTAACACATTCCCCGTGCTAAATCCCACAGAGCATTGCTCTGTGTGTCGCAGGGTTTGAAAAGAATCGTCTCAGACAGATGTCAGTTCTCACATTTCTCAAATCTGAAGCTGGCACCGAGCATCCCTCCCCTCGCCGGGCTAAGCTGGTGTCTGAGAATGCAAGTGTCAAAGAAAGGGCAAAAGACACTCGGCATTGCTTTGTGCAAATTGGTCAAATTAGCAAGCACAACATTTCTGCTGAGGGTTACTTCCCTCAAGGTAACAGGACAATGTTATCTCTAGTCATATTTTAATTCCTTCTTGGCCATTGCTTAAGCACAGATGCTGTTTTGTTTTCACTGTCTGACTCAGGCTGCAGTGCTTGGGGGGCTTCTTGGGGGTTTGTGAGGTTTGGATTTAGGGGGGAAGGCTGTGGAAGAAAAGAAGGGAGACTGGAACTGTACCTTGTGCCTCCAGCTCACTGCTTTGCATTGTGAACTGCAACTTCCAGATCAAAGAAAACAAAGCACAAACCCCACCAGTTCGCCTCAGTGCTGCAATAAAATTCGAGCACATGCTCCACATTTCATCCCGTAGCATTCAGCTGCCCCTGCTGCACATAAACAGGGCTCGATGTCTGCCTTCCCAAAGAATCTGGACAGACTGTGAATCACAGCTTCTCCTCACGGGGACACGAAGAGCCAGAAGCTTTCTCACTGTATTCAAATAAAAAATGTTTTCCCCATCCTGAAGGGACGAGCAAAAGCAGGACTGGTTACAGTGAACTAGGAGTAACTTTCAGTGAAATTTTCTATTACACTCCAGTAACTCAATACAATGTGACAGGCAATTCTAACAACAAGTAACTAATAGGAGGGAGGCAGGAATTTCGTGTCACATTCGACATTATTAGTTTACACAGGTTTTCATAACGTTGTTATTAATTTGCTACAAATAAGGCTGCAGCCACAGAATTATTCCATTATTGCAACCCACAAGGCAAAATCATTTTGATTGCTCTTGAAACCACTTAGAGGAACAATTTCAGGAACGTAGCCAATGCCAAAACAGAACATGCTTCCACTCATAATCATTCATGGGAGGAGAAAAAGCATGAAGTCCTGCAGGTCCATTTGTGCAGGAAGAAATAATAGATCCATTTATTTTAATTCATGGACGTAATGGAGTGGTAGAATACACACAATGCAAGTGATTTTGCAAATAAACATTAGCTGAACAGGAGGTACTCTCAAACAAGACCATTTCTTGGGGTTTATAAAACAGGATGCTGAAGAGACATCACCAGAAAAGCAATACAAATATTGGATACTTGTGTAACAGCAAAGAATTTGCTATGGAAAATAGAGAAAGATGCAACTAAACATTTACATTACTCTACAATAATTGGTTAACTCAGGCCTTCTACAAAAAAAATAGACAAAATATACTTGTGAATTTTACAACTAAGAAACTGTGCCCACCAGAATTTACTGCAAATTTCTTACTTACCAGAAAACATTCTTCTCTACTAGAAAGTGATGTCCTATTCTGAAGCGCAAAATGCTGATGTGCAAAACAAAGGATTTCTGCAGAAAACATTTAAATGTATGGAAAAAAATACAAACCAACACTTAAAGATGGCTATTGCTGTTGAGTGGCTTACATCAATGCATTAGCCTGGCCCTCTAATTTATATGGCCCATGCTACTACTGTCAGGAAAGCAGTGTCCCTTAATTCTATGCAGTTTTCAATTTATGTAAGAGCTTTCAAACAGATAGCTGTTGAAGTCTTTAAAGCTATTTAAGATGGCTAAAGCAGTCACCAGCCCATCACAAAGACTGCAGCTATGCCAAATCTGTAGCAGAGAAACAGGTTCAAGCCTGCAAGTTGCAAGCATCCCAAACCCAAGTTCTCTGGTTTCTAGCAGTTTTATTCGGTGCTTTCAGCTTTATTCTGATGGCACTCAGCACCACGCTCAATCAAACCTCCAAATTTTTATCACCACTTGAAAGCATTCCTGCTTTGTATGATTATTTTTAATTAAAGTTTTGAATTTTCTCCAATAAAATGTGTTTTGGTTGCTCTTAAACATTCATCCAGAGATCCGTTGCTTCATTGCTTTGGCACTTCAATCCAGCATGCCTCATTACCACATCTTCAGTACAAAACATGTTTGCAAACAATCCCAAAACCTGAAACAAGCCCTCCACTGCACATCCTTCCGACTTGAGGGAGAAATACAAGAACAAAACACTCTGGTCATTGTGCTTGATACGGTGCATGAAGAAAAAAAGAAAAACCACAGTATGAGAGGCTACAACAATCGCTCAGCCAATTTAATACCCTTACTCCCTCATTTTAAAAAAAGAAAAAAACAAACCCCAAAACAAAACCCACCACTTTACATTAGTAACTTTTCACAATACCTTCGTGGACTTGAAGTCAGAGTCAAATCCCATTTCCACCTTTGTGAACTCCTTTGAAATGACTCCCAGATTTTAGTACTCTATCCCTTAAATACCCCCTCTTTAAAAAAAAAAAAAAAAGATTTTTAAAACTTACAACATTTTGCAGATTATTGCTTAACCTTTCACCATTATGTTTCACTAATGACAGCATCACAGGCCCATCATCGCATTAACCTGATTTAAAATCCTAATCCCACAATGTGTCAAGCACTTAGCATCTAATAGGAGGCATTTAGCACCTCACAGAATCAGGCTGTAAAGAGAATTTTATTAGAGAGTCTTTAACCCACATCTATGGCCAAACTTATACCCCCAGAAGACACAATTTGGCACCAAGTAGAGAAAGGAGAATGAAGTGGAAAGTACTGAAAATTACTGGGGAGAACAAGGGAGGGCAAAGGCACCACACATACCCACCAGGCAATTTCTAGTTTTTCCTTCCTTCTGCTGGCCTGCTTTAGAGCAGGAAGGTGTTTTACAGCCCTGTAATAGCCCGGGTCCCTTGCTAGAACACCACTAATGGAGCCTTTTCCCCAGTCTATTATCACTCAGGGCTACCCCCACATCATCCACCTGGGGGACAGAGCCCCAGATGTTTCTAACACCTCTATTATATGCTTAGGATGAAGCAAATTTGAAGCGTGAAGTAGGACAAGTGCTCTTCTCTGGGCAACCATCTCATTCTACCTTGTAGCAGTGGAGCAAAAAAGGAGAAAGCTGTTGCCCACCTGCTCCTGTGATCCCCTTACCTTCAGTGAACGACCCAGATCAAGGTCCTCGCAATCCTGTGCTGTAGGGAGCACCTACAGGGCCACGTCTGAGGTTATACATCCGTAGCTGCACTGATACTAAAGCCCAGTCAAGTTCTCGAGTTTATAGAAAGCTGCTGTGGTATCTCCCAGCCATGTTAAAGCTACTTGTGGCAAAGAAACGTTAATAAAGTCAAAGCTTCATTATAGCTTTTCAAATCACTTGGGTAAATCACAGCCTTCTGATACCAAACATCTTGGGGAGCTGCACAAACTGAACAGCTGCCGTCGTTCAAGCATGTTTGCAAAACCCAGTTGGATTGTTAGGGTTAAGCAACAAGAATATTGATGAGCAATTTGAAGTTTAAAGGGATTGTTCATTCGAGTTGATTTCAAGTCAGATCTGAATTTGTTTATTCTAAAAAGAAAATATTTAGTGTATAAATATTCTGAACGATGGTAGTGGGAAAAAATCTGTTTGGTTTAGCTCAGAAACCCTAAGAAAACAAAGCAATAAATGCCAGGACAGGACCAGTGGGAAGGAAGAAATTAATTCTCACCTGTAAAACCACTTTCAGATGAATACTATGCCTGGCAATTCAGTACACATGACGAGGCTGCCATCCTCAGGGGATCAGGGAGCTACTGCAGCTGACTTCCAGAGAGAGGCTTTATGGCTGGATCCCCACAGATTAATACATTACATTCAAGAATTCATAAATTCATAAATTAAATTCAAGAATTGGCTACCAAGTGAAATTTTAGGATGCCTTAAACCCCCTTTAATGTCATCGTCCTTCATCATGCTTGTTTTTAAACACTACACCAAAAAGATCTGCAGGGTCACTCAAATCTTCCAGTCACACCGCTGCACAGAACAAAGTTCTCTAGCACATTTCAGAACAAAATCAATGGGAAGAAATGGGAACTGCCTAACTTCTAAAGGAATACCACAGAATTATTTCTAATAATTGTAGTAGAGACAGCCTTTGTATGCACTGGCTGTCTCCTTTCGAGCACCAGCTTCTCCTCAGACGTTTCTGAACTGCCTGATGCAAAGGCTCCTGCTGCGTTCCACCCAGGCTCCAGCCTTTGGTAGCTGAAGGTTTCTCCCCTTCCTCAGCACTGCAAAGCTCAGGCTGTCACAGCACTGATGAAAATTATTCGAGAGTTTGTTCAAATGTGAGACATTAATGAATAGTTTGGAGATATTCTAAAACGATAATAAGGCAAAGTGATTATAGTAGGAATTAAACAAGGAATTTGGAAGGTTTAATTGGAACAAGTTCTCAACATACTTCAATTATTTGAGAGGAAGAATATAGTTGTGCGTTGGTTTTTTTTTTAAAGCCTTCCAAAGTAATTTTTTTTAAAAAGTAGTGACAGATGTTAAGTCTGGTTTCACGTTTGTCTGTCTTGGTTACCTACATTAGAAATCAAGCGAAATAGATCAGTGGCCTATTTGGAGAAAATTGTCCACGTTTCCCATTAGGGAGCTTAAACTTGCCTTTCTAATTAGCGCGACCAATTTAAAAATTGCTAACATCAGTAATACCCATAATAGTGAGGAAATCCAGTGTCATTTAGAAAACAACGTGTTCCCCAACTTATAATAACACCAAGCATCGGTTACAACAGCATCTAGTAAAATGTTCTTGGCAGGTCTGACAAGCGTAGCACTATGGGATCCGGAGCCCCTCTGCTCCCTGAAAGCTAACGAAGCTGTGAAGCATCGCCTGAGAGTGCATCAGTATTTGTGTGCTACACAGCACAGGCAAGGATGTCGATGTCACTGACTTCTTGCCTCCACAGCTGGCGTGGGCTGGAACATAAAAACACGCTAGGCATCACTCACGTGCTTCTCTGGAGTGCCCCACAGGCACCGTACGGGTACAGCCAGCACACTGGTGTGGGGAAAACCACAACTGGACACTCCCTCCCTCCCTCCCTCCTCCAGTGAGGGCCCTACAGACAGAATAGGAGAAAACTTACTGAGCCACTCGCTAGCAGATATTTTGAACGAGAACGGTTTGCATCAACACCAAGGAACAATAGGCTGAACTGCAGCTTAGCTCAGGGCACAAACCAGTTCTTTGTGAAGAAACCTTTTTTTTTTTTTTTAAAAAAAAAGTTTGATTTATAAAGTTTTAAATGCCCTCATTTCTTATAAATCCGAAGGGCTACGGCCCCTCCGTATCTTTGCAGAATCAGCCTGCAGTTTAGAGCAGTATGGCCTTATGAACAATAGCCTCTGATTTGTTACAGTATTTATGACCCAATTTTAATTCTTACCCACAGTCTTCAACATGAATAAGAATCCAACACTAATTACCGTTGCCAAAGCACGTCCCTGAACTAGTACAGCAGAGGCATGCACACAGCCAGGTAAAACACGCTGAACAAACTTATCCCGTGTAAGAAATATGCCAGCTCTCTTTCTCCCCACAAAAACACACATCTTTGTGTTTTATTTTCATACTGTCTCCTAAGATCCAACCACTCCATGCTTTGTGCTCCATGTTTGCTTTCCGAGCTTGCAAAAATTCCCTGGTTAGCATGAAATTGTGAATTTAACTGATGAGCTGTTCAGCCTCCTCCTCCTCCTCCAAGCCATTAATGAAGATATTCAATCTAGCTGAGCCCCATACTTACCCTACCAGCACTGTTCCTGCCCTGCAGCTCAAGTTACTGCCACATCTACTATTTTTGCTTGAGGTCCTTCAGCAAGTTTCCAGTCCATGCAATATTCAAGCCAATAAAGATTTTTTCCAAGTTTTATGTGGAATTTCTTCCAAACGGCTTGCTGGAGCATTCACTGCACACAGTTATTCCTCTATCTGCGAAACGCTGGAACTCGATTTTTAAAAGGGAAGAGCGTGCTTTTTGATTTAGGCAGACAAGCAGTTTATTGGTCACAACTCCGCTGGTTTCGAGGTTATTAGAGACGTACTTCCCAGTACGAGGATCAATATTTTATAGGTGAATGGATATGGATTAACATGGAGAACCCTTACTGTTAACATACCTCCACGAGCCAATTTCCTTGCAGCAGATACTCTGGCGAGCAGATACAAAGGGCCAGGCTGCAGAAGTCTAGACTTCCCACTCGGCCGTGTATCCTGTTCAAGAGCTGGTGGCAGCTCCAGCTACACTACTTTCAGCACCTATGCTAGTCAGATATTTAATTCATTCCACAGCCAAGCAGCAGTTCGTTCTTTCGCTGTAAGACACTGGGACTGCATTTATTTTTCCTATCCATTACTATCAACAACCTCTCAAAATCCACTTGATAATTCCATAAATTTGGTAGCTAATCACTATGTTTAAAAACGAAACTCCTCTGTGTTTTCCCATGCCTTTCCACTGTGATTGTGTAACACTGGATTCCTGCCCACATCTGCAGAACCACTCCACCACCCTTTGAAGCCATCCTGGAACAAACAAGATGTTCCTCTGGCCCCTCGTGGTACAAAAGGGAGGTTGTGGAGTTTCCTCTGGAGATATTCAAGGCCCGCCTGGACGCCTACCTGGGCAGCCTGCTGTAGGGAACCTGCTTTGGCATGGGGTTGGACCTGATGGTCTCTTGATGTCCCTTCCAGTACCTACAATTCTGTGACTCTGTGAAAGCCTGCAAGAACAGCTGTTAACACATACTGTCCCGATTTTAAAGGCAGAGACCTGAACCACAGAAAGGTTGAGTGGCTTAAGGCCCCGCAACAAATTGGGAGCGCAAATCATGTATTTTAGCTTCGAAAATAAGCATGACAAATACAAAACCATCCACTTCATTAAAAAGTCTTGAAAATATGAGGTATGAACCTGAAAAATTCAAAGCCAGTGTCCTTCCAGAGAAGACTTTCTGCCTCTGTGTGCTCCTGCATCAGACTACCAACTTCAGCGTTACAATTTTACTCTCATAGTTGAGACTCAACTTCTTCAACAAAGGTGGAAGTGACTGTAAGCCCCAGACAGACTCCACCTTTGCACATTTGTGTTAAAATTGGAAGACATGTGCCAACTGGTATTGACTTAAGAGTCAAATATATATATTTTGGAGGCCGAAACGTGGTGCTACGCTTACAGAAATAGAGCCTTCATGCCACTAGCACTTCACAGTCGCTATTCCAACACGATCTTAAATACGCTAGCAGATACGGTCCACATTTCTGATTTCATTGCTATTGAATCTGTGGCACAGAATTCATTCATGTCACTGGCACCGCTGCACGAATGGTAGAAGAACAGCTCACAGTACAGGAATTCAGAGCAAACCATACTGCAAGAGATGTTTCCAAGAGCTACTTGCCCTCCTACCTCTTCCACCATCCCCTTTCTTCTTTAAACAGAGGACAAAAAGAATTATCAGCAGTTTCTAGGCAAACCCAGGATTCACACTTGGATGACAATATGGATCAAGGCATGTAAGAGCTTAACTAAACAAGTTAAACACGACTAAGAAATTGATCCTTGTATGATGCTATCCAAGCTATAATTCAAAGAGACTGAGGGTCAGAAGGCTCATTTCTTTAAAACCACTAAAATGTACAGGAACAGAAGTCCTCTTTTGTTCAACAGCTTTCCATTCAATAAAAATCCCCCATTTGTCTTTCTTTTCCTAGACTTCTTCCCTCTTGCTAATCAGTGCCAGCTGCCAATTAGGCCTGACAATAGAAGAAAGTCTTTTTATGATCTTCAGTCATCACTACATAAAACACCACACTGTACTGCATGCCGCACTCCGTTCCTTCTTGCTCTCCAAAAGAAAACTTAAAGCAAGTTTACTGCTGTTTTAATCTTTTTCTTGTTCTCAGGCCAAAAACAAAATTCTTTCCAATTCTCCCATTCTGGGCTCAGACTGTGAATACTGAGCATGTACACTGGCCTTGCTGGCTGCAGCTTCAGCTGTGTTGCTACCACCACTGTTCCTGCTCTCCACCATCTCATAAAATAGTGATTTCTACAGTGTGTACCTGGAGGAAAAAAAATATCTTCCCTTAGACACAGCAGCTTGGCAATAACAGAACTGACCAGCCTGATGTGCAAGACGAGCATCCAAAAAAGAGCTGAAAGACAAAGTGAAGAAAGTGGGATGGTGTATGAGGAAAAAGGGAATGCAAAGTGTGGTGTATCAGAGGGGAATCAGAAAGAAGGGGTTTGTTACATCTTTCAAATTCCTTATTACAGTGGTATATTAGAATCATAGAATCATCAAGGTTGGAAAAGACCTTCAAGGTCACCAAGTCGAACCACCATCTGACCTACCAAGTCCCACCACCAAACCATGTCCCTTAGTGCCACATCCACACGGCTCTTAAATACCTCCAGGGCTGGGGACTCCACCACTTTCCTGGAAGCCCTTTCCAATGCTTGACCACCCTCTCCATGAAGAAATTCTTCCTGATGTCCAACCTAACCTGCCCCCAGTACAACCTGAGACCATTTCCTCACATCCACTTGTCACCTGATGAACAGAGCTGTATTCTGTATCAGCATTTCTACAGGTTAGCCAGTGATGGTCTGTAGGATTCCATCACGCATCTGCCCAGACAAATTTGGCACACGCACTGAAACACTTCAAGAGTTACAAATGCAACCAAAGCAATCAGCAATCAGCCACAAATGGGATGAGTAAGTAGCAAAGTGCTTGTATAAAGAGGCTGCACAACATAAGCATCAGCACAAGGTTAGAGGACCCATCCCAGAATCCCATAATACGAGTGCCCTTGTTCCTTAAGCACGAAACCACACACAAAGCATAATGAGGGGAGGAGAGGAAAACAGTATCACATATTAATCTAATCAATTTGAAACAGCATAAAAACTTAGCAAAACAAATCTCCCAGGTAAGCTGAAGGACCATCCTTTTCCCCCTTGCATTCTGTACTCTCAGAGCTCCCTGCTGCGACTCACATAAATTATATTTTTCAGCAAAGCTCTCCAGGCTCTCTGCAACCCTCTCCACATTAAAAAAAAGCCCAGGAAAACCCACACTGCTGCAGAGCACATGCTGAATTAGCAGATCTGCCTCCATCACACCCTGGGATCCCCAGGGCCAAGGGGAAATGCCCAACTGCTTCCCAGCTTTCACGTAGCACCTTCATCCATCCTTTGTGCATCAGGGTACAGAAAACACTGCTGTGCTTTGCACCCTTGAAAATATGCCTCTTCCAAGCTGGCAACCCCTGAAAGAGCAGCAAGTCTCACCCCTTGTAATGTGTGGGGAACCTTACAGCCTCCCTCTCCTTTAAAGGATTGGTCATGTCAAGACAAAGCACTGGCTTCCCCCCAGAGATGCCTGTGGAAGCCAGAGCTCCTGGAATGCTGCTTCTCCTTCCAGCACACCCAGGAGCCTGCCTTTGATAACACGCATCAGCCAGTGCACAAAAATACACGCTAAAACAGAGCTCCAAGTCAGCGGAGCTTTTTATACACTGTAATGGATCCCAACTGTATCAAAACATTAATACTGAGCTCTCAGGACAAAGGATACGGTGTTGGGTCCAGGATACATGTTTTTAAAAGGTCCCTAAATGCTTATACATATAATAAACCACAAAGGCTCTCAGGAATCTGTTGCCATCTGTTCTCTGGACTCAAACATTTATATGATCCCTCCCCCACCAAGAAATCCTATTTGGAAACAAAATAAGGAAATGAAAACAGCGAAATTAATGCTACGGCTGCATCCTTTAGTCAATCCTTTTCCTGGGTGTTGTAAGGATCTCCAAAACTTTGCACCAAGTAGTAGGGTACGAGTTACATCGTGGGCAAAGTTTTAACTTTAGCTCTTGATTTCCCTTACTTTTGTCATTAAGGCAGACTCCATCTATTCTGAACGTGGTTATTTCACATTCATTTGTTTAATTAGAAGAATACGTCATATTTCTGTCTTGAACTGAAGATTTGGAGATGCTGGCTGAGGGGTAGAAGGGAATGGCAGGGTGCTAGGTTTCCCTTTAAATTCCTCCCCAGGTCTTCACACCACTGAGATGGGCAGGGACCCCTTTAACCTGTGCCCAGCACAGGTACTGGGCACGTTTTGTCTACATCACCTAAAAGATTTGTCTTTTGGATGAGCAAAACAAATGAAATATACTAATGATTACACACAGTGTGTTTATAAAAAGTGAGTAATTACTTAAGCAGGTAAGTAATTTTCTATTTTAAATTGAAATCAGGCACAGTGCTGATTTAGGGAGGGTACAGCTGCCATGTAAAGGGCCCCTGAGCACTGACAGCAGTGTCCTCCACCCCTGCCGCCCACTCTGCTTGCCCGTAGGCTATCAGCTCTGACAGCAGCAGCTTACACTTCCCAATCCCATGAGGAAATCCTGCATGTAAGTCCTTTAACAACCCAGGGAAACACCTAATAAGTGCCAGCAGGCAGTGGTGCCCACAGAGCACACGCAGCCCTCAGTGAAGGCCAGGCTGCCCCCAGCGTAGGACAGGACCTGAGCAGTGCCCTCCTGTCAGGGAATGGCTCACCAAAACCCACAACATTAAATAGTCACTTGCTTCCCCAAAACAACAGATTTAACACTAGAAACCATGCAGATGAAGGCAGAGAGGTGATTTGGCCTTTCAACACGTTGATTTTCAACTAACAAGTGAAGTTCAAAATCTGAATAAGTCGCTTTGTCTCAAGGAGAAGAAAAAACCCAAGGTTCTGTGAACTGCCAACGAGGAACTGAATTTTTCACAAAACCAGCAAGTAGTTTTCAGAAGAGCCATTCAGTAGTCTGAAATTACTTTACCATACCTGTGACCTATCATAATGCAAAAGAAAAAAAAAAAAGAGAATAAAAATGCCTAAGTGGGATTGTAGCTGATGGCGTGCTGTAGGGCAGTCTCCCAGAACACCTCTGTTGCTGTGAACAAGCAAGAAATGGGCTACAGAGCCAGTTTTTGATCTTAAATCACTATTTACTTCACTCACTCAACTACCCAGACCAAAACAAATCTCTTGAATATCACAGAATGACTTAGGTTGGAAGAGACCTCCAAAATCATCTAATTCCAACCCCCTGCCATGGGCAGGGACACCTCCCACCACACCAGGTTGCCCAAAGCCCCATCCAGCCTGGCCTTGAGCACCTCCAGGGATGGGGCATCCACAGCTTCTCTGGGCAGCCTGTGCCAGGGCCTCACCACCCTCAGAGGGAAGAATTTCTTTATAACTAATCTAAATTTTCTCTTTTAGTTTAAAGCCATTCCCTCTTGTCTTGTCATTATCTGACTGAGCAAAGAGTCACTCTCCGTCTTTTTTATAAGCCCCCTTTAAGTATTGAGAAGTTGCAATAAGGTCACCCCAGAGCCTTCTTTTCCTTAGCCTGAACAGCCCCAGCTCTCAGCCTTTCTTCATGGGAGAATACGCTATGAACTCCTAAGCACAGCAATTAAAATAAAAACATTCATTAGATTCTTACACTTGGGCAGAATAAAACTCAGTTCTATTTTGCCATTAAAAAACTACCCTAACAAAATATCCCTGAACAGCTTCTATTTCCAGCCCACACACATTGGTTATCAAAAGAAACAGCACGTGAGAAAAAGGGGGAAAGCTTGCAAGCATTTCTCCTCAGACTGCTAAAACCACTTGTATGAAAAACCAAAATTAGCCACCCAGCACCTGTACATTGGCAGAAGCACCAGGAGCTGACAGCAATGGGGTCGGATACCTCGAATGGAACTGCTCACAAGCACTGCCTGATGTTTTTTCCTTCAGAGATGCAACTTCTTAACCAGTGGTAATGCAACTGCAAACAACAAACGTAACAGAGCATCCTGAAGAGTAACAATCACAAGAAGAAATTAAGCAGCTGGAGAACTGTATTTTTGCTTTTTGCTATGGAGGCAGTCCCCTGCTCCATGGGTGTAAATTAGCCAAGCTCTGGCTCCCACCACACCAAGCAATATTCAGCAGTCTACGAAGAGCTGATCTGAATGGCAGGAAATCCAATAGTGCAGCTGCTTTCTATTTCTGAAAATTAAACAGCCAAATCTCGTCTCAAAACAAGCCCACACCAATTCTAATGACTTTGTGAATTGAACAGAACAGGTTGCTACTACTGTCACTATTTAGGCTATCTGTTGGGGGATGAGAGGCAAGAGAACATTACACAAAAACCCTACAAGTATCCCTCAGAGCCCAGACATGCACTTATCCCATCTTTGGGCACTGACCTCTGCCAGCACAGTTCAGCCTTGGCCACCCTCATAGCATTAAAGCAGCAGAGTTCTTCCATCTCCTGGATGAAATCGCTGACCCCCGGTTCTTACAAGACCCATCACACAATTCTAGATGGATTTGTGTGATCTGTTCACATAACCAAGCACGGAGGAACATATGAGTACCTCACTTGCAGGACGAGAAGTATTGGAGAAGAAAGTTTGGAAAAACTTGGCCCTGACTCTGATGCTGAATATACTACATGAACAAATAAGCCTCTGCCTTTTGAGTAGGCTGAGTTTTTGACCTTCTGTCCTGCACAGAGGCTGTCAAATCCTGCTCCTCTGCTCAGGATGATCAGTTCACAGCCTCCAAATGCTTATCTTATATTTCTGAAGAACAAGATGCTCTTTTGCAGCAATCTGATAGTCATTTGAGTCCTCAATCACATGCCTGCACCCCACCTGCATCTGGTCATTAGCATTAGGGTCTCAAAATTAAGACAAGCACTTACTTGTCACAGGCTTTTTTTGTTTCATGGTTTTCTTGTTCCTCCTTACTAGGACCCACACACAGCAGCTTTTTCAAGATCACACGTTGGCAAATAACGGTGAGTAACCCCCTCCACAGGTTTAGGAGCTCTGATCAAAGAGCTGCCAGTAGGAACCTGAGCTGCTGTGTGTTGTATACAAAAGGTATGTGCAGGACATAAATAAAACAATAATAGAAATGCACAAAGACAGCATATTTTATAAAGTCAGACTTCACAGAAGACCTGCGAGATGGAACAATTTGAAGTCTAAATGTGCACCACGACATGAAGAACAGTAAGAGAAGGGGGGTGTGAAGGAGCAAGACTGAAGACAACCATTTTCAGTGCCTATCACCGTCATCTGCTCTAGATACTACAGATGAAACTAATGAGAGCAGAAGAAAAATAAAGGCAACACAGACACCAGGAGGAATAACAGCAGTTTCCCCAGAATAGAGTGGAGCTACCTAAACCTGAGAATTTAAGAGAAAACACAAGGAAAGCCTACAGATGAACACAGACTGCAGCAGGCCACCACCTAGCTGTTACCATTTTAACCCTGCTGGTGCTGCTCAGAACAGTGACTTCTCTTAAGCTGAATGGGAGCAGAAGTATAGCAGAAAATAAGTTCTTCTGCAGCTTTTGATAATACCATTTTAAGTCCAGGAAGCATTATTCCCATTTCTTACCCTGCCTTTTCTTTTAAAAGCATTCACAAAAATTACTGGCAAGAAAAAGGATTTTTCTTTGTTGAAGGATGACTGGAGCACTGCTGTGCACAAGCAGCAGAACACGACTTCCAGAGGACTGTTAGCAGGTATCAGACCCCCATACACAGGAGAACCTTGTCTATTCAACTAAGCACCTACTGTATAGCCAGCTTCCACCAACACCAAGTACTTCTGGAAACTTCAGGCAGAGCTGTTTCACCACTTCAGTGTCCACGTATAACCGTAGTGCACAAAACCCCAGATTTCGCATCAAGGTAATTCCCTGCAGTATTACAAAACTTGCAAAATAGACTGTTCCTCCCTCTGTCATTTCTTATCTGATACTTTCAGTAATGGAAAATACAGTATTTAAGCTGGTCCCAAGGGATAGAGCACGAGAGTTTGTGGGATCCTATTAAATGAGTGATATCACTGTAGTTTTGAGTGTCTGATTTCTAAATGCAATGCAGCACCACCATTTCCTTAGACGTTCTCGTCTTCTGCATCTGTGTATTAGTAAAATTCAAATACTAAATTTAGAAATCATAAAGAAGTATGTAAATAAAAGCAATGACTATCCTCCTATCCTCTCCTCCTAGTCAAAGTTTTGAGAGCTTGCGTAATGACTCAATTTTCAGACAAGGAAATTGAGAATGGCAAGCAATGACCAGGATGGGGAGAGCTACCTATAGGCTCATAACATTCTCCAAACCATTAGAAGGATACAGAAAAGCAAATCTATTTCAGTGTAGTTGAAATTTGTTGAGCGAGGGATTAAAGACCTTTTCTATGCATTGCCTTCACAAAGCAGTTGCAAGGTTGCAGCAAGTCACCAGCCCCCTGGCTTCCATCCAGCCTGATGGGCCTGAAGGGAATTCCCCGAGAGGAAACATTCGGTCACTCCTTGGCAGGCAACATGACGCTCTAGGAATTCAGGGACAGAGCAAACAAGAAAGGGGGAAGAAACAAGATGACTACGTCAAGAGTCTAACGATACTTGAACAGGAACAAATCTGCATTATTAAGGTCTACTAGAGCAGAGTGTCTGATGCAAACTTAGGTCTGGGGAAAAGCTTCAGTTGGGACAAGATCATTACCTACAATTAACCTACATGCTTCATCAAATAAACTGTTCTTACCAGATACAGAAAGCATGTAGACAAAGAATGCTGCCATAGACCACATATTATATATGCAGTATAAGGCACCTTGAATGAACTCTGGCATTTTGCTGATGGAAGTTAACACCAAGGTTAATTCACAACTGCCCTGGCAAACTGGAGAGACTTGCATCGGTATGCGCCGTCTCTCAACTGCAAAAAGAAAAAAAAATAAATCTTCAGCAACCTTTAGCATTCACACTGACACCCTCACAACAGCGCTGAATAGGAAGCGAAGACAGCAGGAATTTCAGTGAGAAGGCGGCAATTGTTCAAGTTGGAATTCAGCCAGAAAACGGGGGTTAACACACTAACACTTGATATACCAGTGCTATGAATTGCTCATGAAACAGAAGGTTTTCCAAGCCACAGATTTATCTTTCCTCTAAAATAGCATATGTTCCAGCAGAACAGTGTTTTCTCATGTGCAGTATCTAAAGAATGTTTATTTTCCAACTTGGGGAAGTGTAGCACTAAGCACAGCACTGCTGGTTTCTCCTATTCGGGACGTGAAAAGACCGGTAGCAATTTGGTCACAGCGCTGTAGTATGGTGAAGAAACTGATATCATCTGGAAACATTTCTGAGAGTTACCAAAGCATTGCTCAAGACAGACATTTCGCTTGCACTTTATGAAATGCATCAAGTGAAATACCAAGATTTTGGTCACCTACATACCAGGCTCACAATGCAAGAAGGCAACAAATGAATTTTTAAAGAAAACAGGTAGGGTAAACAGCCCTTGGAGAAGAAATCATTAGTTGTTATCAGAACATAACTTTTTCCAAAAAAAAAAAATCACCGAAAAACCCATCGCTGTTTACAAACAAGAAGTTGCTTTTAGCTGAATTCGTGCTTTTTCTCCAACTTTTTCCAAACTATGCTAGTAAGTGAACTGGCTAGCAAGAATGGTTACAGAATCGGAAGTTCAGGTGAACACAGAAGAAGGTTGCAGGAACAAATGTTCCATTTATAACCATAGCTAGGGGCCAGAGAAGTCAGTCAAATGGTCATCCAGTATAAAAAACAAACTCTGAAACAAGTACTCAATCTGAACCATAATATCCAAGTTCCAAAAACAATACAAATACACTCAGTTAACAAGATTTTTCACAAATAGCATCAAAAAAACATTTTACTAAATTGTGAATACCACTGGAAACTGGAATAGTGGCTCAACTTACAGATTACTTGGTTCTTGATTATTTTCTCAACTTGAACACCAAGAAAAAGAATAAAGTATCCTTAACATAGTCATGGTCATAATAATGGGATGAAGTAAAGCAAAGAAAACATTTGGCCATATAGCAGGGAGCATTTAAGTTCAGGATGTCAAGCAATTGAATAGTTACCTAAAGGAAGGAGCAAAACCTCCTTCACCTGAATTATTCAAAAAACAAACAATACAGGTCAGGACAGTATTTTTTTGGTGTAAGTATAAATATAAGTGTTAGAAAAGTAAATAAGCAATTCACAGATGTTTCTGACCTGAAAAATGTATTTCCTTAAAAGAGAACTATCCTGAATCTGAGATGGTTACCTTGCTTTGCAGTGGTTGCTGTATCTGAAAGACAAAGCAACATTTTGGAGCAACACCAATGTATTCAGGATTAGCATCTTTACTCTGAGTTCTCAGTTGACTAGATGGGTGACTGGATTTAACAGTATTTTTTTCCCCAAACACATACCTAGTGTTTAAAGGAGTTAAACTGTGTGATATTGGGACTCTGGAACAGTCATAGCTCAGGAAGCTGATGACAAGAATTAACAGAAGCCAAACCATTTTGCCAAAACTCACTCTGTCTCGCAAAGGACAACATAATTACCAAAACTCACGAGCAAGACCAGCCTTCCCCTGAAGCCTGGCCATATTGGCTTTTCAACACGGATTTGGTGGCATTTTGCAAATTCACTTAGCTCTCACAAAGCAGTCAGTTAGCTTTTTAAAAAGTAGAAAAGTTTTTAAAAAAGAAAAGTAATAAGAAAGTCCCAAGATTGCTTTACACATACCTGCATACATACTGGACAGTTTAGGCAATCGTTTCTAATTATCTCTGAGTGCCGGTTAATCACGAGTGCAGAGCACCACGTCATGCCGCAACCCCAAACCTTCCTCCTGCTTCAATTACCTACAAACAGTAAAGCTGCCAGAATGGTTCTTCCCTCATGGCTTCCCAAGCCACGCGCTGAATGCTGGGCTGTCACGGGTTGTCAGGAATAGAACAAGAGAGGGAGCATTGATAATTCAGTAGGTGAGAGATGAGGGAAAACATCAGATGTATATACAGGAAAATGCAACACATCCATAATTTTCTTTGGGACCAATTAATGCTCGAACTAGTTTGCATATTTCTAATCAGAATTGCGTTGTAATTTTCTGTCACAGGAACGGGGCTCTTTTCTAATGAAAGTCAACAAGACGCTTTTTTGATTTAATAAATAAACACATTCCAAATTACAGCACCGAATAATCACTTTGTCAAGTCCTAACACTGGCAACAATGAGACTTAAAGGCATAAATATTTAAGAGGTATTCCAGATGTTCGTTTTGTGAGCTATATTATTGATGGCTCCTCAGAACGAGGATGGAAGACCAGAAGCACGCAACCTATGGCCTTACAACTCAGATGCCGAGACAACTTTTCTCTCGTCTCCTCATCTGTCTTCTCATTACCCAGCTGACAGAGTGACAGGAACAATTAGCAACAGGTACTCTTCACGGGCTCCTTTTTTTTTTTTTTTTCCTTCCCCCACCATCTGCTTTCTGTTCGTTAAATCCTCCTCCCTTTCAACACCCCAGCAGACATGCTCTAACCAAAGGGTGTGTTCATTTTACATTTACTGTCTGTTCTCTGAGCGACATTATTGGGCTCGGGTCTTCCCCAGACACCCCCTGTGCACACTTCTATTTGAAACAGCAAAGAAGTGGGAACACAGGCTCGGGTTTTGTTGCTGGGGAGGGCTGTGGGTTTAAAGAACGTGCATTTTCTCACCTAGTTTACTTCTCTCCTTGGTTTCTAATCACTGTTACTACAACTCCACAATTCCTGAAGGTACCAAACCCAACCCCTTATGCCATTACCACCTGGCAGGGTTAGCTGGTGAGGCTGGGCATGAGTCCTGCAGTCAATGGTCAGATCCTGGGCAGCAGCTGCACACTCATCACACCTAAAAGCTAGCGAAGTCCTGGGGGTGCAGCAACCACAAAAGGGCTGCTGCCCCTGTGGAAACAGCAGATGCTCCACAGAAATCACTGTTGCTGGATTTCCTCAATGTCTCCTCACGCTGCAGCACTACTTGATGGTCTCTGCAGAAGAGGGCAGCTGTTAAGAGATGGGCAGGATAAAACTGATGGACTGCACAGCCATCAGGACACTTTCCTTTCTATTCCTGTTGAGGTGAGCTATTTTGTCAAGAGCCAAAACCTAAACCCCAGATAAAACATCAGGAGAAATCAACTGGTCAAAGCAAACGTTGTGATTTATTTTACTAATCGAGCAGATTGCAGGCTGATGAAGTCAGCACAGCTTCACTGAACGTCTCTGAGCTGTACTGATTTCCACCAGTGTAACATGAACAGCAGGAACAGAGGAAAAACATCAGGAAGAGGCAGTGTTGCTTTAATACAGGAGCTCTTATGCAATAAAAGTAGGAAAAGAAAAGGCTGGTCAAAGCAACTTTTTTACCTTCAAGCAGAAAATATTTTATCAGGTCTCAGTGAAGCATCAGTGTCTCTTTAGAGGGACGTGAGAGACACCACAACTGCCCTGTACAAGCAACTTGGCAAAACTTGCTATGAAAGAAAGAGCAGAGCACAAAATTTTGACTGCCTTCTCTTCCAAACAATCTACAGTGGATTTGTGAGGTGAGTGCTTACCATCCAAACACTTACATGGTTTGCCAGCTGTGGCTCTCCATTTACAAACCCACAAATTCTGACCAGGAGCTCTGAAAACTCACAGGATGGGTTTCTCTGGTTTCTGGTGCCATTCACACCCAAACCCTCTCCTGATGAGGGCACCAACTCCCTGTTCACTCAGCTGACAAAGGCTGCAGGGTCCACACACAAAAGCTCAGCTTAACTTCATTTCCCTGCAGACATTTATTTGTAAAAGAGTAATACACTGCCTAAATGACAGCCCAGTACCATTACTTCAAGCAGTACTGCAGAAATAGCCTGTAATACAAGCAGAAGAATAATACAAGAGCACAAGAGGCGGAAGAATAATACGGTAATCCGAGAGAACACCCCGAGGCAGCCCAGTGATGGATGTGGTCCCAGCCTGATGCCACCCATCTCGCTGGAGATCCTTGCTTCATTGCACATACACCTACAAGAGACATTCAAGGAAGGACGCCGCTTCTGCCATCCAACAATTTATCCTTAAATACTTCAAACGCTTGGAATGATTCAGTCTTTAAAAAGCCAGAGATTTGCATTTTCCTGCTGCAAGCCTTGTTAGTATGGCATTAAGCCCATAGAAAGCCAGAGTTCTTGCTGCCTGCAAAGAACTTCTATTCAACAGCTTTTTTTTTTTTTTTTCCTGAAGTATTCCTGAAAGATCACATATTTCAATTACAAGAATTCCAACTCAAGGCAGATTCTTCACCGAGAAATTAAATACACTGCAGTCACATGCAGGTCACATGCTGCTTTTTGCTGCTTTTCTATTCGAAGCCACGCAGTGAGCTGCTGTGTAACCCAGCTTTCTTTAAGAGGAGTAAACACCAGATAGATGATGAAGCTCCATTTCGTTACCCCCCAAAAATCTCATACCCACCTCAAACATTTTGTAGCTAGCACAAAACAATTAACAACAGGAATTTAATGGAAACATTTGAAATCCATAAGCCCGGATCTCATAAATGAAGTCTGGGACTCAGCTCCTGTCCAGGCAACATTTACTTCCACTGACCAGCAAATTTTGCTCGCTCTGGCCTGGCTGCAAACCCTGTCAGTGTAAGGGAAGATGATCAGACCTGTCAGTTTCTGAAGAAAAAACTTTAAAAATCAAGTCTTTTCCTTAAGGAATTGCTTGGTTTGATTTTGCAGGCTTCCCCGGTCTCCCAAGGGGTGTTTTTTCCTCCACTGTGCCAGCGGGCTGTTAGTGACTATGTAACAGTGGCAGACTCACCCCCATCAGAAGATACCATCTCCTCCTCCAAACGCAGAACGGGGCCAGGCTTCCTACAGTTTCATTTTAAGAGATTACCCCTGAGAATCAAGTTCAACTACAGTTTATGCCTAAAGCCCAGCAAATGAGCGTGCAGTATATCTTAAGTATATTAAAAAAAATCCTTGAATGCCAAATGCAGCTGAAACGCCCCAGAGGGGATGAAAACCTTACAGCAAATTTATGAAATATTAAGTCTCCCGAATTTCTGCTAGGTTGAGAACAGCAACACAACTCCTCCTAGAGTGGTTAAACGTCATACCACTAAGTTTAAAGACCCAGATCCCCCTCCCAATTAACATTTTTGTTTGAAAACTAACTCGGTTTAATTTGAAGTTTCCTATTGCTGTGCCAATTACATTTTAAAACTTTTTTCCTGTGAAGTTTAAACGCACTGTCTTATTTGACACACAAAGTACTATTAAAAACAGCCCAGAGTCGGAAAAAAATGTTTTTCTTTCTTCAGTATCAAGCACCTGGCAAGTAACTGGAAGGTTCCTGCAAAGACTTAAAGGCTAATAAAGGCATTCCTCTTTCTCCCTGGGGATTCAAAACGCAGTTATTTTTATTCCTCTTTTTAAGCCTATGAAATTACATCATATTTTCCCTTTGATTTACACTTCACGTTATTTTCTGCACTGTTCCTCAATTTTCTAATTCACTAATAATTACAACTGCTGTTGGCTTGACCATGAAATAGCAGGAGAGAAAATACCTGGTATTGCATTTCTGTTTACAAACCAGGACCATTCATTACCTTCAGTAAATTACTTACAGATTATGAACTATAAATCTAAACATTTGCAATTTAGGATATGCTTCAGCCACACAGATCTTTGACCAAGCTCACCAAATCGTCGAGAAAAACTGCCTCAGGAGGATCTCTTCCAGGGCGTAGTGACAGAGGATGAAAAGAAGAGCTTTGGATTTGCTCAGTGGTCGTCAGCTCTCCTCCACAGACAACAGCGTTAGCCTACAACTCGGGGTCAATTCACTTCCTCAGCACTTCATGCCCTTAAGCCCAAAGAAAGTGAGCACAAAGAAAAGAATGCAGACCTATAGAAAGTAGCTCTGGACATGAGGCATACCTCCACGGAGAGTTAGTGTGGAACAACAAGGGTGTGGTGGCTTCAGAGTACTCTCCTGGGATAGTCAAGAGCTTTAGAAAAGAGTTTTTATTAATATATATTTACTCAAATTTTAACATGTGAATCCAAGCAAAATGGGGCACTTCGAAAGACAAGCTTTGAAAGCAATGCATGGCACTGACGAGGATGGACTGCTGAACACCCAGCCAACAAGAAAAACAAATGTATTTAATGTTCATCTTCAACTCCAGTGACAATTTGGTCTGTTGTGTTCAAGGTTGCAATTGTGGGAACTCCCTTTTGTGAAATACTCGTTCACTCCTGTGAAACAGCTGCAAAAAAAATGAGACCCATCCTCCAACACCTCCTGCCCTACCACTGCACCCCAAAAAAAAAAAAAAAAAAAATCAACAACAGCAAAAAGTCTGCTATGAAGGGATGTTAGGACTGGAAGTCATTGTAAATGACAGTCATTCAGAACAGAGCTCGGAGAAGGACAAAGAGCATTGTCTGGAGAAAAAAAAAAACAAAGCAAAACAAAACCACCACCGTTTTTCCGCAGTCACAGAATCACAAGATTACCCAGCTTGGCAAGGACCCCTTGAAATCTTGTCCAATTGCCCTGCTAAAGCAGGGGCTGCTAGTGCAGGTCGTTGAGGACTGCATCTGGTTGTGTTTTCTATGCCTAAGAACAGAAACTCCATAATCTTTCTGGAAAACCCATTCTAGTGTTTGTCTACCCACACAGTAAAATACTGCTTTCTTGACACAGAATTTCATGTGTTTGTTTTTTTCTTGCCTCCTGTCCTGTCACTAGGCACTACAGAGCCCACCTTAACTCATCTCCATTCCCTCCTGTCAGATATTCAGACAAATTGGCAGGATACCCCTAAGACTTCTCATCTCCAGACTGAGCAGTCCCAGCTTTCTCCTCACATGAAGATGCTCCAGTATCTTAATTACCTTTGTGGCCCTGCACTAGACTCTCCAGTAAATCCATTTCATTTTTTGGACTGGGAATCCCAGAACTGAACACTACTCCAGACGTAACCTCACCAGCACTAAATAGAAGCATCACCTCCCTCAGCCTGCTGGCAACACTCTTTCTGCTGCTGCTCAGGACACTGTTAGCCTTTTTTGCTGGTAGGGTGCAGTGCTGGCTCATTGACAACTTGTTGCCCTCACTAGTATCCCAACATCCTTCTTGCCAAAGCTGCTTTCTATCAAGCCTAGCAGCCACCAGCATTCAGTGGTGCATGGGACTCTTCCTGTCTGCTTGGTGTCACCTCCTCAGAAGGCAGGTCTTGCTCCTAGGATCTGCTAGAAAATACTTCCTGCCCACCTAAACTGACAGTCCCTTCCAGGGCTCAGTTCTCCCTGCACACCAGCAATAAAACATTGATGTGCACAGACATGCACATGTGTACACACACACACACACACCATCCCCAAAGCTACATAATCTTCTTTCAAAGCTAAAAACAATGCAACCTTCCTGCTATACAGAAAAAAAAGCAGGTTGACTTTTGTTTTTCGCTTGCTTCGGGCTAATTTCCTTTCTTCTGTAGCAGTCAGGACATGGGACCACGTCTGTATACAGCTAAAACCATAAATAGTCAAATTCTGCTGTGAGCAAGTGGTAGTCAAACCTTTAAAATTGGGCAAATTGTACTGGTACATACATACCTGCATTGCGTACACAATTGACAAATGAAGGTAACTTAACTTCATCCACAAGTCATCAAAAACTTCCCCAAAGCTAAACCAAATGACAGTCACATGGTTTGTTGCTTACAAAGGGCCCCATACGAATCACTGCGTATCACCATTGTCTGCTACATCCAGAAAACAAGGCACAGTTTTACCATTTTATAGAAGTGATCACATTTTGTTAGGACCAATTAAGGCAGAGAGACTGAGTTACTAGATGACACTTAATTTTAGGGAAATGCTTGCTTCTTCTTGCTTCTAGGAGCATGAAAGAAGCTAGACGCCAAGTTGCTTTCCAAAACACTCTTGAGACTGGTCTCAAGAGCCAGCAGAGTCCTACCAGCAGGAGGGAGCACACAGCTGACTGAATGCTCCTCCTGAAGGTGTGCAACACTGCTGCACTGCAGAACATCCCGTAGCAGGCCAGGAAGAACGGAAATCTTAAACTTTGTTAGCCTGTCAGTCAGCCTTATGAATACTTTCACAGATCTGACTGTGGTATAGAAGAAATGCTTCTCTGCTGTCTTCCTTTTTGCCTCTTCCAACACAGCCCCAGCTTCTCAGCAGTCTCACAGCAGAGAAATCGATTATATTATCAAGTGGCTCACCACTACAACTTACTTCCTCTCGAATAGCACAATATTTCTCCCACTTTTGTATTTCCTGAGAGCACTAAATATGAAAGGAAAGTTAACATACCGGATAAAGTCTCCCAAAACTTCATGCCCATTTTGTTACCGTGAAAAAAAAATAGATAGAGAATTTCTTACCTGCAACAAATGACCGCTTTACAGGAGAGTGCCAAGTCCAGAAAGCTCTGCCTGATTTCAAACGAAAGGGCATACTTCAGCGTATGGCCATCAATAATCAGAGCAATGTCATTTTCCTTGCCCAGCGACTCCCCCAGACTGGTACAATGCTGAGTCAAAGAAGCCCTTGTTGCCTGAAGAATCAAACAGAAATAAATCATGTTTCTTTTTAATATAACAAGTGTATCTAAAATGGTACAAGGCATCTCCAGACCACACAAGGGTGCCCAGTACCCATGCATCAAACCAGCACTGACACGATTTAGCATTTCACCAGGACCTCATGCAAGGACACTAGGTTGGGTCACAGATTAATAAAAGCTGCATCAGGTTGATGAGAAACGTATGCCTTGTTCCAGTGGCACCTCTGCTATCCATTTCTGAACAACAGGTGACCACTGTAGTGGTGGTATGTCCTTTTACACTTCAGAGCAGTTAAAAGCTAATGCCCTTCTTGCCTTCCAGCACCATCTGAAGTATTAGTACTTGTTCAAACCATCTTTCCTACCACAAAGAGATTTTCACTGACTGCTGCTGCTGGGAAAAAAAATCAAGCGTTCACGATACACCATCACCCCAAACACTTCAACCTTCCCACCGCCATGAAGTTCACGTTTAAAGCAGTCAGTTCTATTCCTGTGCAAGGGAGAACAACTAGCAGCTCCAGCTGAGTTAGCCACAGCTAAATGGTTCAAGAAGTTTCTAATGATTTTAAGTGTATATACACTTTCTGAAAGAGAAGGTCTTGATTCATGGAACATGGGATAGCAGAGCATGAAAAACGAAGACTTCAGTAGGCAGCAACTCAAATACTGGTGACGAATTATCACTACCTGCTGGACTGCAGTGTTTTCCCTTTTTTCATTTTGTTAAAAAAAAAAAAAAAAAAAAAGGCATATGCAAATACAACACCTTTGTTTTAGCAAATCCTCACTCAATTTCTCATCTGCTTTCTCTACTCGAACCAACCAAAAATAGGAGATGCACTCAAAACCATGCAGTTCTACACTTTGCTTAAACCAAGTTTTACACATCCTTCTGCTATTGATATTTAAAGGTACTCGGTTTACAATCTTTCAAGTTGTGGTCTAAAAGAAATCTATATATACACATATGGATTTGCTTTATAGAAGAAGAAAAGTCACTAGAATAGAGCAATAACTGTTAGAAATGAAAATATGTTATTTATGTATCATTGCAATCCACTCATTGTTTTTATAGATGCAGACTTCTCCAGAGGATTATAAAGCCACAAACTGTTATCAAGTGTTGTATTTCATGTTTGTATCTCCAGTTTAATAGAAAGATTTTTTAAAAATAAGAAAAAAAATGTAGCTAAACTAATTCCTCTGGACTACACATCTGGTGGTCCTGAAGAACACAGATCACTTGAGCTAAGGCCAGCACCCATGTGGAATCTGGATTTTCCCCTTTATGTTCAACTCACAACAGAAGCTGGTAGCTTTGCAAGTGGCTGAGCAAACCAAAGACGTGCACAAACCTGCATACAGGAACCCCCCAAACAAGGATGGCAAAAGAAGTATTTAAAGTTACATTTTTATCATGCCAAATCCACCTGAGTCAAGAAGTTTCAGTTCCATATCCCACTACTGAAATAGTAGGAAACAAGTTTACCCTCTTAAAATACTTTTTTTTTTTGACGATCTCTCCAGCATCTATACCTGAAGGGAGAGATGGAGAAAAAAGAGCAAAAGAGCACAAAGTTTCCTTGTACTACACATTCTTAATTCCTTGATTTAAGCTTTCACATGCTGTCGCTGTGCACTATAAAAGACCAGAAAAGTCATTCAGCTTCTGTGAATACAGTGATGAAAAACTATGTATGGAATTCTCTTCCTCACATGTGGTAGGTTAGATGACTATTTTACGTAAGGGGTGACAGGTATAAAAAAAGCCAATATAGCATGCATGGAAGACATGATTAGTGTCTACCAGCATTTTCTACGGGATCTGCACATCCTAAAGTTCATAGCTAGAAGTACAGTTGGACAATATAGACCTTGAGTTGTCCAAAATGTCCCGTAGAAACCTTTCCTACGTGGATTTCATCTTCCAGCTGAGAAGCATTCTCCCATACATAACATATCCATAAATATACTTGTTCCCCCACTCTCTCCCAGCCTGCAGAAGAGGAAATGTCTGCCTTACACCTCACATTACACAGACATGCAGAAGCATCTTTCATCTCAGACTGTTCCACGTTGTCCCCTACAATGCAGTGCTGCTCTTCTGCAGATGGCACAAGGCCACCACAGCGACGTATTTCAGCTCATGCTGAGCTCCTGAGAAAGCTCCTTTCAACTATTTGGCTAATTAAAACAAAAGCAGTCTATTAACATATATATGCGACATCTTAGGACTGGACAAATACTTTTGAAGAGAACCTAGTAAAGAAACGTAGCCAAGGTTAACCCACAAAGGGCTGGATTCCCCCCCAGCTGCTTAGGCCAACCTCCAGTTTCACCACAGTAACCCAAGCTATTTGGGACCCTAATCACTCCCAATAACATTTTAATGAAATAACCAGCAATAAAAGTGTTCCCTTCCCATTGATTTCAGTCTTTTGGGGAAGATTTATGCTACAGGAGGATTATATAAATGATCTATAAATGCCTGTGTTCATAATGTCATGATAAAGGATTTTTTCCTTTGTCTTCTTCCAGCTAAAATAAAAATGGCCTTGTTTCCAGACAGAAAAATACACCAGAGATCCAAATCTAATTTTTATAATGTTTTTCATGCCTAGCACTGATTGAGCTTCATCTGACATCTTTCAAGACAGAGATCCACCACAGTGCACTGAGCACCAAGACTGAGCGGACTGTGGTGAGCAGAGGCTACATATTTTTACTTGCCTTGAATAACACCCTTAATAAAAAAAAAATAAGCAAAAAAAAGTCTGAAATACATCACAAATCTGCTGGACATTACAGCACTTCCAAGCCAGTGCCAACTCCCAAATCAGCTCTTTCAGAAAACTCGCAGGTTGGACTAGATCAGCTTTACACCAATAAAGACAGCAAAATATGACACAAAAATAGCTCGAGTCCATCAAAACAGAGGCTCACCGTCATGTCGGTGGCCAAAACCAGTCAAGGAACAAGATGTACAGCAGGCACATACAAATAACCCCCTAAAAATCCTCTTGGCCCCCAGCAGTTGGCAGCTCAGGGAGGTCCTGATCAAGAAGGGGCCTGTTACAGAGGAGTCCTCCATCTCCAGTTTCCACCCAGGAAAAAAAAAGAAAAGAAAGAAAAAGGGAGTAGAAGCTGCTTTTCAATTTATTTTTTCCAGCCCCACTCATTGGTATGGTATTCCAAACTTACTCTGACTCAAACTAAGAAACCGTCCCCAGACTGGAGGCAAATTTGCAGATGAAATTAATGAGTACAACAACAGACTGTACGGAGTGCTGTCAGCACAATTTCAGACACAGATTACATTTTGCACCTTCTTCATTACAATAATGAACGTGTCGATCTCTCCTTCCCCATTAAACTGTGAGGGATTAGATTTATGACTTCACAGCATGCTTTATTTACACTGTCCCTGAAAAATAAACACAAAATAAATGACCACGCTTAAACCATAACAGATCGGTCCAGGAAAAACCAGGCTGTGTCTTTGGGGAAGGACAGCTGCTGTGTCTACTTCAGGAGCAGCACTACGGAGTAACAGCATTCACAGAAATCCCAACGATGGTATGGGGTGCACTTTAGGTAATGTCCTCAATAACAGAATTTTAACCCAAGGACTGAGATCTTGGAGCGTTTGTTTTTTGTTTTTTTTTTTTATTCCCCCTTTCACTGCTTCCTCTCAGTCGTGCTTTAGCCTTTCTCTTGCTCACAAATGCAGGGTTAGCCCCTTTCCTCTCAATCCATTCACAGGATGAAGAAAAACCTTCTCTGACTACTTCAAGCGGAGGGAAACAGTCCCTGCCCTCTCTCTCTGCCTACTGCCATGCAAGGAGTCATAGTTTCTCTCATTGTCTGCTGGAAAAAGTGCCAGCCCTTTGGTGCTGCACAGGAAATTCTTTCATTTTCCATCGATTCTCCCCCTGCCCCAAAGCATGATGAAGGACCAAGGCAAACCATCTGCTTCTGCAGAGGAGGAGGAGAACCAGAGGGCAGGAGCAACAGAGTTATTCAATATCCAGCATCTGTTGCCCAAAGAAAGCAAGAGCCAAAGAAGGCACGCAGCAAGAGGATGACTTCCAAAAGGTGATGTTTCTCATGAGATGGCATTACCAGCCTCTCCACAACTTATTATTGTGGCTATGTATATGCCTTATCTCATTCATGCCCTGGTCACTGAACTTACTTATCTTGCCAAACGATGTCACAGAATTAGTAGCAGGTTTAATACACTGCAAAAAGCTAAAAAGAAAGAAAAAAAAAAGACTTATCAAGCATCCCATTTAAACTGTATTTTGTAAAGCTCTCCATAAACATGTGCATTGCTAACTTACAGCCTCACAGCTGACACAGTGAAGAAGCACTCATTCCTACTTGTGTTTATTCCAACTACTTACAAATGTTGTTTAAAATTAAAAAAAAAAAAGCCTATTTACTGATCCTGTAGGCCAGTGCAATTAAGCAAAAAGAAAGCAGCCCCAAATCTCACCGGGTATATTACAGACTTCCTCAGTAAGCAGATGAACAAACATTTGGAAACCGTGGGGAAATGCATTCTTCCATGGGCAACTCATTACTGGTAACTGCAACAGAAATCTCTACTTTGATACCTAGCTTTTACTCTGTGTTTGACATCAAGGGATAACTTTCTTCTTTGAGTCACATCAAGCAGGAATAAATCAATCCTACACCAGAAGAAGCATGATGGAGGAGAAATCAATACCAGTCCTAATAAAGTGCCTGGATAAACTCAGACCTGTGGAGTATCACTGAAGTTTTTGGTGAATGCCCATCAAGAGTAAATGGAAAGTTTGTCAGCAATTCTGAAAACAAAAACAGAATATTACAAAGCACCTCACCTATCCATGCTGAACTTGTTTCTCCCCTGCCTCAAAACTTCCTTTATACACACACAGCATCCAGCTGCTCCAGGGAATCCTATACAGGGTCCTGCCAATCAGACCCCATTATAGTGGCATACCAGACAGATTTCCCCCACAAACACATTAAAAAGATCACACTACAGTCAACTGCAGAACTCCAAAAATCTGAGGAAGCTAAGGAAATCCTCTTACTTCTCCTCTACTTCCATACATTCGATACTACTGAGGGAAGGGCTGGGTTTTGATTCTGTAAGTATCAGCAATTCGACCTCACCCCAGTGTGTTTAAGGGTTAATGTTGTAGCCTTCACGCTTGAGTTGAACTCAAGACACGGAGGTGTGCTCCAGAACAAACCTACCCCATGTGCTCTTCCTGTTTATTTCCCCCTTTCCATGTTAACAAGTTCCAAGCACAAACACAACCCATTTAACTTGCATTACCGTCTTAAAAACAAACTTGCAGATTTTACTGTTTTGTGTGTTTGTCCTGTCCATCCAGAAGATGGAGTAACATCATTAGCACACTGCTATAAATCTCCACAGTGGAATGTCATTTGTTGATGGGCAGAAAATGAAAACATCCTGGGGCAGAGTTTGTGTGGTCTTCTCTCTGGACTGCACTCAGAACCTAACAAATTTTTTAATAGTGTGTTTGTATATTCTCACTTTCTAAAGCCCCAGAAAAAACACCTGCTATGGCCAGCTTTGGATTTAAAAGCTTACACTAACATAAGCAAATTCTATGATTTCCCAGAGTATTATTTTTTAATTTAACACAGCAAATGCTCAAAATCAAACCATGATACCTTGAGTTAACTTGGAAGGCAATGAAAATGGAGTTAACTTTATGAAGCTCAGCTGACTTCACTGAGAACAAGAGTTGAAAAAACAACAGGCCTGGTTATCACAAGAACTACGTTTTGTAACAAAGCCTTAAGTGTTCTTATTTAGAGGTTTTTGTTCTATTTTGTTTAACAACAGCACACTGTAGAGTGCCTTCGCTCCCATGGGAGCTTGGGAAGCCTGCATGCTACACTAAGAAACATCAGTGGGTGAGGCGGTTTGGTATCCAGTACAGAACAACAGCATCAAATACTTGCCAAGAAAAAATAAAATGAAATCTTTAGGACTTTTAAAAGCCTCGGGTGCAAAAGAAGCCTGCAGGATAACAACTCTTCTCTAAATTTAATCTTACAAAACAAGCTGATACCCAGAGGGAAACTGGCCAATTGTTTTAAGATGAGCTACGAATCTCCTCTTCCCCTTCCTTCCCTGCTACTCCCTGGACAGGCTTACAGAGCTACTGAGATGATAACATGGGTGAAATCTCATTTGCGCAGCAGCTACGTTCGTGTTTCATTCTAAGCACAGAGTAATGTATGAACCACAAGGCAAGAGGTCTTGAAAAGAAAACTAAATGGCAAGAAGCGTGATGCAGACAGACAAGAAAGCCTCTTCATCTAAAGCAGGGAAGGACTCACCCCTGGATCTGTAACCTCAGTGAGCCAAATATTCATTAAGGATAAATCAATCGCGTGTTCTGGCCTTCTCTGGCCTCTACATTTTGCATTCCCCTCCTGCATGCTCTCTCTTCCATCTCAAAGGATTTGAATCCATCCTCACAGAACAAGCTGCTACAGTGAGATGTTAAACTAACACTAAGTGTTAGCTTAACTCTAAGGTAAGTCAACTACTTGTTTTCATGCTATATCTATCATAAATCTACAAAATGCTGCTAGCTACAGCATTTAAAGATTTCCCAAGTTAACTTCTTCCACCATCCTGTAAATCATTTCCAAACCCCTCAAAGTCCACGTGATGATATAAATCACGCTACCTGCTAAGCCACTGCTCTGGAACACACCGATGGGCCAGCCCGATGTATTGCACCCGTGCAAGAATTATTTTTATGGCTTTTGCTGCTTCATTCCTAAGAGCAGATAGTTTGAGTAATCACGTGTATCAATTACCTGATATCAATTACTGAAAAAGAAAGTTTTAAGGTAAAATGCCTGCCACGTCCCCTGACCCCCGGTTAAATGTCTTCATGGAGGACTTCACTGCATAACCCCCTCTCAGGATAACACTCACCAGCCCTACTTTATGGGAAATTTTCCACTGTATCTTGATTGCAACTTAGAAGCTTCAGCACGTGTTTGCGTGGCGAAGAGTCCTTCGTTTCAGACCATCTGGCTGCGCTACCTGAGGGATCCGTACGGACGTCTGGCAGAGTCAGGATAACGACCGTATGGGCAAGGCAAACTAATGTGGAAACCAAAGCTGCTGAAACACGATACAAGCATTTAGAGCAACACCTGTTGGGCAGAGGAGTCACTGGAAGCGCTTTCCACACTAAATAGCACATGTGCAAACGCTCACCTTGGAACCTCTCTTCAAACCAAGCAAGAAATACCACCTCATTTCTGAAACAGACCCTCACTTTGGCCAGCGTTCCAAGTTTTCGGCATCTAACTCAAGCAGGAGAGCAAACAAGTCTCTGAAAGCAGACGGGCAACTTCCACAGACCTGGCTACAAGCAGGAGTGCAAAGGACATCACCACAAAGCCTGGTAAAGAACATTCCTTGAGTAGAGCGGCAAGCTGCAGGATTTGTTAGCCAGGTTGCTCTGCCTCCCCTCTTTATTGACTTCCTGTAATTCAGCTACCTTCAAAACACTGATTATGTGCATTGTTACATATTTTAAGTGCTTCTATTTTAGAGCTCAACGGTGTGTGTAAATACAGATTCAAATATTGCAGTGTTTGCTGGGTGCACTGTCACTGGCTTATGTGTAACTGATCCAAAAGCCGTGGTTTATGGCCAACTAAACAGAAACTCAAAACACAAGTAGAACCTGATAATTCATGAGAATATTCATGTCCTAATACAATCTACTCTACAACAACATGGACTTCGTGTTCTACTCACAAAAATTCAGACAAGCATTTTCACATTTTCACAGTGAGAAGGATTGGGTATCCAAAGGGCATCTAAAGGCATCCAAGAAACTACCTTGGCCTTGAGGTTTAAGGAGAATTAAGCACCCAAAGGGGATTTACGTGTGTCCCCAAAACTACCTTGGCCTTCTCTGACCCTTAAAAATGTACCACAATGCCAAAAAACAAACTTCACGGTGCTATGGACAGCAGGCTATGACTACGTGGTTAAACAGGGACACAGGTGAGGCAGTCTCTGTGTTGAACGGAGTAGGCTGTATTCCTCTGCTGTACTTTCCAGCTGATCTTTTGGCTTTTCCAACACAGCATAACACCTAATTCACAAGCAGTTGTGAACCACTGACTCCTTTTCGGCTGCCCATCTTGTGTTCATTGAACCGAGCACTCCTGCCCACAGCAAGATCTCAAGTCTCATCTTTTTAACTGTATCTGATCTCTTTCGGGCCATTCTCGTAAGAAATCACTCGAAAACCCTGTCCAAAAACCCCAAGAGGCACAAGCAGCCTCACAGCCTGGTAGCATCTGCAAACTCATTTGGCTCATTATGTTTTTGAACATAATCCACGTAGAAGCATCCTGCACATAGTGACCGATATGTTACAAATCACATTAAATGAGAATTCAAGACAAAGTGCTTGTGTTTATTAATGTCCTTCCTGCAGAAACCTGAGGTGCTATGCTTTACACAAGTACTTAGCCACTAACAATCAGGTACAATGAAATTACCTTTAAAATACAACGCATCAACTGCGACACCAATACACATTTGCAAAGAACTTTAACCTTGCTCACCACTAAAAAACCCTTCAAGATGTGTTGAAAGATTTGTTTTTATTTAAGCAGATAGTTGGTGTTTCCTAAACCATTTCTACAGGTACCACATAAAAAAAAATAAAAAAAAAAACTTGCAAAAATCTTTTGACACCCTTCAAAATCAGTCCCAATAAGGTTCTTCACAAAGTCCCTGAAAGTTTCTGTTTAACCGAAGAGTACAAGAACGTATTTTTTCCAAAAGATGCTACTATAAGGAGCATCTGCCTTTCCACAAAAGTCTGTCAAAGGTCATCAAGCAATACCTGCATTTCCCTTACGAAAAGATTTAGCACAAAATAGCTCAGTCAGAAGGAACCTGCAAGTCATCCAAGCCCAACTGCCTGACCACTTCAGGCAACAGTTAAAGCTTGTTATTCAGAGCACTGCCCAAATGTTCCTTAACACTGACAGGCACGAGGCATCAACCACCTCTCTAGGAAGCCTGCCCCAGTCCCACCAGGACCCCAGGTCCCTTCCTGCTGAGCTGCTCCCCAGCCTCATCCCCCAGCCTGTGCCTGTGCCCAGCGCTGCTCCAACCCAGGAGCACCCACCCCACGTTTCCCCGTGTTGGACTTCATGCTGGTGATGATTGCCCAGTGCTCCAAGGTATCCAGATCCCTCTGCGAAGCCTCTCGTCCCTCCAGAGAGGGACAGCACCTCCCAGTTTAGTATCATCTCCAAACCTGCTAAGGATGCTTTCCTCTCCTGCACCCAGACCACTGATAACACCACCAAACAGGACCAGCCCCAGAAAGGAGCCCTGGGGAGCACCGCGAGTGAGCGGCTGCACTCCCTGCAGCCCTTTGAGCTCTGCTGTTGAGCCAGTTCATCACCCATGTTTATTTGGTATATACGATAATACATACTTGGATTTGATAAGCTCGGATACCACAACTATACTCAAGCGTTTCCAGCAATACCTCATCTGTTTATCCAAATCCATTTAAGAGTAACTTCACCACGTTTGCTTGAACTGCAACAATTGAAAATATTACACAAATATAGAGCATCTTGCCAACATCACTACGAACGTGAGGCAAGGCAAGAATCCATTCTCAAAGCACGGATGACTTTTGTCATTGCTTTTACTCAGCAATACCTGCCTGGTTAATTGCACCGTGATTCTGCCTGATCAATACGATCTCCTATCGTGCCAAGAAAAACATTTATACGAAGGACCCAGAGATATTAGATGGCTGCACTGAGATGATTTTTATAGTTTACAATCTAACTACAAGCTGAAATCTCTTCACAGTGAGACAAGTAATCTAAAACATCTATATACAGAATCTTTAATCTGCATAGCATGTCTCAGGTTATCACGTACAGACCCAATCTTTGACTAAAATTAGATAAACAGATGATATCAGTGAGTCTTATGTCTCCAGTGGCAGCTGAAAGTCCAGATGAACTGGACCATCAAAAGGTACAGATAATTATTCAAGATGTTTTCAGTTTGATAACAAACTGGTTTTATAGGGGCCAGGGAACTTAGCAAATAGGGAAGAAAACGTACCCCGAAGGCACCTCTGTCCTGTCAGCAGTACATTCATCTCCGAGCAAACTCACAGCATGCCTCTCAGTGAGGCAATGGGATGTCTTGATCAAGGAGTACACATGAAATCCCCCCTGGCCCATGAGCTGGGGGCTCAGGCCGTGAGAGAAGACAAGTAGGAAGGAAAAGAAGCTTTAACCTCTTAATATGGAAAAACTGACTGAAGATTTCACTAAGCAGTCATCTCACTATCTCACAGATGAAGTTTCCTGGCAGTGCACGCTGCCAGAAGTGGTCATTCTACCATTTTAGCTTTCTGAAATAAAGCTGCTGATTTCCTGCAACAGGGCTTCCCTTAGATTGAAGAGTAACACAGATAACTGGAATGGCATCTTCCAAACATCAATCTCCACTGCAAACCCTCACTCAAAGTGATTAAGATTTATTTCTTTAAAAAAATCTCACCATTCTCAGCCCAACAAATTGACATCCCAACTGGTCATCCAGTGCCCCACGACTGCCACAGGCACCATCCTGCAAGCCATGAGCCTTCTGCAATGCTGCTCTGACTGCTCCAAGGGCCAAGCTTGCAGTACAAGAAACAATTGTAGAAACAACTGCTGTCAAAATGACAATTCATTATCATTATTCTTTAAATGCCATGAAAGACAATACCACATTTGTTCAGTTTGACATTATTTTTTAATATTTTAACTTTAGCAAGAAGCACATGTCCATCCTGGGAAGACTGGGGATTTCATATAGTGTACTAAAACCCTGTTCTCTTTAAACCAAGACCAGGATTAGGCTGATTACACCATTTTCATTTTCTTCCGGAATGCTCAATATGGGACTGTCTATTGCTATCCATACATATTAGACATTTGACCACAGAGCAGCTTACGATACACACAAGATAGCTTGTGACTCATACTACAGAAGGCACAAGAAAGAAACTCTTGTTCTGCAGACTAACACATCTGGGTAATTATTAAAAGCGACTGTACTGTGCCAAGAGGAAGCTGCCTGTTAGTTTTGCTAACAAGCTAGAATGCCTTAGTGTCTTTATGTTTTGATATTTTAGCTTTATTAAATGCATTCAGCAAAATAGGCTTTTTGTTTCAACTCCTTCTACTTTCAACAAACAAGTCCCAGTTGCTTTTTCTCTTTTCAGTAAAATAATCCAGCTTTCCCCAAGTAGGAGCAAGCTCTTGTTCAGAACTTGCATCTGCCAAGTCATTTCCCAAAGAAAAGCTAACCTCTTAGCTGACCAGCTATCTTCAGATCAAGATACCACAACCTTCAGCTTTAGATCACAAAGGTATGGGATTCTGTGCTGCAGAGTCTTAAACATATGTTTCTGTATTAAATTTGTTTAGTACACTTGGGTGATCACAAACTACTAAGGAGAATTCAGCCAAAAAAAAAAAAAAAAAGATGACACTGCAGCTTGAGCATAACATTTAGCTCATAATTCACCACCAGGCGAAAAAATTAGAGGTATTAATCTATATATGTGTATAGAAATACCTATAAAGTAGTGCATATTTACAGCATCACCATTATCATATGATGGTAGGTATATAATATCATTTGTTGACATAATTATCACCCTGATTCAGTGTCAGTAGAAAAACTTTTCTGCAAGAAAAAGAACAGCCAGTAACACAGCCAAGAGTATACTGAAGAAGTTTTACCATTGCTAACAAACATGAAATCCATGTTCATTAACGAATAGAAGACCTAACAGTAGCCACAGTGGGACAAATACTCAATGAGAAAACCCATCTTGTCTCCAAAAGAATGCCATCCACGGGAAACAGAATTGAGCAGACTGATTTGTATAAGACAGGATTGCTTTAACATAATACCCTCATACTCAACCATCTTGCCAGTACAGACAAGCACTTTCCAAAAATCACGTTCACTATGAAAAATCATCTAGCATTTCTAAGCTACATTATGTCTGTAGTGTGAAAAAAAAAGTTCTGTTTGTACCTTTCGTATGAGGTAAAGTCAATCTGTAAGACATCAAAATAAGGCTGGAAAGACAGAGTTTTCCTCTCTACAGACTAATAAAAAAAAGGGGGGGGGGCTAAGGCAAAGCCAATTTCAATTACTTTTAGACTTCTACTCCCAGTTTCCTCTCCAAAATCCCCCTTAAAAAAAAAGCCACTATTAGCATCTGTGCAGTTAATAGCTCAGTTGCATGCTAGTGTAAGTAACAGAGGCCATACCGCTGTCAGAGAGCATAGCCAAAGTTATTCTAGTACTTAAGTAAAAGGAAACTACTTTGAGCATTAAGCCAAACAGCAAACTATAAACTGAAAGCTACTCAAGGCAGTCCCATGCATGCAACAGGCCAACCTGTCATATTAGTCTTCCTTTCAAGTGCTCGCGTACTATCAAATCTGTTTCTCCAAGCAGAGCTGAGAAAGTTCCAGAGCAGCAGATTAGCACAGGCGAGCTCTGTAATAAAACTGGCTTTTAAGCAGCAGATTGCTTTTAACCCAACTTGTTTTCTTAAAGCCCTGGTTTTGATTTAGATACAATACAGGTATTGAAGAGAAATATGAGCGAACTTACAGTTCTTGAAATACCCTTTGAGATTTCACTTCTACCTTTAAAGCATGACAAACATCAGAGGTTACTTGCGCTCCTTGGACTATATATTTTTTCTTTTTACCCAGGGCTGACTAGGTAATAAAGAAACACACAAAGGTGTTTTCAGAAGGATCTGATACGAGCTGTGCTTCCATGACCTCGCCTCTTTCCCCAAAGCCTCTCGGAAAGCAGGAACACGCACATTTACTGACCGGCCCCATCCGATGGCAATTGCCGTAAGGACTCCTAAGCTTATTTCGAGTCCCTGAACATCACTTTGACTCGTTAAAGAATTAATTCAGACATCCTGCCCTTCAGGGGCTGCCTAAGGGAATATGCAGCGTCCAACAGGCTACTCTGGCCACTTCATTCCTGGCTTCAGGCCCATCTGTGCCCTCTCAGGGCTCGTAATAAACCAGAGCAGAGGAGGCAGCCAGCCAGCAAGGCAGCCCTGCCCTGCCTGAGGCAGCCCTCACGAGCCACTGGGAAGAAGATGCTCGAGTCTGACAATCCTTGTGCTTGAGTCCGAATGGTGCCGAAGTTCCTGAAAATGCTTGAGCAGCTAAAGGCTGAGGAGCACCCCAAGCAAAGAAAATACCAAGCATGCCCTGAAAAACAAGCCTCCAGACACTCCTGGGAAACTTAATGAAACCTGTTGAAGAAAGAAGGCTGGAACAGCCAAGACGCAGCAAACTGGATTTTCCCTCATGCCCCAAAGCTAAATGTAAAAGCTCAGTAGCTCATGGGGAGGATGGTAGCAGGACCAAAAATCTTCACCTTGAATTAGTTTTTTTTGATAAGTATCAATTGCACTGCTAAAGAAAGTAGGGGCATATGCTGAGGAGGTAGAAACACTAGCGGGTAAAACAAGCATGTTGAGGGAGGTGATTGTCCCGCTCTACTCTGTGCTGGTGAGGCCTCACCTCGAGTACTGCATACAGTTCTGGGCACCACAGTACAAACAGGACGTGAAACTGTTGGAGAGTGTCCAGAGAAGGGCTATGAGGATGGTGAAGGGCCTAGAGGGGAAGACATATGAGGGGTGGCTGAGATCCCTTGGTTTGCTCAGCCCAGAACAGAGCAGGCTGAGGGGAGGCCTCATGGCGGCCTGCAGCTCCCTCACGAGGGGAGCGGAGGGGCAGGCACCGATCTATTCTTTTTAGTGACCAGCAATAGGACACGAGGGAATGGTGTCAAGCTGCGACAGGGGAGGTTCAAGCTGGATATCAGGAAGAGGTTCTTCAGTAAGAGGGTTGTTACCCACTGGAACAGGCTCCCCAGAGATGCAATCATGGCACCGAGCCTGTCGGACTTAAGGAAGCAGTTGGACTGTGCTCTCAGTCACATGGTCTGAATTTTTGGGTAGACCTCTGTGGTGCCAGGAGTTGGACTCAATGATCCTTGTGGGTCCCTTCCAACTCAGGATATTCTATGATTCTAAACATGATGCTGATAAACATTCTCACTGTATGAACAATAGGTCTGTACCACCAGAACACCTGCGGTATCTAGAGGAACAAGTAACTTACTGAATAGTTTTAGGAACTTGACAGGAGAGCTACTCAGACTGGCATTTGCAGGGCATGTTAAAAATACAAAAACTGAAGAAATTCGCTTTAAACTCATTTGAATATGCAGAGATCCAGACAGCTATGTACTTGTTCAGCTAGCTGATTGGATCCCTAGCTAAACTACCTGCAAAGCATTATATCACGAAATGGCAAAAGCACAGCCAAATTAGCCAACTGCTTTTATCCAGGCCAGCCTGTTCAGTCTGTGTACTTGTTTTGCTCAAATAAGATTCAGTCAAGATGCTTGCAGAGAGGATTTTCTATACAACTCCACAGAGATCAATCCATGCTCAATGCTCTTGTTTATCTTCATAGCACCAAAAGAAACGTGAGCCTTTTGTCCCACAATTCAAGTACAGCAAATGAATGAGCAATAAGGGGACAAAAATAGAAAGCAAGTACAAACAAGCTTTGCTTGGACCAGTTGATTTCACTTCAACTGGCAGCACATGTGTGAGCAACAGCAAACAGGACGTGGCACGGGTCCAAATCCCTCGGCCTGCCCCCAGTTTCACACTGCAGAGACTGCAGACACGAGGCATCCAGCTCACCCCTGGCTGCAGGGCACGTGGAAAGCAGCAGGCTCCAGCCACTGCCCGTGCTGAAGGTCACCATCCCAGGAGAAGCTGGGCCTGGCTGTTCAGACTTGTTCACTACAGCTGGGCCGGATGTTTCAATAAAACTGTCACCATTTCTGCCGATTTCTACTTCATTTCCAAGTCAAATGATTTTTATTTTGAGGTTTTTGGAAAAAGCAAACACATGCTTGCTTCAGCATATGCTGTTACCACACCACAGCTTTCCCTGCTCAGAAGAGGCTGGGTTTAGCTTCAGAAGCGCACTGCTGGAGGTTCCTGAACAGCCTGAAGCCTCAACTAGAGGAATTTAAAACAGGAAAAACATAAGAAGTGAATTAGGATTTATAAAAGATGATGACACAGACACCAAGATACTCCTGAATCAGTCAGTAGGCTGAGATTTTGTTTTGCTACTTGACTCCCTCAAATGCCATTACCTACTTGGCAGAGGCTCTACCCTTGGGGAAGGCTGATGTGTGTGAACTCGCACCCTTCTCCTGACAGCAGCTTCAGAGAGGCTCTCCCTGGGGATGGTCTGGCCTTGCAGCATCCTTATGGAGCCATGGAACAGGATACAAGCAGGAGTGAGGGCTGCTAGGCTACTGGCGTCCTTGTATATTAAAGGAAGGGAGTGCCTCCACTCAGCTACTCCCTGGACAGCATTACTGGTTATTTCAACTATGACTACTTTGAAAAAAAAAAAAAAGTGATAATAATAGTAGTAAAGTCTTTCCCATTCCAAGCACCTTCAAGCTGCCCAGGAATAGAAAACTTCCCTTTGCTAAGCACAGTCCAATTTAATACTACCTAAGATGTAACAATTAACAACCAGGTTCAGCAAGTCAGTATTTTAAATATAAAACAACATTCACAAAAAGCTTTCTCCCAGCTGAAGCCAATAAATGCTTTACATGGGGGAAAATGAGCTCTGATAAGAATCAGAAGTGCCCAAAATACACAAGTTTATCACAGCAATTTTTGTAACTGTATGCAATATTTCTGAAACTCACAGGGATGCCAAGACTTACTTTTTCCTCAGTCTCACAAGGCTCCAGGTACTGCATATTCCTCCTATAACTTATTTTGCAATCCTCACAAGATACGTTCAGCTGCTAAGAACAATTCTTCTGTACAAATGCTTAACTTCAAGAGGCAGCTCCACAAAGATCTTTAGAGCTCTACATACAGTGTAGAGTCATGCACAGTTACGGTAACAATATTTCCACCCCAAGAGCAAAATATTCATTCTTAAATGACTCAGGCTACGTTTCTGACTACGTGAACTGAAATCCTATCATGGGGGGAGCCAGGGAATTAGCCACCATTGGACACTACAATGAGTTAGTGCAGAACTTCCTTCAGAAGATGCTGACAGATCTGAGCAACAGAGGTTCTACCTTTTACACAATACACAGCAGCAATAATCCTTGGGCTGGCCAGTGGTCCTCAATGCTACAAATATATCTGTACTTTCCTGCTCGGAGCTTCCTTCAGGCCCTAGTTAACCTTTGCTCGTAAAGCATTATGTGTTCCAGAAATGCATAATGGGAAAGGATGCTGTAGCCAGCCCTTTGTACATGGAAACCCAAGCTCAGGATTGCATTGAAACTGCATTTTATGAGGCAGCAGACATGGTCTTAAAGAACACACTGCCAATTTTTCCAGCAGAATGTATTTCTATTCAATAACTTATTGGGATATAAAAGAGGATTTTTCATCCTATTTTAGTCCATGTTATTTTTAGTCTATTTAGCCTTTAAAATATTCTGCCTATTTTAGTCCCTGTTAACATCAGGCTTCTGTTAAGCACTCATACGTAACAAGCTTCCCTCCAATTAAAAAAACAAAACAAAAACGATTAGACTGTGTGTATATTAATAGCCAAAAATCCCAGTAAGGAACTAGGCCATTTTGTGGCAGATGCTGCACTGACTGAGGAGCAGAGGCACTCCAGGACTTCATGTGCATTGGGTATCCAACACCCAGCAATTACTTACCTTGGCTGTCCACTCATTTAAGTTCCCTGCAGAAGTTAGGTCAGTATTAGTAGAAGTACTTCAACTCTTATAACAGTATGAAATGTGCTGGATGCTTGCTTGGTCCTAGATGACTCTTTACCACTCACTTTAAGATGTAGTTTGAGTAATACCTAGCTGGAGAATTTTTCTGCGAGTGACTACCACATAAAGTTCTACTTAACATCTATATTGCTCTTGGGAGATTAATAACAGGTAACTCCCCTGCACTTCTGTACAATAGCTAGAGCAACAACTTTTTATTTCATTGAGCACAGCACTCTACTCCTATATTGACAAATAGCAATGACTCATTCTTGGCAAAGACGTTTGCTAACACTCCTGCCAGAATAATCCCTCTCATTTGCAGATTTCTTTATTGAAGGCTCACATGGCCCCTGGGTGCTGGGCAAACCACTAGGCAAACTATCTGTCTCAAGGGTTGTTTTACTATTTTGTTTCCTACCTCAACCAGCTAAGCAGCTAAATTGCTTCTATTTCTTAGCTTCACAAACTTCCATCATTAAAAAAAAACAAACACCAAAAACCTTACCCCAAGTATCTTCTTCCAGAGGCACTCGGCACTCTACCCTACCAGACTTTCAAGGTAACTCATTCAATCCCCTTCCTCTATTGCAGACTTGGTTAGTCATTCCGCACAGATTCAGAAGGGAAAAAATACATATATATATCATTAAAATTAACATATATTTGTTGTCAACTGCCACTGCAAGGAACTACTACATTGTATTGTATAATGAATGTACGAAGTCACAGGGTAACCTATAATGTCGAGCCTGTTCTCATTTGGCTAACATTATCAACTGTTGCTTTACACTGGCTTTTCAGATAAGCCCAGAAGCATCTTTGCTTCCAAAACCAGTCAAGTTTGAATGTTGTTAATTTTAGTACAACCATCTTAAGCGATCTAATCCAACATACAGCCAGAGCAAAATGGCATTTCCCCAGCACAGGCAAGTAGCTCAGGAAGCAAGCCTCCAGCTCTGCTGCTGCACCGGGTTTCTGCACGCTCTTCGTCTGACTGCTTTTGTCTAACCTTAGAAACAACTGGAAATAAAACTTGGTGTCCTTGTATAACTGCTGCCCAGAGACACTGGGATCCACTCACTGGAAAAGCTGGACACAGCACCCGATGTGCTTTTGTGCTGATGGTTTCCTGTATTTTTTATTTTTTTAGCCAAGAGTATAAAGGTGCTATGTTAGAAAGCCCCAGGCAAACTTCTCTGTTCTAGTCAAACAAACAGCATTCCCTGAAGTGATGACTAACTTACAAAGGGCTTTTTTCCCTCCCACAGAGTTTTAAAAACACACCATTCAGTTCCCTATCAGTTTACCCCATGTATACATCTGAAGTTTTATTAAAGTTTATCTAATAAATATGATACCCGCCTCAATTACTAAAAATAATTTTAATAAGAAAACTCCACAAAATCATCAAGATCACATTTCTTTTTAAAATTAAACCACCAGAGTAATTTCCCTAAAGATTTACTTGTACAGAAGATTTATTTTATTAATATTTACTAAACCCATTAACTCTGTCTACTGAACTGTAGAGTTTGTCTGTCAAGCTCTGCACAGAACTATAAATCCCTCGGGAACTCGAGAATATTAAACCTAATAGAGACATAGCAATTAAGTTTTAATAACTTGAAAAGCCAAAGTTCTGAAAAAGAAAGCAGCAAGTTAGTTTTTTAACTCATCCCCCCTTTCCTTATATTATTTAGTGATAAGTTAGGAAACATTATTGCTATAACATCATAGATATTACCATACAAATCCAGTTCGTAGAAAGTCCCTTAACTATTAATTGGTTTTATTCATCCACATTTTCCCAGACTTCTACCGATTACTAAACCCCACGTCAGAGCGGACATGCTCTGCTGACCCTTTTTTCCCCACTGAGAGCAGAGAATTGTCGAAGCCAGACATCTTTGGCCACAATTAGCCACATAAACGGTGCCCAGTTTTAGTGCAGAACCTGATAGCTTGTCTTTCTGCAAATAGCCATATCTTGTTATTTCAGGGAACTCTATACTTTAACTGCAAGAGTCGGAATTAATAACAGACACCAGATCCCTCCATCTTTTGAAACAGAGGAAAGCTTCCTTGTGACCCTGAAAATGGCCACAGATTTGATGGCCAGCCTTCCACTAACCACTCACCGTCATTTCTGCCTGTTGGCCTAACTGGGGTGTTTGACAACATCGCAGCTCCATTACTGCCACAGTCCCGTGCTGAATAACCTGTCAGCATTGAGCTGTCGTAGGGGCTAATTGCTGCTTCTTGGAGTGTCACAGCACATCACAGCTGAATACTAAGTATGAACTACTCGTGTTAGCCTAACGAGGAAGCACGTGCTTGGATCTGGAAGGTCTGCACGAGCACAAAGGTCCTACCCAGCAGTTCTGTGAGCCAGCCTCACGGTGGAATGCTGCAGAGCTGAACAGTTCTTGCCTCGTGCTCTTTCCCCCCAAGAATTTATCTCTCAGAGCCCTGTGGCCTGACTTCAGGCACGTGAGACATGAAGATAGCCTGAGCTAACATCCAGGTTTCCTTCTGGGATGAAAGACCTCCTTATTTTAGTGTTTCAGATAACATGTATTGAACGGTTTTCTTTACCTTACTGTAAAGGAGCACCAAAGGATCCAAAGGCACATGCACTGAAGCAACATTTGCAGAAGAATAATGTAAATAATCATCAGGCTTCCACACCTTTGCTTTTTGGCAGGTCTATGTCACCTGAATTGCTATACTGTGTCAGCTCATTTTCCAGAGAGCCTTCCACCGAAGTGTCACTGTTTGCCCTGTTAGATAAAGAACTGCAAAATGCTAAACACAAAATCACATTTGGATCTGGGACCTCACCTTAAATCGGGAGCATAATCATGAGATGAGAAGAAAACAAACCAGGCTTTATAAGGCAGGCAAACCAGAAGGTTTCAGAGCAACTTTGAGAAAGCTGCTTCCCTAAACAAGCTTTAGATGGTGAGGGAGCTGCATCATGTTAACCCCCAGTGAAGTGGGAATGTGTAGAGTGTCATAACTGCACATGCTGGAAGCATCATCCTACGTTCTCCATCTCGGCCAGCAGAAACCATCCATGAACAACATTGGCAGTGACCAAAACTGGGAGCTTTATGAGGTTGTGGCATGCTTGCAGCACACACATTTTATAACTTGAACAACGACTGCCCAAGTATTTAGTATTAGCACTGTCCCGAGAAGTGAGAGCAGGATTTGGGCAAAGAAGTGTTTCATTTATTTTAAATAATGTCAGGCTGTCTGAACAATTCCCCATCAGTTATTTCAACATTATTACCCTGCAGCAAGAGGCAGGAGGACGTGGTGCAGGCCCTTAAGGGGCGAGTTGCTGCCCTTAGTGAGTAAGGGTTATCGGAGCTGGGCTTACCACTGGCAGCTTGGTTCTCACCAAGGAGGCAGGAACAAGCTGATCTAAGACCCCGCACAGAATGGGTTTCTTGTGGGTCCTCATAATTCCAGCATTACACACCAAAGTTAAGCCAAGCAACTCGAAAATCAGCTTCACATTTTTCCTTCAGACTTCTCAGCAGCTCAACATTGCACCATGCACCCAACCACTCCTTAAGTACCTGTGCAGCCACAGCTTACAGTGATCCTGCCTGCAGAGAGCTCATTTGTCCTCTAGTTATGCACCGTGTTATATGTGCCCAAAATTCCCCTGGAGTAACTCTGCAAGCTGTTAATTGGTTTTGTCTGCTGATAATTAAAAAAATCTCTGCTATATGTTGTACTTATAAATAACCGAATTGGAGGGATTCCTTGTTTCCTTTCAGGAGAGCCTACTCAAAATTAAAAATAGATTTCTCTCAGTGACACAGCTTCTTCATGACATTCCTCGACAGAGAATAGTACATTCCTCCACAGAGAATAGTCAGGCAAGTCTGTTCTTCTGCAGAAACTGTCGAGACATACTATACTTTTTTTTGGCTTGACTATTTTCAACTGGTATAAAAATACTAACATTTAACCCTGCTCTTTATTATCTAACTGCATCCAATAAACAGAGCATCTGACATTGTTTGAACTGATAGCAAGGATGCAGGAGAGCTGCTTTGACATAAGGAAGCACTCGTTTTTTCAAGACCATAGTGCTCAGTCAACCAAACCAGAAGTAAACTGCGAAGTCTAAACGTTATGACAGTTCCTGTGTATGCACAAATTTGAGATTTATGGAGAGAGCAGAAAAATGAAAGGGATGGAAAACCACCAATTCAGAAAATAAATCATGCTCTCCTTAGCTAGTTTTGCCACACAAATAATCCTTTACAAGATGTCTGTAGTGTTGCATTTAGGAAAACACTAATTAACACTAATTCCGGATACGCGAGGGAAACCATTTGAAGCACCCACAGGATAAGCACATCCCACAGCACAAGACACACCCAACGTGAGGCTTTGTCACAGCTTGAGGAGCGAGCTTCAGTGACAAAGCTGAAGACTTCATTTTATGACTACATTTTGCTTAAGCGATGCCTACCATGAAATATAAGCACCCTACCAAGAACCACACTCACAGAACATGTTGAACACTCAACTCAGAAATTCACTATCTACATTTATTACAGTGAGGTAGGCGGGAACACGTGGTAAAAATAAGTAGTTTTCTACGGATTTTGATCCTTTTCCTAAACTATCCTATTTCTAAACAGAAAAGGATTTTGCAATAAGAGCACAAGACCCAAACTTGCAAGAACTGAAGAGATGACACCAACTCTAAGCTTGTCAGACAACTTGTCTCAGCCTTCACTCCTCCAAAGCCCTGGTGTCCACCTTGTCCAGCTAGCTTCAAAGACCAGAGCATCTGAGAACGCATGACAAGCATGCACACTGCTGCAACACGGCACGATCGAAGCTTCAAAGGACGTCTGAAACACCCTCGCTCTGAAGAATACTCCTATTCCCCAGGCTTTCCTAACAAATAAAAATAAAATATATATACACACAACAACAACAAAGTTCTGACCTTTCAGAACTTCAGAACTACTTGAAAGGTTCTGAAAAAAAGGTCTACTTGAAAAGGTCTGCCACTTGGGCATTTCCAGTGTTGGTTTTCTAACATGCCAACTGCTGAAGCAATTCTCAAGTTAGTGGCAACTACTCCTTCGCTCCCACGGCAGTGGTTGAGGCCCTTTCTTTCCAAAATCCTGTGTTATAGAGCAAATCTAAACTGCTTACAATAAAACTGAGGTTTCAGACCGTACAAAAGCCGGTGATTTTCAGGTAACTTGCTATGACAGCATCACACCGGGTTAAGATAGATCATGAACATGACTGAAGTCACCAAGAATGAAAACTACCCAAGGAATTCTGATACCCAAAATCACGATACCCAAAAAGTTTCGTCTCAAAACCATCTTACTACCTAACTTCAGGCAGTTTAGCTTCTCTAGCAAATCACTTTCTATCCATGAAACTGAGTAAAACTGCCCCTCTAACATCACTACCTCTGTTAAGCATTAAGGATATGTCATTATGGCAAAGGCAGGTGAAAACCTAGACGTTTCTAAAAGATTTTTCTGATCAGTTGATGCAGAAGTTTAAAAGGCAGAAGAAACACTTATGCAGGCAGGAATTAACTTCCTACAGATGGAGAATTGCTTAATTCTAGTTCCTGACACAGACCAATCAGCCTAACAAAACGTAATGAGACATTTTTCTAGCATGAGCCAAATGTATAAAGTCTTTTTCCTTAATTCTAATGTCAAGGAAACTTATTCCTTTATGTGATGGATGAGCAGGCATACAGAAATAGCCAAGCTTCAGCTACAAGAATGATGCCCTAATTCTTAAAAATGTGAAACTAACCTTTGGAAAAGGGTTTAACATAAGCAGTAAATCAGTACTATGTGAACCACAAAAATCAGATCACAGACACCTATGTAACTTCAACTTTGCCTTCTGAAAATGCAATCAAGCCATACCCTAATTCTCAGCCTGAAGCAGCAGTTCTCCACTACCTTCATTAAATTAACAGTGCAGGTGAACCAATCCTACTGCTTTAAGCTGGCCTAAAGGTAAGAAAGGAAAATTGCTTATGTAAAGAAAAACAAACAGAACACAAACCAAAACATCAGCACCCACAAACACCACACAACGTAAACGTGCATGAACAAGACATTCATCCCCTTCAGTGAAAGCCAAGGAACAGACAGTGTTCAGTTCTTACCCTCCAATACAAAAGACAATCCTGAATCGGTTAATATTACACATTTGTAGAAACATGTCAATCAAGAGGATCAGGATCCATAACGCCTTTACCTACAAATCAGACAAACTCTTAGTCTCGTTCCTCTAAAATGTCACCATGCTTCATTCATTATGCATCCTTACGTTTCCATGGTCTCTTGTGCTCATTAGTAAGAAGTATGTTAGTGTGATGCAAATAATCCTATCTTCAAAGCAAACAAACACTTCCTTCACTGCCCCAGGGAAGCCTCCATTATATTTGTTACCTATACAACAGAAAATAGAGCTCTGTAACACTCAAGGATCATCTGTTGAGAGAACCCTTCACATATGTGAACGTCATTAACAGTTTTAAGATGAAAAGCATTTTCTGTCATTTTCCTCAGCCATACAAGAACTCGTGCTAAAGAGAAAGCAAATTTTACATGGAATTCAGTCAACACGCTTCCTTTCTTCTTCTACGTAATATGATCTACTCTGTCCTATAGTGTGGACAAGACATTAGAAGGATGAGTCCCCAGCTGCTAAAATACCCACAGCCTAAAGATCTTTGCTAGGTCTCGTCAAATGCAATCACTGCTAGAGCTGAAGAGATGATGGGAAAAGTAACTTAGAAAAGTTTATTTCAAACTAACAAAAAATCCAAAATAAAAAAAATAAAAGCAACCACCCCATCCTCCCAGATTTGCAACATGGAAGAGTTATTTAGAAACCTGGCCTTTGGATTCCTAAAGGTCCTTGCATTCCTTGTGGTGCCCCCATTTCGTCCAAACCAACTATCCCAGTGTCAGAAAACACTGACAGGAAAAAGAGCACCACAGATAAGGGAAAATAGTCCTTCGTGAATGCTGAAACAGGAAAGCACGATAAAATAAAATTAACAGGCCAACTCACTCACCTCTCACAGCTCCAGCTTATTAGTATTGCTTCCTGAAAAAACAGGAATCTAACACTTAGGTTACACAGTGCTGTGTGTACTCAGACCTACGGGTCCAGGTGACACCTACATTTTTTCATTTGTAGCTAATGCAGTAGACTCAAATCAAAGCAGCTTTTCACACGAGGAGCTGTACATCTTCGTATCCACACTGCTAACTTGCTATGCAGATCAAATAACTATCGTTATCAAAGGTTGTATTTATTCCTCAGAAGGAAAGCAGAAAAACAATCTGCTCTATTTGGTATTTTTGAAGATTTACCTGGTTAGTGGACACTTTGGAGAATAGAGAAATACTGCATTCTCTCCCTAGCTTTTCTAATTAGCTTTCTTTGCCAATTCCCAGTACTACACAGAACAGATGATTACAATTCCAAGCTGGCTGGGAATTGAACAACTTATTGGCCCCCAAACTCCAGGGGAGTATCCTAGATGCCTACCTGACAGAGCGCTGATGGTTGGCTAAAAGTCATTTTGCCTACATAGATCAGTTTTCCAGAATACTAACTTAATCTGAAAGCATTTGGGCAGACGATAGCAGCAGAGGAAAAAAATCCCCATTTCCTCTCTTGAGCAACAGACAGAATGTAATTTTCAAAGTGTCTACAAGGCATTAACAGTCTGGGATGTGTTCACCTGATCCCAGCAATTATCTGGGCACCTTACTACCATACTTTTTGGTAGGACTGAAGACAGCTGATCCCAATGCTTTGGAGTTCCCAGTAGAGATTAACTTTGATTTTAGTCTGAAAATCTGACAATGACTTTCCCCCATTCCTTGGGAGCAATCAGAGTTTGATGCCACCAACAAGATGTGCAAGTTTTCTTCCGACAGCAGAAGCATCAGGATCCAAAAAGATGAGCACTCTCACATTTTCTCAGAGCTTGACAGACACCGTCTCCTGTAGCTTTGCTCAAGAATTTGAACTATGTATTCATATGAAGCAACTCAATTAGCTTGTGCTAAAGAAATTTGTAGAGTGCAGCTAAAACCTTCCTGCAGGAAACTGTAACACTACACAAATCTTTCTGTCCTGATGAGCCACAGGACAGTACTGAATCCATGTTCTTTGCTTGAAAACTGACATGCTGATTAACATTTTTAATGGCCTACTATTCAGGTTTTCCTCCTTTGAGCAGTCCTAGTTTTCCCAGTGGTTATTAGAAAAAAAAACATAGGCAGCAACTAAGCAAGACCTGCTTATGTCTAACTTAAGGGTAAATCCCATGATCAGATCAGAGTTCTACTTCTTAAAGAGATCTAGGGTAGTTTATAGACACAAATACCAAATAATAACCTACAGATCTATCAGTATTTAAATACAGTGAGTAATGGTGCCTTAAAGATTTCCTTAAGATTTTTTTTTAAACTCTGTTCAAACCTCGTGAAGGAAACATGCCCATGAGAACAAAGATCGTGCAAGTTATCAGGTAAATTTGTTGACATTCTCATGTGTAAGAGAGTTTCCTTACAGGCTGTAAAACCATCATAGCAATGCTACCTTATGGAATAACAAAAATGCTAACAAATAGCCAAGCTCTTCAAGTCCTCATCTTCACTACTAGAAGACAATAAAACTGCACATGAAGCTTCCCTACAAACACCAAGACGCTAAGGGGGCACACCAAACTATGCTGTCAAGTTACTCTTTTTTTTTTTTCCTTTGGTTTTGTTTTTAAAGAATGCTACACAATACCATGGTAGCACAAAGATTTTTCCCTACTTCTGTAAAATAGCTCATCCAAACAACGAAGCGTGCAAAAGATAGAGCTGAGGAAACATTTCTTTAGTCTGATTACCATCCATAGACACTGGCACTGAGCACATTCTTGCACTAGAGCACTGTTGGTTGTTAAATGTACATCTATATGGTAACGTGGGATGTAGACTCAGAGCCCAGGCACATGAATTCTGCAGGACATGCTACCGTGGAGATCCCTTTCTATTAATACCATTACTGTCTAGTAATTACAGGTTCAGAACTGGGTCCATCTAGTTTTGCCCTTTCGCTACTGTTTCTTACAACTGCGAGGGCCAATTGACACAGAAAGCTCTTCTTTCTACCGCACTGAAAGGAGAGAAAAAACACCACCACCACAACCATGATTTATCAGCTGCAATATCCAGGATCTTATCTCAAGCTTTGCAGGGCCTCTCTGGGTCATCTGATTTCCCTTCAGCTTCCCCTCTCACTGCTCTCACAATTCAACATCAACAAGACGCCAACAAAACAACTTCTGTCCAGGTTAAGAGCTGTGCAAGATGACTTTATGGCGTTTCCAATTTAATTAAACAGGAACTGAATCCAAGAATTACACTCCAAGTAAATGCAGGGCCCAAAATATTTTCACTTGAAGAAGCTTCATTAGGAAAAGGAAGGAAAAATCAAGTGAGCATATGTACGCGTGCAGTTAAGTCTGCAAGGGATAAACATTTGCAGATCATTATGCTAAGTTTCTAGAATTCAGTTGAATCAAGCTAGGGGATTAGTCTTCTCTATTCCCAGTAGTTCTCTAAAGAGAACAGAAATGATTGATTTTTCCCTCAACTGCATGATTTAGAAAAAAAATTAGCTCTCAAAAACAAGCCAAGACAGTTGTTCGATCACATCTCACCTGCTGCTGCATGCCAAGGAGCAGGAGAGGGGGAAAAAAGTCACACAAGGGGAAAGGGCATCAATATTTAAAAGGCTCTCAGCCCAGCTTGGATGCTGTAAAAATTCGTTTTTAGCATTAATGGATTTTAAAGGTGGAATATATTAAATATAATGCTACAGAACTTCATATGAGCAACTTCAATTGATACATTTTAGGCCAAGTAATAATCTGTTACAGTTACAACATGCAAACTAAATATTTACTATGGCAATTCAACCTTGAAAAAATAGCAATAACCAACTAAAGCAAACTATCTTAGAATTAAAAGAACCAGTGGTAATTATTAACAAATTATGTTTGTTTGTTTTAATATATGGTTTGCTTTTGCAAAGCTCAGTTCTATGTTAAAAATAGTGATAGAATTACTTGACCATGGAAAAAAAAATAGAAACTTAGATTTAAAATCAAGACTGATGTAATAAATTTTTTTTTTTGATGCACCAATTCAGAAGCTCCATGAGTCTGCACTCCTTATTTGGAAAAAAAATAATTAAAAAAAGACATTATCCGAGCTAAAGAAGTCACTTCCAAAATTTGCTCTGTGTTCCTGATGTACCACGTAAGCACCAGTTTTTTTCACTTGAAGACCAGCAGCAAACATCAGTGAGTTTTTGCTCATCTGACATGTCATTGTTCCATTCCTCTGTTTTTATTTATTTCCTGAGCACTTCCAGTAGTTTTGATGTTTACTAAAAAACTTCTAATACTCTTGTCTTCAGTTTATGGCTGAATACCATAAGCAAACGCTTCCACACATTAAAGTTTTGGAATATATATCAGATAGAGGGCAAAAGAAGATAATAACATGCAATACCTGCTTTTCACAAAGCTTTTCTTTTTTTTTTTTTTTAATGTACAAGTATTTAGCTGAAACTAAGCTAAAAGTTCCTTTCAATATTTGCAGGAAGGCTTATAAAAAAGATGGAGCAACTTTTTATACGGGCAGATAGCAATAGGACAAAAGGGAATTGTTTTAAACCAAAAGAGGGGAGATTTAGATTAGAGGTTAAGAGGAAATTCTTAATTATGAGGGTGGTGAGGCCCTGGCACAGGCTGCCCAGAGAAGCTGTGGATGCCCCATCCCTGGAGGTGCTCAAGGCTAGGCTGGATGGGGCTTTGGGCAACCTGGTGTGGTGGGAGGTGTCCCTGCCCGTGGCAGGGGGGTGGGACTGCGTGGGCTTTAAGGTCCCTTCCAACCCAAACCATTCTGTGACTCTATGAACTTGAACCAAGAAGGAATAGATACTGTTTTACCTGCTACTTTTTCCAAAACCTACTTATTAATGGCTTACAAAGGACTCTGCGTTCTTCAGCAATACATCAACAGTGGTTACATTTTACAGGTATTTCAAGTATAAAATGCTGAAATGATCCAAGAATGCTGATGCATGGTCCATCTGAAGTAAATTCTCAGCTCAGCACAGGGGATGTTGTTGAACAACTACCACTTTTCAAACTAAAATCACTCCAACAGCCATCGCGACCTCTTCTTTAGAACCTCTGCCAAAGACACACTCAGCTGAGACTAAGTTTGTCATCTCCGGCTACAACTTATCTAAAGTTACAGGACCAGAATGGATAATTTTCACAACTTTTTATGATTATAAGCTTTAGGTAATGTTACTTCAAAGTAGCCAGACAACACAACAAAGTAGCCAGACAACAACAAAACATGGAAAAAAAAGTGTCCATCTTTTTAGAACTGCCCTAAGTCTTAGATCTCATTTTTGGCTCATGAAAGGGCAAACAGAAGGTATCAGCTACAATTCCAAGCTGTGGAAGACGCAGTGCTATGCACAGATGGAACCCTTCTGTTGTTTCTTCCTACTTCCAAACAGGACCACTGCATTTATGAGAAAGCTTAACATTTATGAAAGCAATCGTTTGCCCTACTACTCCTCGCTTGATTCTAGTCACTAGTCCCTAATCTGCAGACATAATTTGCTGTCCTCTTATCACAAAAAACTCACAAGGTGAAACTGGGCAACAGATCTCACATCAGCAAGTGGCTTGGTAGGTCTGTAACTTTCACCCGCTCTTTGATGGTAGAAAAGAGAATTTAGGAAAGTGAGATGTTTTGGTCAATGACATTTCCTCCCAGTTCACTTTCCCCACTGCATTAACCTTCCTTCATTTCTCTTATCTCATATAAAATGTTTAAAGTATGTATGCTACCAAGTACAGAATGCAATTAGAGTAAACCTTTAAGTATTTGAAAATAAGAGATTCCCTCCATACTTTCTTGTAGTACAGTAGTTCCCATTTTTCAGGATTTTCCGTGCCCTTGCTCTCTAGCTCTTCCTTTTCCAAATAAATTTCCTTTTTTGCTTCTGTAGATCTGTGCTAGGAAAACAATAGGAAGGACAGATTTCATGTTCTTGTTACAGGCAGTTTGGCATTTAGTGGATTTATTGAGGTGGAGGTTGTCAACTGAAGGTGGCAAGCAGGCAGCTCAGCTGACCCTCTGAAAGGGACTCAGAAGGGAGTATGGAGCCTTGTCAGCATGCCTTCTCCCCAACCCACACACCCAGCTCATCAACTACAGGCAGATCAAGCTGAGGACCTGTGATCTTACAATGAATTCTTGCTAAAGCAGCGCTTACAACATCACATTGGATCTACTGAATCCAACAGTTGTCAAAGGCTTCCGTTTTCTCATGTTTCTAGACAAGAATGAAAAACTTGTCTAAAAAGCACAATAATCTAACAGGGCATGTCAAGGATGTCAACTGCATAAATAAAATTAGTTCGAACCTTACTTTCTGAAAGCAACGAAAAACATACCAAGTTTTAGAAATAAAACATAGAAGCCTTTCTGGAGTCTAAAAATCCTACAGTAATATCTGTAAATGTATTCCTCCACAGAGGTACATGATTTATCTTCAGGTTGCACACCTTTCTTTATGCATAGAGAATCTTTATCCAAGTCTTTTACTATTTCTGGACAGGAACCACAGGATTCACATTATTTGCTTCTGCCCATTTAGCAGGACTAGTCTGAACTCAGATTGAAACACAAGTCTTATTTCCAGGGTCAAAAAATGTCAATACTGCTTTAAGTCAGTTTTAGAAAGAATAAGAAGCTCGAAAACAAGTACAACCATTTTCTTTCTACTGTGTTGAGCTCCCAATACATTTGGGAGCAAGGATCCAAGTTTTCACATTCCTGTGATTGTAGTCCGTTCATCTGACTGCCTCAGGGAACAGATACCACCAGCGGCTCACTTTCCACTGAGGTTCTGCATCATTTTTTGGGTTAAAAGGTCCAGTCAGCCAAGTATGGCAGAAAGCTCATCAGGAGCTCAGTATTTTGATCCCACAGGAAGGAAACGGCTCCCTTAGAGAGCGGCCATACAGAAGTGGAAAAGTGAGAGAAGATCGTCTGAGCAGATGGGAGTCTTCAGCGAGACATTTGATTGAAACCGAATGTACGTACCGCAATCTTGGCATATTCAGAGGCATTTTTAAAAATAAAAAGTTTCCTTGTCCACTTGTCCAACTAGAATTATTTAAACAACTCTTACTAGGCAGAAATAAAGAAGATAGCTAACTTCTGTTGCAGAAGTAACAGTTCTCATTGCTCAAACTAAGCAGTGTGAGAGGTCCCATCAGGGTGCATTACGCTGCGTGGAAACTAGTAATCCAGCCCTTCCTCCTCTGGAGAGGGGCCTTGTCCTCTTGGATTCACTGGGAACTCCTAAGACCTAATGAGCTAGGATGCTGGGGCCTCAACATCAACTTGTGCCTGAGCTGAAAATACTGTCACAAGACAACTGTTAACTAAATCACATAGATGCAACTGGAAAACTGCAGCTTTCCAGCTGATTTTTTTCCTCCACAATAGTATCCACCAGACGTCCAGATATCCAATAACTCCCTCTGGTACTCAGAGATTCAGGCTTTCCATCACCCTGTCACCATGTCAAGCAGGATGAAATGCCAATTCTAGATGAAAGTATCAGGTGCCGATTATACATCTTTGCTCCTGTCTCTGTAAATAACTCTAACCAAAAAAACACTTTTTGTGCATACTTGAGGAACATGGCTACAACTTGCAGGCACTTGATAAGTGCTTGGCTAAATTCACAATACATTTTGCTCAGACATCCGTTTTGTCAGAGCTGTTCCACACAGTGCTGAAGATAGCTTCTTATATTGAAATTAGCCTATTGAAATTAGCTCGTTTTACCCTTCTTCCAAGACCTTACTCTTACATATATAACAGAGCCTAACTATATTCCTGAAAACATACTGCAGGTCTCACTATTTCCCACCTAATTAGTTCCTTTTGCTGAGGCTTCAGCTTGATTTGTACAGGTGGGGATCAGAGACCACAGCAGCACGTTTTGTACAAGTCACCCCTTTTAGCATGCTTAGGACGTGATGATTAGTGGCTTCCTAAAGTGAGCTGTTTATCTTGCTACCCCTGAAGCCCAGTGAGAGAAATAAAACTAGAAAGCTCGACAAATTCCCCTTTTCTGAGCAACACTTCTTTCTGTCAAGAGCTACACCAGAATTTGCTTAATTACTTATGTCTAGAGAATCCTCATTGACCAGGATGAGAGACATGCTCTGTGAAATGAGTCTGCACGAGTACCCTGCAAGAGAAAAAAAAAATATATATATATATATTTGTTTTGTTCTTACAAAAAGCATTAAAGTTGAGCTCAACCTGAAAAGGAAGATCTCTAGTTAGGATGAGGATTTCTGTTTTGAGCTGTTATGCCCTCCAAGCAGGCTACTTCAGTTGTTATGCCTACCAAACAGGCATTTGCATACAAGCCACATTCCAACCTGACAAGTTTATTAGCAACAGAGACTGCATTTTATCTGCAGTTCCAAATGCAGTGCTTAAGACACTTTAACCAACACTGTATTAATTAGATGCAGTAAATAAGGCTCTATCCCTGCAGCGGAAGTAATCATTTCTAATTTTCACCCTTGAGAGTTTTCTGTGGAAGGTCCTGAGCTTCATCAAACAACACAGATCAAGTGATACACAGAGAGCCCCTTCCAGCTCCTCCAGGCATCAGGAAATTGGATTGGATTGTTCTCAGTGAAGGACTGGGGCACGAACAAGCAGTAAGTTACCACAGTCTAGAGCAGCTCTTAGAAGGCAGCTCCATACATTCACCAGGACACCAAGAAACATACTTAAAAATACCAAATACGAAAAATGCTCTTATGTATTGTAACAGTACGAGCCAGTGACTGCAGTGCTGCTTCGTAACTCCGAACTGGCAGCTCCTCTATCACGTTTCTCACTGACATGAGAGAGAAAGCAACATCTAGGAAAAATACACATGGCACTTACAGAATAATCAGTTTACTCCCAACTCTGTTCCTGAGAAGATGCAAGTCACAAGATGCAGACCGACCCTACTGCATTCTCCTAAAAGCACACGCAAGTTCTCTTCAGTGTCATAACCACGTGGCTTCGTAAAGCAGCAGACTATTCAGCTATTGAAGCAGGAAGTGTAAGCCTCCTTGCTTATCTAAGTTATGCAAGAAAACAAAATACAAACCATGATCTCGCAGTATTTCTACCGTGCTTTTGCAGCATCCAAATGCATCAGAGCAACCTCAAAAAACAATTGTCATAAAATGAGGTCTCAGGAAGGGTTTTTTTTGTCCATTTATGTTTCTTAAATGGAGTGTGTAGGCTGCTACAGTCTGAGAGTAATGTTCCAATGGTGAACCACTGCAAGGCTGACAGGTTCAAAACGCAGGACCACAGTCAGCATGAAGAGATTAAGCCTCTCTCCCTGTCTCCCAAGAGCAAGAGAACAACTGAGGTGTGAATTCATTTTCTGTGGGATTTTTGGTTATTTAGGAAGACCACGCAAGCTTATCAATTGTAATGCAAATCTTTTCTGCAGGCTACTGTATTTTTTTGTAATAGGGATACTTCTAGAGGTATAATCCAGGGTTGACACACCTGCTTCAATGACTTCTGTCACGAAGAAAATCTCTCATCTTCTTTTGTGGACAGCATGCTCATATCACACAGTCAATCACCTTCAGATAGCAAGCTGGATTACCTGCAGAAGTTTTGTTTGTTTCATTTTTACAGCTACGTGGAATATGAGCATCAGATGCAACCTTACAGAAACATTTTCAGCTTAACTGCGTTAATGAGCTGTGGTTTAATTTCTGCTTTAGAGTAAGATACAGAATGACACTGAACCTGGTGGGAAAGTGAGGGAATATATTCTAATGAAATGCAACCTACAACATGGAAGCTTTGCAAGAAGTCCATGATTCTGCCAGTGAAAAAGTCTTTTAGGTGGTAGCATATAACCGAGTATGGAAGCCTCAACAGGTACAGACAAACACTGACTTGGGAAAAGAAGTCAGTTCAAGGTTTGCCACGTTTAAAAGTTAGTCCCAGGCTGAAGAACTGCTTCCTTAATTTTACTGGGGAGAAAAAGAGGATATTACAAATTTAATCACCTCTCTCCATGTCAGGGTTATTCTTTCCCCAGGGAATGGCAACAGATTCTTGCTGCAGGCTGTTACAAATTCAGTTTAACTAATTCAAAGGATTTTCTAGAAGCATGTGATTGGAAAAGCAGCTGCAACAGCTAGCTGTAGTTTCTAAACTGCTGCTCACTGTTTCATTTTAAGTTTTTCATATCGAACAAGATGCCATTTGACCGCTGGAGCTGAAGAAAAAAATGGAAAACACCAAGTTGCTCTGCTGTGTGACGTGGAAATCACAGAGTCAGAAGAAGCAATGCTGCAGCTGAGTTCAGTTTGTGTCTTGTCATCACATCAAATAGGAGTGAGATGAAGCTTAGAATAGGAGGGTCTAAGTCAAGTCTTAACATTTTATAGACATCGATGCACTATGTGCAGTTGTAGGACTATAAAGATGTTAAAAACTAGCACTGGTATAAAACAAAGTAGCTGGCAACCAGCAAGCTACAAGAGAAGTTTGTTGTGATATTTTATATACCACGTTTTATAATAGTTATTTTTGGCAGCACTAACAAAACAAAAACAGGCTCTACAAGATCAGGGCATATTTTTGCCAATGCTTTTGACTCGATCAACTGCTGGCTCGCAGCCAGATATAAAATGCCGACCCACGCTTGTCAACTGATGTCTGGGTCTTAAATGTAGAAGGCTGCCTAAAAGCCCACGAAGCAGATGAATCGGGGACTTCTGGGACTTGTTTCCCTTCAAGCACCCTGGGAGAAAGATTGCTTGAGCCAGAGTTCAAGATCATAGCCCAGGGGCACGCTCACACTGCAGGCAAACAGAGCACATGGGAGGCAAGAAGGCTCATCCTCCGCGTCTAACGAGGGCACATACGCCCTGCTCAAACTTTGTGTTGGGTATAGCCATCTATACTGGCATTGCTTCAGTTCCCCCAGTGAAAAATCACAGAATTACTCCAGGAGAGGAAAGATTTCCAAGATGAGGAGAATATAAAGCAGCTGTAGGCATGGCTTTGAGTCACCAATATTTTCAGGTGCACTACACACGTGCACTGTAAGGGGAAGTCCAAGACAAGGCAAGAGAAACAGAGATATGTAGGGATGTTGTGGGAGACTCCAAACTTATGACTGCTAGAAAAGAAGATTTTATGGCCTTTCATTTGTACAACTACTGTCAGCAAAAGTGCTTTCAATATCTTGGCAATAGGTGGTACATTTCCTCGAATTGTTACTCAGAAGATGCAAAAAGCAAGTACACTTACAAGGAGCAGACAGCTGTCTCAGAATCGCCTCCAACAACAGACAAGGTGCAGTATCACAGGAAACCCTGACATCTACTTGGCAACGTAGGGCTAGGAACTACCTTGGCATGAAGCTGACTGTTGGTCAGCAGCCTACAAATTATCTCAACCTGCTCTGTCATACTAATGGGTCCTGCTGACCCTGACAATCTCAAGGACAGCTTTAACCTTGGAAGTACTGGCTGGCTACCAAGAGCGGCCTTTCATAAGGCTGGCCAGTCATTAAGTAGAGATGGCCACGAAAGGACCCAGACAGCATGATCAATTATCAGCACAGAGGCAAGTCCTCCAGATTTGTTTCCACCGTCCCAAAATTCCTCACGGAAACCAGCTCAGGATGTGACACAGAATCACAGAATCACTAAGGTTGGACAAGACCTCCAGGATCACCTGGTCCAACCATCCCCTACCAGCACTGTCACCCACTAAGCCATGTCCCCAAGCACCACGTCCAACCTCTCCTTGAACACCCCCAGGGACGGTGACTCCACCACCTCCCTGGGCAACCCGTCCCAGTGCCTGACTGCTCTTTCTGAGCAGAAATGTCTCCTCATTGCCAACCTGAACCTCCCCTGGCACAACTTGAGGGCGTTCCCTCTAGTCCTATCACTGGTTACCTGTGAGAACAGGCTGACCCCCAGCTCCTCACACCTTCCTTTCAGGGAGCTGTAGAGAGCAATGAGGTCTCGCCTGAGCCTCCTCTTCTCCAGACTAAACAACCCCAGTGGGCCCTGTCCTTGTGCAGGGGGCTCCAGGTGAGGTATCACGAGAGCAGAGCAGACAGCGAAAATCCCCTATCTTGCCCTGCTTGCCATGCTGCTTTTGATGCAGCCCAGGGTATGGTTGGCTTTCTGGGCTGCAAGCGCACATTCCTGGCTCATGTTGAGCTTCTCATCCACCAACTCCCCCAGGTCCTTCTCCTCAGGGCTGCTCTCAATCCATTCTCTACCCAGCCTGTATTTGTGCCTGGGATGGCCTTGGCCCAGATGTAGGACCTTGTACTTGGCCTTGTTGCACTTCATGAGGTTCTCACAGGCCCACCTCTCAGGCCTATCAAGGTCCCTCTGGATGGCTTTAACTCCATCAAAGCCAAGAAAAAACAGCCCACAAGAATGATAAAAATGAAATCAAGATATAATGCACAGTAAAATTAAAACATTACAGTCTGGCTAAGCCCTCCATTTTTCATCAAGCATACAAGATTACCTTCTTTCTTCAGGTAAGGACTGCACTTAACCAAAGCTAAGTAACTGTCCCTTTTGCCTTTAAAGAAGCTGAATTTAGCCTGCCATTCAGAGCAAGGATTTCATTCAAAAACCCCAAACTCTCCAAAGCAAAGGCTACCACGTGCTCATCTATTACCAATAAAGAGTTCTATAAAAGCAGAGCTGTTTTTGTTTAAGAACCTCACACAGCAGATCTACTATGCAACCAGACAAATTTGACATAACCAGGAAGATGGGTACCTATGTTGATAGCTGTTTCCTGTTTGTCCCCTGTCAGAATCCAGATTTTAATTTCAGCCTTCATCAGCGTGGCTATTGTTTCTGGAACACCTGCTTGCAGGCGGTCTTCAATAGCTGTAGCTCCAAGAAGCAGTAAATCCTGAAAGAAAGAATTTGAGGGATTGGTTTCTTAGGATAAATCTCTGTTTGGAACACTCTCAAAAAGGGAATTAAAAACAACATGTTGTGCCTCATTGCTAATACAACATTTTGACAAGCGATACATACTACAGTAAGTTTTTTGTGTGCCTATTCTACTTCCTCTGCATACAATTCACATTTCAGGACGTATAGAATGGAACCCAGTGTTTATGATCAGAAAGATGGCAGCGTTTCAAGAGCAATTAATTCAAGTTACACAACTCCAAAGCTATCCTATGGACAAATATATACACACTTGAGCATTCTCTAATCACCGTAGGAACATGATGAGTTGTCACAGTTAATGTTTTGCTTAATCTCACAAAACGAAAGTCACCTGGCATCACAGCATTTAAACTAACTTCACTCTTGGAAAATGTGCACACAAACTGGATACAGTTGCTCAAAGCAAAAAGTTATTTCAACTATTTACGGATATAATCACTACATCTATGTAACAGAAATGGTATGAACATTAATCAATCCAAGTATCTGTAGGCTACATACGGATGCCTGCCAGAAAAGAATGCCTCATACAACAACTTCATACAATAGCATTAGCCATATTCATACGCAATTGTAAAGCAATTGCTTGAAGAGATTTGGCTGTGTTACAGGAAAATAAGTCAGGCAGACAAAAAAAAAAAAATAAGAAATAAACCTTGTCAAAAGGCACAATCTATTCTGCCAATTTTAACTTTAAAAGCATTTTTAATGATTGCTTAGACATGTAAACATGTCCAATTTAAAAGAAATTGATATAAATTTAGTTATGTGCCCCATTTCAGGGGCTGAACAGAAAGAGTAACAGCTTCTCTTCTTTGGAAGGTTTGTAATTTTTTAAAACAAACAAAAACAGATGAAGAGAATGTCAGTGCAGCTCCAGCTTGTATGCATGAGTAAAGAACTGGGGGGAAGTTGTTATTCATACAGGTGTATAGGCTGACACTAATTACAGGTCTTGACAAAATTTAATTTTTGTTATGAGACATTCAGCAAGTAAAGATAGTGGAATGAACTCCTGTAAGCCATTTTCTTCAGCCTCCCAGTAAAACATCAGCCCTATTAATTCAAGCAACATTTGTAGGTAACAAATGCAGTCCAAGTGTGCAACTGCAGCTTGTCTTATGTTCCCAAACCCACTTGTTAAGTGATTACACGACAGCACAGCACTTGGTAAGGCCAAGCTGCCTGAGCAAGGTTGCTCTTGCATCCGTTGAAGCCCTCTGAGCCATTTCACAGGTGCCCAAAGAAACCAGTTGAAGTTTGTCTCTACCCATGCACCTGTACTATGATCCAGTGACCTCCGCATTCAGACTGAAAGTACCACTCCCACTCTTATTTAGGTCAGCATGTTAAAACAATGTATTTATTAATTACATCCACACGACATATCTAGAAGAAAAACGCCTACAGACCAGACAATTAATACAGAAAGCATCAACTCTGAGAAAAATTTAAGTTTCCGGTGCAATTCCCTGCTCACTCCTTGACATTAACAAGAATAGAATTAACAAGAAATGAATAGCATCAATTTTTTTCTCCTTCCAATATGCTGCCACTAAGTCCCATACTTCAAATCTACAACCCACTCGTGGATGCCTCTTTTTCAAGATACTAAATTATGAAAGGAGGCAGAAGGTAAATGGCCAAAACCAGTTTCAGGACTGAGAAGATATCTTCAAGCTAGAGAATCAACCCATGCTGACCAGTTGATCATCCACGATCATTTTTCACTTAAGTGAGTTCTCTCATAGGAGAATGAAAGCGCGGTGCAGCAGGAAGCAGAAAGTCAAAAAAAAATACACAAATCTCCAGAATCAAGGCTTAGGTAACAACAGTGCTACTGACCAGCCTACAGATGACACAACAGACATCAGTTTGAAAAGCAAGACCCAGTCTTCAGCTGCTGCTTATTGAGTTGCTGGAGTGTTTCTGCCACCCCATGCACTCTAGCTCCTGTTGCGGTCTCGGTCTCCTCTAAGATTGTTTCAGTCTGTGCACCTACAGGTCCCGGTGAACACATGGAAATGTTTAGTGTCTAGAACAGCTTTCAAAAAACTTGAACTGTGACTGCCCTAGGAAAAGGGAGAAGTTTTTCTTCCTATGGGAACTTGGTGCAGCACACTGATTATACAGGTTCTGCTATCAAGTTAGACCAACTGTACACAGGTTGCTAATGAAGAATACAATTTCATTCTTGAAAAAACAAAAAGAACGGTTTGTTAATCTGTATCAAGATACATTCCATGGAAAAAAGACATGTTTGGGAACCTGAATCTGATCCTCAAAAATGTGCTTTACCTTCTCAATGATCTCATAGCATTCTTCCAGCTTCTGAGCTCTGTCTTTCAAAAGCGTACTGGTTTCATTGTAGATGTTCAGCCACTCTCTGTAAGAATTTTCTGACAGATCTGCATAAGCAATGCACAAAGTCCTCAGACCTACAAAACAAAATACAGCGCACTTTTAGCGTGTACAGTGGCTGAGTATCAGCAAAATGGCTTAATGACTGCTAAATTCTAACCCTCTCACTGGAGTCCACAGAAGCTTTTAATGCACACTCCTGAAATCTGGATTCCAGACAACCTCCCTGCACGTTTTTAAAGAGTCTGGCTCATCTAGGTTATTAGTGTTGGTGCAAATCAAGATAGCTTAATGGATGCAAACTTCTCCTTAATTTTCAGTAAAGCAATCTAAGGATTACTGGATCAACACTGTATAATCTTTTATCATTTTTGTTTACATATAAAACAATCTTGGTTTACTTTTTTGTTTTGTTTAAAAATCAAATTAAATAAAGAACTGTCTACATATGATTGGAGATATTACTCAACCAAGCACACTGCTCATTTCGCTTCTTTTTAGAAAAACTATTTTCTCCTTGACTATATGCACGTAACTCCCATTATTAAACAGGGCCTGTGATAAATGAAAAACATTTTATTAGACCACCAACAGAAATTAACATACAGAAGTAAGGATTTTTTGTTTTCCCTGGCATGAGTTAAACAGAAAGCAGTACATGCTATAAGATACAAAGGTTTAATTACTAAGAATGTGGTAGTCTGAAAAAAAAAAAAAGGCTTTGTTTTTTTTTTTAAAGCTGAATATAAATCTGAAACAATGGTTTCAGATTTAGGGATAAAACCATTGGTTCATGTTTTCACAATAATGCCAATATTTTATGCTACTTTAGAAAAGGGAACAAAGCCAAGTACTTCCCTGTGAACAGAGGTGTTATATCAGTCATAATCTGACATGGTCTCTAAGGCCTTAATCTTTGACATCTGGGTCTTCGAGGCTTCTCAGTATGTTCACATTATCCATCTGCTTCATAAAGCCGAAGATTTTGTCATCTGACTTTTTACATCGGTAAAAATACCAGTTACTCCAATGAAACTGAGAAATAGAACTCATGTCCCTTTTATCACACGTGCACAGAGCTTCATCTTCTCCTTCCAAATTCCATTTCTGTACTGAAATTGCACAGAAGCAGGGCACAAACTTCCTTAGGGCTAGTTATCCTAGCGTTGCTATTCTGCTGCTACTCACAACTTCTGAATTTATCTTTATAATCATCTTATTAGTTAGATAAAGCTTAGATAATGCAGAAAATCTGATAAATTAAATTCTTATGACATGCTGCTTCTCTTACCTTCTGTGGCGAAGTATTCAAGATGGCACAGTGTTTGCTCCATATACTGAGAATCTTTTGAAAGCCTCTCAAAAATGACGTTGTCCTATTAAAACCAAATTCATTACATCAGAGTTAAGCCTACATATGAAGTTTCCACTTGTGTATTTACCAGCTCAAGTGAAGTTACCTAAGTGGACTTCCTTATATTAGAACCCAAGACCAAATTTAAAAGTGATGCATTTGGGTTTTAGAGACACTGACTTGAATAATTATCTGCCCTGTGCCAGTGGCAGAGATACTGCATCCGCTATAAATAATGAGGATGGAAGTACACTCTGCCTTCCGCACCCCTTGTCCCTAAAGTGGTAGTCCCCTCCCTCCCCATCAAACAGTACAGAGCACTGCTTTCTGAATTAAGCAGATACATTGATTTTTCAGACAATATGAGAGTCTGGTCTTACTCAGTAATCACTGCAGACCAGTACAGAAGGGTTTCTTGCAATCCTCTCTAGAAAAGATTCCCACTGATGTTAAAAAGTATAAAAAATAAAATATACAAATTAGAAAATATATGTTATATATTTAAAATATATTTTGAATGAGGTTATTAAATATGAAAAATGATGTTAAAATAGAAGATGGAAAAAATGAACAGGGTCTACCTCAACATTACCTTGGAAATAACCTTCCTCCCACAACTCTGTACCACTAAATCAAATGAAAATTAAATGCTTAATGACATGAATGCAATCAAAATGCAGCAGCACCACTTATATACATCTAGAGTCTCTAGATTTTCTTCTGTGACTACCAGAAGTTGCTACGTATATGTACAATACACAAACCCCAAATTTGCTTAAATATGTACTCCTCAGCTAACTAAGCATACAGGCCTACATCTAGCACTGAATACAGACAAGCATACAGAACAATTTATGATAAAAGCGTCACGACAGGATGTTTCCATCAGAATGTGGCAGGGTTCATGTAGAACAGACATTTCACTTGAAGTTTAGATGAGTGGTAGATGCAGCAGAACACCAGATTAAGGCAAAAGAGTTGCAGGAGTTAGAGCATTAAACATTTGATCCTGCTCAAACTGAAGACATCAAGAAGTTTTTGACTAGAATTTTGTTTTCCATCCCTTCCACAGCCACACTACAAGAAACTGTTAACACAGGCAGAGCAATAGCAGTGTCTGAAGACAAACAGGTGCAGCTCACTGAGGAGCTACTATGCACACAACTTGGAAGTACTGCAGAGCTAAAGTAGGCTTAACTCATTCCCACCACAGCAGCACGAAGCTGGGACCATCTTTGCCAAATCAGGGGAGTTAACCTGAAGCAACAGAGCAGTGCACCCAAACCTGCGTTTCAGGACCAAATCAAGTAAACCAGATTCTTACCAGAAGTCAGAAATAGTTTTCCATGTTGCAAAAAGCCATCTTCCCTCCCCATTTTCCACTGAAATCAGAACCACTCTCCAGCAGCAGCCGATGCTGGTTTTACAGCCTTTGTATTCTGTTAAGTTATTGCTCTTGTCAGTGAAGACAGAAGCACAACATGGTGCAAGCCATGATGACAAATAACAGCAGGTGCAGAGATGTGAGAGAGCCAGATCAAGAGCCAACCACTTGAGAACGAAATGCTAATATTAGGTTCACACGACAGCATTTAGTCTAGTTCCTGAACTGCTACTGCACAGCTGGGTGAAATCTTGCCTTTGCTTCAGGAGAGGGTGCTGCTCCCACTAGTTTCAGGATTTCACTTGGGTAGTAAATAGCCTAACAACCTTCCTGCCTGCAAAAGAAGTCAAAGGAGAAATTACAGCCCTCCTAAATCACTTGGCCCTACACAAAAAGCCAACTGGTATTATGTATGAGACATGAAGTGCCAGCATCAGCCACAGCTGCTGAAACAATAACTGGTAGTATTAGCTCTCCATTGAAGTACTATAATTACTTACAGCCCCTTTGCAGTAGAGCCGGAGTTGTCCTCCTGGAGTTCGAACAATCACTGACATTCTCTTCCTGTTACTATTGAAAGAAAAATATTTGTTTTCATTAGTTATATTGATGAGGATTAAGCCCCGGTCCAGCCAGTGAATTTTCTCAGATGCTCATAATGCATCGAGGATCAGGTGAGATGGAACAGCGGTAACTTAAGACCTCACTAGCCCAGACAGCAAGGAAAAACATTAAATTGCACATTTCCAGCTTGAGCCCTGTGGTTCCCATGGGCAAGCACTTGACCAGAATGCCTAGCCCTGCAGCCAAACATGAGCAAGAACTTGGAAAAAATCAGGATGGCATAACAATCCCTTCGAAAGAAGAAGAATCTCATTCACTCTCAGCTTTTTCTTCTACCTCAAAGACAACAGTTTTGGGGAATCTGGCTAGAAATGGAAACATTAAGACTGAATTTCTACTATTTGTAAGAATAACAGATATTGAAATAACTACCCACTGAGACACAGGAGCAGTTATTTAACTTTCTAGCTCAAAAGAATGCAGAACATGCAGAAATACAGAAAGGAATCAGTACAGACCAGCTCTTGAACTCCCTGCCCTTCGAGGGCTGTGCATCAAGGCAGCCAAGTTTGGTATCTTGAAAACAAAGGTAAATGGTACCATGCCCCACACAGGTGTTTAATAGTGGAAGGGCAATACTTATTTATTTTTAAAATAAATATTGGCACTATACCTATCCACTTCTCCTTTAAAAGGAACACTGGAAATAAAAAGCTTGTAAGAGGCAGAGACAAGCTAATCAACTCTCCTCAAGGGAACTTTTGAATACCTGTTTCTTCAGGGTTCTCTGTAAGCATACTGGGATGAAGCCCGGGAAGCATTCACAGTCAGGCAGGACAGGGCTTTGATCAACCTGATCTAGTGGAAGGTGTCCCTGCCCACAGCAGGGAGGTTGCACTCCGGATCTTTAATGGTCTTTTCAAAAACAAAACGTTTTATGATTTTAATTCTTTTCCTTATCAAGAGGAGACCTAACAAACAGAAGGAAGCCAGGAGCAGAGGCACCCCCTTTCTTTTCTTGCAAATATTAACAAACAGATCAGAGTGATCTGTTGAAGCAAGTCTGGAAGGACAACAGTTAGCTAGGTCCAGAATTTCCACAGTAAACGAGTGACCGTGGGGAACTTCCCTGTGCTTTTGGAATGGAATTGCAGGAACTCCCTCAAGGGTCATTTGAGTAAGTTGGTACCCGGGGAAGAACTAAGACAGCGTTTTCTAGAAGTGCTGCACACAGGCTACCGATGCTCCTGTCTGTGGAGAGCAGCCAGCTTGTCAGAAACGCTGAAGGACTCTTTCAGCACATTAGGTATTTCCACAGGTAGCTTAAGTGGCTACATTCAGAATGAAAAGGTAAAAAGGAAGCAATCTTTATGATCTCCATTGATGCAGAGGCCCAATCCACCACAGGCAGCTTCTCACTACCCAAGCAGCAGCCTGATGAATTCAGCATGCCTGCAAGGCTCAGCTTTTCATAGCTGGGGTGCTTCCCACAAAGGCGTGCCAAAAAGCCCTTCAGTAGGAGCCTCCATCTGCTGAAACGGAACACATGCAAGTTGCAAAAGCACTGGAAACGTGTAATCTCAAATCAAGCTCTTGCAGTAGACAAGTGACAAACGAGGAGATGAGGCACAGAGTGACATTTCCAGGGCAGCAACTTCACAGTAAACACAGCTTGAGTGGCAGGGGAGATCTCCATGCTCATGATCCAACAGCTGCCACCAGACACTACTTTGTAAGAAGCTCTTTTAGTCTTACATTGGAAATATGGAAACTTACCTGGAAAACTCCAGCACGTTAAGAATTTCAAAGGTTTTTTCTTTTCCCAGCTACAAAAACAAGATATGTACTATTGTAAATACAGATTGCATGACATTTTTACACATGTAAACTCGTGAGTTACTTTAAGCATCTTTGCTTACATACTTCAGTATAAAACTGTGCTAATAGCTCCCTCTCCTGGTACAAGTGATGCAGAGCCTTATTTAATAAAGACACTCAAATTTAAGACTGACACTTGCCTTTTACTATTTTTATACTATTTCAGTCTTGGATTTTTGATGAAAACAGAGGTGATAACACTCCAATGTTTTAGGTGTTGCAGAGCAGTGTTCACACAGACCAAGGACTGTTCAGCTCCCCACACTGTCCTGCCAGCGAGGTACCTGGGGGTGCACAGGGAGCTGGGAGGGGACACAGCCAGGAGCTGGCCCAGACTGACCAGAGGGATGTGAGAATTAAAGTTTCTCACAGGGACGTCCCATACCACGTGGTGTCACGCTCAGCAATAACAGCTGGGGTAAAGGAGGAGGAGGACAGGGAGTGATGGCTTTTGTCTTCCAAGGAACTGTTCCGTGTGATGAGCCCTGCTTTCCTGACGTGGCAGAACACCTGCCTGCTGACAGGAAATAGCACATTAATTCCTTTTTTGCTTTGCTTGTGCACGCAGCTTTTGCTTTATCCTATTAAACTGTCTGTATCTTAAACCAGGAGTTCTTGCACTTTTTCCTTGCTGATTCCCTCCCTCATTCCACCCGGGCAGAGTGAGCAAGTGGCTGAGCAGTGCTCAGCTGCCTGCCAGGGCTAAACCACAACATTATCTTGCTCAGAAAATTATCTTACTTGGAAGAAAAGATCAATTTTAATAAAAGGAATTAAAGATTTAGAAGTACAGCAAGTACTAAATACAACTGAGTAAGAGAAAAGGTGCCAGATGTGAATTTCCTTCCTAGGCAAGCGTGCTCCTTTGTGCTTCCCAGACAAAGGAAATATTCTTCAGGCACAACTGCTGTCATTTACCATCTAAGCTTGCAGTTTCCTACTGCCTGTTCCACAGAGAAGGACAGAAGACTTCGAACCTAAAATAGACTGAGACACCTCTTCCAAACTGCAAAAGCCTTTTGCACAGAGCCTACTAGAGGCCCTCCAAGTGGCAGCTTGCAGGAACCATACAGAAGGCATTCACACCCTGCATCAGTTTGGCAGTCAGTGCGCCATGCACATCTGCTTACCGCATCAATGATAACTGAGTGTGGAGTCCTTCCTGTGAAGACATAACCAAGTTTCTTTGCTCCTTTCACTAAAGCCCCTTCATCTGTCAATAAAGGAAAAACTGATATTTAGTACAGTATGTAGAGGAAGAAGCTTGCAAAGCCCACACCTACACATGCCCTGTTATTAAAACAGAAGCCCCATTTGCCCTATATTCAAACTTCCTATCTGACTGCTCCAGTAGCTTTGCACACACTTTCACAAGGACATTCACATTTTACTCCTACAAAGGCCATTTAAGATCAATTAGACCAAGTTCATTCTCAATCCATATAAAATGTCCTGCAATTACTGAAGCATTAAGCTCTATTGTTGTGGAGGAGCCGTAGTTTTCTTCTGCCTGAAAAAAGGGAAATCCCTGTTCTGAAAGCAAGATCAAAGCCGTGTTACTCTATATTCCTCAAACACACCTTTGATCCACTTCCTGCTGTAATGGCACGAAGTTCTTGCCCTACAGAAATACAGCACTGTCTTCTGGACACTGAGCTGGGCACTGTCATTAAGAGCTCAAATAACTAAGCTGAAACCAGAGCCACCACCTCTCGTAGGTACTTGCACTGTATTGCTAAGGAGCAAGTGGCATCAAGCCCAAACACCAGGTTAAGTGCCCAGCTCAAGTGACCCTCCCGTCGCTACAGCTCCCTCAGTCTTCTCACAGCTCATTAACACCGTGGGACCAGAGCTGCCCTACATGGCCTCCTTACCCTGCTCCTGCAGCACTCTATTAAGACATAAATAGGAAGCATTACTGCTGCTTCGCTAAATCAATAACTACAAAAATTTTAGAAGTATCCTCAGTAATGGAAATTCGATAGGGAACAGGGTTCTGCTGTTCTCTTTTGCCATTCTTTACCTCTTTCAGTGCTTCAGTGCTTCCTGAAAGAAGGAAAAAATGGGTGAAGGGCAGGCCTGGATATGGCCAAGACTGCTCTTTAGTGTATTGTGTCCTGTTTCAGAACCTTTTACCTGCTGAGAACAACATGGGCAGCTACTAGATCAAGAAAAATACATAAATTTGCTCTCATATCAAATAGATAGGTAACTGCACATGGAGAAACAAATCAGTACTTCTAGGTAAGGAAGACAAGTCACGGAAAGTTTTTATTTTGCTCTTAACTCTGCAGAAAGAGGCCAGAGAAAAAGACCTCATGAGAGCAGAAGGGATGATAAGCCAAGCCCTACAGAAACATAACAGGACTTAACAGCAGTTCTGCAGTAGACACTAAAAGCAGTGTGAACTGATGACAGAAAAGGGCAGATAGCATCATAGAAAACATCTTGCTTTTAAAAGTAATGATCTTTTCAGAAATTCAGGACATTCCTTCTATCTCCATCCATCCACTTCTGTTCCCTCACTCCTCCCCTCCCAAAAAAAAAAAAGAAAGCAGCAACCAACCTGGAGAGGACGCTTGGTAGATTATTTTATTTCCTTGTCTCTCAGGAACAACAGTGTGACACACGGCCAGCAGAGTGAGGAACTCCTGTATGTGCACAGCTGTGGGCTAAACACAACATCAGGAAAGTCAGTTTTACTGAGACACAGAGGCAGCTGTCCCCTAACCTGAGAAGATGACCTCTTAGACCACAGAAAATAAAAATAAAAAACGATCTGTTTCTTATTTTAGTTGTCTCATTGTCTCCAGAACATCAATGCAGCAGAGTTACAGGCCAGCATTAGCCAACTCTAATGATAAGCATCAGTTAAATTGCAGAAACCTGTGAAGCACTCAGCTCCCAAATACAAAAGCACCCCTTCTGTAGCACCCCTTGCTTCATATAGGCAAAACTGTACACCATAAAATGCTGACAATAGCCAAGCAACAGGATCTACTACGACTTTGGTGGCTTCCATGACAGTTTTTAGTAGATTCAGAGTAACCACACCAGAATTCAACTCATTGTAACTGCACCCTGAGTGAGATACTTCCAGAGCAGACAGCTGCTGCCTAACCAGCAGAAGGCACCATCGTGTGTCGTTCCAGAAGAATACATCATCCAGACAAGCAAAAATGTGATCAATGGTCCCTGTGTGCTGAGCATCACGAAAACACGAAATACACAATGCTGTTCACAGGCTGCGCAGTCACGGGTCATGTCTACAACGCTGAAAATGGTGCAGCACTTAGTCACAGGCCTCTGATTAGCTACAATTGCCAGAATTTACTGCAGAGACTTAAAATAAACCCTCCCACCCCATTCTTGCCTGCTTTGCACCCCTCCCCTCTTGCTCAGCGTTTCCAGTCTCACAGCAGTCAGGAACGGCACTCAACTGCCCAGCTCACAACCCAGCACATTAGGTTCGTCCACAGTTCACACGGACTTCCTTTGCTAAAACAGCTGGCTGAAACTGCTTCTGTTCAACTCTGCTCTAGCCATTAGAGCAGAGAGCTGGAGGCCAGTTGGCCTGCAGCTCCCTCACGAGGGGAGCGGAGGGGCAGGCGCTGAGCTCTGCTCTCTGGGGACAGCGACAGGACCCGAGGGAACGGCATGGAGCTGGGACAGGGGAGGGTCAGGCTGGGGGTTAGGGAAAGGGTCTGCACCCAGAGGTGCTCGGGCACTGGGACAGGCTCCCCAGGGCAGTGGTCACAGCACTGAGATTTCTGGAGTTCAAGACATGCTTGGACAACACTCTCAGACATAGAGTCTGATTTTGGGGTGGTCCTGTGTGGAGCCAGGAGTTGGCTTCAGTGACCCTTGTGGGTCCCTTCCAGCTTGGGATATTCCATGATCATACGATTCTAGTAGGTCCACCTCTGCTTGTCCCCAAAGTCATCGTTTGCAGTTGAGCTTGTAAACTTTCATCAGAATTTCAGCATATGAAAATGCTGCCTCGTTTCCAACGTTCTCATTAGCATAGCATATTTTATAGGGACTTTCATTTAACAGAGCCACTGTGAAGCCAAGAGCATTACAAGAGCTGTTAGCACAACATCAGGCCAAAAGAAACACTATTGTAATGTTAAAAACAAGATCTGATGTAGAAAGACACCAACTTTAAACTTCTTGTACAAGATTGTAGTAAAACTGGGAAACTGTTGGGTTTCTTTGTTTTTGTCTTTGCTTTTATTTATTTAATGTACAGAACACAACCTACATACTTGTATGACAGAAGGATTCACTGGCAAAAACGGGATTTCTATTAGAAGAAAAGAAATTACTACAGAAGCCACAGAAGAGTGGCAACTAATACATGCCATGTTTACACGGCTAAACAAGAAGTCTATCAGAAAAAGGAAATGTAACGCAGTCAGACTGCAGAGCCAATATCCACAATCTTGTTTTACTTCACGTATTTTGAAAAAATATGATAAAGGAAGTGACTGTTTCACGGACCTTTATCTTCGCACACATGCTACTGAATTGTACTGTCACATGTCACTGCAGTAACAGCCATCACTTTTGACAGGCTGGAGTGCAGAGGCTGTGTTCAGGAAAATGAGAGATTGCACATCGTCAGGAGCGAGAGAAACAGCAAGCCCACAGCAAATTGCTGGTCAGGAGGTCACTGCTACTCCGTTATTTGCAGCGAAAGCACTGCAAGACCTTCATCTCCACAAAACGAACAGCCTGCCAGATTCTCATTTCAGCGACCACTGCTGCAGACCTTTAATGTCCTTCTTACGAGTGTCTCACCTGGCCTCCTGCATGCTTTCATGCTACATGTTCAACCAGCTGGAAGCAACCTGGCTCTGGTGATGCCACTGATTTTGCTCCTTCCCACATCTATGTTTCTGCTGTCGAGCCAGCAGTGTAGTTTGGTGCTGTTTTGGTACATTCACAGCTCACAATGGGCTACGTGGCAGCCTTCCAGATCTACAGCAGCAGATCAGCAGAGGCCCATGTCAGCTCCTGCACGCAGCTGTCATTTGTTACCTTCCTGTGTTGTTCCAACACTGACACAATATTTATTGCACTGGCATGAATCAGGGCAGAGTGTTCAAATAATTGCTTCAGAGCTGTTACCAACCAACCTTGTGGTCATACTGGCTTCTGCGATCCCACATCCCTTGCACCACGCGGAGTTTAACCCCAGCAGAAGATCAGTTAACCCACAGGACTTAGAGCTTGCTTTATTGTTTATTTTCCTCTATTAAAGCAAAGGTCAGCAACTTTGCTAATCAAATTCTTACTGATTGTCTGTGAGGCATTCCTTGCCTGCTTTTTGTTTGAAGCTCAGCTTTATTTTCCTGCTCCATTTATCTGCAGCAGGAGCAAAGGTTGCATAGGTCGGTCTTTTGCTCCTCTGCCCACAGGTCTCTCTCCTTGTAGGTTCCTTCTTTCCACCATTTTTCTCCCTGAGAACCAATAGTTCTGAGTCAAAGCTACTGCTTCTCTTGGAACAAGGTCAGTGTGGAACACCTGGTCTATAACCTCCTGCACCAGCGACATATCCCACTGATTAAACATAATTTAAAAGCATGACCTACAATGAAAGTGGAGTTGCCTTATCTAGAAGACACAGCATTATCCACCATGGAGCAGGGCACGGACCACTGGTCAGGAAATATTATCAAAAGTTCTCATCCCTTCGCATAAGGTGCTCTTCTCTAGACAGAGGGAACAAACGACGGGGTGAAGCTCAGTCTTCTGAGGGGCAAGTTGTACTCCGCAGAGCTACTTATCTGCATGCCACGTGCAGTTATCTGGGTCTCCTCACTCCTAAGGAGTGACACTGCACCACTCTAGCGAGCTACTCACAGCCAGATGAAGTTACAAGGAAATTATATATAAAGTTAAGGGTTACATTCAATCTCTATTCACTTCAAGCAGCATCAGGTCAGTGTCTCTGTGATATTTCCAGGTTAGCTGGACTGAGAGGTTTCTGAGCAAGAGGCCTAGAAATGGACAGCAAGATATTAAGGCACAGTCTAACAACTTGACCTTGCTGCTTTGAGTAAGTATGACACAATCTGCACCAAGGACAGCTAGTAAAATACTTATCCATGTCATTAACAGAATTAATTATGACTCCCCTTCTTAAAGAGATATAAAAAAGTGATCTTCCTAGTGTTTTGTTCATTAAAATATTTTGAGAGCAGTTGAGGAACCAGTCACGTTGGGCACCTGTACAACAGTGAGGCTGGTAAGGTTGGAGGCAATATTCCAGGAAAAGACTCAATATTCCAGGAAAAAGACTCGAGCAACACGTGGCACTGGCATATTGAGAGTTAAATGAAAGTTTATCTTGTCCAAACCACTGAAAAATGATCAATGATTAAGATACGGCCTTGTGCTCGAGTAAAAGAAAAATGCTCAAGACCCATACATTGCCAGGGCAAAAGCTAAGAGTGACAAGTATTTCTTGCCAAGCAACAACAATTTGTGAGCTGTAAAATGACAGTTTTACAGGCAACAGTTACTTGCTGAATTAAAGCCTCCCAGAGGTTCTTACCACCTAAATGGCGAGATTCCTACCGTACCTTAAATTCTAGCTTTTCATCCCAGTAAGTAGTGGTATGTGTTTCTTGTTCTCCTTTCCTAAGGAAATAAGAATCATCTTACTACAGTGGTGACTTCAACAAAGTCAGATGGACTAAAAGCCTCGGTTCCCACACACTGCATAAAATTAAGCAGACATCAGACAGCTGGAAACGAACACTTTCACTGAAGCAAAGGCTCAACAGGAGCACAGGGGTTATCTGTTCTGCCTGGCCAACTGCTGAACTACTCATCACACATACTCACTGAACGAATTCCTGCGTATGTAGCTACTCTGTGGGCTTGCTTCTTGTCCAATTGGTAATTTGGGGGCCAGAGAAGTGAGCTGAGATGAGAACTGGAATTAGCAGAGGAAGTTAGGAAAGAATCCAGGGAGACAGAGGAGACCAGGACAAGATCCAAGGTTATTACTCGTTGCTTCTTGACCATCTTCCCTGCACTCTTCATGTGCAGATGCAAAAGGGGGACAGAGGGGGGCTAAAAATCCTGCATCTCCACTCAGTTATTCACAGTACACATGCAACTCAAGCACTAAGATAAAAAATGCTTTGCTTAATCACCAAACATTCTTTTAAGTCTTTGGAAATACTTGCTCTTCTCTTACTCTAATAGCTTATAGCATTTCCCTACAGAAACAAGGCAGCAGCGTATTCTTGGCTCTGTGACACAGTTCACCCATCCAACAGAAGCTGCTACTAAAAAGGCACAAGCAGATAAACCTCGGTACTTTCTGCTACACTAAAAGCCCAGAGAAACCAAGAGCCTCCGCATCTTTTTCAGAAGTTATTTTTCCTTGGAGCACTTCCTACAGAGCAATAATTCTTCCACTATTAGTCAAGACTGGACTTGGCCATCAATCAGGCCTTACAAAGCAGTGGCCAAATAGAGCTATGAAACTTAGAGGTGCTGCACGATGTTAAAATCTTCCTACCAGATGGAAGACAGTCTCACGAGGAGGAGAAATACATTATATTTTTATTTTTGACTTGGAAAGAAAATTACTTGGCACAGAGACAGCTCTAAACTAACACATGCAAGTGGATTGAAAAAAAATGCAATCTTCAAGACCAGAGCAGTGAGCAGTTATTGAGTGTTCGTGGAAGATATCACACTGACAGCTCCATCTGCAAAAAGGCAAATGTTTAAAGGGAATTCGTTGCCCAGCTGAGTACAGCAGCATCTGACCCCGCAGGGCTGCTTGTATTAGAAGATCCATTTCATTACCTCAGTTCCCTAAATGGCTGAAGGTTGTCACACAAATTCAAATAGCATCTGCGTGTATCAATTAGCTATGAAAACTAAGACACTAAAGAGATTTATGTAGGAGACAATCTGTACACTGCCATAAAGCAAAGGGCCGGAAACATGTTGAGTATTCACTCTCCCACTACCCTGCAGTCCAGCCCTCACATCACTGATGTAGTTTGACAACTAGACCTGGATTTTCTAAGAATGCAAGAACTGCATGCAACACGTTTTTTTAGGTCTTGTGCCAAATCATCACTTGTCAGTGGGCGGCATGCATCCCTCCAGCGCAGCCGAGTGACACACAAGATGACTTCCCTGTAGACCCCTAGAAGCAACAGCTAGTGAGTAAGAGCCCAAGCATACATTATCTGCAGGCTGCGCCTAAATCAGTAGCCTTTAATGCAGAACTTGGAACGCGCAACTGCCATAAACCCTAACTGTAGCTACATCTTAACAAAGGGAACACAGGAACGGGAGGGAACCCACATCTTGTCTGCAAGTGTTCTGATGATCTGCACTGCAAAGTCTTTTTTTGCAGATGATGGCAAAAGCCACGCAGGAAGCCACTACTTTATCCTGAGAGGGCCATCTTCCTGAAGGTCAGATAACAGGAGCCATCTTCAGGCTCTGACACCTTGACGAACATGCTGCAGTACACAGTAATTAAATATTCCTTCAGACATCTGCATCATGTTGCATTTCAAGTACTGTAAAGCACAGCAGAAAGCAAAGCTTTGAACAGTATGTTGTAGCTTTATTTCAGTTGCTCATACTAAACTTAGCCAGCCCAGTTACAGATGATACACTGTTTAACAAGGTGAGCTAACCAAGTTAGCTGTTTCAGCTTGCACTTGCAGACAATGTCCACATCCCCTACTGTGGGACAACTTCTGCAGACTAGAACGGGTGTTCCTTTTTTTTTCTTAAATACAAGCAATATAAAATTGTCATGTGTGCAGCCAAATGCTTCGTAGGTGCACATTTTCTGAATAAGAATGAAATTGACAGTCCTAACGACTAGGGACAGCCCTTTCAGACACAATCAGTTAGGCTAAAATTAATCATCACTTGAAGTCTCAGCCATTGCAAGCTTAAGCTTGCAATTGAGCCTTCATTTCTTATGCCCTTTCCATAATTTCCATCATTTGCAATATTTGAAGCAGTTCTCAACAGAACCACCTTGTAATGCCTTGGAGTATAGTTAAAAATGGTATTTTAACAGGAAGGTTAACAGGAAGGATGTTTGAATAGTCTTCAAATAAAAGGTGGTAATATTTAAGTCATTTTTCTTTTAAAGGTTTATGATTTCTAACATCAATTCCTACAAGACACCATCTTCCATATACTGCTGTATATGAAGCTGTTTTATAGCTAGCACCCATATTCAGTGTCATTGTTTCTTCAGCTCAGCAGTAAGCCAAGTGGTCAGGAAGGGGTTGGAGGAAACTATTTTGTTTCCTATTTATCTCTGCTTTCATCTGTTTTATGTCATACCTGCAGAGCAAACAATCACCCAAGCAAATGTGTTGAGCAGTCAGTTCCAGACAGACCACTAACAGGGTGTTCAAGAGACATGTGGCATTCAAGAACTGGACTTACATGGTCATTTTCGATGTTTTGCAGTAGTCTTGGGTCATCAAATTCACATGACTCACTGGTGGGAGGAGGTAGCTGGCTGTGGAGCAAGAGGAGACAAATATAACAATGTCAGTATTTCCATTCTTAATCATCTATTTCTATTACTTGATCTATATTGTTGGAGACAAAACTAAAATAAAAATCCACTGTCCTTGGAAATATTGTGAAAAAAAATCATATGACTAACACCCAAAATGCTGAAAATGAGCAATAGTTTCTTCGGAAAACCAACAAGAGCAGTTATGCTTCAAAATGCATTTCAAGATTCAAGTGTCAGCATACTTCCTAGGACAGATGTAGCAGAAACAGCTTTTAAATGTTCTTAAAACACATAAATAAAAAGTCAACTTGAAATCAAGATAGGCCACAGATCAATATCCCTATGCTTCCTCTCTAGTCAGTGAGTTTTGCTTTAAATTGATCCCTGGAGGATTTTCAGGCCAAGTACTCCGAGTTACTGTCTGGAAGAAACTCTTCAATAGAAGAGGAAGCACAAGCAAGCACAAAGGAGAGAAAAGATGGCGATAAAGAAAGCTGCAGCATAGAAGAGAGGCATTCACAGAAATTCCATCTCAGCAGAAGTAACAACATATCATATCACCTTCTTCCTAAAAGGTGATGACAAAAGTTAGCAGGATCACTAGAGAAGTATAAGAGCTCATCAGGAAGTAGTTTCCAACAACACTCAGTCTACACATTTCTTTGATGGGAGCCCACTTAACTGTATTTGATATTCTAAAATATATCAGCCCTCTTTGGCTCTTTCCCCCTTCCACTGAACATGGTACAGTGACGCCTCCTGTGTAGCACTTCCTTTTAGGTTTTCATTTCAGTCTGTGGAGTGGGAGAGACACTTCACCCCTATTCATTAAATCTGAGTAAGAGTGCTTCTTGTGACATCAAATCACAGAATGGATTGGGTTGGAAGGGACCTTAAAGCCCACCCAGTTCCACCCCCCTGCCATGGGCAGGGACACCTCCCACCACACCAGGTTGCCCAAAGCCCCATCCAGCCTGGCCTTGAGCACCTCCAGGGATGGGGCAGCCACAGCTTCTCTGGGCAGCCTGTGCCAGGGCCTCACCGCCCTCACAGTGAGTGACATGAGACATTGCCACATCTAGTTTATCTACTAAAACATAATATTTTAATACAGGGATTCTTTTATTTTCCTTGTCGGATTTGAACCTACTGATGCAATGATTAGCAGTATTCTCAGATCGAGAGCCTGACTGTAAAGGTTACTCTTACCTTGCAACTTGGTTGTTGCCAATTGTAAATAAGCGCTGCATTAGCATGCATCCAAGCCAGCCCAGCCACTGTGCATCCCCCACCTTCCCTTCTCCCATCATCTCTCTGTGCAAAGAAGTTGTGTCACCACCCACCAGCTCTGCATAAAATGCTCTTCCAGTAGGAGCCTCCACACAAACACATTGTTCCCTTGGGCTTTTTGCTGTTTCAAATTTGAAAGCAGTCTGTTTATATAGATCGTCTACACAGAATAAGACATCTTCAAATATATTTACCTAAAGTCTTCTGATGAACGTTCTCTTTCCAACTCTGGAAAGTGACTGAGGAGTAGGAGGGGGAAAAAAAGAACATTTATTCCACTTTGCAAACTAGAAGTAGATAGAAGGCAGATCAATGAGTCATCATACATATAAACACTGGAATCATGGGTTCAGCTTTTCAAACACTTGAATCAAGTTCTCTACCTTATGAGATATCTGATTTAGCTACTCTGAAACTCAAAGGCTAATTTGCATGGAGATCTTAAGACTAGTCTTTTAAAATCTAGCACAAACAAAAGATACAGTACTAGAGAGTCAAAAAGCCAAGTGCTATGAAATACCAGTGTGACCAAAAGGGATCTCTTTAATAAAAACAGAACAAAAACAGTTTAAGTGCGCATCCCTCCTGTGCATGGAATATTCAACTCTTGCTTTTTGACGACTACAATTACAGTTATATTGCTGTAGTGAAATCCTGGTTATTTGAGCAAGTCACAGAGGCACGAGTGATGATTGCTGGTTTTAGGCTTTACCTTCTTCCCTCTGGAAAGGGTCAGGAATTTAGTACTTTTGGTTTACTTTAAATTACAATCAGACAAGTTAAGAAACAAAAAAGATTTCTCTTTACACTTAAAGTATTCTCCGGGTTTGCATTTCAGTTTTGGTTGCAGGACATGAAAATGAAAGCTTTAAACTGTGACCATAAAATATGCTGCAACGTAAACTGAACAGAATGTTCTAATCCTGTTCTGATACCCAAGTATGTATCATCAACATGCACATATTTAGCTAGAGAGTTTCTAAAGTCATACCTACCCATATGTCACTCCAGCAATACTGCATTTCTTGAAGTTCATGATATTACATGTTAGAGTACCTGTTTTATCAGAAAACAGGTATTTTACCTGGAAGAAAAAAAAAATTACTTGCAAAGTAACAAAACCTGAAACAAGCTGAAAACATATTAAGTTTCAGGAAAATTTTGGAAGTGACATAAGACCCAGAAATATCATAGTATTGGCCAGTGGAGGTTTACTACAGCTCGGTTTGTTGTACCAAAGCTAAACAAAAATCCATCAGGAGAACCCTAATGGCATTATTTCTTATTTATGTGTAAATGAATCAATGCCCAAGAAGTAGGTATCAATTGCCAAGGCTCCAGTGTATGGATGTGCTGGCTTACACTACTTGAACATTCACCGAATCTTTCAGCTGTATTAACATCATACAGAATGCCTGAAATTGAATTAAATGTTTTTTCACGTTCTTCAAGAACTGCTAGAGTTTAACACTGAAGAAACTCTGTTTTCTAAAGATCACCATGTGTTTTTCTCCCCTACACCCACAAACACTGCTCTGCAAGGAATATCATTGAGTGGTATTTCACAGGCAAGCAGAAGCTTTTTCTGTTACCCATGAGCCAGTCCTGAAGTCCGAGACACACAGCCATCATCAGCTGTGCAAACCAGAAGTCAAAGTGGGTACCCAAAATCTGAGGAACTTTGAGATATCATTTTGACATATACCAAAGTTTTAAAACACATCTGATCAAGTAGTTCAGTTAACAAATCCAAAAACTCTGGCTACTTACAAGGAATCAATGGTAAGCTATTTCTGAAAACATCTTAAGGGCCAATTAGGTATGTTGCACCATATCATGTAATTAATTTCAGGCAAAAATAAACCTTCAAATTACGGTAGTAACTTCACAACGAAGAAGTGCAAATACAAATCAGATTTTAACACTCCTAAAGAAAAGCCCCATTTAATTCGACAGCATGGATACTGACAGTTGTCCTGCTGAGCTGGACACAATAATTACATATTTTGCATACATAAATATTGTCTTCAAGGTGGAATACACAGGAACTTCAAAGTTCATTTGGTTCAGTTACACACGATTTTGGTGGTCACAGGAAAAAGCTAGCATTTCTCAGTGGTACTACAAAACTTCAGTGGCAAAGCTGTGTTCTGCAGTAGCCTTTTTTTGGAAAACCCTTCCATTTCGAAAGTCTCACTTGCAGAATTGCGCAGTATTTGCAATAAATATCTAAGAACTACAAGTTAATATACAATAATCATTACATGAGAAGAAAATGGAAATGCTTGTCAAGGAATAGCATCTCAATTAAGATTAAAACTGCATCTTTTTTGACTTGCATTTCTTGTTAGGCTGTCAGAAACTTGAAGAACTAAGAAAGGCTAAGGCTGTTCTGGCCTGCTCTTTAGCCAAGCTTAGTCCTGTACATCTTGTTTTGGTATACACAGCTCAAGGACAAAGTCAGTTCAGAGCAAAGGTGGGAAAAAATAAAAATAAAAATAAAAATCAGTTCCTAGGCTTATATTTGCTTGTATGACCTTGAATTTATCTTGTGATGTTTCATACTGGTAAGACTTGGACTAATGAAAGTAAAGAAGTTCCATTAACCTGAGCCACAGCGCAACAGAACACAGCACAGCTCACAGCGTTCATTCACACCTTCCAGCTTCCCCAGTCACAGAACAACATTATACATACCTAAGTTTTTTCTTACCTGCCCAAGTTCCTCATTAAGGTTTGAGGTTCTGGCCATTGCAGGTGTGTCTGTCTCAGGATAGTACATATCTATGTCCTGAAATGAGAGTAAAGTTAGACCCGTGCTAAGCAAATTAAATACTGCAGTCTCCAGTCTTCTTGTGTTGAGCTCCAACTTGGCTTGACTGCCTTAACTCCATCGGTGGAAGTTCTGACAAACAGCAACCAAGCTGATTAGCAGGGCTTCCTTTCCACGGGGTACCTCCCTACTGCATAAACCTGAGAAAAGTCTGACTCAATTAATGGTAATTTGGTATTTTCTTCATTGCACCCCCAGCTTAAGAATTACATACAATGGGAAGAAGTTCTAACAGGCCACTCTAAATATAGGTCTTAAGTTACAAGAACAACACAATTTACTCCAACCTGTGATTAAAAGAGACAATTAGTGACTTAGTAAAATCAACTCTTGATTACTATATTTAATTGGAAAGGTGAACAAAATAGCTGCTATAAGCAGTTCAGAGAACACACACAAACCAGATCTTATTTACTTGCATTTTAGAGGAACCTCTCTAACCTTACTGAAAGTCGCAGCATTACTGCATACCAAGACCAGGAATGTTTCTCCTCCACTTGTTACAGTTGAGCTTAAGACATCTCTAAAATATTTTCAGTACATAAGTGAAGAGAAACACTTTGAAGTCAGCGCCTGCACGAACAGAGGTATCACCACTCTGTAACATAAGGCACCACCAACTCATCTCCTCAGAGAAACATCACGACTCATACCATGGTGGACCTGACTACCAGCCTCAGGGTTTAAAAAAAGCACAAACAAGTTCCGTCTTTCCTTCTGCTGTGGCCAAGAGAAGCTACAGGGTACCAAGGAGTTTTCAAAAGCTATCTAACCAACCATGAATGAGTCTGCTGAACGACTTCTCCCATCTTGAAAGCCCAAAATATACAAAAGCAATCGTTTGTACAGGAGAGCTTCCTGCAACTACATCTTGTCCTTTCTTAGTGAGCACAGCACAAATTAGATCTTCTGAACTTCTCCCTGCCTTTCCCAGGAGTTGCATCGGGAACTCACCAGAAAGTCTGGTAAAGATTTCAGGTTTTTCATGAAACTTTGACAAAGTGATGTTAATACATCTTAGTCTTGTTACTTACCCAATTTATAAAAAGAGCCTGAGTAAATTTGACAACTTCCAACGTCACCAGAAGACTGATTGGAATAAGGTTGTTGTACAGGATTATAAATGTCAGCAGATTGTATCCAAAGTTGACAGACAGCATTCCTGTCACATGAAAGACACATGACGTCATACAGATGGCAGAAATCTAAGTAACACAATATAGGGGCAATCATCTTTCTGTAGTTGCCCTTATCGTATATAGTAGCACTAAAATAACCAGCAATTGTGTTAAGGCTTAGCAAAAGGGTCTTTTCAATACTGATTTCAATATTAAATATATAAAAGCACCCAAAGAACACGTGCCTGGAGACATAGCATACCACGTCAGGTGAAGAAGAGTGAGATTGGTGAGGATACGTATTAGAGATCAGAACACTTGCTAAATATTTTTTGCTGAACAGATGGCAAGATGTATGGTGTTCCACACTATAACCCAAATTTAGTGATTTATCCAATGTGTCAACTACCTCAATTAAGAGCCACCAATATCACTAGTAGCTTAACTTCACCCTTCAGAAACAGTGAATTAAAAACAGAGCAAAGAATAAAATTTGTTCTAAAAGTTGTCAGCATCAGCAGACTTGAGAAGTCACTCACACTAAAGAAATGAGTAAACAAAATGACTTCAGACATGGAGCAGACAAACTGAGGCATCCGGCTTAAGTAGAAGAGCTGTTAGTAACAGTGACAATGTCAGCCCTAAAGGGAAGGGAAAGCATTTATGAACAGCAGACAGGATCAGAAGTGGTCCAGCAGAGCACAGGGCAGCATCTCCTGTCCATGGTGCCAACCACAGCCTCTTTCCATACATAGTCTAAGTGCTTGCACCTGGCTCTGAAGCTTAGGGAACCACTTCAATCAGCAGAGCACCCAGTGCAATATGGTCACAGCCCGTAACTACGGGGATTCCGGTGTTACAAATGACTTGGGATGAAGGCAGCGGAGCAAACTAGGAGATAAAAGCCAAGGAGTTGTAGTTTGGACTCAGGAACCTCCTCCAAGCATGAACACACATGAATTCTGTATCTTTGCTCAATTAACACAAAGAACAGAAGCACACCCAACTGGAAAATACTCTTCCTAATACAGTCCTTATAGAAATCAGACATTTAAGAAAGAGTCTAAGTCTCCCTATCCGCCTGAAGAAAGCATTTCCCACAGTTAGTGAAGTGATGGAAATTGTGTGTTGAATTTATAGGGAAGCATCCATACAAACTACTGCCTCATACTACATTAAAGGTTGCATCTGTTTCATATTAGCACAAGTTCAAGAGTTTGTTTCATTCATCTTTTCCTTCTGTCATTTGAAGACACAAACTTTTAAACTTCCTCGTTAAAAAGCAGGGTGGAGGATAGGGAATAAGCTTGAAGTCACTGATATTGCTACCAGAAGACATTACAGCTACCAAAATCGGAGTGAAGTACAAGGCACTTCCATGTTCTTCCTATAAAAGTTCTTTTTCCCCCATTACTATCATGACTAAATTTTGTTTTAAACTCCTGAAGATCCCTTTTGCCATCTGTTTTTACCATCACCACCAGAAAGACAATTTGCAGTGAGAATTGTTTTCGGATTTACATCTCCAGGTGTTTGTAACAATATATTTTATACCTGGATAATACAACCCCCGAGACAGAAGTCTGATGGGCAGCACTGTATTTCTTTGCTAGGCATTTGTGTAAGGCCCATCTTTGATATCTGAACTAATAAATTCAAGGAGTAAGAATAAAAACAAATAACCCCCTTTAAGCAAGCTAACCAGTTTTCTCATTACTAATAATGGAAGTCAGAAGCCAAAGCAACTCTGAAACACACAGCAAATACAAAAATCACAAGATTTAGCATGCATTTCAGTTCTCTGCAACAGATTAACATATCTCATTGAAAATCAGGAAACAACACAGCTGGACAAATCCTTTTCTTCTGTACACAAGCATGAAACCCAAGTTAGCACCATGTATCTGGGACCTGCTACCCTTTCGTCATGTACATGATATGTACAGACATGATAGGCAAGGCAGTACATGACCTACTCCAAAACCAAATTCTGTGGAAATGCAGATGCACGGTATGTCCACAGTGCCGAAAAACCTTGAACAGCCAACACCACTCTTGCCACTCTTCTGATTCTTTCCTGCTCCCTGGGTGGCAACCCACTGACAGCTACCTAACCTTTCAAATGCTTTATTAACAGAAGCCTCGTTGGCAAGTTAATTTATGCCAGTCCATTCTACAAAATAATAATTAAAAAAAAAAAAAAACAATCTGGCCATCAAAAGTTAGCAACAGGCTGTTTCTCATGTGTCTTTCTTTCTCCATTTCTTATTTTATACATTCAGGACACACTCTGAGCAACCCTGCCAGCATACTCACTGTTGGAGCCAAGGTACCAGACGACCTCGCCGTGTGTTCTGTTCCACAATAAGGCACCTACAGAGCTCACGAGGGCCATGGTCAGGAGAATACAGAACAAAACCAGGATCTGCACGTTGGTTACTTTCTCCACGTTTGATCTCTTCAGAGGTGCTTTGGTTGAATTCTGAAGAGCAGCAGAAAGAGTCTGATAATGCCTTGAACAATATCAAGTAGCAAAAGCAAATTCATCCTTCGTTTTTAGTCAGTTACAGAACTCATCGCTTCAACTCTATGTAGCCCAATACTGTATGCAAAGGCCAACAAGGTCCTAAGAGGAGCCAATACTCCTAACAAGTGCTAAATTGACAGAAGATTGGACAAGAGAAACATTCAGTTCTACAGGTCTAGTACACATCTCCTTGCTGTACATGCCATTGATGGTCAGAGGTGAACAGCACATACCTGATTCTGGACTCTCCAAGCCCTCCCCATCATGTAACCATTAAAGTTGGCAAAGCCCTCCAAGATCACCTGGTCCAACCATCCCCCTACCAGCAATGTCACCCACTCACCCATGTCCCCAAGCACCACATCCAACTTCACCTTGAACACCCCCAGGGACGGTGATTCATTAAGGCAATACAAACTGTAGTCTTAACCTAACTATCTCCAAGTGCTAAAATAGTAGGGAGTCTTTACTATTTCCTCAGTAGCTAACCCTAATTTTTAAAAGCTGTATAGCTAACAAGTTATAATACAGTTAGTTTACTGACACAACGAAGTGTTGTGAGACACACCTCCATAAATTTTTATGCACATGTAACTTTAAGTTCAGTAGCATCCTTGTACTCCTCAAGATTTAATTTAAACAGGTATGAGTCAAACCATGTCATGAATTCAAATCTAAATACAGGCAGAATTCAGGGAAGTACATCAGCTTCTAGAATAACATGCTCCAAATCTTTAAGGGTATACCTGCATGAGTTTTGTATCATGTCCTGTATACACGACAATACCCAAGACCCATTGAGTGTTCCTCAGCTGTGCGCCTCTTAGCAAGATCTGGTCTGGACCAACAGGAACTGGGCTGCAAAGCAAGAAGGATGCAGCTCTCAATTCTGTACAATGCTTTCAGGAAATAGCTAGACTTTCAGCATTACTCCCCCCTCTTCAAAACTCTTTAACATAAGGAAAAAAAAAAGTATTTTAATGAACTTATATTGCCCACAATCTTATGTTATCCATGCAACACACGGTTTTCAGTGCTGTTTTGAAACCCAAAGCGCAGCAGAAGGTGAGTGATTCAAGAGAGCTGCTGTAATTGCCCAGAACTTGAGGCAGCTCTAAGCCTACTCTGTGCTTCACTTTATTAGCCTAAGTCTCACACCCATGACAGAGAAGCATCACACTTGCAAACAGACAATCCATTCAAAGCACACTATAGCCTTACACGTCATTTCAGAAACATTTTGGTAAAATTGCATTACCCATGAGACTTTTTCAAGCGAGAAGCAAGTGATCTGGCATTATTTTTGCATCTGGCACTATTCAGCTTACATAGCCAAGTGGGATACCTTTGGTGCAGGAAAACAAGTACAGCAAGGCAAAACCTGTACGCTCCTGCTGACTCTTCAAGTCCTACTACTTATAGTATTGAATGTATATTCCCAGTTCTTTTCTGTCATGAGTTGCAACAGATACAAGTCACACTGATAAGACTCCAGATTCTGGAATCATTTTCCTGTATATATCTCAACTTGGTACAGCCTTTGGTTCCTGTTGGACAGTAAAGGGTTCCAGTTTCCTCTCCATGTCTCCTGTAGCAGGAACCCCCTAAAAATACAACCATTTCCTCTGCTCTTTGTTAAGTGTCTAAAAGAAGAGCTGATTCCAAAGAAGCCATGTCTCACTTAAAAAGCAGAAAACTCCACAGAAAGGCAGAACTTTGTCATCTTACACTGGCAGATGCTCTGACTCACAGATGATAATTGTTTGCCTTGTGCCCACCCCACCCAAAACAGGCATCTAATCAATGTTGGAGATGAAAAGCACGCAGGAACTATTTCTCCCAACCAAAAGAGTTTACAGCTCTGCTGTCAAGCTGGTACCTTTGACCGTCTAAGCGCAAGTTCCCAGTGAAGTCGTAGAGATGGCGGTTCGGCCCTTCGCACTCGATCCTCCCAGATACCTTCATCAGTTCTTCTCTTGACTGGAGACTAGCAGTTTGAGACAATCCCTGCACAGACCAATCCAAGAGAGGTTCTTGTCAAAAAATAATTAGAAAGACAACTAGGAAAAAAAAAGTTATTTCTTCCAATAATTCAGATAACGAATTTGCTTGGCTCTGGGGTTTTCTCATTTTGTGTTTGTTTTTAGATGAGTAATCAGTAACTTTCCCACAAGACTTAACTATCATGGACGTACATGAGCCTGCTTATATAGGATTGTCTTAAATCCCTCTACCAAAAAGCCTACACGATCTGTGTGATGAAGAGGAAATTCATATCCACAAATGTTCACATGTGCAGGAGGAAGTAGGATAGAAGCACCAAGCACAAGCTTGGCTTTTCTCTCAAAGTGTAGCTCTGCTGATGTATTACTGCTGCTAAATATAGTCCTTCTTAAGCGTAGTCTCTCCTAGCTCACTACAGCCGTTGTGCTCTGACCCTGCTCAAGGTTAATTACAAACCCACAATGCAACCCTAACCTAACACATCGCCACTCCATCTGAGACTGCACTCACAACACTCCATTGCTTTCCATCTGATTACCTCCACCTGCTAAGAGTGATCCATTTTTCAGTTTCTCTTGCCAGAATTTGACTGCAGCACTGCAAGCCGGAACAAGGCTTTAAGAAGAAACCCTCCACAACCTTATTTTTGTATTTTAAGCACGTGTCCAGAAGGAAATAAAATCTGACAAGAACCCCAATCTGATCTATCAGGCTGACCCAGAACAGGAAATCACGTTTCCTCAAGTGTAGTAAACAAGCTTTTAAACCGTATTTTACATATATACATATATGTACATGTATATACCACTCAGTATATCAAAATGCTAATCCAAACTCATTTTTCCTAACTCTGGGAAAGAAGGCAAAGAGATTCTGAACTCTTTCTAAACACCATAATGAAAAGGATTTCTTCAACAAAACTAGAAACATCAAACTTAACCCCACTACTTAGCACCAACAGGGAACAAGTTAACTGAAGCATAATAAAAGGTTCCTTTGAGCACTCCAGAGGGAGAAGCAACAGACTGGCACATGTGAAAGCAGAAATTGCATCTCTGACCACAACTACAAGCTTTTTTTTTTTTTTTTTTTTTTGATAAATACAGCACTTTACCACTTCCATTCTGCTTACTCTCTGGAAGTGCTGTGTATCAACACAACTTCTTGCTGAAGTTCTTTATATTAAATTAGTAAGAAATGCCTGGGTTTCCCAGTAAGATCAGTATTATCAAATAGTTACTTGATAAAAAAAACTCATTCATCAATGGGCACAATTAGCTTTGTAGCTTCGTATTTCACTCTCAAGAGTTTCAGAGCACTAGCAGTGTTACTCTCTGCTTTAGCCTAGACTTCCACCATCTCTCCAAAAATGGAGAGAAGTCCAAAAAAAGTTTAAACTCACCAAAAAAAAAAAAAAAGCCATTAAGCCATTATTGTAATCACTGTGTCTTTAAAAACTCCACCTTTGGGGAAAAATTTATCATGGCTTAGGGAAAGCAAAAAGGCACCAATAGATAAAAGACTACCTGAAAATCTATTCCAAAAGCTGTGTCAACAGATCCCATTTAGCAAGGGAGTAGAGAGCAGATCCATAGTACATTCACAGTTTCTAGTTTTTAGTAATAGTTCTGTAGCTTTTGCATCTCCAATAAATACTAATGCAAGAGCTACAACTCATTCTCAGTACAAACCACCCACCAGAAAAACTACGCTAGGCTTCTCCCAGCTACAATGCTATATGCATTTAAGAGTGGATACCTCAATATCTTCTCGGGATTAGAGATGAGCTTGACTCAAAGAGGCAGACGAAAAAATCTAAGTATTTGGAGTGTTTCACATTCTGACAGAAGTTACTGCTATCATTCGCAAGCAGTAAGACTGGTAAAAGTACTCCCTGCACCTCAAGCAAAACACAGCCAAGGTCTGCTTGATTCCTCTTTTAGGCTTATGTTCCCCCCTTTCCTCTGGATTAGTTCCTTAGATTTGTACATGAAACATTATTGCTTGGGTTTGTATCTGTCAGAAAAAAAGGCTTACAGCAACCTGGAAAGAGATGTATATTTTACTGTCTTATTTTATTTATTTTAAACAGTACTAGTACTGCTGTCATGCAAGCTACCGTCTGCCTTGCAGCTAACACTAGTACCTAGCAGAAAAACAGCAAAGTTCTCGTTGTTTTACCTGTCGTATTTTAAGATTCGTCTCCCCATCGAGATTGGCTGTTTCGATATAGCACATGGCTTGAGGTTCACTGTAAGGAGCACAACAAGACTGTCAATATTGAAAATTAATTACTTTTTATATACTACTTTTGCAGTGAAGTGGTCCGTGATACATGTCTTCAATACACTGCAGAAGAGAAAAATCAATACTCGTGGCATAAAACCATGAAAGAGCCAGCTAAGAGCACACATTTTTCAGACATGCCTTTGAATATGAATGCTCTAATATTAAATTATACAGAAGGACAGGTCTAAAGAATTTTACAAATCACAATTAACTTGGATGCCTGAAAAAAATATTTTACACTGTAGTCCGTAATATTGCTTCAGATTGCATGAGCTATGGATAAATGCAATGCTAATTAATGAGCAGTGTAAGAAGTGGACACGCAATGGGATGAGGAGGGTAGTGCCCTCTACTACTGAGCTTTGTCTGTGAACCACGCACACTAAAGGTTGTGGCCACAGGACCACCTTTAAGTTGAGAAACTTCTGGAAGTACACGTGAAGTCACTGCTAAGCAGTGTTTATTTCACCCCTTTTAAAAAAAAAAGAGAAAAGGTATGATAAGATTGAAACAGAGCTGCATCTTCTAGAGTAGCAAAAAATCTTCCTCATAGTTGTCCAGATTTGCTGTTAGTCGAGGTCTTACCTATATCTGAAGTGGAAAATCTCTGCACAGAACAACATTACCTTATTACAGTACTACCTAACACCAATTATTTCCTGACACACTGCTTAAGATTTAAAACCTCTGTATGGAACCACCAAAACTGTTTTTACCACTGCCTTTTTAGGCTGTTAGGGAACATCAGTTTCATACCTGGACCCAAATCATGTGCTCCTTCAGTATATCGCTATTCATACTCTTGAGATGTTGCTATTTGCTTTCCAAAATAACCAATTACAGCAAACATAATTAGCAGAAGCATCAGCAACAAAAGGCTCCTTAGGAAAAGTATTGTTAAGAAATGGACAGGTACACATGTAACACAGTAAGTAGCTAGATTTTTCTCTCCATTGATAGTTTCTTCAAGAAGAAAGGTGAAGAGACTGTCCTTTACCTCTTCCTATAAGATCAACCTGAACCCAAACCCAAAGAAGTCATAGTGAAAGTTCAGCTTGGTTCCAATTGTACTTGTTAGAAACAGTTTATCCACAACAACTGGAGTGGTTAACTCCTGAGGTAGATCTCTCACAAGGCAATTCCTTGCATTTCCACAGAAATGTAGAAGTGTTTCCATACAAAGCTTTGTTTGGGTTTAAATCACTTCATTTTTGTTTCACGTAAACTTATTCTGTACGTGAACTTCATTTGATGTCACCTTTCTTCTATGAAGCAAAAAAAAAAAAAGAATCAAGATAACAAACAATCATCTATTTCAACTCCGACACTCAGTTCAGACAGAAAACACACACAAGCAAGAAACTCTCACCCATTCAGAGCATGCAATGCCTTCTGGTGAACTGAGGACACATAGCATCATCATTTAAAAGACTCATGGAAATAAAACCAATCATATAGCAGAACTGCCATAGAAATTGCTATTTATTTCAAGCAAAGCATCTCCTAAAATCAAAATATTTTGGGTTTAATTCTTCAGTTATATGATTAGCAATGATAACAAGTTAGTAGAATAATATAGAACAAAAAGCTGACCCATGCAAGTTAAGGTATAAATCAGAAATTAGTGTGTTTTTTTTTTGTTGTTGTTCTGTGGTGTTTGGTTTTTTTTAGTGTAATAAATTAAAGAAGTTCTAGCAGAACAAGTATTTCTCAATACTGAAACAGAAAGTTATTTATGTCTAAGAGTGTAGCCTAATTAACTGCATGTGAAGGTTGACAACTGCTCATTATAAAAAATTGTTTTTGTTTTAAAAAAAGATACCTCTACCCTTGATCACATGAAATTTGCCTCTTTTCAGTACTTAAAGGGGACTTATCAAAAAAAAAAAAAAAAAAAAGACAGAAAGTGACTTTTTGCTCAATCAGACAATGACAGGACAAGAGGGAGACCAGAGCAACCTGTCGAAACCAGTCATCTCTGTCGAAAAGTATTTGTGTGGACTGAAGAAAATCATGAAAGCAAGGTGTCTGTCTCTACTTGGAAAAAAAAAATAAAAAGTAAGTGTGAACACAAACAGCACTACTGTCTCTTGTTCAAATCTCTCTTTCCTGTGTGCTTAGTGGTGTTGATTTGACCCCTTAAAGCTGTCCAACAAAACATATAAGATTGTTCACCAGTTGAATACCACCTAAATGCTTCCACAAATCACCAACCAGGCTTCATTTTTCACCATATCTGTTTCAATTGTCCCACATCCCACAGGAGGAAATGAGAAGTACTCATGTTGCTGTTGCTACCACACTAGGGATGAGGCAACATATGTATGGCCCAAAGGCAACGAGTGTATGAACGAAGCCCAAAACCTATTCTGCTGGCTACTTATTCAGATGCCAGCTGGGCTAGCATTTTCAAACTGTTTGAACAGCTTTTGAAGAAATCTTTCCTGAGGAGTAAGAAAATATCCTGGAAATTCAGTGGAATTAACTGGAAGAAAACTGAAAATTCCTTGATTAAATGGAGGGGTCCTCAGAGGGCCACAGAACAATTAACTGCACCAAGCTTGTGCAACAGATCTTCCATCTTCCAAACTCCATGATACACTTGGTGTATTACAAGTACGTAATGCTACCAAGTCTTTAAGAAGCCTTCTTTCTTAAGAACCCATCAGCAATGCAAAAAAAAAAAAAAATTGCCTAGTAAAGCATGTTTTGACATTGTTGGTCTGATTTTAGATGTGGAGGAGACGTAGTGTCATCTGATGTCTGTTTTTACCACTAGCAAATACAGAGTTTAGAGTCCTCTGCACCTCAGTTCATCAGACATTTCCACACCCACTCAGGATACCTGGAAGATAGAATGATCATGTCTGCTGGAAGATGCTGCCCATTGGTGACCTTCACAATATCGCCTACTGCTACCTGGTGAATCAGGGGCAGGAGAACAGTAGCATGGAAGAGAAAAACAAACAGTATGCTCGTCTGCAATGTTAGTTGGTTATTTTCCTTCACCTAACAGAACATCATGCACAAAACTACAGACAGTGCTACTGGAGGTCAGAGTAGTTTTCACTGCAAATTTGAGAATCTAGTGCCAAAACCTTCCCTTTTCTGAGGCTAAGTAAGGTATTCTCTATAGAAAAACTAAATATATACTCTACTGAAGAGTGTAAAATTCTGTGGCTTATTTGTAGAAAAAGTGATTGGTTTATTCAATAATCCAACTATTATCCAATTTTGAGTTCATTTCTTTAAGTACAGTCTTATCTAACCCACAGAAAGATTTCTCCAGGTGAAAAAGTACCTTAACTTAAAGGTTACTCTCCTCAGGTGTTTCTCATATTTTTTCTCCATATTACTCATGCACCTAAGTAATGCACAAGGCACTGCTTGTATTAGTCCCTAGCAAGAAGCATCATTTCTACAGATAGACAGCATCAACTAGTTCTTCACTAGCCTGGAGTCACTTGAGATTTGTGAAGTTATAATTTCTGGAGTACAGAAGACCTAACAATTTCCAGCACCTGTAAAAGGTGTCACATACTCAGTCCTTCTTACCAGTGAAGTCCCTTGCAACTCTCAAAACAGTAAGCCAGGACCACCCAAAGCATATCAGACTGGTGAGCATCCCCTGTATTGCCCATTGAAATGGGCCTAAAATACTTGAACACGTTAATTTATTAAAAATAAAACAGATGGCATGTTTGCACAGGGAAAGTCATTAGCCCTGTTTGGATCCCACTGAAAACAAATTCTTTTTTATTTCAGCAAAATAAAAAAATATAGGAAGTCTGCCTTAGAGTAAACATGTTGCTAGCACAGAACAGTTCATCTCTAACAACATAAGCAAGCCTGGACAATATGCAGGTGCAAGACACAGACCAATTTGGGAAGTGCTTGAGAAGACAAAGGGTATAAACAAGGGGGAAGGGGAAGGAACAACCACAGACTGCAGGCTCAGCTTCAACTATTATCTTTGCACTCAGTATCCTCGTTATAAACAGGGCATCAACCAGCATAAACAAACACTACCACGAGGCTTCAGAATCCCCAGGAATCTTTAGTTTAGTTCTGTTATAGTCTAACACTTCAGCAGGATTGCATTTAGGTCTCATGAGCTATGTCTCATTTCCCAGAGGTTATAAAAGACTGTACTTTTCCTTAGTTTCCTTTATTAGTTAACAGAGCTAATTTTGTCTTTAAAGGGAATTAAGAGCCACAGTTAGATCACCGCATCCTGAAGGATTTCAGCAAGCTCTACCAATAAATCTCAGCAGGCCCCAGGACAGGGCTTCTCACAACCTGCTGAGAAACCATGCTGCAGGGCTTCCCTTCCTTACTTGAGCAAAACCCTTACTAATTAGCCTCCAAACATAAGACCTTTTGAGCACAGATATCAATATAAGCCTGTTAAACTTCTCTGAGAAGTACAACATTGCAGTGAAAGTTCCTCTTCTAGACACGGACAGAGAACAAAATACTATTTGTACCCTGGAGCATATTAACTATCAAGCAAGAATACTTAAAACAGTTCATCAGCATCTGTCTGAAACATCGTTCTAAATTTTTAAGGTTGGTACTCAGTGCCTTGCTCATGGCATTTTTCATTATTGTAACACAGAAGATCCCCCCCCACCCCAGGTCACAGGGAATTCTCACGCAAGGCATGGTAACTCTAGGCCTCTTACTTTATTCCAACAGCAAAAATTCGTGAACACCTTCTCCTGCCTCTAGTTTTACCTACCTCTTTCCATATAATGTTCTGCCACATCCCATTTCTTAGAACTGGAAAGAAAATGTGAAGTTAGATCAGAATAAATAACCAAAACACAGGCAATTTTTAAAAACTAGATCAGCAGCAGGGAACATTGACTGGAGTGAGAACTAGCACACAAATCAGAAAAATACTTTTCAGAAGTTTGGACCACATTTTGTCCAAAGCTATAGATATTTGCATCAAAGAAAAAAAAATAAAATAAAAGAGGATTGTCTTAACATTTACATGCAATCACTTATCGCCTGATAGAAAATAGCTTGTGGCCTGATTTCTTGGCATTTCATTTGCAGGAGGTGGACATCTTTACTTACTCCTTAAATAAAAGGGCACCACTGCTCATTGTTAATCAGTACTGGGAAGCATCTTCACCATATGAGTCTTTTTGTTTGTTTGTTTCTCACCTATTCCCTTGTATTTCACTCCATTTTCACTCTGATCCACCTAGCCTCACTGCCATCTCATTTTATGCTACAGGGCTTAGACTTCAGTGTCAAGCAGACCCAAAACCCTACCAAAAAGCAAAGATCAACTTTGACAGAAGTAGAATCCTACGCGTCAAAGCTGAAAGGGATGGGGGTGAGGGGTTTTGGGGGGAGCAAGGAACTGAAACAGGCCTTGGCTTCTGTAGGGCCCAGGTCTGATGGTGTCTTAACACACTCATTGATCATCTACTCAGGAACATTGTCTGCCCAGTAGCTCTTCAGGTACTCCTGCATGTACTTTATACGACCCTAACCTAAGCAGGAATGTCAAATATATTCATATATGCCCAGCCACTGTCAGGTAACCAAGGCCAGTCCAGCTCTGAGCACATCACATACACCTAAATAAGACCAAACCCTTCACTGAAAACAGCTGTGGCCAGTCTTTAGAGATGCACAGATGTATTACCGAAATGTGTGCAACAGATGAAGGTTGAAGAGCCTGGCCCCTCTATTTGAGGTGTAAACAATTTTCTCCTCAGTCCTATACAATTCACACACGTAGCTCATTTGAACAGCACACCGAAGTCCCCAGAAGGTACAGTTCTACCAGATACAGCCTCAGCTGTCCAACCCAGGCTATACAATTGTGAAAAAAAAAAAAAAAAAGTTGAAAAACTTTTACAGCATCTGGTGGGTTTTTGAACAGTCTGGGCAGTGTTCTGGAGGGGGAAAAAATCGCTTAGTTTTCATGGAGGGGCTGAGAATTGTCTACTTTGGGCAACCTTTAAGTTATATCAGTGATTAAATTCTGAAAGCTTCATCCCCCCACTTCTCACCCCCAAGTGTGACATTGCCAGCATCAATCTGAAACACTCTGTAACGTTTGGTGCTAACACACCTAGTCCAAAAAGACATCCGCTCACTACCATTATGACGGTTTAAGCAACAGTATTGTTTTAAAAAAAAAAAAAAAAAAAAAACATGTTCTGGTATTCAATATTTACACTTCAAATATTTAAAACTTAGTCTTACCTAATGTTTTCTTTTTATTCACCGCACTGTCTGCCTTATGCCTTTTCTGCAAGGAAAAACATTTCATTACGCCTCATTACAATTCATTAGATTCTGAAACTATTAGAGCTAGAAACAGGACAGACTACAAGAGGATACACCGGGTCCTTTTTGCCTGTATGACAGTTTTGAAAAAAGCCACATTGATCATCTAAATCCGAATAGTTTATAAAAGAAAATAATGTGACTTTAAGACATCCCCATGTTGAAAATCAGACTCAAACCTGGATCGATAGCAGAAGACTTAAGTCTCCAAAACTGTTTTTTTCGGAGAGGAAAAAAGCAAAAGTAATAGTGAGCGAGAGTGTATTCTAATGAAAGCACTAGTAAGCAAGTTTGAAGAAGTATAAAGAATCATTCCAGTTTTCACTAAGTTGCTTCCATACAACTTCTTTGATTGCCATTTAGCTGTAACAGAAAACACTTAATTTATCTCAGCGCGCTACAGAAATTCTACTAGTGTCAGCATCTTTGAAAATAAAACGGTACTTTGCCATCATTCAGCATTTGAATTGACTTAGAGATGCACAGCTTTATGGCAGTTTATGGCTTTTTGAAGCACCCCTTCTGTTGTTAGCACAGATTCCCTATATAATAATCCATACTCACATAGTCTTCTATGATTTCTTTGATGCCAGCAACAGTTAGAATAAATAGCAATGGCACCAAGGTGGTATATCTTCCTGTTGGAGAGACATCTGGAATTTGCTGTGAAGAGGGAAAAGAGAGATCCATTCTATGTTAAGAGTAAGTTTCCAGTAAATTTATCATTTTATGCAATTATCTCAGCAGAGAGATGGTAGAGCTTAAACTCTTGTTTCTGTGTGATCACCATCCAAATTCAGTAGACAAACTATCCTAAAAGATCTGAAGAAACTACTACTATTAAATTAGATGATGAAGTTGTTGTATAGGCCTGTTATTTTGAGTCTCCTCACTTAATAAGGAAAGCATTCAACTGATGTTTATCACTGATTCAAAGTGAATACCTGGACTATCTGAACAAGCAGCAGCTTCACACGAATCCATACATGCTATTTCCAGTACGGTCAATAACTCCGTATTTTATGATAGCACTTGTTTTCATTTATTAATAATATAAATATCTTGATTTCAGGAATTATGTTGAAAAAAGTATCTATAGTACCCTCTAATTTCAACTATTAAGTATATACCTTTGTAACATTACTATTTAATATACATTTAGAACATACAAGCACGAGGATTCAAGTTATTTAATAACTGTAATGCAGTAAAAGTTCAGTAAAACAATAAAACTCTACCTGCAGTAAGGCAATGAAGAGGAAGAATGCATTTGCAGCTTTTCTTATCTGCTCATACAGGAATCGAGGTAGAAAAGTCACCACGCTGTACTTGGCTGTGCTGCAGGTCAAAAGATACTGATTTTAGGGCTTCATCTGAATATCATACAGGGATTATGACAGAAAAAAATCAAGTAGATTTCTAAAGCCATTGTTAGACAAAGGTTTAAAGCTCGTACAGTAAAGACAAGTATAGAATATGAAGGGATAAAGTTGTCTGTGTTTTAAGAACCATAGAGCTTAGGGATATGGTTTAGTGGGGACTGTTAGTGTTAGGTCAGAGGTTGGACTCGATGATCTTGAGGTCTCTTTCAACCTAGAAATTCTGTGAGAACAAGAGGTATCATACAAAGCCAGAAGGCTGATGGTCCCCCTTTAATCAGTAGAACCTTTATTACTGGAAGAACCAGCATATAACGTGCCATCTGTCCAAACCACATACCACGAAGAGGCAGCCTTTTAGTTCAGGCTGAAGCACCTGAGTGCTAACCCCCATTATAACCTGGATTGTAACACCGGGGTAGGCAGAGTTAAACAACATTAAAATGAGAAATTCAACACTGCTATTTTTGCACTGCCTCTTATCCTAGCTCAGAACCATCCTAGGTTCCGTTATGAACAACCTTCCGTAATAACAACACACACTTTTTCAGAATAAGATTTTATTTTTCCACAGGTAGTGGTTTTTGTCCATTTTTTAAAAAGGTAGAAGAAAAGTACAGTACACTGACTTGTCTCTAAGCTATGAAATTACTTGTCCTCCTCACATCCAACCCAGCTATGGCTGTTACAGTAAGCATGACTACAATTTCAGGAAAAGTGCCCAAGATGACAAGAGAGTTTAACCCCTGGATTTTTAAATGAGTTATATCAGCCTCACCCAAGTTGTCAAATTACCAAAAAAAAAAAAAAAAAACAGCTTAAAAGAGATCAAGACCATTATATGCAAGCCCTTGCTCCCTGAACACGATTTACTTCATGATCTACACACTTCCCTGACAAAGGTTCTGCAGCATGAATTTTCTTGCACAGTTTGAGCAGCATGAGAGAGAGTCCATCCAGCAGCATCCGCGCAGCATTGCATTATATGAAAAGAAAAATACATGCTTTTTACAGTTAAAAAAGCAACTCTGACTTATTTACCATGGAATTACCACAGCACCTTCCTTCTCTCATCATCAGCATGAGATGGAACTTTAAAAACCAAGTGCCTGCAGCTAGAGTGCAGCTGTGTCCCCCAGACACTGAACGTAATCCCTGAAGAGCCAGCCAGCGACAGGCTTTCTTTTTGGGTTTTCAGCTTTTAAGATAAAGGTGGTTTATGTTTCCAGGGAACAGAGAACCGAAAGATCATCCTCCTTTCATGAAAGGAGGAACTGTTTCCCGAAGCACCACTAACACAGCCCCTCAAACACAGAGAAGATGCTGCTTTATTGAAGCTTCCCAAGCCACGAGCACCCCGTTAAGTGTGATCCTCTTTGTGAAATGTTTTGCCGATTCTCTCGCACCTTTAAGCCTTTCAGAGTAAAAGCAAATGCTTTGTCTACATGATCTGCCTTTCACAACCGACTGCTGTGCACAGAACTTAACTATAACCTTGATCAACAGGCAATTAAGTACAGCAGGAATCTCTTACATTTATCTTTGTACGTACAAGGTTGGAGAAGGGCATTCTCCAAGACTGATCTATTTGCTTGAACCATTTTCTCCCTCTTGTCTTTCCCCAGCTCCAGCTCCAGTTCATTTAATGAGACTCTGCTGCACCTCCTGAAATAAAGCAGTGACAGGAGAGGCAACAGCATCATCTGCTCGAAAAGCTCTGCGTTGGACACCGGAGTACAATTAGTGGGGGGAGCAGGAGTCAAAGTGATGAGATACAAGCCACCAAGATCCGATCTTACTGGGCTGTGGGAGCTGTAGCTCAATTTTATGGTTTCCTCTTTAAGCGACCCTGGCTAGGCCTGATGCAAACCAGTTATTACTTCAACTGGATCTCCTAAAAAAAAAAAAAGAAAAGCATATGTACAGCACTTGTAACAGCATTTCTAGCACTACAGGCTACAGACATCCTGTTGGCCCTATTGATCTGAAGAGTCCTGTAGTAAATGTTCCAAGTGGTATTTCACAGGAATCTCAGGGGGACGGGTTTCAACACAGATTACACCCCCAAAACAAACTGAATCAAAGCTTGCATCTGCATTTAAACATATTAAGCAGGACGTTTATGTATTTGAAATGCTGTTAGGATTTCCAGCAGTAAGATTTTTTTTTTCCATTTGAAGTTACATTCCCTTGGTCCCAAGCGTAACAGCTCTCCTATAATGCAGGATATAATTAAAGACATTTCAGTGGTACCTTGTGTCTTTAAAAAATGGTTTAATTAAGTTAATAGTTTAGCCCTGCCCCACAAGTGAATTCCCCAGGCTGTACTAATGAGAAGTCAGGAACTGGCAGATTTCAGAAAGATGCCTCAAATTCCACCTTACAACTCCATATAATGCTTGACAGGCCACCGAGCTAGTGAAACTGCATAATATGCCACAGAAACACGTTTTTGTAACAAAATGGCATGCCCAGAGCATTTGCCATGATTATATTAAAGCAAGAGTTTGCCTGATTGTAATCAAGCTGCACCATTTATTAACGACACTCTGCCATTTCCAACTTCCACAGCTAACAGCTCCAAACTGCATTCCTATTCTCATGGTTGTACTAATGAAAACATAATAAAGCTTTTTTGAAATAACTTAAAACACAGCAAGTTCTTCCATTCGTGTGCTTTGTTACCTAAGTAACATGGCAAACACCTGCAAAAAAATAGGGATGGCCCTAATTAGCAGTGCACATTCAGCACTTACCACACAGATCAGGATCAATAATCACGTGTATTTATACGCAGTAGGTGTGCATTACTATTTTAAAAAAGTTTCTCATGAAAGGCTACATAATACACTTGCTCAGCTCCGAGTCTTATCGGATGAACTGGGCTCTGAAGAGGAACTTTCTAAAAGACAAAAACAACGATTGCAAATAAATTATTTTTGCTCCCTCACAGCGATGCATGCTGTCCTGGTTTCGGCTAGGATTGAGTTAATTTTCCTCATAGCAGCTGGTGTGGTGCTGTGCTTTGGATTTAGGCTGAGAATAATGCTGATAACACAGGGATAGTTTAGTTGTTGCAGAGCAGTGCTCACACAGACCAAGGACTGTTCAGCTCCTGGTGCTGAGGAGCAGAGCACAGGCAGGAAAACAACAAAGCAGCACTTCCTAAAGCAGCAGCTGTTAGCTCTGCACACCTTGCTCACCTGCGGGGCTGCACGTTTGAACAGGTGTACAAACATTGGAAGAGATCTAGCTCCTTGATAGCTGCAACTTAATTCATGGCAGTTATGCTTCGAGTCACACCTCTGGGCAAACTGGGACAAACACCACCGAGCCCTGTTAGAGGAGTTCGGGTACGCATCAGCTGAAAGTCTGGCCCCACTTCCTAGCAAAAATTCAGAGACTCCTCTAAAAGGCACCACTGTATAATAAAAAAAAAAAAAGTTTAATTCTTAACTCACTATCATACCTTAACTCATTATCATGCTATGAGAAAATAGCAGTGATTAGGTATTTTGGTAATATTCACGTGAAAAGCAGCAAGCAGTGAGCTGAGAACCTTGGTGGTAATTTCCTGGTGCAACCAATAAGCTCATCTAACTCCTTGTACATACCGAAGACCATTTTCATCATGAAACTGACTGAAGGACATCAATCGGATGCTTACGAATTCCTGAAATAAGAGATCAAAGGCTTATAAGGAGCAATGACTTGCAAGCCCATCTCACTGTGCTGTATCACGGCCTGTACGCTTCCCTCAGCTAAGAAACGGGGACGTGATGCTCAAATACTCGAGACAGTTTGAGGCAGCCTCAGGTCAGAACAGGGCAGTAACGGCAGCCCGAAGTGCAAGGCTTGAATCCTACAGCTGCCATTGCTCAAAGCTGAAGTGCCTCACCAGCACAAGGCAAGGAACCAAAAGCCACCACATCTGACCTGGGGTGACCACTGTCCATGCTCCAAGCAGTTGTTTTGTTTTGTGAGCCCTTTTCTGCTCTCCCCTACTGTTGCCCTATGGTTACGCTGACATCTTGCACACAGGAGATGTTCACACACTGCCCCCGGACAAAGCAGGTCACAAAGCAGCTCAGGCCTTTGTTTAAAGGGCGTTCTTCTGCCCAACCCGCAAAGATTTCCCAACAAAATCTTGTACAAGAGGAATAAATCTGGGCTCCTGAATTACCTGCGCTGATGAAGGTGATTAAGAATATTCAGATATATTCAAATGACACACAACAGGATGAAAAAGCAGCAGAGAGCTGCCAGATGGGCAACTGCCCGCTGTGATCAGCAGCACTTCACACAGGGGGCAGTCCGCATTGGTGCAGACATCTCAAAGACACGCTCACAGTTAGAGTAATGAAGATTTTGAAGCATTGCACTGCAGACCAACGCCTAATAAAAAGGCAGGGTGATGGGTATGATGGCCTTGGCTTCTCCTGGCAAGCACTGCTGCTGCCCTAAGGCAAGAGGGCCACTGGAGGAGTGCTGGCCAGTTTCACAATCCCAGCTTGGCTCAGCTCCCTGGGCTTGCTCAGAAGCTGCATGGGCAACAAGCTCACCTCCAGTCACTTCGTATCAAGTGTTAACTTTCTATAGACCTGTGTTAAGATAAAAGCGCATGAAAATACATAACGAACTGCTGCCCACTGGAGCAGAACAATCCTGCTTCTTTCCAGTTCAGCAAGAGCAACCCCAGTCAGGGAACGCTTTTTCAGAGCTCCGAACCTACAGCTCCTTGTGCCAAGTTAACCCCGTTATACAGCAGGACTTGTGCCACATATAGGCAGTGGGAGACTGCAAAAATTAATGTCGTGTTGCCAAAGTAAGTGCTCTGCCACTAGAAAGGCCTCCCGCAGCAACGCTCATGGCAGTCTGAGTACAGAGCAGACATTTAACACAACTGCTTACGCTCGGTTTAACTGGCAAACAAGGTCACGTTTATTACAAGTGGTAGCATTTTGACTTCCAAATCCTGTGTGCTGGAGGATTCTCCTAAAGCTGACACGCAGAACGGGCCTTTCCATTTGTTCTCTGTTCGTGTGATCCCTGCAGAGGAGAGAAAAGGCTCCCGGCTCTTTTTCAGGAACAAACACATCAAACAAAGAATGTTTAGAAACCAGCACTAAAAGCTCTGTGGGCATGACATTGTTTCAGCCAGCTCCGATACTGTCAGATCACCACTACAGAAACATCCCCTTGCTTCTCAGCAGCCCTGCTGGCAAGCACAGCTCGATAAAACAGAGCTGCCAAACAGTTAACCTAGAAATACTACTGCCTAATAGATTCAGCTCAAAAATACGTTCAGTTACTGCACAAACCCAAAGCAGGCCTCACGCTGAACACACTGCACTGATGTGAAGATGGCTGATAGCAAGTCACAAGCTGGCCTGCTACAAATGATAACCCATCTTCAAGTTGTAGCACTAAATTCAGTTTAAAGCCATTGTTTAATTCAAAGTGGCAGCAAAACTTCAGCAGCTGCTGCTCCATTGACAGGCAGAGGGTAGTAGGAGAAATGAAGACTTACTGCTCTTCCAGAACCGAACAGGGATCTTTACCATCCAAAAACTGGTATGGGAAGCAGTTGTTAGTTCTTGAACTCTTTAGAAAAACGTTAGAAAATGTCTTACTCTATTCTCTTCTACTGACACAAGCCCAAGAGCAGCTGATAATGAGATGTGTTGTTTTTGTTTGTTTGTTTTTGTTTTGTTTTGTTTTTAATGTCTCCTGTGCAGATCCATACCAGTGGGCAGTGACATCTGCAGAACTAAGCAGCAAACTATACTTCAGACTGAACATCAAGAATGGGACACTTCAGGAAACATCATTTATTGTACACACCACCCCTGCAAGCCCTGGAAGATGCATCTGCATTAACTCAATCCTCAAACTACACAAAGCATCACCAAAGAATTAGTTTCTTCCTGTTTTCATTTCTCTGGACACAGATCACTAGCAGTGGAAGAAGAAGTAGAAATGCAGCGTCATAACTGAGCATATACTGCTGAACGGGAGCCAATATTTATTCAACAAATGTGGGAAAGCAGCTTTGTCTGCACAAAGTCAGACTGCTTTTAAACTCTGGCTCCGGTGTCTGAAAGATGCTTAAATAGTGAATTTACCCAAAGGGAGAAAGAGACCCAGTTTAATTCTCCTGCTGGGTTGCTACCGCTGACATGTGAAATCTCTCCCGGAATTGGGGAAAAATAAAAATAAGGATGCCAGAAAGCTCAGCATGCAGCAGGCACAGGGCACCACAGCTACCTTGCACCTGTTCTTTCTATTTAGGCATTTTGTCCAGGCAAGATCCAATAATTTAAGTGTTCTGGGGCTCAGGACCTAGGAGCAGCCCTCTAAGAAGGAAGATGCAACAGCTTTGAACACCCTGCCACAGTCTAGCACGCAGCACTGACACCAGGCACACAGCACTGGTTACTTTGGGTGAGTTTTACTGGCTGAAGCACTCCTCCTATAGCTGTACCCAAGCCTTTCCAAGATGCTTTTCTGCAGTCAAGCAAGCGCTCTGTTCACATGACAACAGAAAAGATTTCCAAATGCCATACAAACACCACTACAAATGATTACAGTGCCTGAACCCCAAGCAGAACGGAACACAAGCAGTTTTACCTGAGGAACATTTATCTAAATAACTCGTTAGTGCAGAAGGAAAGCCTTTCTATGGCATAAATGCAAATAAATGCACCTGCACACAGCACGCTTCACCATTCACACTTTCAAACCAGATCACAGTGAACGTTACCTGGGATACCTGCATCAGCTGGGTCAGCACCGATGGACTTTTGAGACCAGCAGCACCAGCAAGAACCTGCCCACACACTAAAAAAGCACATGTGGCTTCTACAGTGCCTATTTATAAGCTAAGAAAGCAACGCACGCTGTTTCATTTAATGCAACATGCAACTGAAATTCAAGAGGAATCCGGGCTGGGGCACAGCTTTGCCACCAGGAAGCATCTTGCAAGCAAGCAAAGTGACAGGACAGCCTGAGACTGCAGCCAGGCTGCCTGTTAGCACGGGTCTTGTGGTGTTACTGGAAGCCTTGTTTCAGCTGTCAGTGCTAAACTCTTTGTGGCGCTGCTGCTGCCTTACAAAGTCACAAGCTCCTTCTCACAGTTCTGCTGGAGTTTTAAGGTGCTGCTCAGCTTGGAAGTGGAAACCAAAGGCTTCTTGCTCACCCTTCTAGCACAACTTAACTTTGGCCTCCGTGGTAGTCCAACTCTCTGAACAAGGTATTTTCTGGATATCAATGCAACTTCTGGGACCTTCTCAATAGGTCGAGTCACCAAATCCTGTTCTCATGAGCAGCCTTTCAACAGGACTTCTGGATTCCAGATCCACTGAAAGCACAGGAGCAGAGTTTTGTCTTTATTCTGCATACTACCAAGGAGGTATTAGGAAGGATACTTATGCCATTGTTTTATTCATCTCAGAAGTACTGACACGGCAATCTAACTGCTGTCATCATGCCCCATCTTCATCCTCTATTTTTACAGAGTCCAATACAAGTTTGTTTACAAACTATAAAACAGCGGCTTGTGAGTCATCTCCCCCACCGTTCAGATAATCACTTTATAAATCATACTTAGTAAAAGAAGCTATGATTTAAATCATTCCAGACCATCAAACTTAGGTAGCAAAAAAGGTTTCCCATCAGAGCTACCAGCCATGCTGCCACTTCTGCACAGTTTTTTTTCACACTATGCTGATCTTCTATGTAATCTGGGCAGAAACCACCACCACCAGTCACTGCTGAATCACACCAACACCACAAGAGTCACAGGTCAGGAACAGTCATGATTCATTATTATTTTGTGCTTCACACCTCAATTACGGGGAAAACAAAGTATTTAAAAAAAATAGAAAAAAGCCTTTTCCCCCAGCCAGTTGAAAAGAATGGAGAAAAAAAGCAGGCTGGGTGCTGTAAGTAGCACAGAGCGGTGTACAACTGGCTACAAGTTTTCAGAATATAGATTTGTTTCATTTCATACTGAACTTCAAAATTAAACACAGAAATACTCCCTATTAAATGAAAAGATGCATGCTTAAACTGTGCATCTTGAACAAGTCAGAACAGCTACCAGTTAGTTTTATAAAACTACAAACAACGCTGGAGCATGTTGGACAGTAATTAGAGTAATTACATTTGTCCCATTTTTGCATGTTTCAAAGCTTCTAAAATCCCTCAGCTAAAAATGGAACATCATTTACCTTAACTTGAAGCTCCAAGTTTGGCGTGAACAAACTTTCAAACTGAACACACTAAGCGGTGAAAACAGCTAAGCTGCTCCTGCAAACAGAATTACTGCTGCTACAGTGTAGTGAGGAATGGTAATACGTATAAAGGACCAAACCAAAACAGCCAAGCTGCTCCTGCAAACAGAATTACTGCTGCTACAGTGTAGTGAGGAATGGTAATACGTATAAAGGACCAAACCAAATCTAACCTACGGTATATAGAAAGTGTTATCGCAGAGTTTTGAAAATTTTTTTTTGCGATAAAAGTTTGAAATGCACAATAAAACATTCAACTGCTGCTCCTCAAATTTTCACAAGCTCATTTTTTTACACCATGAAGCCCGAGGACAAAAAATGATAGAGAAAATTTCTTCCTTCTACATCCTTTCACTTGCACTTCAGGATTTTCAGAAGAAGTGTTAGTGCCTCATCCCGTTTTGCCATCTACTTAGTTTCTGCATCAGTACTGCACACCGCTTATAAGTTGTACATGGAATCATCAATTTTGCAAAATTCATCAAAAATAGAAGACATGGACATGTATCACCTTTTCCTTTTTCTCCCACAACAAACAAGAGCGTTCACTTTTAATTCTGCCTGTCTCTTGGAAGGGAGAACGAATAAGGATGCCCAAGCTAATTGTAAAATTCTAAACCAAAAGAAAAACCACATCACTCACCCACCCTCTGCACCTCCATTCCTTGCCCTATTTTGCTCATCTTTGGGCAATCTACTCCATACAATGCATTACAGTTTCAGAAACTTCCTATGAACATCCTGAAACACACACTGGAGTTCAAAGAATTCTTGACAGTTACCAAAAACTGACAGGAGTCACATGAAGTTAAAAGAATGGGGAATGATCAAAACTTTCTCATTAAGCAGGAGCAAGCTATTAGAAAGTGAACTTAATTTCTAAGCGACACTGAGGAGCTAGGATTGCTGATTAGGCAATGCAAACATCTCTATTTTCCTCACCATAGTACCTGCATTTTGTCCTGTTCCTAATATGCCAATACTCCTTGTGACTCAGGCTGCCCTGAGGAAGATGCAGAAAAGCTACTGGAAAACTTGTATAGCTACCAGAGGATGGCTTCCAGACAGTGAGTAGAACACAACAGCTTGCTCAGGTGTTGGCAGTAGGACTACCAAGAACAAATTTCTAGTAACATGTTTCCATGCGATTTAGCCAAAACTGCATCCCTTCAGGAAAACAAACTACATGTTTTGCCAACCTTCATTCCCTGGTTCTTTCTGTAAAGCAGGAAAGATGCAATTATCCATTGAAAAAAACAACAAAAAAAAAAACCCTCTGGTCATATTTCACAAAGCAAAAGAAGGTTAAAAAACATGTAACGTTGCTGCCCATGTAGGAAAAAACAAAACCTGAAGAATAGCTGCTACTTAAGCTCCTCCTAAACCATAGCCTTTTTCAGACAAATATGCAGTAAGTCCAAGATGCGTGGAAAACCACGTACAAGTTGTTGCACTATGCAGAACACCAGCATTCTTTCTGAAGATATTCTTAGAATTGCCCTTGATGATATACACACACAGTAAATCAGCTAATGGAAATCACCATTTCAACAGGATATAACGTCCTTTCTTCTTCTCACAAAGGCACTCATTGTGTAAACCCTTCCTTGAACAATGACCCAAACATCTGTATTAACAGAAGCCTGCTAAATAACACTGCTCCTCAGTCATGACAGGGGCCATCTGCTCACCTCCATAACGGACCAGTGCCATGTTTGCACATCTTACACATCCCTGTACATTTTTCAGTGCTCATTATTTATGTTTCCAAACTGATACTGCACACTCAAAGCACATACCCCTACAACAAAAGGGCTCCAGCTACCAGAGAAAACTGTCATTAATCTAATGAAGACCGCAACTTGCTTCTTGTGAAGAAACACAACTTGACCATAGCTTTCATGCACAGGGCTGTGAGCTTGCAAACTGTTCGTGTCCCACCGAGACTGGCTTTTTTCCTTGCTTCCTATCCTGTGCTGGCAGACTTTGACTAAGTTATTGTTACGGCTGAGCATCGCTCCTTTTCAGACAACGCTCCGTGGGGTTTATATCAACATTTTCATCCCAATCTCACGCTAGATTGTCACAGGTTAATTCCTTTGTCTAAGAACACTGAACTAGACGCTGTTATTCCCAAAGGCAGGGGAGCAGCGAGCCCAGACCTTGCCATGCACCTGAGCTCTGCGGGCTCCGGCTCTCCCTGCCCATGGCACCGAGCCTCCTCCTGCAGCCGGATCCGACCCCAATACCTCTGCCACGGGGTCCCGGGGTGCCGAGAGCCGGTGGCAGCACGGGGGGCAGGTGAAGATGCCCCTACCTGACCCAGTTGTCGCGGAACTTGCTCTGCTGGGGCTGGTTCACGTAAATGGTGCGGGCGGGCGCCTCGTCCAGATCCGCCGAGGACGTGGCTCCGGACATCTCATCATCCGCCTTCTTGTAGCCCGCGGGGGAACACACGGGTCCTGTGGGGAGAGCGGGGCTGGTCAGCGAGGGGTTGAGGCACGGAGCCCCCATCCCATCCCATTTACCCCATCCCATCCCATTCCCCCCCCCCCCGCCGCCATCCCCTCAGCCTCGCACCCCGCCCGGAGCCCGGCGGCAGCTCCCGGGGCCGCGGCGCCTCAGGGCCGGGCCACAGGCGGCAGCAGCAGCGCCCTCCTCGCCGCTTACCTCGGCGGCTGCTGCTAAATAATGCAGGGCCGGGGAGGGGGCGGCGGAGCCCGCAGCGAGCCAGCTGGCAACGGGGACACCGCCAGGGCCCTCGGCCCGGCCCCCAAAAGGGACCCGGCCCCCGGGAGGGACCCGGCCCCGCGCCGCCCCTCGGCTGCCGGCTGAGGGGGAGCCGTGAGGCGGGCGCCTGAGGGCGGCTCTCCCCTTCCCTTCCCTTCCCTTCCGAGCCCCCCTCCTGGGGATGCTTTGTGTGACTTACAGCGATTCCTGTGCAGTCTATTTACAGCTCCAGAAACAAACCGTGGGGTTACAAGGGCTCTGGACACAGGAACAAGGCAACTTTTTTCACAAGAACCCAGTATAAAATACCCAGAGGTATTTTAGGATTACTTGAGAAACCCATCGTAAAATACAGTAGCTCTCTCGCAACGTTAAAGCCAAATCCAGCAGCTATTTCCGATTTCTCCACAAAGCTAAGGTTATCCTGCAGACTGCAACCAGAGCCAAGTGGCTAAAACACTCAGTGTCTTTTTCAGGGAGAGCCCCCTGAAATTATGTCCATCTCAGCTACAGCTTCAAGACCAAACAGCAGCCCTGCCACAGCCTTAATACATTCAGCACTTACATCCTCATACCACTGGCACTCGCCTTGGCTATTTAATTAATAAAAAGGCCACAGCCTAAGCTGAAGTGCTGCTCTTCCCTCCCAGCCTTTCCCAATGATCGATCCTTGATCAGCGGTGCAAACAGGTTCTGTCTCCCCTAAACATTAACCACTGGAGGGCAACATTACCCACTTGTTTTACAAAATAGTTCAGCATCAAGAAAACTTCACCAAACTAGCAGCTGGTCAACAAAGCTGGTGTAATGAAAGTAATATGCTAACATATAAACAGACAGCACTGGCAGTTGCCTAATGCAAGCATTGCGTATCGTGAGTTTGTACTTGAGATGTACTAAAATCAACTCGTGTGCAGAATTGTTTCTTTGTGAAAAACCAGAAATTTCAGAAATAAAAGATGTCACACCATACATTAAGCAAGGTGATGCCATTAGAATAATACATTGGGTTACTCGGTCTGAAGAAACTCGCCGCAACACAAACGATTGCTCAACCTTGCTGCGGATTTTACCCTTCAGAAACGCGGAGCTAAGAGCACTGCTGGATACTCGCTGTTCTTTCCCATTGATTTCACGTTGTGTAACTGCAGCGGAGATCAAACGACAGTACCCTTAAGAGCATAAGTGCAAGGAAGCAGCTTTCATCTATTTTCCTAGTCAAGCTCCAGAACACAAGTGCAATTATAGAACAAGCACACTATACAAATTATTGGCTTTTCCCCCAGAGACAGGTTGATTTTTTTTTTCCATATGATTCCCTTGAAATCTTTCTGCTTACTAGTTGTCCTCGCTGTCAAGTATCAGGAAGCTATGCCACAGCTTTAGGGATGACAGATAATTAAGTATTTAGGTTTACTTCATGTACAACATTCTTGACCACTCTGTCTCCAAGACAGGTAAATGCTACTGTCTTTGTGGCTCCTTATTCTCCACATTTACCAAAAAAAAACTTCAAAGCCAGCCTGTGAGTGTGTAGAAACAGCTGTGCTAAGAGAGGTTTTATTTTTTTGAAAGTGGCTCAAATCAGCTGCTTCAACTGTTAGTGGAATAAGCCTCATTTTGGAAGATTATCCACTAATCCTGCCCATGAGAAATGCCTTCCACCTCCCTCCCCTATTACTAAGCAGATCATAGCCAGGAGCCCGCAGCGACCTATGCTACTAGAAACACAGATGCCCTCATTCCCCATATTCCGAAAGATTAAGGAACCCTAAGCTTCTGAAGGGCTCCTGGTGGGCAGCAGACCCAGCGGCTCCAGAACACCAGAGTGCCCAGATGCCACCTCCAGAAGGCATCTCCCTCCGGGGAACCAGACATTATGTCAACCATGTGAAGGTAACTTGCTCTCCCTCAGGGCCTGCACCTTCTCTTCTCCTTTCCCTAAGATCTTGCAACACTGCTACCAAATTATTTTTTGAGGGAGAAACTACTATGACCTAGTGTGACTGCAGCGTGTTAACATTGTGGCTCTTTTCACTGCTTGAACATAACCATTCAGCTCAGCTCAGTTAGTATCCCCTTAGCTCTGCCGTTGGTCTTCTGAGTCTTCTTCCCAGTTCCCTCCACCCCGTCCCAAAATCACAGAAAACCATTCCTAGTGGCACCACCTTCTCAGCTTCTAAGTCTGTACTTCAGGGAGAACGTAAGCAGAGTTTTTGTACCTGGCCAAAAGCTGTCACTGAGCAGAATGAAAACATGTCACTAAGTGATTCTTCCCACTCCTCTTCGGGAAAGAAGCCATGCACAGTCTCAATCTCCTCGAGTGGATCAGAAATCCCTTAAAAAGTTAAGGAAAGAACCAGACAGACAAAAAACCTCTGGGGATGCTAGTGAGCCAGTCTACCCATAGGTACCTCTGAAGGTACTAGAGAGCTAGTAAGGGACCATGATTTAGTAAAACATTATGATTACTATTTATTTTTAATAGATTTGAGATCCCAATGGAATTTAAACAGTGCCTAATATATCTGCTCTCAACTCTGAGGCATGAGACACTTACTGCAGGAGTCTGATACAGTTTCCCACTGTGCTTTCCAAGTTCCATCAGTCAGATGAGTTACCAAGTATTTTATAAAACACAGTTAAGGCTTGCTTCACACTGTTTAACAAATTTATTTTCTAAAAAAAGATGGGATTAAAGCTTGACAAAATTTAAAGAGCCTTATTTTATAGCTTTCTCTCATCATTAGGGCATCAAGCCTGATTTTTCTTGACAAGTTCACATTGTACTTGTTATCGCTTGAAAACCAATGAGTTAGAATTTAATAGTCTTGCTTCACTGGGCCTGCAAAGGTGGTATTTGCCATGTATACCTGTCCCCTTAATGTCTGCTCATTACTAACCATTGCTTTTCTATGATTGAGTAAACAAAGTGTTGTGAATTCTGCAGTGTTTTTATAGATTAGTCACTCAGGAAGCTTGCCAACCATCACAAGCCACAAGGAACTCTTGCAGCAATGACGCTGGTTTTCTCTTAAGTAGCCAGCTAGTTACCACTTCTGTCTGGTACCTTGTTAGTAGAGCAATCAAGCACCTTACCATGTTCCATTTTTGAGAACAAATGTTAACACAGCAATTTATCTCATCAAGACAGCAGAACCACTAACTATGAGAACAGCAGGTCTGCAATGGAGAAGTTTACCAGACTGGCTTCATCCTGACAGGTGTAGATCCTAAAGCAATGCTTAGTGTGACGGCCAAGAATAATCCTACTGATATTGCTCACACTGTTTGCAGGACTCGGATCTAGAAGAAGAAAACACTGAGCTGAAGAAACTGTCCCTGCTTGAAGCGAGTTGTTTTCCCCAAAAATACATTCCTTCCTTGCACTATTTCATCATCTCTATTCCACATTCAACAGCAAGGCAATTGGAAGGCTTCTACAGCGCTCAGTAATTTAAATCTGTAGACAAGAGTATGAGAAAGGAAGTTCTGGAAATTTTTTGCAATTGAGCCTTTATTTTCTAGCTCCTATCTCATCAGGGGGCATTTAAAACATGCTTCCCTTCTTTGTTATTAGGTAAATGTTCTGCAGAATAAGGTGTGGTTAGGTCATCTGCATGCAAGCGCCAGGGTTCGTAATAACAGCCTTGAAATTAATCCTGCAGCTGCAAACTACCATTCACTTCTCCAACAATTATGCAAGAGCTGCTCTACCTGAGGTTACTGGAGACAATCGGTTTCACTTGCTAAAGGAGAAGCAAGCAGGGAACTGTATTCTTGCCCAGATGACATTTACCTATGTTTTAGGAGTAACATTAGTTACATTTAGTTACATTAAAAAAAAATGTAAAAAATTATTGTGGAGAAATATCTAGCCCTTTTCAGATTTGTTTTACCTCGAGCTGATTTCAAATTGTGTGAAGAGCAGAGTGGATGTTACTAACACAGCATCTTTCAGGAACTGAAAGCTTTCAGTAGGTCCAGTTAAGAAGTCTGATATTCAATTAACTTTGATCATGGAAACAAGAACAATCTCTTCAATTTTAATAGGCTGTTATAAAGCAAAGTGGAAGAGGATACATTTCCTCAGCTTTCCCAAGGGTGCTCCTTGGGGTTTGAGGCCAAACAGAACTCCTGTAGAGGCCATTTACTAAAAGCAACCCTTTATATGTGATAGTAACGAGTACGAGGTTTCTGCAAGAATGCAAATGGTGAATTTGAAAAAGGAGAAGAAAAATAGCAGTACACGGTGTCTTTGTATATTTTAGCCTAGGACTGCACTCATGCTGAACTTCTGCTCTAGTAGTGTTTCATCAGGTTACAGGGTTATCAGAGTTACCTGAAGAATGAGTGGTGTCAGCCCTGCTAATACCAGGGCTAAGCCTAAGCATTTAAAGTCTTTTAGACTGCAAAACTAACATTCAGCACTTCAGTCCAGGACGACAAGAAGGCCATGACAACTTCTAACACAAGTTTGCTAGCTACAACATACTCAGTACGTGAGTATGCAAGCTTTAGAGCATCATCGGGAAATGCTTATGACCTGGGAACTGAGAGGTTTCCCTCCGCCTCCACCATTCCAAGCATTAGGAACCCTGCAAACCACCTTTTACGCTAATAAGATAAAAGGTTTTCTCCATCACACAACCCTAAGAAAATGGACAATTTGTATAGTGCGGTGCCTGCATTAACATTTCAGTAATTGGGTGACTGCTTCCACTCAGATTAGCAGCTTGTGCAGTAAAAGAGAAGCAGCACTACATGAAATGGAGCAGTCCCAGGGAAAATACCATTTTTCTTACTGGTTTGTGACAGTGTAAAACAGAAAAGGTGGAAGTTAACTCAGTTCTGACACTAGAAAACTTGTAGATACTTCTCCAAATGCTGGTGGTTCAACAGAACTAGCAGGATACTGAATGAGCAAAACATCATGTTGGACTTCTTCCGTAACACATTTAGTCCTAAGATTTAACCTGAATTGGTGTTTGTCAACAGCTAGAGCTACAGTGGGCAAAATCTTGCGTTCAGCTCAAACCAGTAGAGATGGCTATGGAAGGGTTCTGTACCAAGCCAAACCTGGGGTGCTGGGACTTGAAGCTCTCAGATAACCCTCCTGTTCAAGTCAGAACACAGAGACATCTGTACCTTTGTAGATGTTTCACAGATAAACAGCAAAGAGAAAACATTTTTATGCACAGCAGAAAAATCAGATTTTAAGACAGGAGTTTTTTTCTGTGCTAGATCCAGACCAATAAGGAAATTGAGACGCAGATGAAGACAGTGGCCCCCAAAGGATATTAATAGTAAATAAAGCTTCAGATGTGTGACAGAGATGATTGAGCAAAGGAAGCGTATTTTCTGAACTCCAAGATGCAGGAAGAAAGCTGTCATCAATCAAGCTAACCCTGGCATCACAAAGGAAATTAAACAGACAGCAGCTCTATAACATCTCTGCTGCTCTCTGCATAGCTATCCAATGCACATAGCCTAACAAAATTAACAAAGACAAAGAAGGATATTGCTGGGCACGCCGGGTACCCAGTTGAACACCACTCAGTGTTTCCCAAGTTGCTTAAAACTAGAGTAGCTGCCCAAGAATAGACAGAGTATTGTTCTGCAAGAAAAGCTGTCGTGTTGCAGAGGTCACTTGTCGGCCTCCTATAAAAAAAAAAATTGGACAATGCCATTTAGTCACTCAAAAACCACAAGACAGATGAGTGGCCACTAGTTTGTGCATGCTGACAATCCAGGCTAGAGAGTGACACGTAGCTTACAGCAGGTGTCAGTCTTAAGGATGCATTAATCCAGTCTTCAAGAGCTTAAATAGTAAAAATCCTGCAGTACAAATGCCTCACACGGCTCTTTAGGGATCAGTGCAGAGATGCCTACTCTAAATTCGGAGCTCAGCTAAGCTGAAGGAACAGCTTGCATCCATTGGTCAACCCAAGGATGACCGATTCGACAGCTCTGACCTCCCGAAGAGTTGAAGGCGAGGCCCACAGCTTGTTTTGAGCAGCAGGCTGCATCAGACAGCGAACGGAACTGCACGCTGCAAGCGGAGACAGCTGGAGCCTGAATCTGGATGCATGTGACCAAATGCAGCTGAATGATGAAGCCAAGCGCTGTCACTAATGAACAGAGCAGATTCCTAGCAGAAAGCCGGAGATAAATCATAGCATTAAGCAGCAGAAAGTGGAATTAAGCTACTAGAGGAATACAGATTAGCACAAACCACATAGGGAGCACTCAGATGCATGGTCACATACAAGCACTGGACGTGTCAATAGACACAAGAGGGCTCTTATTGAGGTAAGGGATAAGAAGTGAGTCCACCCAACAAAATTCACTTTCCTCTGCAGGAACACCATGCAGCCACGTTAGTCAGATCAGAAAACAGGTGGCAGAATACTCAGGTACAGGAAATGAAAGGTGCCCTGGGTCGCCCACAGCCTGAGTGAAGGACTGGTGGGTGCATTTCTTTGTGCTTCTCTGAATGGCAGAAAGGCCTGGCGTTTGTTCCCTGTAACAACCCCTGGAGGCAACCTTGGTGAGACCACAAGAGGAATAGCACTTTGCCTAAAATAGCTGTTCTCCATCTCCCAAGTCATTTTGTACTTGCCCACTTAATGTCAAAACCAATCAGCTTCTGCTGATAATGCTGAGCTAATACAACTGCAGAAGAAACAAACACAATCTATTCTTATTCTGACCCATGCTTCATAGCCACAACTGTCAGCTAAATTCTAGGGCTGAGCCTGTATAACTGATAAGAAAAGCATGTCCCTTCTTCCTCTGCCCCAGCATCCAGATTAAGTTTACAAACACTGCTCCCCAGAAGAAAAACAAACCACGTACCTACCACACAGGCTCAAATCTTTAAGTGGAAGACAGGACAAAAATGGCCCTTCTAGACATCACTACTATTCCTCTCTCTCTTCAGCTGTTCTCCAAGCTCACTCACGCATTTTCTAGCAGCTTGTCACCATAACCTGGACTTGAGGCACTTTTTCCTGGTACACAATGTTGTGTCTCCTAATGATGTATGGGAATCAATACTTCGTGCCTGAAAAATGAGTCCCTGGCAGCAGATAAATGAGATTTAATGACAATAAGTTGAATATTCAGCTTTACCAACACCTGTTCAACACCAGAAATTCAAATAAGTAATAAGTTCTACAGCTCCAGAAAGCCCGAGGAGCCTCCCAAGCTGGCCCTGAAACTCCTCAGATCCAAAGCCAAAAACATCTTCAATTGCAATCGGTTTTCTAGTAGCTGGTTCTAATAATAGGCTTTTCTCCAACTTGTAGGCAGCTTTCAGGGTTGAATCCAAGATCCACACGCTCCAGGTTTGCAACAACTTCGCAAACAGTATAGAGGCACTAAGGCTGAGTTAAAGGTGTGCTGCCAGAAGTTCATCATCAAGACCTTCAAACTTACAGCACATCCCTGAAACAAGCCCCGTAAGAAGTACCAGTGAGGTGGGTTTGAAGGAGATGATGGAGAAACTGATTCTAAAAGACACGTGTCCTAGTAGCAACGCGTTAGCATGCTTTGTTGCTTTCCATTTTCAACTTATCCAACATCCCATGGGAACTCAGAATACCAAGCACTGGTGTTTCTTGCTTGGGGATTACCCAGTTTTGAGACTGTGGAGATCTGTTTCTGCTCACCTGCTGATGGCATCGCACCTCATCCAACACCGCTCTGCTCTTTTCTCTTGTTCTAATAACCCTGAATCAGCATTGCCTGCTAACTGTTAGTGAAACTCCAAACACGGTTGCACACATTAGAATGCACTGAGTACAAATCCTTGAGAGGGTTTGGAGAACACTGGGTTTAGAGCTCTTTTATTTAACATAACTTAGAAACCTTTTACCTAGAAGGCAACAGGCCAAAGGCAGATTCCACTATCCATACACATGAAAACACATATCACGTCCATCCATTCTGCACAGACTTCCAGCCTCTCAGATGAAGCCAGTTTTACAAAGCTCGTTTTGAAATTTTCAGCTCAAAGAAATCCTCCTATACAAAGCAACAATCTTAACTGTAACACCGAAACCACGGCACTTGAAAACGCACAATGGCAATTCCGCTCCCTTCTTCCAGCATCATTATTTGCAGTTCCTGGAATTTTATCAGAAATTTGTTTACTAAAGCAATTTAAGAAGTGAACATGAGGTGGCAGAAGTTACAACTAAACTGGATTCTGATACTCGGAAAAAGAATAAGCATCTCCTCCGTATAATCCCACAAACCAAGTAAGACCCCATATCTGACAGAAGTGCTGAAATGCCACCTGAGATAACTGTAACTGGTAATTCTGTTCGTGGGCCATGCACACAAGTATCAAACATGATGGATCTACTACGAGTTATTACATAAATATTTCAAAAATGGGTATCAGAAATCTCCCTAGCACAAGTCACCACTAATCCTTACAGTTAAGTCTGCTCTCCTCCCACCTTTACGGCACGTTTCCCTGTATTAATATGGGTTGAAGCTAAAAATATCTTCAGCACATCATAATTCTGTTAGCGTCCTGGCACACGAGTGCTTTTTTTGTTTCATTTCCATAATGCATCTGTTCCTATAACAATTTACTAACAGCTTTAAACATATCAGCTGCAAGCACAGCTGATCTTGATTTCTAAGAGAACAATTTAAACAAGACAGAAATGTTTTCCTCTCTGTATGCTGATGCTGTAAAGCTCTCCGTATCTGATGCTTCCCTACTAAAAGCTCTGAGGCCTGTGACATTGGCTTCCAGCCAAGGCCAGATTAGAAAGGTTTACCGAATACACGCTGACCTTTTGCTCTAAAGCATTCCCAAAGCTGCTGCTGTTCATTCTGTCCACCCACAGCTCGGAATAAAGCACCAGAGCAGCTGCCCGTCGTACAGTTACCTATGGAGACGCATCTCTTCCAGCGATGGCACCGAGACATGGTGTTCGCGCCGTCTTGCACCAGCTGCGTGAAGATGAAAACAGCAGCAGTCCTTCAAAGATCTCTACAGCATTAGCAGGTCTCAAAGCTGATTAAAGTGATCCTCCTGGCAATCTGTGAAATATATGTTTTGCACTTTCAAATTGCTCTGCATTCGACTCACAGTAGGACAGTGTGGATTACGTGACTGTGGATTGCCTGTGCACAGAGACCCCTGGGGCTCTCCTTGGAGCACTCTAATATATTTCAGAATAAAAGAAAAGGGAGAACTCAACATTATCCTGTATTCTTGCACTTGAAACAACCATCCACCCCCTCCTGGACTCTGACCCTTCCAGACCAACTTTCAAAGCACAGATTCCACAAAGTGAAACCCTAACAGAAGGACACAACAGAACTCCACTTCTGTTCCCTTTGAAGCTGCTATCTGTAGTGTCAGAGGTTATGAGATCAATTCATCTCTGCAGGTAGAAAAAACGTTTTCTTTTTTTAAACTTCTCCTTGCTTCTGAACAAGTATTTTGGATATCAAACAAAAAGGTCAAAAAACTATTCAGCTTTCACTTCAGCTATTAAAAATCCTTTGCCTTTAAAG